>NC_090376.1:9936597-10549783 GCF_036365525.1 Heterodontus francisci
TTCTCTGTCCCTCCCCTCTCTCTCTCTCTGCCCCTCCCTCTCTCTCTCTCTCTGCCCCTCCCTCTCTCTCTCTCTCTGCCCCTCCCTCTCTCTCTCTCTGCCCCTCCCTCTCTCTCTCTCTTGCCCCCTCCTCTCCTCTCACTCTCTCTGCCCCTCCCTCCTCTCTCTCTGCCCCTCCCTCCTCTCTCTCTGCCCCTCCCTCTCTCTCTCTCTGCCCTCTCCCTCTCTCTCTCTGCCCCTCCCTCCTCTCTCCTGCCCTCCTCTCCGTCTCTCTGCTCCTCTGCCCTCTCCCTCTCTCTCTCTCTGCCCCTCCCTCTCTCTCTCTCTGCCCTCCCTCTCTCTCTCTCTGCCCCTCCCTCTCTCTCTCTCTGCCCCTCCCTCTCTCTCTCTCTGCCCCTCCCTCTCTCACTCTCTGCCCCCTCCCTCTCTCTCTCTCTGCCCCTCCTCCTCTCTCTCTGCCCTCCCTCCTCTCTCTCTGCCCCTCCCTCCCCTCTCTCTGCCCCTCCCTCCCTCTCTCTCTGCCCCTCCCTCCCCTCTCTCTGCCCCTCCCTCCTCCTCTCTCACTCTGCCCCCTCCATCCTCTCTCTGCCCACCTCTCTCACTGCCCTCCCTCTCTCTCTCTGCCCCTCCCTCTCTCTCTCTGCCCCTCCCTCTCTCTCTCTGCCCCTCCCTCCCTCTCTCACTCTCTGCCTCCCTCCCTCTCTCTCTCTGCCCTCCCTCTCTCTCTCTGCCCCTCCCTCTCTCTCTCTGCCCCTCCCTCTCTCTCTCTGCCCCTCCCTCCCTCTCTCTCTGCCCTCCTCCCTCTCTCCTCTGCCCCTCCCTCCCTCTCTCTCTGCCCTCCCTCCCTCTCTCTCTGCCCCTCCCTCCTCTCTCTGCCCCTCCCTCCCTCTCTCTCTGCCCCTCCCTCCCTCTCTCTCTGCCCCTCTCCTCTCACTCTCTCTCTGCCCCTCTCTCTCTCTCTCTCTCTGCCCTCTCCCTCTCTCTCTCTGCCCCTTCTCCCTCTCTCTCTCTGCCCCTCTCCCTCTCTCTCTCTGCCCTCCCTCTCTCTCTCTGCCCCTCCCTCTCTCTCTCTGCCCCTCCTCTCTCTCTCTGCCCCTCCCTCTCTCTCTCTGCCCCCTCCTCTCTCTGCCCTCCCTCTCTCTCTCTGCCCCTCCTCTCTCTCTCTCTGGCCCCTCCCTCCTCTCTCTCTGCCCCTCCCTCCCACTCTCTCTGCCCCTCCCTCCCTCTCTCTCTGCCCCTCCCTCCCTCTCTCTCTGCCCCTCTCCCTCTCTCTCTCTGCCCCTCCCTCCTCTCTCTCTGCCCCTCCCTCTCCTCTCTCTCTGCCCCTCTCTCTCTCTCTCTCTGCCCCTCTCTCTCTCCTCTCTCTGCCTCCCTCTCTCTGCCTCCCTCTCTCTGCTCCTCTCTCTGCTCTCCTCTCTCTGCCTCCCTCTCTCTGCCTCCCTCTCTCTTGCCTCCCTCTCTCTGCCTCCCTCTCTCTGCCCCTCTCTCTCTGCCCCCTCTCTCTCTGCCCTCTCTCTCTGCCCCTCTCTCTCTGCCCCTCTCTCTCTGCCCCTCTCTCTCTGCCCCTCTCTCTCTGCCCTCTCTCTCTGCCCCTCTCTCTCTGCCCCTCTCTCTCTGCCCCTCTCTCTCTGCCCTCTCTCTCTGCCCCTCTCTCTCTGCCCTCTCCTCTGCCCCGCTCTCTCTGCCCCGCTCTCTCTGCCCCGCTCTCTCTGCCCCGCTCTCTCTGCCCCCCTCTCTCTGCCCCCCTCTCTCTGCCCCCTCTCTCTGCCCCCCTCTCTCTTTCTCTCTTCCGCCCCTCGCTCGCATCGCTTCTCCGACCCGCCCCCCCCTCGCTCGCTCTCTCTCCGCCCCTCCCCCTCTCGCTCGCGTTTAGCCAAGCATAATCCCTAGAATTTCCTGCCTGAACCCCAATGTTCCTCTACCTTTCTGTCTTCCCTTTTAAAACACTTATTAAAACCTTGCTGTTTGGCCAAGCCTACCTTAATATTTCATGTAATAAAAACAAGAAATTGCTGGAACCACTCAGCAGGTCTGGCAGCATCTGTGAAAAGAGAAGCAGAGTTAACGCTTCAGTGACCCGAAACGTTAACTCTGCTTCTCTTTTCACAGATGCTGCCAGACCTGCTGAGTGGTTCCAGCATTTCTTATTTTTATTTCAGATTTCCAGCATCCGCAGTATTTTGCTTTTATTTTAATATCTCATGTGCCTTGATATCAAATTTTGTTTGATAATGCTCCTGTGAAGTGCCTTGGGATGTTTTAATAAGTTAAAGTTGATCAATAAATGCAAGTTGCAGTTGTGTTTAGTATAGAGAAACTATATCCTGGTATATGTTATGCATTCTAAGTTAATACTCTTTTTTTTTCTCCCTCTTATGAAGTGATCGACCTCTATCCAGTGCCATTCCTGTGCCTCGAAGGCAAACAGCTACCACATCTGCAGGTTCAGATATGCCTTTTCACAGTAGGGGGGTTGCGTCCCCAGACAGGGCTTGGAGGCAGTCACATGGGAGTTCTGAAGATGATCTGCCCCCGAGCTACAATGCAGCAATGACTCGCGCTATATACCCTCGAGGCACAACCAAAAGATGGCAGCCAAGTGCGAACCTCTTCACCACTAGAAGTTTCAGATGACTCCTTCAAAAGATGGAGACCAGGAGAAGGCTGTGTGCGACAGCTTTAAAAACGGAGTGCACAGCAATGAAAATGGCATTGTTTATGAAGCAGCCCAGCCGCAGGAGGTTATCACTGAGCTATCCTCCAAGGTGAATGGAATGACTTTGTCCAAAGCGCACACGGGAAGCACCAGTAGCCTGCAGTCAGGTGACTTATGCCACCCTATGGGTGCCAGCATCTTCTGCTCTGTGGAGCGGGCAGAGGAGATCATAGGAATGGAAGCCACGGGCTTCAGTTCAGACGAGCAACTGGAAGGATTCTGCATTCCCGTGGATCACGCCGTGGCGGTGGAGAGTGATGACCAAGTTCTGGGGGAGCTCGATGCCGAAGGGTTTGAGGAGTTCTCCAGGAGGATCTGCGCACTGAACGAGAACGTCTCGACTTTCCGCCGTCATCGCAAGGGGTCGGACAAGTGAGACACGCTCTTGGTCATAGGCATACTAAGACAGAACAAAGAGACATGGACTGGAATGGAAGACCAAATTGCACTTCTTTTTGAGATGATTTGTGGAGATGAAATTATGGGCGTTGTTGCTATTCTCATGGTGAGATGGGGAGAAAACAGATAAGAATCAAAATCTGGAACAGTGCAGATACTGGGCTTTCAGACTGAGATCCAGTCTGTTAAGAAAGGAGGGCAGAGCAAATGTACCTAGATCATGGTTTTGCAGATTGACTTCATGCCATCCATGGCTGCATGTTTGCATCACCCAGCCGTCATATGTTGCCAGACTTGTAAGCTCCCCCACCCTTCCCAACCAAATGGAATCAGTCAATTCCCGATAACTCCAGAATTTGATTTTCTCCTTTCGGAGTGGGGTGGAGGGGTGGGGGGGTGGTGCTGCCTGGGGGGAGGGGATGATGGTTTGGGAGCAGGGAATGAATCCCCTTTACTGAAGCAGATAGATTGTGACCTCCCATGTTTGCCAAACAGAATATGTGCAATGATGTTACAGAATAGAGTTGCTTTGAAATGATGTGAAGTTTCTGAATCCCTTGAGTTTCTCCTTTAAGTCGGAAGCTTGCCAGATTCTTGTGATGAGGTTCCCTGTAATAATCAGACCGTTCAGATAAGTAAGATGTTTAAGCTTTCCTACTGAACTAGATTGAAGGTATTTGTAAGTTTAAAAATCAGTAACTTGGCAGGAACCATTTTGCTGAGAGTGACAGTGTTTCTACTGAGTAGCTCAAAGCACCAAGTAAATATAGTTTGATTTTAAGTTGCTGTATACTGCCTACCTATATTTGCTATTTTTTGACTACATATTGTGCAGTCTCAGGTACCGTTTAGCTGTTTGATTTTAGTCTGAACCGCTACCCTTCACAGCCCATGATCTGTCTATAAACTGAATGCAGGGAAAGTGCAGTCAACAGATAATTTAGAGGTTGTAGGTGAATGATGATTGGTCATTCAATAACTTCATTGATGTGAGCTCCTATTCATTTTCCTTTCCTCCTTCACTTCCAAAAACAATTAAATTTCTTCCAAGGTTAATCTCTGAAATATATTTAAAAGACCCTATGTTTTATAGTGTAGAGGTTTTCATTTTAGTACAAGTTTACGAAATTGTTCCTCTGCTTCTGTAGCTTACGGATGCACTGCCCTGGGGCTTATGTCTACCTGTGTTGTATGGGTGCATTCAGTTCAGCACTGCTGCCCACCTGTGTTGCCCAGGTGGCATTGAATCCAGCACTGCTGCCTACCTGTGTTGCCCAGGTGGCCTTGAGTTTAGCACTGCTGCCAATCCATCTGTACAGGTGGCATTGAATCCAGCACTCCTGCCTATCAAAGTTGGACATAATAAAAGAATACTATCTACTCATAAGGTATATAGATGGAAAGCATTCATTTTTTCTGGCACTCTTCCTTTTTACAATTATAATTCGTTTAAAAAAAGTTATTTATTTTGTCTAGTTGGATTTGATCTGCACAGTATGTAGGAGCAGCTGGGGTTAGGGTACACTGGAGTAAGCTTGCTCAGATATCAAGGGCATTCTTTATTCAATATTAATAGCTCCTATTACTTCATACAGAGAAATGGATCAATTTAAGTTGTTTCTTTCCCCCACACCTCACTTTAAGAACAGTCAAAGCTAAAAGAAAAGTCACTGAAGATGCAGAGGAGGTGACCAAAAAGTTGACCCAGTATGGAGAATTAAACTAATGATTGCAATGAAGTATTACTTGTACAATCTATGAATTGTAATCTCTTCCCCATTCTCCACCAATACTTTCTAGCAGCAGTGTTCATAATATGGCCTGGAGGTAATGTGTACCACCATTCTCCTCTCCAATGCACAGCCCTTGGGAGCCAGGTTGCTGCATGTGCTCAGGATTATTTGTCGCCTGCCCCGTTGAAGGAGTTGGGGAATGAGTTGCGAATTAGTGCTCCCCATTCTTGGAGTGACCACAAGGAATTCTATTAGGCGGGTTATCCTAGCTTCCATGCAGCAGGTCAGAGAACAATGTTAAAATAAAACAACGTGGTTCTGTGGGAGGATGGAGGGCTGGTTTCTGTCTGTGGGCAAGTACCTGGACTCCTCTTGACAACTACTCTTAAAGTAACTGAAATTGTGCATATAAGACCCATTGTGGAGAGTGACCATTTAGCAGAGCATTGATTTGCAAATGTGGGCCTTTAATTATTTTTTTTAAAAAGTGGATATTGGTGGTATAAATGCACTTACTTCTGTTTCAGTACTGTTGTAATGTGCCCCTTGCCTTGGGGAAAGCCATGACTTCCACCTTCTGTCTTGCACCATAGATGATTGAGGCCTCCAGGTTGCCTACTATTTCCTCAGGCAGTTTAAATCAATATGAAACCGTATCATGAGCTCTGCAGGTTGTATTTCAGTGAGCTAGTTCCTCAGCCGACGGTTTCACGAGTTTAAATGGCTCTGCATCTCCATAATGGCCTTTGTATGTTTTTGTTTTAAGTAAGGCAGGGACTCGAAGTGAGCTCTTTCTGTTGACTTCATCTAGTCTAGCAGTTCCAATGTTGGTGTGTAAACATTTTATTTTCATATATCTTAAAGGCCACACCAGTCTCTTCAACACTTACTTTGTTTCATTCATTGATGCTTCAGGTCGTCCATTGGGGGTTAACCAGGGTGACTAGTAGCTTATCCTAACAATCTCCCCTGGGGGCAGTGGTGCTCAAACTGGTGTTCAGATGCAATCCATACTTCCTGGACTGGAGATCAACTTTGAGCTTGGCTTTACACATGCTAGAAACAATGCATAAACACCAACTCTTCTACCAAATGAGTACAGTCCATATTCCTGCCTCCACTTGAACTACAATCACCTATCTGCACAAAGTGATAAATCTGTTCAAAGCAACCACTCCCATCCACCCACCAAGTAATGCTTAGGATTACAAAACTAATGTGACCGATAACAATGTCCCACAGTTAAGGCAACCATCTATCGAATAAGGTAAGAAGCTAGCTGCTAGCATGGAATAGTTTTCTCAGCAATTGTAATTAAAAGCTATAACCTACCCACTGATATTCCCTGCATCGTTCAGTTCTGATTGAACCATGTCATCAGACAAGTGTTATCACAGGCATTTGCTGGCCACTGCATCCGTAAGGAGGCATTGATGTACATGACGAGGAGTAGCAGACTTGCATTTTGTCTGAGGATTTGATGTAACCTTGGTAAAATTCTCAGGCTTTGGTTTTGTGCTTTGTGCCATCCGAACTGCTACATCCTATACTTCCACATAAACCTAGTCCAGTACTTTGTCACCGAAGTCTGAAATCATAGCATTTTCGTCAATTGTAACACGTGATGGTTGGAGACGGGATGGTTCCAAGGATACAATTTGGATAACGCTGCTTTTCCTACTGATCTTTAGGTCCCAATTGAAAGAGGTTTTGGCCATTGTTAACCCATTCCATAATGGATGTACAGCACAGAAACTACTGACAATTTAGCACATGTTGACACAGTTAGTTCAAAGAAGCCATCGGGGTGCCTGGTGTTGAAACTGAGTAGAGTGTCGCTGGTGTTAGCGTTAAGGTGTATGGTGGAGCCACAATCTAGTCTTAACCTAGTTTATAGTGAAATTAGGCATATAGCCCAAAATTACCAGCAAGAGGCATACTGGCATTCAGTGGTATTCACTGAGGTATAAAGAGTGGAAAATAGTTCAAAATCCCAGCACTTCTAACCTTTTCCCTCGCTATCATTAAGTTTGTCATTTTTAGCTCCATCCCCTATTTTCAGTAAACTATTGTAAAGAATGAAAGGTATGATTACAACCAAATTAGGAAATTAAAAGGTGAATAGCCGAGGTCTAATATTTAGACATGCTTTCTTTTCCCACCACTTCCCACAGAGTTGTAGATAACCAGAGGATAAGAAATCTCACATCTAGACTGGTGTTGTGCCTCTACCTGTGTATTCTTGTCATTTCTCTGGTGGTTTTCTTTTGGTTTATTGTGTGTCGCCTGTGTACTTCATATCTTTTTTCGTTTGCATCAGTTACAGCAGTTAAGCTGCCACTTACTGGGATCATAAATATTAAAAACTCTGACCATTCAGGGATACTTTTGGATGATAAACATCATGTGGTCTAATTTATGCCATGTATATAAAAACTTGATTTCTGATGGAACATTTCTCAACTTTTTGTTGTCCAAGTGGCATAATTTCCTTCCATACTTAATGGTGCTTGAAGCTTCCTGTTGTATGCAGTAGAAAGACTGGGCTGCGAGGCTCGATTCCACTGTGATTACTAGTCTGGTAAATCTCTCCCTCTGTCTAATATATAATATATATTTATCACATGACCTATCACATCAAGCAACAGTCACCTTCACTTCTGAGTTTCCATTTAATGCATGGTATTAATTTTTCAAAATATCTTTTTTGGCACCAAAAGCGTGACGAGAACAAAACCAATGGGATTTGCTAGTTCACAGAGGAAATGGCATACTGGGGAGTCAGCCCTTCACAGCTTACTCGTTCATTCTTCGCATAAACCTGAGCACAAATATCTAGGCTGATGCTTCCAGTGCCAGTACTGAGGGAGCACTGCACTATTGTGATTTAAATCACATTAAGCATCACACGTTTCCAAATCTGTGCCAATTCAAAATCTGACCTGTTATTGGTGTTATTTAACTGAGTTATTCCAGCACTGATTCTAGCTGAAGTTTCCTCACCGGTTTTACCAGGCCTGTGCCCCTGAGCTAGCGACTCCAGTGTGGGTCTTGCCCAGGATCGCCAAATCTGGTTGGATGTATTTGGGAGATTTCATCAGATGACCTCCAACTGCCAAAGTTCCTGCCAGTGGTCACTCGACAGGTCCATCCTCAGTACACTGCCTTTTCATGACCAATTGAAAAGAAAGCAGACTCCCCATTACCTGATGTAGATGATTAATGACTGCTTGTCAAACAGACTTTCTTCCTTCTCTTTTATCCCCCCTCAAACAATCTGCAATATTTTCATAACTAAAATACAAGAGTGTTCAAAAAAAATGAATAAAATACGCCATTTATTTAATACTTCCATTTTCAACAGGATTGCTCACAGCAACGCCCTGGGGATTGATCTTGAATTCCAGTTAGCCATCCTAGACTTGCACAATATAAAATTAGCTATTTTGATGTCTTGATCTACAGGCTGGTGATTAACTTCCTGGCATGACATTACTGAGTTTCCTTGGATCTTACGCAGTTATTTTAGTTAAGACACTTGAAACGTTCTCCCTCCGCCCTTCTCTTTCCCCTATCCCTCTACAAAGAAAAACCCAATGGCAGATAGCTAATGATGGTTTGGCAATTTCATGTTCCCTGACTGAGCCCATTGAGGCAACCTAACCAATTCCAGATTGCCCAGCCCTTCGTCTGGGCGCCATGCTACCAAAGCTGTCCTTCCTCATGCTATCACTGTTTTTTTTTAAAGTAGCTTCTGAACATACGCTCAAAGCATGTGTTTGAACAAAATCTCATCAAGCTGAGGCTCAGTTAGGGTAGACTTCATTCACGTACTTGGGTCCACTTTGTACCAGTGAGAGTGAGGGGGAAACAGAGCTGGTCTCAGGATGCGAGATGGTTGTGGGAACCACAGGCTGTTTGGGTCGTTCGTACAAGCTGGAATACAAAGTCACTTGCTCGTCTTTGTATCATGTAGACAGAAACACTGCAGAACCACAGTGTGCAGCCTCAGGTAATGTGCTGAAGTGGTGCCACGCTGCTATTTGATGCTTGGGGGAAGCGTGAAACCCTGAGTCATGTGGAGGTTTTGCAGCGGTCATGAACTGATTTGTGCACCCTTTGTAGTGATGATTATGTATTGATTTGAATTGTTTGCAAATTTAAAGACAATGGAATGATGTGCAGAACAAGTACAATATTTGCTTGGTGAAGTTTGACCATTCCATTACACTGGCAATTTTGCCAAAAATCACTGCTGGACAATTTGTAGCTACATGCCCCCTTCTCTTCCTTTTTACCTTTTTTAATTTCTATTTATTAAAGAAAAAAATACAGCAGTTTATTTAAATAGTTACTCCAACTGCAAGCAGTAAAAGGCTGTAATCATTTGCAACTCGTATTCACATACTTGCTAATGATTCAAGTGTCAATGAAAATAATCCTGGTAAGCAAAATGGAATAAAATACTGTTTTACCAAATCTTGTGTAGTTCCTCAATTTTTAACACATTCGGTTTCAGGATGTAGGCATCACTGCCCACCTTGAGTTGCTTGTCAGGCAGCTTCAAAGGGGAAATTAAAAGTCAACCATATTGCTTTTGGGCACTTTATTCATTCACAGGATGTGGACATCGCTGGCAAGCCCAGCATTTATTGCCCATCCCTTATTTCCCTTGAGAAGGTGGTAAGTTGTCTTCAATACAACGGAGTGGCTTACTCGGCCATTTCAGAGGGCTGTTGAGAATCAACCACGTTGCTGTGGGTCTGGAGTCACGTAGGCCAGACTTGGGGCAAGGATGGCAGATTTCCTTCCCTAAGGGACACTACACGACCATACGCATTAGGTGCAGAAGTAGGCCAATCAGCCTGCTCCGCCATTCAGTAAGATCATGGCTGATGTGTGTCTTTAATTCCTCACTCCCATCTACCCCCGATAACCTTAGATTCTTGTTGGGCAAGGGAATCAATCTACTTCCCCATTAAAAATATTCAATGACCCCGCCTCCACCACCTTTTGAGGCAGAGAATTCCAAAGTCTCACTACTCACTATTTGCTGTAATTCTGTTTCACTATATGTTTTATATTTGTCCCTTCCTTGTTCAATCCTCTTTTAAATGATACGATATAGTCTTGCCACTCGCCCTCAATAACCGCTTGTATAGTGTCATGGAGACCTCACCTGCCACAAATGAGGCATATTAATTTTGTCATATGAACATGAATTTTAAACTGTTGCTATACTGAAAAGATGACTTGTTTAAAGAGATAACAGCAGTGCTTTGGAACATTTGCATGCCAAGAGACAGCTGCCTGGAGAGACAATGGAATTGTTCCCTAATCCAATTAACCCAAATGGATTTTGATCACCAGACACTGAATGGGTAACAAGCCAGCATTCCATTCTCCTCCGCCCCCCTCCCCCCCTCCCCTCCTCCCCAGCTGCCACTGTGGGTGTCTGCTAAGTTGAAAGGAATCCACAAAAACGCAGAGTTTATTAAATAAGAACTAGTCACATGACTAACCTGCTGGCCCAGGGTTTTTGAATTGTGTTCACAGAACAGGTGGAAGACAAAGACTGCAACTTGAAGATGAGAAGGAAGGTCTCTCCTGGTTTTCCCACTCTCATGAATTTCCAGATCCACTGAAGCCACTTAAACCTCAAGGGAGAAGACTCCTACATCGAAACAAGTTTGGAAGTGTGCACTGGGCCCCAACGAAATGGCAAGATTTAACTGCAATCAAAGACTCTACATTGAACTCAAAACAGTAAATAAACTCCAGCCATTGCTTCAAACTTTTCTCCTCTTCTGTCTCTACCTGTGTCGTTTATCGCATAAGAAAATCTGTCTGGTTGGTTTCTTTGCCACTACAATTGGAGAGCAGTGAATAAGGATTCACTGTGGGGAAACTAAAATACTGTATTTGTAAAAATTAAACCCTGTTATGGTCAAACCAGGAAAAGGCTGAGAGGGAATTCCTAGACCCCTTTCTCACCTGTTCGTAACAATAGCATTGCATATGCCAAGAATTCTTAGTTTTTTTTTTCACCATCTTCAAACTCCCCCTTCTCTTCCCCCACCCCACCCCCACTTTGATTTTGCAGTGATAATTCTGCGTCTTTGCCCCCTTGTTGCTGTTTTGCCAAACAGTGCAAGCAATCATTTGAAACCTTTCATCATTTGCAAACCTCAAGCTCTTTTCCTGTCAAAATAACCTCAATTTCTTTACCAAAAACAGAAATTGCAGGAAACACTCAGTAGGTTAGGCAGCATCTTGTGGAGAGAGAAGTAGGATTAACGTTTTAGGTCAATGGCCTTTCACTTTCTTTGGCCGGTCTTTTGTTCTGGTACCATTTTACTGAATCATTACTATATCCTTTCCATTACTTTGTTATTACCTGTTGTCTGGACTGTACGTTTTTCTCTAGCCAATCTATTTAAATTTAGCATAACGTCCATTTGTTCTCAGTGCCCTTGTATATAAAACCCATGATCTTATGGCTATTTCTATTTGCACTCCACCCTTAAAGATCCATGTGACTGCACCTTGGACCTCTCTGTTAGTTGTTACCTCTGTCAGACAGCAGATGGACACATTCTAATGCTGATCCACTAAAATTACCTATTTCCAATGAGATGGTTCATAAAAACAAAGGTTTAAACAAAATATTGTGACAAGCTTCCATTTATTCAGTGTTCCTCATGTGCAGGAAGGCAGGCAGGCATCTCAGCATTTTCCAATAAGGAGGAAAGGAATACGATTGATATAGAGAGAATGAGGGGGAAAAAAGGAAAAATTGGAGAGTTAAGAGCCTCAGATGGACCATCCAAGGGATGCTTATAATGGTTTTGAGATGGTCTGAAACTGGCAGTGTGCCTGACCAGGCAGAGAACTAGAGAGAGAATTGCAGCAGGCATGAGTGTGGTGGGTGCCATTTCTGGGGCTAGGATTGCCAGCTCTGATTGGCATATTTGGGGAGGTGTCATCAGATGACCACCTGTTTCCAACCGGCATGTTCCCTCCACTACTCGCCCAGCACATCCACCCTTTCTCAGCCCCACCCTCCCAGCGTTAATTAGAAAGCAATCAAACTGTTACCCGATTGGAGAAGGTTCTTCTGATAGTCGAGAATCAATTGCCGAAATTTTTATAAGTGATAAACGAAACAAATGAAAAAGAAACATACGTACAAAGCAGGAACAGGAGTAGGCCACTCGGCCCCTTGAGCCTGCTCCACCATTCGATAAGATCATGGCTGATTTGATTGTAACCTCGACTCCACATTCCCGCCTCCCCCCGATAACCTTCCACCCCTTGCTTATCAAGAATCTATCTACCTCTGCCTTAAAAATATTCAAAGACTCCTCTTCGACTGCCTTTTAAGGAAGAGAGTTCCAAAGATTCACGACCCTCAGAGAAAGAATTTCTCCTCATCTCTGTTTTAAATGGGTGACCCCTTATTTTTAAACAGCGACCCCTAGTTCTAGATTCTCCTACAAGGGGAAACATCCTTTCCACATCCACCCTGTCAAGATCCCTCAGGATCTTGTGTTTCTATCAAGTTGCCTCTTACTCTTCTAAACTCCAGCGGATACAAGCCTAGTTTGTCCAACCTTTCCTCATAAGACAACCCGCCCATTCCAGGTATTAGTCCAGTAAACCTTCTCTGAACTGCTTCCAACACATTTACATCCTTCCTTAAATAAAGAGACCAATACTGTACACATTACTCCAGATGTGGTCTCACCAATGCCCTTTATAACTCGAGCATAACCTCCCTACTTTTGTATTCAATTCCCCTCACAATAAATGATAACATTCTGTTAGCTTTCCTAATTACTTGCTGAACCTGCATTCTAACCTTTTGTGATTCATGCACTAGGACACCCTGATCCCTCTGTATGTTAGAGCTCTGCAATCTCACAACATAATATGCTTTTTTATTCTTCCTGCCAAAATGGACAATTTCACATTTTCCCACATTATACTCCATTTGCCAGATCTTTGCCAAATCATTTAACCTATCTATATCCCTTTGTATCCTCCTTATGTCCTCTTCACAACTTACTTTCCTACCTATCTTTGTGTCATCAGCAAATTTAGCAACCATACCTTCGGTCCCTTTATCCAAGTCATTTATATAAATTGTAAAAAGTTGAGGCCCCAGCAAAGATCCCTGTGGCACACCACTTGTTACATCTTACCAACCAGAAAATGACCCATTTATGCCTACTCTTTGTTTCCTATTAGCTAGCGAATCTTCTATCTATGCCAATATATTACTCCCTACAACATGAGCTTTTATTTTCTGCAAAAACCTTTGATGTGGCACCTTATCAAATGCCTTCTGGAAATCTAAGTACAGTACATCCACCAGTTCCCCTTTATCCACAGCACATTACCTCTTCAAAGAACTCCAATAAATTGGTTAAACATGATTTCCCTTTCACAAAATCACATTAACTCTGCCTGATAACCTTGAATTTTTCTAAGTCCCCTGCTATAACATCCTTAATAATAGCTTCTAACATTTTCCCTGTGACGGATGTTAAGCTAACTGGCCCGTAGTTTCCTGCTTTCTATCTCCCTTTTTGAGTAAAGGAGTTAACAATTTCTATATTCCAATCTGATGGAACCTTCCCTGAATCTAGGGAATTTTGGAAAATTAAAACCAACCCATCAACTATCTCACTAGCCACTTCTTTTAGAACCCTAGGATGAAGCCCATCAGACCCGATGACTTGTCAGCCCACAGCTCCAACAATTAACACTTGCAGTGTGACACATTTGCGCATACTGGAAGCTACATATATTAGTACACAGGGCCCTGTTCTTTGCAGACAGAAAGAACATGTACACACATTGTGCTTGTTTCAGCTGAACAAAATAAATGACAGCCATTTGCTGGTTCATTCCTTAGGGCAATGCCTTGACCAGAGTCAAACTGCATGGTTTAAATTTCAAACAAGCTTGACAGTTAACTGTTAGTCACCATTAACTGGTGCATTCTCCATGGCAACGCCTCTACCAATCAGAGTCCATTTGCCAACCAATCAGCATTCTCTTCAAACATTATAAATTTGTTGCTTTCCCTTACATTGGTATTCTTTCAAATTGTCCTGATGAGTGCAAGACAAAAATCTTCAACAAAATGTCTCTATTTTCAGCAATGCTAAATGTTAGATGCAAACAAAATTAGATTTTTAGAAAGAGATTAAGATTCCCTCAACTCACCGAACTCGCAGCACTCTGTTCAAGTCTGATGATTGTTCCCAATTGTTTGCAGTAGTGTTCTGGAGGTCAATCTTAAATTCCTGGAACCTCTAGGACAAACAATCCTACAGGGTTAGCAAGTCCAGCTGTGGCACAGTCAGTGTACGCAGACATAAGGCAAGCGCAGACCACTATGAGAGAATGGAATGGCATCATGCAGTTTGAACACAAGGACAAATGACTCATTCTGTTAAATAGTCATACTTCCAGCACAATCTTCAATATGTAAGTGCTCACCGAGTCCCACATTTCAAGTATGTATCTGCCAAATGCCAGAATGGTTAAACACTCAAAGGATCTTTAAGGCGAGGTTTCCACTTTTGATCATAGGAACAGGAGAAAGAGGCCATTTAGCCCCTTAAGACTGTTCCACCACTCAATGAGATCATGGCTGATCTGCGACCTAACTCCATATCCCCATCTTTGTCCCATATGCCTTAATACCTTTGGATAACATTTTATATATTTTTTTTATATTTAGCAATACAGCACTGAAACAGGCCCTTCGGCCCACCGAGTCTGTGCCGACCATCAACCACCCATTTATACTAATCCTACATTAATCTCATTACCCTCTCACATCCCCACCTTCCCTCAATTCCCCTACCACTTACCTACACTAGGGGCAATTTGTAATGGCCAATTTACCTATCAACCTGCAAGTCTTTGGCTGTGGAAGGAAACTGGAGCACCCAGCGAAAACCCACGCGGTCACAGGGAGAACTTGCAAACTCTGCACAGGCAGTACCCAGAATCGAACCCGGGTCGCTGGAGCTGTGAGGATGCGGAGCTAACCACTGCATAACAAATTTTTTATCAATCTCAGTTTAAATTTAAAAATTGATCTAGCATCAATTGCTTTTTGGCAGGAGAGTTCCAAACTTCTACCACCCTTTACATGTAAAAGTGTTTCCTAATTTCACTCTTGAAAGGCCTGGCTCTAATTTTTAGACTATGCCTTCTAGCCCCAACCAGCAGAAATAGATTTGCTCTATCTACCCCATCTGTTTCCCTTAATATCTTGAAAGTGTTGATCAAATCACCCCTTGATGTTCTACATTCCAGGGAATGTGACCCTAGTTTGTGTCATCTCTCCTTATAATTTAACCCTTGGAGTCTAGGTATCATTCTGGTAAATCTACACTGCACTCCTTCTAAGGCCAATTATCCTTCCTAAGGTGTGGTGCCCAGAACTGCTCCCAATATCCTAATACTACCTGATGAAAGGTCACTGACCCGAAATGTTAACTTTGCTTCTCTCCCCACAGATGCTGCCAGAACTGCTGAGTATTTCCAGCACTTTTTGGTTTTATTTCAGATTGCCAGCATCTGCAGTATTTTGCTTTTATGACTTCTACCTCCTTGTATTCGATTCTTCTAGATATAAAGGCCAGCATTAGCAGCCAATTTTGGCGAACGTACAGAACCAATAGAATGGACCAGAGAATCGAACAATGGGCTAATTGTGGGACAGCAGTGTCACAAAGCACACCAATTGCAAACGATATTCCAGTCTGACTTGAAATTTTTAACTTCCTATAAACAAATCATTATTTGTGGCATGATATAAAATTTCAGAATTTATTATGGCCATTCGGGATGGAAGTTTCTCCCCCAAATCTACTTGATTACCAAGACTGCTTTCTTTCGCCTCTGCATCACTGTCTACATACAGTCCTACCATTCCTCAACAGTTGCTGAGACCCTAGTCCATATCTTCAACACCTCAATGCTTTGCTGCGCTTCCCAACTCACTCTTTCCCAAAGAGCAATGCATCCAAAAAGCCACAACCCACTCCCAACGCGTTTTACAGCCAATTAGTACATTTGAAGTGTAGTCATGTAGAAAACGCAGCAGCTAATTGGCACACAGCAAGCTCTGACAAGCAGGAATGACTAGATAATGTATTTTAGAAATGTTGGTTGAGGGATAAATATTGGTCGGAATACTGGGGAGAACTCTCCTGCCATTCAAATAGTACCACAGGATCTTTTACATCCACCTGAGACGACAGATGGGGCCTTGGTTTAACGTCTCATCAGAAAGACAATACCTCCAACATGGTATAAGAATGCTGCATTTCCTACATTGCAACACTGTCTACACTGCAAATGTTCTTTATTGTTTGTAAGGTGTTCTAGGATGTCTTGAGGTCATCAAATGCTCTCTGTAAAAGCAAGTTCTTCCTTTCCTATTCAAATTCCACAAAGTTTCCATACCTCAATAAATTTAGATTCAATTTATCTTTCAAAGGGGAGATTAGCAATTGAAATGAAGTAAATGCATGTTCAAGCTGCCAAAATGCAGATTTAGGTCATTGTCATGAAATTCTTCACGAACAATAATCAACATGCAGGATGGTTTCCCAGGTAGCGTACAAGTGGCAAAGGAGTTTGCTTGTATTTTATTCTTCAACGTGGGCAATGTTGGCAAGGCTGCATTTAATGCCCGTCCCTAGTTGGCATGAGAAGGTGGTATTTGACATTTTTCTTGAACTGCTGCAGTCCATGAATTGGTGCTTCCATTGCAGTTGACCAAAAGCAATGATTATATTTCCAAGTGTGACTTGGAGGAAAACTTGGAGGTGATGGTGTTCCCATAAAATTGCTGTCTTTGTCCTTCTCTGTGGTAGAACTTGCAGGGAAGGGAGGTAAGCTTGACAAATTGCTGCAGTGAATCTTGTAGAACATCGGAACATAGAAATTGCTGGATGCAAAGAAGACCAAGGTTCATTTAGCTCTGCTTTTATAATCCTGGTAGTCGCAAGTCAACACAATAATGGAGTTGTTGGCTAATCATGGCAATCAATCTCTATCAATTAGTCTACAACACACCCAGACATGACGTGGGGAAAGCTCCCAGAGGTGGAGAGCTCTGGGAACCATAGGTTCAAAGTCACCTGTTCCTCCCAAACAATGCTAAACGTACCACATGATATGTCTCCAATTAGTCATATACTGTATCCTGAAATATGATTTACTGAAATAAATCTAATTTGCATTTGAGCAAATTAATATTTTCTGCTTCTACTCTCTCCCTTAGGAGCCTGTTCTATAGATCAACCATTTGCTGTTTGATTGCACATAGCACGGTCACAGAGGGGCGAGTGGGAGGGGGGACAGGTATTGAGTCTACTAGCAGGGGCACCAATCAAGTGAGCTGCTCTGTCCTTGGAATAATTTAAGGGACAGGTTGATGCTGTAACTATAGGGTTGTGTTTTTCTGTGCAGAGGAGGATAGGCTGGATGACCTTCCTCACCTGTAGTGATCTAGTGAGTGACAACCCACATTTTATTAGCGCAATCCCAAACTGGTGATTCCACTGGCAACTATGGAATACTGTTCTTAAAGAATCAAATCTAGTTTCCCCTCCATGCTATCTCACCCATTTTATTGTACAATTGCCATCAGTCCAGTCAATTCTTTATATCAGGAAATGGGTGCCGACTGCAGTCTTTTTTTATGAATTGGAGAACAACTATTTTGCAATGGAAGATTATACAAACTTAGACATACGTATCACACCTTTAATATAGTAAAACATTCCAAGGTGCTTCATAGGAGGGTTAACAAATATTAATTTGCTCAAATGCAAATTAGATTTATTTTTTTATTCATGGGATGTGGGCGTCACTGGCTATGCCAGCATTTATTGCCCATCCCTAATTGCCCTTGAGAAGGTGGTGGTGAGCTGCCTTGAACCTCTGCAGTCCATGTGGGGTAGGTACACCCACAGTGCTGTAAGGAAGGGAATTCCAGGAATTTGACCCAGTGACAGTGAAGGAACGGCGATATAGTTCCGTCAGGATGGTTTATGACTTGGAGGGGAACTTGCAGGTGGTGATGTTCCCATGCATCTGCTGCTCTTGTCCTTCTAGTTTGTAGAGGTCGTGGGTTTGGAAGGTGCTGTCTAAGGAGCCTTGGTGCATTGCTGCAGTGCATCTTGTAGATGGTACACACTGCTGCCACTGTGCATCGGTGGTGGAGGGAGTGAAAGTTTGTGGATGGGGTGCCAATCAAGCAGGCTGCTTTGTCCTGGATGGTGTCGAGCTTCTTGAGTGTTGTTGGAGCTGCACCCATCCAGGCAAATGGAGAGTATTTCATCACACTCCTGACTTGTGCCTTGTAGATGGTGGACAGGCTTTGGGGAGTCAGGAGGTGAGTTACTCGCCGCAGGATTCCTAGCCTCTGACCTGCTTTTGTAGCCATGGCATTTATATGGCTACTCCAGTTTTTGTATTTCAGTAAATCATATTTCAGGATACAGTATATGACTAATTGGAGACATATCATGTGGTAAGTTTAGCATTGCTTGGGAGGAACAGGTGACTTTGAACCTATGGTTCCCAGAGCTCTCCACCTCTGGGAGCTTTCCCCACGTCATGTCTGGGTCTGTAAAATTTGACACCGAGACATATAAGGAGATGTTAGGACAGGTGGACAAAAACCTGATCAAAGAGATAGAACATAGAACAGTACAGCACAGTACAGGCCCTTTGGCCCACGATGTTGTGCCGAACCTTTAAGCTACTCTAAGATCAAACTACCTACATACCCTTCATTCTACTATCATCCATGTACCTATCCAAGAGTCGCTTAAATGTCCCTAATGTATCTGTTTCTACTACCACCGCTGGCAGCGCATTCCATGCACCCACCACTCTCTGTGTAAAGAACCTACCTCTGACATTTCCCCGAAACCTTCCTCCAATCACCTTAAAATTATGCCCCCTGGTGATAGCCCTTTCCGCCCTGGGAAAAAGTCTCTGGCTATCCACTCTATCTATGCCTCTCATCATCTTGTACCCCTCTATCAAGTCACCTCTCATCCTTCTTCGCTCCAATGAGAAAAGCCCTAGCACCCTCAACCTTTCTTCGTAAGGCATGCCCTCCAGTCCAGGCAGCATCCTGGTAAATCTCCTCTGCACCCTCTCTAAAGCTGTCACATCCTTCCTATAATTAGGCGACCAGAACTGAACACAATATTCTAAGTGTGGTCGAACCAGGGCCTTATATAGCTGCAGCATAACCTCGCGGCTCTTAAACTCAATTCCCCTGTTAATGAAAGCCAACACACCGTACGCCTTCTTAACAACCCTATCAACTTGGGTGGCAACTTTGAGCGATCTATGGACATGGACCCCAAGATCCCTCTGTTCCTCCACACTACCAAGAATCCTATCTTTAAGCCTGTATTCTGCATTCAAATTCGACCTTCCAAAAGGTTTTAAGGAGCATCTTAAAGGAGAAGAGAGAAGGATAGCTGGAGAATTTTATGGAGGGACAGCAGAGCTTAGGGTTTAGGCAGCTGAAGGCAAGGCAAATGGTGGGGTGAAGGAAATTAGAGATGTGCAAGAGACCAAAGTTGAAGGAAAGGAGAGATCTTGGACAGCTGGAGAAGGTTACACAGATAGGAAGGGGCAAATCCATAGAGGGATTTTAACATGAGTCTGAGGATTTTAAATTTGAGGCATTTATGGACTGGGAGCCAATGTAGATCAGCAAGCACAGGGAGTGGTGGGTGAACAGGTCTTAGTGCAAGTTAGGATACAGGCAGTCTAAACCTTTGTAACAATAGTCTTCAAAAGTATTTAATTTGGACTAAATTAAAAGAATGATTTATTAACTGGGGATTGTTACAAAGGTTTTCAAACTAATCATTATTATTTGCAACATCTAAAGTTTGATCCAAGAATAACATTTCTTGGCAAATGAACTGCATCATTATCAGATTAATCATCACCCCTGCCCTCCCTCTGAATGGCATAGACTTTGACTTCTAAATGAACCAAATATTAAATAATTACATACTGGCCTGAATTTTGTGTTAAGAATAATGGTGAGACTGTCAGTGTTGACTGTTAGGAGCAAATCAGACAGAAACTTCGATCTGCATATGCACAGTCAAACGCAGAAATTCGAAAGTTGCTGTCAGGGGTACCCTGCTTCTCTAAAAGTTGCGATGTAACAGCCCTCAGCATTTGACTCAGCATTACAACCAATGTTAGGGTGTGAAGTTGGAGTCCTCACCCACTAGTCCCCCACTGGATATGGCAGGACTGGTGCATTCAGGAGTAAGTGAATTTTTAACAGTGTGATAAATGAAAATTACTGCCAAGTAACTTCTCTAACCCTGAAAATTAATTATTTTAAGTGTACACTCTCTTCATTTAACTTTTTCTGTCTGTCTTTCCTAATCTTTATTTCACTTTCTGTACATGAATTAAATCTAATTTATAGTTGCTGGTTAGACTCTTGCGTGTCTGTGAAGGTTTTTCAGTCCAATTAGTTCAAGTGCCTCGCTGTCTCTTGCCCTGTAGAGGCGCCACGACGGATAAGATGTTGGATTAGAGCAAGTCGACGCCAAGAAGCCCGGGGAAACTTTGCAAAGTGAACAGCAAGCTCCGCTCCTTCGCCACAGAATGCAAAATCTGAGCCAATAACTCTCAAGTCCATATGTGCCAGCTTGTGCATCTTTAATTAAAAATGACCATGATGCTTTTTTCACTAATGTCCTTTAAGGAAGGAAACCTGCCGTCCTTACCAGATCTAAGCCTATATGTAACTCCAATCCCATACCGAACATGATTGTTCCCAACTGGTCAAACAAGCCACTCAGTTCTATCAAACTGCTATCAGAGGTTCAAGAAGATCCATCACAACTTTCTTACGGCAACTAGAGATGTGCAATTAATGCTGGCCTTGCCAGCGATGCCCACATCTGGAAAATGAATTTGCAATACTCTTTAATTTCATTCCTGTCCTGAAGCTGCTAACACTTGCTGGGGTACAGTTTCTCAATTGTCAGCAGACTTCGAACACTTTGCCCATGAGGAGAGGAGCAGGAAGCATTCCCTTCCCCAGCGCTGTGGCACTGCAGCTAACTGAGGCAGCCACAGAAAAACTAACTTAGCGTGGAGCAGGGCTTGAATGTTGAATCTATTGGGTTTGGCCCATGTGGTTTTCTTCACCCACTGAGAATGCATTCTCTGCCCTTAATAAGGCACATACTAAGTGAGTCTGAACTATCAGCCAAATGTCAACATGTACTTTTACCCTCCCACCAGCCTCTGGGTCCCCCAAATTGGGTGGAGTTAGATTTATGGAGAAAAATCCATTTTACTTGCTGCTATTTACATGAGAAAAAGGAAACATAATTACTTCAATAAATTTGGTTCAAATTGAAACCTGGAATGAAACATGCGGCTGAATAAATATTACAGCCAGTTATGGTTAGGAGATTGTTTGAAACAACCTCTTAACAGCAATCGAGCGTCTCTTTTCCACACAACCGTATTTCTCGCATAGATCTCATCTCTACAACAAATCATACCAGCTAGAGCTCCCAATGCCAATTCACGTTGCACCCAGGGTAATACCTCAACGTGCTGTAAATATTTATTCATCGTGATGCGTGGAGTGAAATGGTTTGAGATTGCTTCCAGTCTTTTCCCCACCTCCCTCCTACTAGAGTTTTAATTTCATCTGGGCTCAGTTGGCAGCATCCTCGTCCCTGAGGCAGAAGGTCGTGGATTCAAGTCCCACTCCAAAGATTTCAGGACAAAAATTTCATCTGATGCTCCCAATGCTGGTACTGAGGGAGTGCTGCACTGTCAGAGGTGCTGTCTTTTGGGTGAGATGTTAAACTGAGGCTCCATCTGCAGCCACTATTTGAAAGAAGAGCCAGGATCAGTGACCTGGCTTATAGTTATTCCTAAACCAACATCACTAAAACAGATTTGCTAGCCATTTATCCCATTGCTGATTGTGGGAACTTTCTGTGCACAAATTGACTGCCAATTTTCCAACATTACAACTTCAAAATTACTTAATTGGCGCTAAAGCACTTTGTGTCATCCTGAGTTCATGAAAGGCGCTATAGAAATGCAAGTTCCTTATTTTTAATCAGGAGTAACAATCCTGGCTATTTTCCCTTTCCTAACTCAGTAACCCCTAGATTGACTAGTATAGAGCCCCAGCTGAAATCAGATGAATCAGCACAAGACAGGAGTTGAAGCTGCTGCAAGTTGATGGCGAGTTGCTGTTGTTCTCTGCATGACTCTGGATTTGGCCTCATGTTCACTCGGCATCAACAGTCATGCTGAGATCGGGAACTCGCCAGGTGAGGACGCAAAGTGACACAAACCCCCTTGCCAGATTGGGGCAGAATCTTGCCCCATCAATATCTTGTGCATTATTATTTCAGCACCATTTTATCTTCTCAGATATCTCATGCTCACCTTTCATTTCCTTGTCTACTCCCTTCCCGCAGTTGCTGATTTCTCATTTGACGTCTCAGCCAAATGGCCATTCTTCCTGATTGAGCCAAGGCAATGAGTGCCGGTAGGCTATTCTAACAGTAACACATTTTGTTTATATTGTGCCTTTAAAGTAGAAAAACATCCAAAGGCACTTCACAGGCTTGATTATCAAACATAATTTGACACTGAGCTACATAAGTATATATTAAGGCAGGTGACCAAAAGCTTGGTCAATGCGATAGATTTTAAGGAGCATCTTAAAGGAAGGGGGAGAGGCAGAGAGTTTTAGGGAGGGAATTCTAGAGCTTAGGGCCTCGGCAACTGAAGGCACAGCCACCAATTGGGGATGCACAAGAGACCAGAATTGGAGGAGCCATAGAGATTTTGGAGACTTGGAGGGCCTGGATAAGGCGACAGAGATAGGGAGGGGTGATGATGTGAGTCTCATCCCCTTCTCACCTACCTGAACATGTTAACTTCCCAATGAGGTTTGCTGGATAGTAATTTAGAGATGAGAACCCTGGATGAATCTTCTGCATAACAGTCCAGACCCATTGTAGCATCTCAACAGCTACCCAGACCAGCACAGACAGGCGAATGTAACCTGGGACTTCTTGGTCTGTACAGCTGAGTAACAAACTGGGTGGTGCAGTTAATTTTCTCACTATGCAGTTGTTCAAATTGATTTTGTGTGTGTGTGTGGTCATTCTTGGCAAGCAGTTGCCTCATTACTTCACAAAAAGGAGCCAAGCAGCCTTTCTTTACAAGGCTAATAACTAGTTTTACTATCGAGACTGATGATTGCCTGATTCTGAGCTCTGTTTTGTATTAATCGATCTTTAAATGTGAGACTGGGGACTTGGGAAATCTTGAAAGGAGGTTTCAGAGTGAGACTTTGTGTGTGGTCCACATGATCATCTCAGTTATTGATCCAATGACGACTCACTCACAACCTTTGAGTCTTTTACAGTTCCAGGGACAAAAATCACTGACAATTTTCTTTCCAAAGGACCAAATTTTAAAAACAAAAATTCAAACATTTGTAAACATTTTTAGGGATTGCGAAAGGGTCATTAAAACTAGGTTTGTATTCTCTTGAGTATAGGAGATTAAGGGGTTATCTAATTGAGGTGTTTAAAATGGTTAAAGAAGTTGATAGGGTAGATGATGAGAAACTATTTCCTCTGGTGGAAGAGTCCAGAACAAAGGGCAGAACCTTACAATTAGAGCAAGGCTGTTTCACGGGTGATGCAAGAAGCACTTCTTCATCCAAAGGGTAGTGGAAATCTGGAACTCTCTCCCCCAAAAAGCAGTTAAAACTAGGAGGATTAATTGATCATTTCAAAACTGAGATTGATAGATAGGGTTTTGGTACCAAGGTGGGCAGTTGGAGTTCAAATGGCTGAATAAGCCTACTCCTGTTGCTATGTAAACTTGCTCAATAGCCCATTGAGTGATTGCACTTCTCACTGAGATATTCAAGGTCCAATCCTGGGCCAGGCTGAGAGCACTGCTCTCTGTCAGGGCGACAGTAAGGGGCGCAGTAATTGGTCCATGTGTCACTGAGGCCGAGGGAGAGGAAATTGAGGCAGGGACTGGCTCCAGATTCCCATCCAGTCATTCCTTCTGGAAACTGGACCCACTCATGGACCAATGCCCTGTCAACACACAATGTTCAAACTCATGAATGAAGAGGCGGGAGCAGAGAAAGTTGCCAAAGAAAACAGCAAACCTGCCCTTTCGTGATGAATCTAAATCCCACCTGCCCTAACCCACCTCATCTTCTCACCATATCCTTCAATCCCTTTCCCTCTCCAGCTTTGCATTGAATTGCCATTTAAACCAATTTATACTTTAATAGGTTTCCTTGGGAATCTTTTTCCCTTTTTTCCTTTTGTTGGTTTGCCTTACCAAGAGAGAAAATAAAAGGATGAACTTGCATTTATATAGTGCCTCTCACAACATCATGACATCCTTAACAGCCAATGACAGACATAAGAAATAGGAGCAGAAGTAGGCCATTCGGCCCCTCAAGCCTGCTCTGCCATTCATTAAGATCATGCCTGATCTTTACCTCGACTCCACCATCCTGCACTATCCCCATATCCTTTGATTCCAAAAGCCCAAAAACTATCGATCTCTGCCTTGAATATACTCAACTGAATGATTTACAACCCTCTGGGGTAGAGAATTCTCCTCATTTTAATCCTAACCAGACACTACAGCCCTAGTTCTGGACTCTCCAGCCAGGGAGAAACAGTCTCTCAGAATCTACCCTGTCAAGCCCTCAAAGAATCTTATACATTTCAATGAGATCACCTCATTCTTCTCCACCCCACAGAGTATAGACTCATTCCACTCAATGTATCATCATAGGACAACCCTCTCATCACTTGAATCAACCTAGTGAACCTTTGTTGCAGCCCCTCTATTTTCCTTAGGTAAGGAGACCAAAACTATACATGGTACTCCAAGTGGGCCTCACCAAAGCTCTATTGCAACAGTCTTCCTTACTCTTATACTGCAACCCCCCTTGCAATAAAAGCCAATATATCATTGACCTTCCTAATTGCTTGCTGTATCTGCATGTTAAATTTCTGATATAAATACTTTGGAAGTATGTTCACTGTTGTAATATAGGAAACAGTGGCAGCCAATCTGCACACAACAAACTCTCTCAAAAGTAGCAATGTGATAATGACCAGATAATCATTTTTTGGGATGTTGGTTGAGGGATAAATATTGGCCAGGACACTGGGGAGAACTCCTCCTGCTCTTCTTTGAAAAGCTGTGGGATATTATACGTCCACAAGAGGGACGTGTTAAGGAGGGACCAAGAAAGGTGAGGGGAGTGTTAGCGAGGGGCTGAGGGAAATGAGGGTGTTAATGATGGGCTAACGGGGGTGAGGAGAGTGTTAATGTGGGGCTGAGAGAGGTGTGAGGAGTGATGTGAGCAGCTATGACAGCCTCAGAGAGGTAAGGGTGTTTAAAAAAAATTGAGGGTGTTAGAGGAGTGTCTATAAAGGACAAGAGAAAGTGTGGTTGAGAGTTTTTGAGGGATTGCTGACAAGGGCACCAAGAAATGCAGGGGAGGTGATTTAATGAGGCCCTGAGCGGTGAATGGTGCAATACTGAGGGTCTAAGTAGTGTGAGGGGCAGAGAGAGTCTGAGGTTGAAAGATATAAGTGAAAAAGTTGAAGTGAGCACTGATAAGGATCCTGAGAGAAATAAGGAGGAATGTCAGTGAGGGGTGGCCACAGGGGTGTGTGAGGGATTAAAAATGGGAGTCTTGATGATTGAGAGAAATAGGAGTGTCAGTGATGGAGTTAAAGTTGAGGGCGGAGGTGGTCGAAATATTCGTGAGGGGATGAGGGAGGTGAGGGGGGGGTGTTGGTGAGAGGATGAAGGAGGTGAGATGTTGCTGAGGGGATGATGGACGTGAAGGAGAGTCAGTGAGCGGATAGTGGAGGTGTGGGCGAGAGTTGATGAGATGAGAGGTGTGGTGCTGAGGGAGGTGGGAGTGTTGGTGAAGGGATGAGGGAGATTGAGGGGGATTTTTGTTGAGGGGTTGAAGGAGGTGGGGGTAGTGTTGGTGGGAGATGAGGGAGGTGACGGAAGTGTTAGTGAGAAGATGAGGGGGAATATTGGTGAGGGGCTGAAGGAGGTGAGGGGAGTGTTGATGGAGGGCTGAAGGGGGTGAGAAGAGTGGTGGTGAGGAGATGAGGGGATGAATGCCAGAGGGGCTGAGAGGTGAGTTGCCTTAGAGTGGACACAAACACTTACCCTTGATAACAATACCTCATGCCAGGGCACATTTGAGTGTTGCCAGAGGCTGTCAGTACAGGCTGTGTTTAAATGGCGATTGTTCTCTTTACTGTGTTCTGATGGACATCTCACGTCTCAGGGACATGGTGGAAATGCAACCTAACAGATTACAAAAGAATTATTGCTGGATGAGAGACAAAGAGGAAGCAAAACTCAAACTCAGACTTGAACTTATGAGGAATATCCTCACAAAAGAACTGCGACAGTGGTGTGATTGAGCCATGACTTCTCTCACTCTCAGCCCAACGTACAAAGAACGCGAACCCCACACTCTTCACATCCTACAAAGCATTAATAAAAATACACCAGTTGTACAAAATCTAATTGAAGGAAATGTGGAAGGAAGGGATGTAAATGGAGCCCACCCACGATTGCTAATGAAACTGGGACTTGACCTGAAAACTGAAGCAAAAATTGTTTTGATTATTGGTAGTAAGGTAAATGAGGAGAGCCATGGTTTTTATTGTGTGGCAGCTGTGGCTCAGTTGGCAGTGCTTTTTGCCTCTGAGTTGGAAGGTTGTAGGTTCAAGTCCCACTCAAGGATTGGTTACAGCCCAGAAGGAGGCTGTTTGGCCCTTTGTGTTCATGATGGCTCTCTGCAAAAGCAACTCACCTAATCCCGTTTCCCTGTAGCTTTTCAGATAATTATCGAATTCCCATTGGAAAGGAATGATTGAACCTGCCTCCTCCACAATCCTGGGCAGCGTGTTCCAGATCGCTGCATTAAAACAGTTCTTCCTCATGTCGCCATTGCTGCTTCTGCCAATCGTCTTAAAACAGTGTCCTCTGGTTCTTGACCCTTCTGCTAACAGGAACAGGTTCTCCCTATCTACTCTGTCCAGACCCCTCATCATTTCAAACACCTTTATCTTCTCCAAGGAGAACAGTCCCAGGTTGGCACTCCCAGTGCAGTACTGAGGGAGTTCTATACCGTCGGAGATGCCGTCTTTTGGATCTGTCTAACCTCTCGAGTGAACGTAAAGGATCCCATGGCACTATTTAGAAGAAGCATGGGGGAGTTCTCCCCGATGTCTTGGCCAATATTTATCACTCAATCAACATCACAAAGAACAGATGATTTGGTCATTATCACATTGCTGTTTGTGGGAGCTTGCTGTGTGCAAATTGGCTGTCACATTTCCTACATTACAACAGTGACTCCACTTCAAAAGAGCTTCATTGGCTGTAAAGTGCTTTGGGACATCCTGAGGTTATGAAATGCGCTATAGAAATGCAAGGCTTTCTTTGCAGAGCTGGGATACAGTTAAAGTAAAAATAAAACATGCTTTTATTTAAGAGCCTTGTGGTAGGTAAAATCAAATAATCTAACTGTGATTAATGAGATCTGACCTAGGGAATACAGAGTACTTAGTGTGAAAATCCCCTGTCTGGGACATGTACCAAAGGATTCCTGCATAAACAACTCTTACAGATTTCAACTCAGATTAAAAATTAAAATTCTCAAGTCACCCAAAAGTTTTCCATTTCAAATACTCAGGAAGTGATGCTAATGCACATGGGAAACCAGGGCTAGAAAAAGCATTACTTATGAATTCCCTCATCAAATCCTCCAGAAACTTCTCAAAGGTATTAACCTGCAACTTATTATTTAAAAACTCTGCCCCTTGTTGGTTTGCAGATGGGGACAGCAGCCATTTTGCACACAGCAAGATCCCACAATCAGCGAAATGAGTGGCCAGTTGGTCTGTTTTTGGCGGAGTAGGTTTGCAGGACTGTGGGGAAAGAGTGGAATGGAGTTGGGGGTTAGTGGAATGGAGTTGGGGGTTAGTGAAATGGGGCAGGGGTAGCGGAACAGTTACTGGCCCCCATCTGAGAGAAGCAATCCCATAGATACCACATGCAGTCATGTGAGCAGGGGCTGATAGAGAGTTTAATATAGAACAAATGTAGTCACGGTTGGAATGTAGGAAACGCGGCCGCTAATTTTCACACAGCAAGATCCCACGCACAGAAATTAGATAAATGGCCAGATAATGTGTTTTTAGGGACAAATCGTAAAAAGAAATCATGAGGAACAGATTGTCCTGTGTGGCCTGGGAATTCTGCCCATGAATCCGGCCAAGCTGGACATCCACAGGTCCTGGCTGGGCACGTCTCTGGGTGGCAGTTGCCCACCTCCCTTCCGCAGGCTTGCCCAGCCTTGGGTGACCCTGTAGAAGGAGTAGCAATGTCCTTCGGTATACTTGAAGCTTTCCGCAACTTGTAGGCACCGTAAGGACTGCAGTGTGCACTGGATACTGGTAATAACATTATTATTTATGTTTATAAGTTCTTTTTTGAATGGTTAAGTTCTTTATTAGTTGTGCCCCTTTTTTAAGAATGGGGGGCACTTTTGTGTGGCCTTTTGCTGATGATATTGGGGAAAACTGTGTCTCCTTAGTTATTATAGAAAAGACATTTCAGGCAGGAATTACCCGTTTAAATGTTTTGCACTCAGCAGAATTGTCCATTGGTGACAACACTCAGACAATTCATCCTTCACTACACATGCCGGATGTCCAAACGTGTTCACTTAAATGGAGACACATATGGAAACGCTTTTCCAATTGTTTTTCTCATATTCTTCTGTATAAATCCAATGACGCACAGCTTAACACACTGTCCTGTGGTTGAGAGTTAGTTATATTAGAATGTATATATCAAACAATAAAGAGGCAGATAAATCCTTTGGAGGTCGGGCAGGATTGGAAGTGGGCTCTCTTCATCCTGAGCTGATGGATTGTTACTGGCCAGGAGGTACATAAAGCATCCATCTCTCCTGACCTGAAAGAATGGGTTTCATAAGCAGAGGCTCCCCCAGTCTCACAACCTCGCCTTCCAGAGATAATCAGTTAAAGATGAAATATTTACAGTTCGATACGGTGGTGTGAAAGAAAAAAGATGAAGGTCATATATTGGCACAACACTTTACCCCATCGCTCAGATCCATCACAAAGTGCTTTGCATGAACTCTTGCTGTGTGGGCAGGCGTACCGGCTATTATGTGCACAGCAAGATCCCACCAATGGCGATGAGTTGAGTGACTGACTGTTTTTGGTGGTGATGTCCAGGACAGTGAACGAACTGGCAGTTTTTCAAAGAGTGCCTTGATTTTGTTAACACTCGTCTGAACAGGTAGAAGGAGCTTCTGTATAACACTTTATCCAAAGACTGCCACCTCCAACAGTCACATCAGGTCTTGCACTAGAGGGCGACTTAGATTCTATTGCATGCCTGGAGATGTCACAGTTAAACAGACCCATAGAGTTTACATAGAATTTTACAGCACAAAAACGAGCCTTTAGCCACAACAGGCCCATGCTGATATTAATACTCCATGTGAGCCTCCTCCCAACTGACTTCTTCTTACCCTATCAACATATCCTTCTATTCCTTTCTCCCTCATGTACTGATCTTAAATGCATCAAGAATTAGAAGTAGCTTTTTCACCTTTTATAGAGTCAACACTTTGAACTTGTTTTGAACGATGACATAATGTAGCATCCAATTACATCATCACCTTACTGATCTGTGGACAATTTTGAAACATTTTTCTTCAAAATATATTGGGAGGGGAAGGACACTGTAATGAGTTGGACAATGCCCTATTATCTCGAAGACCTGGCTTAAAGCCAGATCAGTCTCTTCAAAATCTACACATTCAGTTTTCACTGTCATTGTTTCATTGTCAGGATGTGGGTGTCACTGGCCAGGCCAGCATTTATTGCCCATCCCGAGTTGACCTTGGGAAGGTGGTGATGAGCTGCCTTCTTGAACAGCTGCAGTCCATGTGGCGTAGGTACACCCACAGTGCTATTAGGAAGAGATTCCAAGCTTTTGTCCCAGCGACAGTGAAGGAACAGCGATATAGTTCCAAGTCAGGATGGTGTGTGGCTCAGAGGGGAACTTGCAGGTGGTGGTGTTCCCATGTGCCTGCTGCCCTTGTTTCTTCTAGGTGGTAGAGATCGTAGGTTTGAGAAGTGCTGTTTCAGTTTAGCTCTTACCTATTAGGGTGCACAATGCATAAAACCTCTCAACTTGCCTCCCATTGACACTCAGTTGGCAATCTTACTAAACTAAAGGCTGCAGGATTCGAAGCACATTGTCAGGACAGAATACAGGCTACTTCACTCTGCCTCTAACCTGGTCTGGGAGTGCTTGATGCTGACCATAATTACCTGGGATGACCTTTATAAGCACAAATTGCACAAAGGGAAGTCTATGGAGACTTGCTTCCAAAGCACTGTACTAGAACACAACACAAGAACACAAGAAATCAGAGCAGGAGTAGACCATATGGCCCATCAAGCCTGCTCTGCCATTCTATACGATCATGGCTGATCTTGGGCTTCAATTCCACTTTCCTGCTTACTCCCCATATCCCTGATTCCCTGTGAGACCAAAAATCTGTCTATCCCAGCCTTAAATGTATTCAAAGTTGGAGCATCCACAACCCTCTAGGGTAGAGAATTCCAAAGATTCGCAACCCTTTGAGTGTAGTAATTTCTCCTCATCTCAGTCCTGAATGATCGGCTCCTTATCCTGACACTGCCCCCGCATTATTGATTCCCCAAACAGTGGAAACAATCTCTCACTTCCTACCCTGTCAAGCCCTTTCAGAATCTTGTACGTCTCAATTAGATTGTCTCTCATTCTTCTAAACTCCAGAGAATATAGGCCCAATTTACTCAGCCTATCATAAGACAACCCCCTCATCCCAAGGACCAATTTAGTGAATCTTTGCTGCACCGCCTCCAGTGCAAGTATAACTTTTCTTAAATGTGGAGACCAAAACTGCACACAGTATTCCAGGTGCGGTCTCACCAAAGCACTGCACAATTTCAGTAAGACTTCTTCATTCCTGTATTCCAATCCCCTTGCAATAAAGGCCAACATGCCATTTGCCTTCCCAAAAGCCTGCTGCACCTGCATGTTAACTTTGTGTGTTCCTTGTACGAGTACCCCCAAGTCTCTCTCAACATCAGCACTTACCAGTTTCACACCTTTTAAAAAATATTCTGCTTTTCTATTTTCACAACCAGTGAACAGCTTCACACTTCCCTACATTATACTCCATTTACCATCTTGTTGCCCACTCACTTAAACTGTCTATATCTCTTTGCAACCTCTCTACATCCTCCCTGCAGCTTTCCTTTCCACTGAGCTTTGTATCATCAGCAAACTTAGATACATTACTCTCTGTCTCTTCATCCAAGTCTTTAATATAGAGTGTAAATAGCTGAGGCCCCAGCACTGATCCTTGCGGCACCCCACTATTCACTGCCTGCCCCATTGAAAATGCCCCATTTATGCCTGTTCTCTGCTTCCTGTCTGTTAACCAATCTTTTATCCACGCTAATATATTACCCCCAACACCATGAGCCCTTATCTTCCCTATTAATCTTTTATGTGGCACCTTATCGAATTCCTTTTGCAAATATGTTATGTCTCAAATGAATAATTCAAAGTATTTTTTACACATTAGAAGTAATCATAATTTACAGCATTGAACAGCACCCCGAGGTGAACATACCGTTGGTTTTGGGTAAAGGTCCCAAGATGTGAACATCTGATGTCGGTCTCTGGCCCAGTCTCCACGCATGTCAAATCAGCAGGACTTAGCTTAGGGCTCTTAATCATGCTTCTGACCGAGGACTGGATGAAGGGCGGCACAGTGGCGCAGTGGTTAGCACCGCAGCCTCACAGCTCCAGGGACCCGGGTTTGATTCTGGGTACTGCCTGTGTGGAGTTTGCAAGTTCTCCCTGTGTCTGCGTGGGTTTTCTCCGGGTGCTCCAGTTTCCTCCCACAAGCCAAAAGACTTACAGGTTGATAGGTAAATTGGCCATTATAAATTGTCACTAGTATAGGTAGGTGGTAGGGAAATACAGGGGTAGGTGGGGATGTTTGGTAGGAATATGGGATTAGTGTAGGATTAGTATAAATGGGTGGTTGATGGTCGGCACAGACTCGGTGGGCCGAAGGGCCTGTTTCAGTGCTGTATCTCTAATCTAATCTAATACACAAAAGTACTTTACTGGATCATAGATTAATGGATGGCTCCCCATCAGCATTCAGGAAACTGTTCACAGAATTCACCCTAAATTCCCTTTGATGCAATGTAATTAGTGGGATCATTAGGGTTAACTGTCCAATAGAAACTGAAATTGACAGGTTTCTATATTAGGTAACCTGGAGGGGCAAGTTCAAAATTTACCTCATGGTATCTAACTGACAATAAGGTGACGTCTATTTTACATGGCTTTTCTTCACCCATCACCCATGTGCTCGCAGAGTTATATTGGCACCTGGTCCACCTATATCTTGACTTTAGAATTCCCATTTGCCCTTCCCTATCGGTGTAACCTCCTCCAGCCCTTAACCCTCTGAGAACTCTGCGTTCCTCCAATTCTGCCCCACTCCTTGGCACCACATCGCCCCCCTCCCCCCCCCATTGGTGGCCATTCCTTCAGCTATCTGGGTCCTAATCTGTGCAATTCCCTCCCTAAACCTCTCACCTCTCTCTCCTCCTCCTTGAAGACACTGCTTAAAATCTACCTCTTTGACCGGGAATGTCTCCTGCTTTGGCTCAGTGTTAAGTTGTGTCTGATTGCGCACCTTGTGATGTTTTACTACATTAAAGATGCTTTATAGATACAAGCTGTTGTCATAGGAGCTGAGATGACCCATGTGAGCAAGGTTCAACAATCACCTTTGACCTTTTAAACCAAATTGTTAAAAATAGCTTAGGCTCCTTTGGTGGACTTGGAAATGTTTTTTTTTCCCATGACTAAAATTCCAGCTCTGGCCTTACGTCCACCTCTGAAACCCTCAGACATGTTCATGGTCACCTGTACACATAATTACTTCAACGTTTAATTGGTCAACTTCCCATCCTGCATAAACTCCTCCTCATCCAAAACACTGCTGCTCATATTTTATTCTGTTTGCCCATCACCTCACTATCACTCATTCCTAATCTCTCAACATTTTTACACTCCGGTCCTTATCTTTAAATCTATCCATGGTCTTACCCGCTTCCTTCCCACCACATCCCACTCCACATCTCTATAACCTCCTCAAGCCAGCACAGACATGATGGACCGAATGGCCTCATTCTCTGCTGTAAATTTCCTCCGTCTCTATGCTCCAGCCCTACCACGCCTCCCCAGAACTCTCAGTTTCTCTCACTCTCACTTCTTGAGCCTCACCCCCTCCCTTTATCCCTTCATTAGCAGCTGTGCCTTCAAAGCCTGGGACCCATTCTCTGAAAAGCTCTGTCTAAACCTCCCCCGCAACTCTATTTCAACTCTTGTTCTTTGGCCAAACCTTTCATCATCCCTCCTAATTTCCCCTTCTTTAACTTGATGTCCATTTCTCTCACTTCTCTGTGAAGTATCTTGAGATGTTTCTCAACATTAAATGTGGAAAAAGAAATGCATAACTGGGTACAATAGTGGAGTGATTACATTATTGCACTAGCAATCCAGGAAACACGACTTCAAATCCCATCATGGCAGTTTTAGAATTTGAATTCAATTTTAAAAATCTAGAAATGAAAAAATTCATCTCAGTAAAAGTGAACAAGAAGATGTCAGATTGTCGTAAAAACCCAACTCGTTCATTAATTTCCCTTTAGAGAAGGAAACCTGCCGTCCTTACCCGGTTTGGGCCTATAAGGGGCGGCACAGTGGTGCAGTGGCTAGCACCGCAGCCTCACAGCTCCAGCAACCCGGGTTCAATTCTGGGTACTGCCTGTGCAGAGTTTGCAAGTTCTCCCTGTGACTGCGTGGGTTTCCTCCGGGTGCTCCGGTTTCCTCCCACAGCCAAAGGCTTGCAGGTTGATAGGTAAATTGGCCATTGTAAAAATTGTCCTTAGTGTAGGTAGGTGGTAGGAGAATTGAGGGAAGGTGGGGATGTGAGAGGGAAAAATGGGATTGATGTAGGATTAGTATAAATGTGTGGTTGATGGTCAGCGCGGACTCAGTGGGCTGAAGGGCCTGTTTCAGTGCTGTATCTCTCTATGACTCTATGTGAATCCAGTACCACAGCAACATGGTTGACACTTAACTGCCCTCCGAAAGCATCTGAGCAAGCGATTTAGTTATATCCAGGCAAATAGGGATGGACAATAAATGCCTGCCTTGCTAGTGGTGCCTACAGCCCATGAATGAATTTTTAAAAAGTTAAATATGTTGTTTGCTTTTCTCTTTCACTGGACAAACTCACATACTGTAACAGTCTGTCCACTGTTTTCAGTTAGATTTATGCACGCAATATTATTTACTTTCGTTGTGAAAGCAGCTTGCTGATCATTTATCCTCATCAAAAAGTTGCATATAATACTATCTGTGTTGACTTTTTACCTGAGAATTCTGAGAGTTTTTGTTCTTTTAAAACATGAGAAGCTGAAAACAGAAGCTCCCTGTTTCTCAATCTCCCTCTGCCATCTCTACCCCAGCATCGGGCATCTTGCTTCTCGCTGCTTGCCAATGCTGCTCTATAAATGGTCAACTAGAGATTGCCAAGAATCACTCAGTCAGCTCTCTACAGGCAAACACAAGGGGAATGGGAGAAAGGAAGGAGGGAAGGGGGGAAGAAAGAAAAAGAAGGAAGCGAAGAAAGAATAGATGGATGTATATATCACCTTTCACAACATCAGGACATTCCAAAGCGCTTTACAGCCAATGAAATACTTTTAATGTGTGGTCACTGTTGTAATGTAGGGAATGCAGCAGCCAATTTGTGCACAGCAAGCTCCCACAAACAGCAGATGAGCAGATCATCTGTTTTTTATGAGACTGATTGAGGGTTAAATATTGGCCAGGACATCAGGGATAACTCCCCTGCTCTTCTACGAAATAGTACCGGGAGATCTTTTACATCCACCTGAGAGGTCAGATGGGGAACTTGGCTTAACGTCTCATCCAAAAGACGGCACCTTCAACAGTGCAGCACTCCCTCAGTATGGGTTCAGCAATGAAGTCTCTGGAGTGGACTTCAAACCCACAACCTGACTCAGTAGCAAGAATACTACCCAGTGAGCCAGGACCACCAAGGAAGCACCCAACCTCCTCTACAGTGGCAAAGACAGTACTTGTAACCCAACGTGTAGGGAGATACGGGCACAGAACCATCTTTGCCACAGGTGTTGAGCGAGCCATGCCCTGTGGCATTGCACTGCTGTTGTACAAGCTGGACTTAATTGGCTTTTGAAAGCTGTGCCTTAATATGATTCAAAGATTTTACTGTTAACACAGAGTTTCACTTCAATAGCTCAATAAGTTTTTATTTATTCATTCATGGGATGTGGGTGTCACTGGCCAGGCCAGCATTTATTGCCCATCCCTAATTGCCCTTGAGAAGGTGGTGGTGAGCTGCCTTCTTGAACCGCTGCAGTCCATGTGGGGTAGGTACATCCAAAGTGCTGTTAGGAAGGGAGTTCCAGGATTTTGACCCAGCGGCAGTGAAGTAAAGACAGTTGCAAATGTGCTTCAGATTGTAGCCTCAGGACAGTGTGGAATGTCAATATATTTATAATTGGGTTGCTTTTACTCCATGTTTGAATAAGCAATAAGATTCCTTCTTTGTGAGACATCCTGGATAAACAAGGTTCTAATAAACAGACGCGGTTTACTAGGATTATTCACAGTTGTTAGTCATTACTTCAAACCCCTTTCATGCAATTTGGCCTGGATATAAGAAAAGGCTCGTTTGATAACTAATCCTTTGTTACCTCCAGCTCTCTACATTTTCTTCTCTCTTTGTTTCTTTTTATGCATTCATTCACAGGATGTGAGCGTTGCTGGCAAGGCCAGCATTTATTTCCCATCCTAATTGCCCTTGTCCTTCTAGGTGGTAGAGGTTGCGGGTTCGGAAGGTGCTGTCACCACATGTCGCAGGCCCACTCTGGCAGATATGCCCTTCAGGACCCGGTCAGCCCGGTCAGTAGTGGTGCTACCGAGCTACTGTTGGTAATTGACATTGAAGTCCCCCACCCAGAGTACATTTTGTGCCTTTGCTACCCTCAGTGCTTCTTCCAATTGGTGTTCAAAATGGAGGAGCACTGATTCATCAGTTGAGTGAGGGCAGTAGGTGATAATCAGCAAGAGGTTTCCTTGCCCATGTTTGATCTGATGCCATGAGACTTCATGGGGTCCAGAGTCGATGTTGAGGATTCCCAGGGCAACTCCCTCCTGACTGTATATCACTGTGCCACCACCTCTGGTGGCTCTGTCCTGCAGTGGAACAGGACATACCCAGAGATGGTGATGGAGGCGTCTGGGGACATTGGGTGATAGATATGATTCTGTGAGTGTGACTATGTCAGGCTGGTGCTGTGGGGCAACTGTCCCAATTTTGCCACAGGTCCCCAGATATTAGTGAGCAGTTCTTTGCAGGGTCGACTGGGCTGGGTGTGTCATGTCCAAATCGATGATCTGTCTTGTTTTATTCTTCTTATAACTCTCTGTAGCAAATTGATACAACTGAGTGGCTTGCTAGGCCATTTCAGAGGGCAGCTAACCACATTGCTGTGGGTCTGGAACCACTTATAGGCCAGACCAGGTAAGGACGGCAGGACCCATTCTCTAAAGAACATTAGTGAACCAGCTGGAGATTTTACAAGCCAACAGCTTCAAGGTCACCATTCTGACAACCAACTTCTTATTTCAGATTTTTAAAAAAATTAATTAACTGAATTCAAATTCACAAGCTGCCATGGTGTGATTATAAACTCACAACTCCCAGATTATCTGCCCAGGCCTCTCGATTACTAGTCCAGTAACGTAGCCACTATATTAATATACTCCCATTGATATGGTCACTCCATTAATGAACATTCTTTTCTTGCTTTATCCAAGCTCCAACACCCCATCGAGCTACTCTTCCTCATCTGTGAATCTTCACTCGTTGAAATCATGATTCTTAACTCATTCTTTCTAAAAAACCTCAAATCTGGGAAACTCCTCTCCTCCCTCCGTCTTCCTTATCGCCTGCTGTCTGGCGGCCTTTTAAACCCCGAACTTAGTGCAACTCAACCTCTACTTCTTGGGTTGTCTCATCTTCTCTCCAATTCTTTTCAACTTTGGTTGTGTCTCACACATCGGGACTTGGCTCATCACCTGGGGGGGTTTCCGATAATGAAAAGAACTAGATCGAGTGAGGAAATGAGGGGACCTTGCTACTGATTTGAAGCAGTTACAACAACAACTTGCATTTATATAGCACGTTTAATGAGGTTAAAATATCCCAAGGAGCTTCACGGGCATTGTCAAACAAAATTTGATAGCAAGCCACAATTGGAGAATGAAAGGGGGCAATCTGCCAACCCAATGTTTGTTTGTTTGGTATGCTGCTACCTTAGATAGTCTAGCTAGAGAGATTCTTTAGTCTGGAGTAGTTAAACATTAACCTTTATTACATTATAACTATTTACACTTCACACTAGTCTGTGTGACTCCTCCAAAGCCACGCTGCATCTAACTTCAAGGCTCTCTCACATGTAACCTCTTACACTCTCTCAACATTAACCCTTTCAGACCCTTATACTACACCAGCTGGACCAGCCATTCCTAGACTTCATGGTAAGTGATGTCATGGTAACCTATTCAAAAACGGAGAACAATATTTGGTTGGGAAAAAATATGTAAATACATATTACATACATATAAAACATTCCCATTATGCATACTGTCTTCCCCAATAGAACACAGAGCCTCCTACTTAATTAAGAACAAGAAATGCTGGAACCACTCAGCAGGTCTGGCAGCACCTGTGGAAAGAGAAGCAGAGTTAAGGTTTCGGGTCACTGACCCAAAACGTTAACTCTGCTTCTCTTTCCACAGATGCTGCCAGACCTGCTGAGTGGTTCCAGCATTTCTTGTTTTTATTTCAGATTTCCAGCATCCGCAGTATTTTGCTTTTATTTTGCCTCCTACTTAGTTGTTTATTATAAATGAACATACAAGCATACAAATTAGGAGCAGGAGGAGGCCGCTCGGCCCGTCAAGCCTGCTCCGCTATTTAATAAATTCATGGCTGAAATGATTACTCCACATTTCCACCTACCCCCGAAAACTTTCATTCACCCCCTTGCTTATCAAGAATCTATCTACCTCTGCCTTAAAAATATTCAAAGATTCTGCTTCCACTGCCTTTTGAGGAAGAGAATTCCAAAGACTCACCACCCTCTGAGAGAAGAAGTTTCTCCTCATCTCTGTCTTAAATGGACGACCCCTTATTTTTAAACAGTGACCCCTAGTTTTAGATTCTCCCACAAGGGGAAACATCCTTTCAACATCCACCCTGTCAAGCCCCTCAGGATCTTATATGTTTCAATCAAGTCGCCTCTTACTCTTCTAAATTCCAGCGGATACAAGCCTAGCCTGTCCAATCTTTCCTCATAAGACAGTCCACCCATTCCAGGTAATAGTCTAGTAAACCTTCTCCGAACATGCCTCCAACGCATTTACATCCTTCCATAAATAAGGAGACCAGTATTGCACACAGTACTCCAGATGTGGTCTCACCAATGCCCTGTATTGCTGAAGCATAACCTCCCTATTTTTGTATTCAATTCCCCTTGCGATAAATGATAACATTCTATTAGCTTTCCTAATTACGCGCTGTACCTACTTACTAACCTTTTGCCATTCAAACACTAGGACACCCAGATCCCTCTGCATCTCAGAGCTCTGCAATCTCTCACCATTTAGATTATATGCTTCTTTTTTATTTTTCCTGCCAAAGTGGACAATTTCCCACTTTCCCACATTATACTCCATTTGCCAGGTCTTTTCCCATTCACTTAACCTATCTATATCCCATCTTTGCGCAATTATATGCTTTTTCTTTAAGTTATTACAAGGAAGGCAGAACAGGTAATCTATGATTAATTGAGATGAATGTATTCTCATTCTCCCATGTTGTTTGTCCCTCCATGTTTGTGCCTGAGCTGTGATTATTAAACAGAAAGTAAAAGGCCATCATGAGTTTGTGCACCGTTATTTATTTTACAATCAAAGCTGTCAATATGCCTTTTTTTGAAGTCTTATAGACTAGATTGTGTTGGGTTAATTAACTGGAATAGCACTGGGCAGAGCTCAGCTCAATGACAGAAGTCAGAGCAGGAAAATTAATTGAAACTCAAAAGGACTTAGGAACACAAAGAGGTGTTTGGCCCCTTGAGCCTGCTCCATCATTCAATTAAATCATGTCTGATCTGCGCGCTAACCTCATTTACATGACTTTGCTCCATATCCCTTGATACCCCTTACCCAAAATCTATCCATCTCAGTCTTGAATTTTCCAATTAATCCCAGCATCCACAGCCATTTAGGGGACAGAATTCCAGATTTCAGCTACCCCTCTGTGTGAAAAAGTGCTTCTCATTTCTTTTCTAAATTGCCTAGAGTGTTAGCCTAGATTTTGTGCTCAAGTCACGGGAGTTGGACTTGTACCTTCTAATTCAGAGGGAAAAGTGCTACCAACTGAGCCAAGGCTGACGCCTTGTCCTAAGAAGGTGGTGGTGGGCCTTCTTTTTGAACCACAATAGTGGTTCAATACAACTGAGTGGCTTGCTAGGCCACTTCAGAGGGCAGCTAAGAGTCAACCATGTTGGTGTTGCATTGGAGTCATCTATAGGCCAGACTGGGTAAGGTCGGCAGGTTTCTTTTCCTAAAGGACATGAGTGAGCCAGTTGTGCTTTCATGAGAATCTGAGAGCTTCTTGGATTGTCAGACATGATAACTGATGTCGACTGGCCTCCCCTCCCCTCCCCACTCCACCGAGGGATCAGTGTTAGGGACTCAACTTTTTCAATCTCAGTAAAAGGCGCATGGTTCTGGAAACAGAAGGGAGAATATATATGTTTGTAGCTGATATTAAGCGAGGAGGTAAGGTGAATTGTGAAGAAGAGAACAGAAAATGACAAAAGAACATGGGAAGATGAAGCAAGTGGGCAATGTGGTGGCGGATATAGTTTAACATAACAAAGTGTTAGTATATTTTAGGGATGTCAATGGCAAATGGATAACACTGGGGAGGATAGGTAAAAGGGACTGTTTTCCTTGGAGAAGAGAAGACTGAGAGATAATTTGATAGAGGTATTCAAAATCATGAGGGGTCTGGACAGAGTAGATAGAGAGAAACTGTTCCCACTCATGAATGGTTCGAGAATGAGAGGGCACAGATTTAAAGTATTTGGTAAGAGAAGCAAAAGTGATATGAGGAAAAACTTTTTCACCCAGTGAGTGGTTAAGGTTACTGCCTGAGAGTGTGTTGGAGGCGGGTTCAATTGAAGCATTCAAAAGGGAATTAGACAGTTATATGAAAAAGGAAGAATATTCAGGGTTACGGGGAGAAGGTAGGGGAATGGAACTGAGGGAGTTGCTCTTTCAGAGAGCTGGTGCAGACACGATGGGCTGGTAACGATTCTGTGATTCTATTCCCCAGAGGTGAGGAGGTTAAGGGGTGATCTGATTGAAGTGTTTAACACAATGGGAGAAATTGACAGGGTAGATAGGGATTAACTAATCCTGTCTCATTGCACATTACCAGTCTGTTAGATGTTCTATATATATAAAACATCCTCCAGGCTGTGGGTAGTTCAATATATATAAAACACCCTCCAGTCTGTGGAATGTTCTAGATATATAAAATGCCCTCCGGTCTGTGGGATGTTCCAAATATATAAAACACCCTCCGGTCTGTGGAATGTTCTAGATATATAAAATGCCCTCCGGTCTGTGGGATGTTCCAAATATGTAAAACAGCCTCCAGTCTGTGGGATGTTCTAAATATATAAAACACCTTCCAGTCCGTTCCGAAGAAGGGTCACTGACCCGAAACGTTAACTCTGCTTCTCTTTCCACAGATGCTGCCAGACCTGCTGAGTGAATCCAGCATTTCTTGTTTTTGTTTCAGATTTCCAGCATCCGCAGGATTTTGCTTTTATTTTAGGATTAATTAATGACCTCATTGTAAAGGAGGCTCAAGGCAACAGTGAACATAACATGATAGAATTTCACATTCACAGTTTGAGGGTGAGAAGTGTGGGTCGAAGACTCGTGTCTTAAACTTATATAAAGGCAATTACAAGGGTATGAGGACAGAGTTGGCTAAAATGAACTGGGAAAATAGATTAAAAGGTAGGACCGTAGAGAAGCGGTGGCAGACATTCAAGGAAATATTTCGTAAATCTCAGCAAAGCTCTGCTCACTGCCCAGGATAGCTCTGTGGAGAGCCAGCATGGACTCAATGGGCTAAACGGCCTCCTCTGTGCCGTAAATAATTCTGTGACTCTAAAGATATGTTCCATTGTGAAAGAAAGACTCTACGAGAAGGATGAACCATCTGTGTCTAACTAAGGAAGTTAAGGATACTATCAAATTGAAAGAAAATATGTACAATACTGCGAAGATTAGTGGTAGTTCAGAAGGTTGGACAGAATTTAAAAGCCAGCAAAGAAGAAACAAAAAAAAAGTGAGGGAGAAATTAGAGTATAAGAGAAAGCTAGATAGAAATATAAAAACAGATAGTAAGAGTTTCTACAAGAATATAAAAAGGATAAAAATAACTCAGGTGAGTGTTGGTCCCTGAGAGTGTGAGACTGGGGAATTAATAATGAGAGCCAACATGTTTGACTTATTTACTGGAGTTCTTTAAGGAAGTAACAAGCAAGGTGGATATAGAAGAATCTGTAGATGTGGTATACTTGGATTTCCAAAAGGCATTCGATAAGGTGCCACATCAGAGGTTACTGCATAAAATAAGAGCTCATGGTGTAGGGGTAACATATTAGCATGGACAGAGAACTGGTTAGCTGACAGGAAGCAGAGAGTAGGGATAAATGGGGCATTTTCGGGTTGGCAAGCTGTAACTAGTGGAGTTCAACAGGGGTCAGTGCTGGGGCCTCAACTATTTACAATCTTTATCAATGACTTGGATGAAGGGACCGAATGCATGGTAGCTAAATTTGCTGATGACAGAAAGACAGGTAGGAAAGTAAGCTGTCAAGAGGACATAAAGAATCTACAAAGGGGTATAGATAGGTTAAGTGAGTGGGACAAAAATTTGGCAGATGGAGTATAATGTGGGAAAATGTGAACTTGTCCACTTTGGCAGGAGGAATAGAAAAGCTGTATATTATTTAAATGGTGAGAGATTGCAGTACAGAGGGATCTGGGTGTCCTTGTACATGAATTACAAAAGTTAGTATGCAGGTTCAGCAAGTGATTAGGAAGGCAAATGGAACGTTGGTGTTTATTGCAAGGGGAATCAAGTATAAAAGTAGGGAAGTGTTGCTACAGCTGTACCTGACCTTAGTTAGACCGCATCTCGAGTATTGTGTACAGTTTTAGTCTCCTTACTTAAGAAAGGATATACTTGCATTAGACTCAGTTCAGGGAAGGTTCACTCAACTGATTCCTGGGACGAAGGGGCTATCTTATGAGGAATGGTTGAGCAGGTTGGGCCTATACCCATTAGAGTTTAGAAGAATGAAAGGTGATCTTATTGAAACATAGGGAACTTGACAGGGTGGATGCTGAGAGGATGTTTCCCCTTGTGGGGGAGTCTATAACTAGTGGACACAGCTTAAAAATAAGAAGTCTTCCATTTAAGACTGAGATGAGGTGAAATATTTTCTCTCAGAGGGCCATTATTCTGTGAAATTCTCTTCCCCAGAAAGCAGTGGAGGCTGGGTCATTGAATATATTCAAAGCTGAGTTATATAGAGTTTTGATCAACAAGGGAATTGAGAGTTATTTGGGGTGGGGGGTGGGGAGGGGGAGCAGGCAGGAATGTGCAGTTAAAGCCACATTCAGATCAGCCATGATCATATCAAATGGCGGAGCAGGCTTAAGGGGCTGAATGGCCTACTCCTGCTCCTAATTCTTGTGTTCTACAAAGTAATAAGATTCCGAACCCCTTCAGTGGGGACAACGTGGTGAGAGGAGAACATTGGATGGCTACATTTGGAAAGATTATATTCTCAGGCATTGCTAGTGACTGGTACCATTTTCGGGAACATAGGAACAAGAACAGGAATTCAATGAAATCATGGCTGATCTGTGACCTAACTCCATATACCCGACTTTGCTCCATATACCTTAATACCTTTGGTTAACTAAAATCTATCAATCATAGATTTAAAATTAACACTTAATCTAGCAACAGTTGCCCTTTGTGGAAGAGAGTTCCAAACTTTCACCACCCTTTGTGTGTAGAAATGTTTCCTAATTTCACTCCTGAAAGATCTGGCTCTAATGTTTAGATTATGTTCCCTAGTCCTAGACTCCCCAACCCAGAGGAAATCGTTTCCCTCTCTTTCTATCCTATCTGTTCCACTTAATATCTTGAAAACTATGATCAAATCACCTCGTAACCTTCTAAACTCAAGGGAACACAAATCTAAAAGCAGAATATGGCAAATGCTGAAAATCTGAAATAAAAACAGAAAGTGCTGGAAATACTCAGCAAGTTTGGCAGCATCTGTGGAGAGAGAAACAGAGTTAACATTTCAGGTCAGTGACCCTTCTTCAGAACTGCCGATGAAATGTCATCAACCTGAAATGTTAACTGTGTTTTTCTCTCCATGGAATACAAATCTAGTTTGTGTAATCTCACCTCGTAATTTGACCCTTGGAGTTCAGGTATCTTTCTGGTAAATCTACACTGTACATCCTCAAGGCCAATATATCCTTCCTAAGGTGTGGGTGCCCAGAATTGCTCACAGTAACTCCAGGTGTGGTCTAACCAGGGCTTTGTATAGCTGAAGCATGACTTCTATCCCCTTGTATTCTAGTCCTCTGGATGTAAAGGCCAGCATTCCATTAGCCTTTTTTAAGGATTTGAACTTAGTTGTGAATATTGATGATAGGGATTGGAACATTATCTATCTCCAGTGCCAAAGACCATCTTCTGAGTTTGCACTTCAGGTCAGGAGATTCATCCACTAACCAAACATATCATCAGCTTTCTGGTCCTGCTAATCCATCCATCTTGGATTAATGGATGTTTTCGAACTGGAGGAAGGTTTGTAGCGGAGTTCCACAAGGGCAGTGTTAGGACCCTTGCTCTTCCTGTTACAGTAATAATCTAGACCTTGGTATATAGGGCAGAATTTCAAAATTTACAGATGATATGAAACTTGGAACAGTTGTGAACTGTGAGGAGGATAGTGTAGAACTTCAAAAGGATATGGACAAGTTGGTGGAATGGGTTGAACAAGTAGCAGATAACATTAATGCAGAGAAGTGTGAAGTGATTCATTTTGGTAGGAAGAATGCAGAGAGAGAATATAAAATGAAGGGTGAAATTCTAAAAAGGGGGTGCAGGAACAGAGGGACCTGGTTGTACTTGTGCATAAATCATTGAAGGTGGCAGGACAGGTTGAGGGCGCGCTTAATAGAACATACAGCATTCTGGGCTTCATTAATAGGGGCAATAGGAAGTTATGTTGAACTTGTATAAAACATTGGTTCAGCCTCAACTGGAGTCTTGTGTCCAGTTCGGGACATCACATTTTAGGAAAGATGTGACGGCATTAGAGAGAGTACAGAAAAGATTCATGAGAATGGTTCCAGGGATGAGGAGCTTCAGTTACGTGGATAGATTGGAGAAGTTGGGACTGTTTTCCTTGGAGAAGAGAAGGTTGAGAGGAGATTTGATAGAGGTATTCAAAATCATGAAGGGTCTGGACAGAGTGGATAGGGAGAGACTGTTCCCATTGGTGGAAGGATCGAGAACAAGAGGGCAAAGATTAAAGATAATTGACAAAAGAAGCAGTGGTGACATGAGGAAAAACTTTTTTCACACAGTGAGTGGTTGGGAATTGGAATGCACTGCCTGGGAGTGTGGTTCAATCGAGGCATTCAAGAGGGATGTTATCTGAAAAGGAAGAATGTGCAGGGCTACAGGGAGAAGGCCGGGAGTGACACAAGGTAAATTGCTCTTGCAGAGAGCCAGCACAGACATGATGGGTCGAATTGCCTCCTTCTGTGCTGTAACAATTCTGTGATTCTGTTATTAATGGTGTGATTTGGAGTCAGGATCTAAGCACCCATAAGTCAGGTGCAGCACAGTTAGAGAGAGAAAGTTTACATTTCTATAGCACCTTGCACAGCCTCAGTACATCCAAAGCACTTTAAAGCCAAAGAAGGAGTTTTAAAGCGTAGGCTCTGTTGTAATGTAGGAAACACAGCAGCCAATTTGTGCACAGCAAGCTCCCAAAAACAGGTAACAGGATACATGATAATCTGTTTAAGTGATGTTGGTTGAGGGATAAAAGTTGAGCAGAACACCAGGAGAACTCCCCTGCTCTTCTTCAAATAGTGTCCAGATGTGGCCTTAGTTTAAGACATCATCCAATAGATTGCATCTCACAGTTCAGCCCCTTGCTATTGTACTGTATCAGCCTTGCTTAGGTCACAAGTATTTGAACCCATAACATTCTGACTAAGAGGTGAGAGTACTACCTCTTGAGCTAAGGCTGTCGCTCGTTAGCTGCATAGTAAAGCTCACTTTATATCCCTTATCAAAAAGCTAGAACTCAATCTCAGAAGAAGCCCTTGTTGTGCCACCCTGACACTGTTCCATCTCCCACACTTATCCCAAATGAGCTTGTCAGTTTTAGTCCCCATCAATGCCCACTGAGCTGTACTGAGACTCTCCAAACCAAATAAGAGTTTTAGATTTGCCGAGGGTTGCTTGTTGAAGAGATGAAAAATAAACACATATGTACTTGTTAAACTTCGGCCAGAATCCTTCAGTCATTCAATTTACATTGGCTTAATTTTAATTGGATTTTCTATGTTCATCTATTTCCATTTTATAAACAACTGTCAAGTCACAATATGGAAAATCATCTTAATCATAATTTTATTTCTTAGATAAATAATCAATAATTCTTTTGCACTAATTGTTTCTTGCTGCATGGATCCACTGGGAATTTATGTTTAATACCAGGTCGGTTTGCTCTTTGCTAGGGCTTGCACGGGGTTGGGTTTGGCTGCTCAAAGTTTAAATGTAGCTTTTGGCAAACTCTTTGGTCTTAATTTTATCCTTGTGCTTGAGGAGAAATGGGGACCTCACACTGTCAGCCTCAAGCGCTCTCAGAAAACCTTGTAGCACAGAAGGAGGCCATTCAGCCCATCGTTCCTGTGCCAGCCCTTTGAAAGGCCTATCCAATTTGTCCCACTCCCCTCCCTCTTTCTCCGTAGCCAGACAAATGTTTCCTTTCCAAGTACTTACTGAATTCCCTTTTGAAAGTTATTATTGAATCTCCTTCCACTGCCCTTTCAGGCAGCACATTCCAGATCGTAAAAACCCGCTGGGTAAAAAAAAAACTCCTCATCTCCTCTCTGGCTTTTCTGCCAAATATCTTAAATCTTTGTTCTCTGGTTACAGACCCTCCTGCCAGTGGAAACAATTTCTCTTTGTGTACTCTTATCCAAACCCTTCATAATTTAACACTTCTATGAAATCTCTCCTTAAACTTTTTCTGCTGCAAGGAGACCAACCCCAGCTTCTCTATTCTCGCCACATAACGGAGGTCCCTCATCCGCCCAAGTCTGACGCAACATTCATTGGATGAAAGTCAGTTCACCCTGCCCCACCAAGATGCTTTGAAGAGCAATGCCGAAAGAGTGACTCTTTTGATCCCTTTCTGTCATCTGGTCTGTGTCCTCGTTGAGTGCTGTTATAATTTGGCGTTAATTTGTGATTCTCCTGTGGCCATACCGATGGTGAATTAGAGGACAAATGAGAGCCTGAATTTCTGGGTGCGGACATCGGCGCTTTGCAGGGGCAGCACACTGGAATTACATTGCACCCGAAGTCACTTCTCCGGGTTCTGATTTCCTCTCAGGGCTATTTGATATAGTTGTGAGGGAAGAGGACATTGAAGCATTAAGTTCAGACTTGAAAAGACTTAAGGTTCTGCCGAAAGGGGCCAAAGTGATTTCGGGCAGTGGGAAAAGCTGTGGAGGAATAGGAGGAACCTGAGGCTGGGTGAGCAATTTGGGAAGAATAACCCTGGACTAATCCCATCTTCCACCTTCCGTAAATGTGAGCTGCTCAAAATCCTGCTGCCCATTTCCTAACTCGCACCACATCCTGTTCACCCATCCCCTCTGTCCTTCCTGACCGACATTGGCTCCCAATCCTGCAAACCCAATATTTTAAAATTCTCATCCTGGTGTTCAAATTGCTCATTGCCTGTCTTGTCGCTATCTCTGTAGCTGCCTCCAGCTCTACAACCCTCCGAAATCTTTGTGTCACTCTAATGTTGGTCCCTTCTGCATCCCCGACTCTCCTCGTCCCACCATTGGTCGCCATGCTTCAGCTGCCTGTACCCTGAGCTCTGGAATTCCCTCCCTAAACCTCTCCAACTCTCTCACCTCCTTAAAACCTACCTCTTTGACCAAGCTTTTGACCACCTGTTCTAATATTTCCTAACGTGGCTTGGTGTTAAATTCTGTTTGATGATTGCTCCTATGAGTGCCTTGGGATGTTTTACTACATTAAAGTTGCTATATATAACGAACATCATGGGGCAGGATGTCAGAAATGCTCCATCCATCAATATTGGCGACCACGCTCTGGAAGTGGTTCAAGAGTTCACCTACCTAGGCTCAACTATCACCAGTAACCTGTCTCTAGATGCAGAAATCAACAAGCGCATAGGTAAGGCTTCCACTGCTATGTCCAGACTGGCCAAGAGAGTGTGGGAAAATGGCGCACTGACACGGAACACAAAAGTCCGAGTGTATCAGGCCTGTGTCCTCAGTACCTTGCTCTACGGCAGCGAGGCCTGGACAACGTATGCCAGCCAAGAGCGACGTCTCAATTCATTCCATCTTCGCTGCCTTCGGAGAATACTTGGCATCAGGTGGCAGGACTATATCTCCAACACAGAAGTCCTTGAAGCGGCCAACACCCCCAGCTTATACACACTACTGAGTCAGCGGCGCTTGAGATGGCTTGGCCATGTGAGCCGCATGGAAGATGGCAGGATCCCCAAAGACACATTGTACAGCGAGCTCGCCACTGGTATCAGACCCACCGGCCGTCCATGTCTCCGTTATAAAGACGTCTGCAAACGCGACATGAAATCGTGTGACATTGATCACAAGTCGTGGGAGTCAGTTGCCAGCATTCGCCAGAGCTGGCGGGCAGCCATAAAGACAGGGCTAAATTGTGGCGAGTCGAAGAGACTTAGTAGTTGGCAGGAAAAAAGACAGAGGCGCAAGGGGAGAGCCAACTGTGCCCCAACAAACAAATTTCTCTGCAGCACCTGTGGAAGAGCCTGTCACTCCAGAATTGGCCTTTATAGCCACTCCAGGCGCTGCTTCACAAACCACTGACCACCTCCAGGCGCGTATCCATTGTCTCTCGAGATAAGGAGGCCCAAAAGAAGAAAGAAAAAAAGAAAAAGAATAAATGCAAGTTGTTGTTTTTGAGGAATGAGTGGCTTTTAAGATCATTTTTAGACAGGCAGTTTAAAACTGCAAGATCTCACAGCAGCATTCAAAACAAAACACTGCTTCCTTGGTTCGCTGGTGAACTATGCCAGTGATTTAAGTCTGCCATGTTTTGATGACAAGTCCACTGAACAATCACTGTAGAAAGTAGAGCAGAGAGGGGCACTGTGCCCCCCGCTGCCCTCTGTCACTCAGTGGGTAGCACTCTCACCTCAGAGTCAGTTCTTTCAAGACCAGCTCCAGAGACTTGAGCAAAAAATCCAGGTTGACACTTAAGCGCCAGTACTGAGACTGTGCTGCACTGTCAGAGGTGCTGTCTTTAAATGCAATATTAAACCAAGGCCCCATCTGCCCCCTCGGGTGGTTGCAAAAGATCCCATGGCACTATTTTGAAGTAGAGCAGGGGAGCTATCCTTGGTGTCCTGGCCAATATTTATCCCTCAACCAACATTACTATAACAGATTATCCGGTCTCATTGCTTGTTTCTGGGAACTTGCTGTGTGCAAATTGGCTGCTGTGTTTCCTACATTAGTGACAATACTTCAAAGAGTACGTTATTGGCTGTAAAGCATTTTTCCTGGGGTCGTGAAAGTTGCTATATAAATGCAAGTTTTTTCTTTCTTTTCAACTGGGGATGGGCAATAAATGTTGACCTTGCCAATGATGCCCCTGTCCTGTGAATGAATTTGAATAAGCCCTTGGGATGTTTGAGAGACACAGGAAAACACAGTATCGATGCACGTCTTTTTTAAGAGCACATTCTTCAGTTAAGGATTTATTAACAGATTGATACTCCAGCTTTAAACTCACGTGACACCAACAATTATACATAGAGAGATTTATGGCACAGAAGAGGCCATTCAGCCCATTGTGTTCATGCCAGCCAAAAAAATCAAATCTCACCTTCCAGCTCTTGGTCTGTAGGTCTGTAGGTTACGGCACCTCAAGTGCATATCCAAGAGTTTTTTTCACATGCAATGAGGGTTTCTGCCTCTACCAGCCTTTCAGGCAGTGAGTTCCAGACCCCCCACCACCCTCTGGGTGAAAGAATTATTCCTTAACTCCCCTCTAATCCTTCTACAAATTACTTTAAATGCCCCGACATGGTACAATAACTGTGACCAATTATTCATTGGACATAGTTGCCACATGTAGGGGAGACCAAAAATAGGAGTCACAAATATAAGACAGCCACCAATAAATTCGATAAGGAATTCAGGAGAAACTTCTTTACCCAGAGAGTGCTGAGAATGTGGAACTCACTACCACAGGAGTAGTTGAGGCAAATAGCACAGGTGGATTTAAAGGGAAGCTCGATAAACACAAGAGGGAGAAAGGAATGGAAGGATATACTCCGATGAAGTAGAGAGGGAAGAGGTTCATGTGGAGTATAAACTCTAGCATGGGTCAGCTGGATGGCCTCTTTCTGTGCTCTAAATTCTAATTCTGTGTGCTCGAAGTTGCAGGTTGGGTTGTGACTCTAAGCTGGCTGATTGGCTGCCAAACACGTCAGATTGTACGGATTTGACTTCTTAACTCAACTGCCTCAGTACTGTTAGGACTGAGGTGGGAGGAGTGTACTGTCTTTTCTAGTTCCACTTCTCCTCTGGTCACAACATATATTTCAAATATTTACCCAGTTACCGATTCGGTCAATCAAGCACTCTAGTCTTTATCCCCGAATAAAATACACCAACCAGGTTTCTTTAATAAACAACAAAATTATCAGTTTATTATAAAACAGGATTTATCCAGTAACGAAGCAAAGCATTAACACACAGATTGAAATATGAAAGTTTACTTTTTACCTCACACACACACACACACACACACACACACACACACACACATACCAGTTAACTGAAAAATAAAGAGATTTTCTCTGCAGAGCCCTTTCACAAAAAAAAACAACTAAAGAAAAAGAATATTTTGGCCAAATACTTGCTAATTCTTGAAGAAAAAAGAAAATATATGGAAGGATGTCAGTTGTCCCTTTTGGTCTGGTGTCCAGGTATACGGAGACAGATCACTGGGATCTTTTCTGGAGCAGTTCATTCTGGAGATGTTGAGAAGCAGTCAGTTAGGCTTTCCAGGAGAAATGTGGCATCAGGGGTTTCAGTTATCACACTCTGGATTTGCAGATTTTTCAAAGAGGTCGAGAAAGATGAGCTGGTATCTTATCTTTCAGCAGGCTGACCTCCAACAGCCTTCAAACACAGTCCACACCCCAACTGAACCAAAACAATATCTCAGAAGCGAAACCCCAAACAGCAAATCAGAACCTCCTGACCACTATTAATCGTGACATGTCATTTGTCTGTAAACATCTCCCCCAAGTCACCAAGGTTTCTGTTGTTTATTGCGCTTAAGGCCTGTGATTTCCAGTAAAGCTTGTTTTCAAACAAGACCTCTTGGTAACCCTTGTAAAAAAAATCCACGGAATCTTTCAGTTTTAAGCATAAGTCCTCCAAAAAAAATTAAAATTGGAAGCACTTTCATAACAATAGCAAAAGGAAAGAGTTTCTTGATGTTAATCCAACGTTGGCGTCTGTGCCTTCAGCTGCCGAGGCCCTAAGCTCTGGTATTCCCTCCTTAAACCTCTCCGTCCCTCTCCTCCTCCTCCTTTAAGATGCTCCTTAAACTCTATCTCTTTGACCAAGCTGTTGATCATCTGTTCTAATATCTCCTTACGTAGTTTAGTGTCAAATTTTGTTTAATAATTGCTCCTGTGAAGTGCCCTGGGGTTTTTACTAAGTTAAAGGTGCTGTATAAATGCAAGTTGTTGTTATTATTGATGCCTGTGGTTGAACATCGGGTGAGGGCAGAGCTGGTCTTACTTGCAATGATTCCCCACAGTCTTATAGCGTTCCGAAAATCACTGTCACACAGGAAGAAGTTGAGAATTGGGAGGGAGCCTGGAATCCTACTCCAGCAAAAGAATCAGTACCCTCAGGAAGGAGGTGGATAAAAAGTACCTCTGCAAAGCTCCCTAATTGCATTGGTGATTTTCCTACTCCTTCACCACTTGGTGTAGTTGAGCCGACTGAAACTTCTGCGAATTAACTGCGGATTGTTTCATGATTAGTTTCATAACAATTACTGCCACAATCATGAACCTTCCAAATTCAAACGTGACCAAGGTGAAACCAGTGACATGGAATGAGTTGGCACGCTAGCAGACCCAAGCTGAAATAATGAGTGAGAAGTAATTAGACTACAAACCACTTACAATAAGAAATAGACCTTGGAGAAATATCAGCAGGGCAACCAAACCTTGGAATATAGAGTTATAAGGACTAATAGTCATCTAGTGCGAGCCAACAACAACTACCTTTAGTAGTGCCTTTAACATAGTAACATATCCGAAAGCGCTTCATAAGAGTATAATCAGACACTGAACCATAAAATTAAGCCTAGGATAGGTGACAAAAAACTTGATAAAAGTGGTAAGTTTTAAGGAGAGTCTTAAAGGATGAGAGAGAGGTGGAGAGGTTTAGAAAGGGAATTCCAGAGCTTAAGGCCTCAGCAGCTGAAGGCACGACCACCGATGGTGGAGTGATTGAAATCGAGGATGCTCAGAAATCTCAGAGGGTTGTAGGGCTTGAGGAGATTACAGAGATAAAGAGGGGACAAAGCCATGGAGGGATCGGAACACAAGGAAGAGAAATCTATCTGATCGACTGGAAGTAAGCTAATCCAAGACACTATTTGGAAAAGAGCTGGGAGTTGTATCATTTTCATCACTGGCCTTACACCATTCCCCCAACACATGAAGTTCCAACTTTTTCTCAGGTATGAATCTCTCCTTGGCCTCACTCTACCTGATCTCTGAAATCTCCTTCAGTCCTGCTCGCCAAATGCTCTATTCCTCTGACTTAGTGCATACCCATGTCCTTCACCCTAACATTGCTGGTACAGCCCTCAGTTGCCCCCGATCCTACTCCTTGGAATTAGCTTCTAGGATTGTCCTGGAGGCTCCAGGGATTCATAGAATCATAAAATCATAGAATAGCTATAGCACTGAAGGAGACCATTCAGCCCGTCATGTATGCGCCAGCTCTCTGCAAGAGCAACTCAGGTGTCCCACTCCCCTGCCCTTCCCCCATAGCTTTGCAAGTTTTCTCTCTTCAGATGCTTATCCAGTTCCCTCTTGAAGGCTTCGATTGAATCTGCCTCCACCGCACATTCAGGCAGTGCATTCCAGATCCTAACCACCCACTGCATAAAAAATGTTTTTCCCCATGTCACCTCTGGTTCTTTTAACAATCACTTTAAGTCAGTGTCCTCTGGTTCTCAACCCTTCCATCAATGGAAACAGTTTCTCCCTATCTACTTTTTCTAGATCCATCATAATTTTGAACATCTCTCAACCTTCTCCTCCAAGGAGAACAAACCCCTATTAAAGAATTAAAGATTTAATCTCTTGGCACATGCTGTGAGCAAAAACCCAGGAGTAAAGTCATAGCGGCATTAAAAAAATTGTGTCTTTTTTTAATGCTTTCATTAATTAGTGGTCAAAATATTGTGGATATGACTGACAGTGATGAACCGTCCAGTTGAATAGTAAAGAGTTAGTTCGCTTTCCAATTGGCCTGGGCAGGCAGTGCGCATGAGATGGGCCTGTCAAGTGGCCAATGGCGGGAGGGCATGTGATGAAGCCTCCAGAATTACGTCCAATCAGAGCTGGCAAACCTTCTTCCTAGCTCAGCTATTGTAAAGCATTTTTGGAATGTTTAATTATTTCAGAATATAAATGCAAATCAATGGAAGGGTTTAGATGGAGTAAATAAGGAGAAATTGTTTCCACTGGCAGGAGGGTCAGTAATCAGAGAAAGCAGATTGAAGATAATTGGCAAAAGCATCAGTGGGGGAGATAAGGAGAATTTTTTTTGCTTAGCGAGTTGTTGTGATCTGGAGTGCGCTGCGTGAAAGGGCGGTGGAAGCAGATTCAGTAGTAACTTTCAAAGGGAATTGGATAAAGACTTGAAAAGGAAAAAAATTTGCAGGGCTGTGGGGAAAGAGCCGTGGGGAGTGGGACCAACTGGATAGCTCTTTCAAAGAGCCAGCACAGACGTGATGGGCCAAATGGCCTCCTCCTGTGCTGTCAGATTCGCAGATGTTGGTGTCTGATGAGATTTAGAAGGTGGGAAGTTGTTCAAACCTGGAGGAAGGGTGCGACTGAGGGAAATCTCAAGGGTTGAAGTACAAAGGGATAAAAGATGAAGGACAAGGGCATGGTGAAACCTATCTCAGGTTGGCTTCCATTTGGCAAAGCGAGCTTCTGTCAAACATCACTGTATGAAATTAATTAGTCTCGGACCCAGCAGCTCCCTAATCTTGGAAAGACAGTCATCCTGCAGTGTGACTACATACTCATGTGAGATTAGGGAACAAGTTTTTGCTGGTTATCCTGGGAAGTAGCCCACAGATATTAAAGCGCTTAAATGATGATTATTCCACTATAAACCTGCCCTGTTGTTCTTCGGGGAAGGTTCCATTAGATTGGAAAATAGCGAATGTACGCCTTTATTCAAAAAGGGAGGGAGACAGAAAGCAAGAAACTACAGGCCGGTTAGCTTAACATCTGTCTTAGGGAAAATATTAGAAGCTATTACTGAAGACATTAGCAGGGCATTTAGAAAAATTCAAGATAATCAGGCAGAGTCAACATGGTTTTGTGAAAGGCAAATGATGTTTAACCAATTCATTGGAGTTCTTTGAGGGAGTTACATGTGCTGTGGATAAAGGGGAACCGGTGGATGTATTGTACTTAGATTTCCAGAAGGCATTTGATAAGGTGCCATATCAAAGGCTATTGCAGAAAATAAAAGCTGATAGTGTAGGGGGTAACATATTGGCATGGATAGAAGATTGGCTAGCTAACAGGAAACAGAGAGTAGGCATAAATGGGTTATTTTCTGGTTGGCAAGATGTAACGAGTGGTGTGCCACAGGGATCTGTGCTGGGGCCTCAACTTTTTACAATTTATATAAATGACTTAGATGAAGGGACTGAAGGTATGGTTGCTAAATTTGCTGATGACACAAAGATAGGTAAGAAAAGTAAGTTGTGAAGAGGACATAAGGGGACTACAAAGGGATATAGATAGGTTAAGTGAGTGGGCAAAGACCCGGCTCATGGAGTATAATGTGGGAAAGTGGGAAAATGTCCACTTTGGCAAGAAGGATAAAAAAGCATATTATCTAAATGGTGAGAGATTGTACAGCTCTGAGATGCAAAGGAATCTGGGTGTCCGAGTGCATTAATCACAAAAGATTAATATGCAGGTACAGCACGTAATTAGGAAAGTTAATAGAATGATATCGTTTATCGTGAGGGGTATTGAATACAAAAGTAGGGAGGTTGTGCTTCAGTTATACAGGGCATTGTTGAGATCACATCTGGTGTACTGTGTACAGTATTGGTCTCCTTATTTAAGGAAGGATGTAAAGGAAGGTTTACTAGACTAATACCTGGACTGGGTGGGCTGTCTTACGGGAAAAGATTGGACAGGCTAGGCTTTTTTTTTGAAATTTAGAAGAGTAACAGGCGACTTGATTGAAACATTTAAAATCCTGAGGGGTCTTGACAGGGTGGATGTGGAAAGGATGTTTCCCCTTGTGGCAGAATCTCGAACTAGTGGTCACTGTTTAAAAATAAGGGGTCGCCCATTTAAGACAGAGATGAGGATAAACATTTTCTTTCAGAGGGTCATGAGTCTTTGGAATTCCCTTCTTCAAAAGGCAGTGGAAGCAGAGTCTTTGAATGTTTTTAAGGCAGGGGTAGATAGATTCTTGATAAGCAAGGAGGTGAAAGGTTATCGGGGGTAAGTGGAAATGTGGAGAAATCAGTTCAGCCAAGAACTTGTTGACTGGTGGAGCAGGCTCGAAGGGCCGAGTGGCCGACTCCTGCTCCTAATTCATATGTTCGCCTCCACCCCAATTCAGCTCGTGGTGCGAAGGCCCATGGACAGCCTTCCTGCTTTGCTGCCAATTGAGGCCAATTAATTAATGCCCAATTAAGGCCCCAGTATTAGTCCAGTGACGGGCGGGCATGTCACCATGCTGGGAGCACAATGAGTAAACCCATGCAGGTTGCTTGCTGGCTCCCGGGGTGAGGGTCCCCTCGTTCAAATGCACTCACTGCCTGATTGAGGGACCCAGTATTGGGAAGTGAGTGGGGGCCTGCTAGCAGGCATGGTGCTTTGCTGTCTTTGCAAGGAGTTTGGTGTCTTTTATCACCCTTTTGTGGATCATTTCGAGATGGGCTTAGTTTCATCTTTGCTGCTCAGGTTCCAACCCTGCACTGGGAAAGCAGATTCATTTGAAAAGATTGTCACAAAGAATTCCTTCAGAACATTCTTTGGTCAGAATCCCTCGTTCCCTGTCCGCCACCCCAGAATCTATCAACTTTTTTTCTTTATCACCTGAGTTTAATGAACATGGAGAGAAACTGTTCACAATTTTTAAAAGTTGTTTCCAGTTCTAATCTTTGTCTGTCCTAGTTGATTTCTTAACTCTTACCTTGCACCCATACTCATCTCTATCTTTAGTCATATTTGTAGTTTTTATCCTTAATGTTTTTTTTATATTCATTCATGGGATGTGGGCGTCACTGGCCAGGCCAGCATTTATTGCCCATCCCTAATTGCCCTTGAGAAGGTGGTGGTGAGCTGCCTTCTTGAACCGTTGCAGTCCATTTGGGGTAGGTATACCCAAAGTGCTGTTAGGAAGGGAGTTCTAGGATTTTGACCCAGCGACAGGGAAGGAACGGCGATATAGTTCCAAGTCAGGATGTTGTGTGACTTGGAGGGGAACTTGCAGGTGGTGGTGTTCCCATGTATTTGCTGCCCTTGTCCTTCTAGTTGGTAGAGGTCACGGTTTTGGAAGGTGCTGTCTAAGGAGCCTTGATGCATTGCTGCAGTGTATCTTGTAGATGGTACACACTGCTGCCACTGTGCGCCGGTGGTGGAGGGAGTGAATGTTTGTAGATGGGGTGCCAATCAAGCGGGCTGCTTTGTCCTGGATGGTGTCGAGCTTCTTGAGTGTTGTTGCAGCTGCACCCATCCAGGCAAGTGGAGAGTATTCCATCACACTCCTGACTTGTGCCTTGTAGATGGTGGACAGGCTTTGGGGAGTCAGGAGGTGAGTTACTCGCCTCAGGATTCCTAGCCTCTGACCTGCTCTTGTAGCCACGGTATTTATATGGCTATTCCAGTTCAGTTTCTGGTCAATGGTAGCCCCTAGGATGCTGATAGTGGGGGATTCAGCGATGGTAATGCCGTTGAATGTCAAGGGAAGATGGTTAGATTCCCTCTTGTTGGAGAGGGTCATTGCCTGGCACTTGTGTGGCATGAATGTTACTTGCCACTTATCAGCCCAAGCCTGGATATTGTCCAGGTCTTGCTGCATTTCTACACAGGCTGCTTCAGTATCTGAGGAGTCACGAATGGTGCTGAACATTGTGCAATCATCAGCCAACATCCCCACTTCTGACCTTATGATTGAAGGAAGGTCATTGCTGAAGCAGCTGAAGATGGTTGGGCTTAGGACACTACCCTGAGGAACCCCTGTAGTGATGTCCTGGAGCTCAGATGATTGACCTCCAACAACCACAACCATCTTCCTTTGTGCTAGGTATGACTCCAGCCAGCGTAGGGTTTTCCCCCTGATTCCCATTGACCTCAGTTTTGCTAGGGCTCCTTGATGCCATACTCGGTCAAATGTTACCTTGATGTCAAGGGCAGGCACTCTCACCTCGCCTCTTGAGTTCAGCTCTTTTGTCCATGTTTGAACCAAGGCTGTAATGAGGTCAGGAGCTGAGTGGCCCTGGCAGAACCCAAACTGAGCGTCACTGAGCAGGTTATTGCTAAGCAAGTACCGCTTGATGGCACTGTTGATGACACCTTCCAACACTTTACTGATGATTGAGAGTAGGCTGATGGAGCGGTATTTGGCCAGGTTGGACTTGTCCTGCTTTTTGTGTACAGGACAGACCTGGACAATTTTCCACATTGCAAGGTAGATACCCGTGTTGTCGCTGTACTGGAACAGCTTGGCTAGGGGCGTGGCAAGTTCTGGAGCACAGGTCACCAGTACTATTGCCAGAATATTGTCAGGGCCCATAGCCTTTGCAGTATCCAGTGCCTTCAGTCGTTTCTTGATATCATGCGGAGTGAATCGAATTGGCTGAAGTCTGGCATCTGTGAGGCAGGGGACTTCAGGAGGAGGCCGAGATGAATCATCAACTCTGCACTTCTGGCTGAAGATTGTTGCAAATGCTTCAGCCTTATCTTTCGCACTGATGTGCTGGGCTTCCCCATCATTGAGGATGGGGATATTTGTGGAGCCACCTCCTCCAGTTAGTTGTTTAATTGTCCACCACCATTCACGGCTGGATGTGGCAGGACTGCAGAGCTTCAATCTGATCCGTTGGTTATGGGATCGCTTAGCTCTGTCTATCGCATGCTGCTTACGCAGTTTGGCACGCAGATAGTCCTGTGTTGTAGCTTCACCAGGTTGACACCTCATTTTGAGGTGTCCAGGATATAATTTAGGTTAGTAACATCAGAAACAGGAAGAGGGCCATTCAGCCCCGAGAGACTATTGTGCCATTCAATTAGACCATGGCTGATCGGTACCTGTCTTTGCTCCATATCCCGTGGTTACTCTTACCCAACAAAAATATCGATCCATCTCAGTCTTGAATTTTGACTGGGAGAATCCTAGATTTCCACAACTCTTTGAGTTATAAAGAGATTCCTTATTTCACTCCTGAAAGGCTCAGCTGTAATTTTAACATTATGTCTCCTTGTCTTTGATACCCTGACCAGAGGGAATAGTTGCTCGGTATCCACCCAACTGAAACTTTTCAATATTCATATGGAACTGCATGTAGTGTTCGCACAGAGCTACAGGGCCACTTAGGATAATATTATGCTGACGGGTTATAGAAAGATATGTATTAAATGAGGAATCTGGCTGTGCATTAGATGCTCATACATTCTGAAACTGTTTGATCTGAACGCTTACTCCAGTGAAACACCAGGGGATGACAGACTGCCGTTAACAGAAGTGAACTCGAGCACTGTCAGGTGGGCTACCAGCAGGGGTCTATGTGCCAAAGGTGATGATGGGTCACTGAAATTGATTCACGTTTGAAACCCTCAACCTCTTCATTACAGCGCAGCACCTGCGATCGGGTTACGCTCTGAAGCAGCATGAAGGGGTTGTGCGGGCAGACTTTGGGTGTAAACAGAGGGCAGCTGCTGATGGGAGAAGGGTCCTTATCTTCTGCTCTGAGTCCTTTCCACTGTTTATTTTTGAATTATTCTTCACATATTGTTGCGAAAATAAACATCAGCCACAACCTTCAGTACTGTACCCAGGATCTGTTTATTCAGAGGAAAGTAGCAGCACAAGACCAGTCAGTCACTATTGGTCCAGGCTGGGCTTTGAACTGAACAATGTGCTGAAGCCCCCAATCCTGATAATATACCAGCAACAGAAAGAAAGCAAAATTACATTTAGATAGCGCCTTTCATAACCAACAGAAGTAAATAGACATCCCACTGGGCTGAACACTACTGTGAGCTGTATTCCTGTGAATCGGATATCTTCCAGTCTGCGCTCGATGCTCTCCTGTAACTTCCTGTCATGGATGAGTTAGGTGAAGAACCCTCATCACTGGAGCTGGAGAAGGCCATAGACCTCCTAGTGAACAGAAGGGCACCGAGCAAGGACAGAATCCCAGCCAAACCGCTCAAGCATGGAAAGTCCCATCTATTGCAACATCTTTATGACCTCCTCCTTCTCTGCTGGAAACTAGGCTCGGTTCCACACGAGATGCATGATGCCAAAATCATCACACTCTTCAAAAACAAAGGCACCAGAGGAGACTGCAACAACTACAGGGGCATCTCACTCCTTAGCATCAAGGAGAAGGCCTTAGGCCAGGGTCATACTTAAAAGACTCCATTTACTTGCAGACTAAGGTGTACCTGGAAGTGCAATGCGGTTTCTGTGCCAGCAGATCTACACAAGAATTCAAGAACACAAGCAATCTACTGTGGATATGATCTTCTCCATACGCCAGCTACAAGAGAAGTGTAGGGAACAGAGTATACCCCCTTTACCTTACTTTTGTAGATTTCACAAAGACATTTGACACTGTCAGCAGAGCCGAGCTCTACAAGATCTTGGGAAAAATTGGCTGTCAACCGAAGCTCCTCAGTCTCATCTCGTTCCATGACAACATGCACTGCACTGTACAGTTTGATGGCTTCACTTCTGACAGTTTCAGAGTGAAGAATGGAGTGAAACTGGTTTGTGTCCTAGTCTCCATTCTGTTTGGCATCTTCTTCTCCATGCTCCTGACCTTAGCCTTCCCTGCAGATATGGAAGGAGTCTACTCGCACATTAGGTCAGACAGCAAGCTCTACAATCTATCAAGACCGAAAGCGAAGACAAAAACACATCACATCCTGATCAGAGAAGTCCTCTATGCTGACACTGCACTAGTCACTCACACGGAAACTCAGCTACAAAGATTCATGGACTATCCCTCTCTCGTGCCTGTAACCTGTTCTCCTTGACTATAAGCATCAAGAAAACTATGTTAATGAAACATCTTTGCCCCTGATCACACTAAACAACACCCAACTGGAAGTGGTTAGCAAATTCTGCTACCTCAGGTTCAAGGTGACAGACAACCTGTCCCTTGATGCAGAGCTCGATATACACATAGGGAAAGCAGCTACCACCTTTGGCCGACTTACGCAACGCGCATGGGATAACACCAAACTGACCCTTAGGACCAAGCTGATGGTTTATAAGACCTGTGTTCTCAGCACCTTGCTGTATGGCTGTGAAACATGGGCGACTTACAGCTACCAGGAAAAGAAGCTCAATAATTTCCATCTTTGCTGTCTGTGGTGCATTATGGGTATATCCTGGCAGGACAAAATCACAAATGTGGCAGTTCTCTCAAAGGCAGAGCTCCCAAGTGTGTTGGCACTAATCAAACAGAGGCAGCTTCGGTGGATCAGACACGTCCACAGGATGAAAGACAATCTCATACCCAAGGACCTTCTGTATGGTGAGGTAGCCGGGGGCCAGACGACCAGTGGGGCGCCCAAAGCTCCGCTTCAAAGATGTTTGCAAGCGTGAAGGCCCTAAATGTCGACTATTGCACCTGGGAGTCACTAGCTGGCGAAGAGGGAAATGGCGGCACACCCTGTGGACTGGTGTGCACTACCATGACGACCAGTTGCTGCAGCAGCTTGGCAACAGACACCAATGTCAAAAGCAACAACTCACAGCGTCACTTGGCAGCTTCACGTGCAGCACTTGTCTCTCAAGGATTGGCCTTCACAGCCATCGGCAAAGGTGCACCAAGAGAAGACACCCCACCGAAATGGATTGTTTGCTACTTGTCCATCATCTTTCGTAGATGGAAGGATTCCAACCAACCTGCACCTTTCACAACCTCAGGATGTCCCAAAGCGCAATACAGCCAATGCAGTACTTTTGAAGTGTAGTCACTGCTGTAATCTAGGACAGTGGTTCTCAAAATGGGATTCGCAAACCCTGGGATCTGTAGAAACATTCTGGGGCTTTGCAAAATAAAGTGAAGGGTGGTGGGGTCGGAGGCTGGACCAAGACCACTTGGTCGCCACATGTGCAGCTCAGAGTGGGCTGATGATCTCACCTCGGAGGGGAGTACACAAGGAGGAGCATTGAGAATGGCAGGAAGATCACTATATTTGTAAGCAATCTGTAAATAAATACCTGTTTACTTAACATACGAATTAGGAGCAGGAGTAGGCCATTCAGCCCATCGAGCCTGCTCCACCATTTGATAAGGTCATGGCTGATCTGAATGTGGCCTCAACCTCACTTTCCTGTCTTCCCCCCTATAACACTGGACTCCCATGTCTATCAAGAATCTATCTAACACAGCCTTGAATATATTCAATGACCTTGGCTCTACTGCTGTCTGAGGAAGCAAATTCCATAGACTAATGACCCCTTGAGCGAAAAAATTTCTCCTCATCTCTGTCTTAAACGGGAGACTCCTAATTTTTATACGGTGTACCCTAGTTCCAGTCTCTCCCACAAGGGGAAACATCTTCTCAGCATCCACCCTGTCAGGTTCCCTCAGGATCTTATATGTTTCAATAAGATGACCTCTCGTTCTTCTAAACTCCAGTGGTAACAGGCCCAACCTGCTCAACCTTTCCTCATGAGATAATCCCTTCATCCCAGGAATCAGTTGAATGAACCTTCTCGGAACTGCTTCCAATGCAATTTTATCCTTTCTTAAGTAAACTGTACACTGTACTCCAGATGTAGTCTCACCAACATCAAACTTCCCTACTTTTATATTCTATTACCCTTGCAATAAACAACACAATTCCATTTGCCTTCCGAATCACTTGCTGTACCTGCATACTAATTTTTTGTGATTCATGTACCAGGACACCCAGATCCCTCTGTACCGTAGAGTTCTGCAGTCTCTCTCCATTTAAAAAATATTCTGCTTTTCGATTCTTCCTGCTAAAGTGGACAAGTTCACATTTTCCCACATGATACTTCATCTGCCAAATTTTTGCCCACTTACTAACCTATCTCTATCCCTTAGACTCTTTATGCCCTCTTAACAAATCACCTTACCAGCTATGTTTGTGTCATCAGCAAATTTGCATTTTAAAATGCTCTTTGCACTTTCATTTTACGGGTATTATATTATATTGTGATTAAGAAGAGGTGTCCGTGATTACTAATCGATTTGAGAAGGGGTCCTTCAACTAAAAAAGTTTGAGAACCACTGGTATAGGAAATGCAGCAGCCAGTTGATGCACAGCAAGATCCCACAAACAGCAATGTGATAATGACTGGACAATCTGTTTTTATTAGATGTTGGTTCAGGGATAAATATTGGTCACAAGACACAAAGAAGAAGTCCTCTGCTATTCTTCGAAATAGTGTCTGTGAGATCTTTTACATCCACCTGAGATGGGGCCTCGGTTTAATGTCTCATTCAAAAGGTGGCAGCTCTGATGGTGCAGCACTCCTTCGGTACTGCACTGGGAGCATCAGCTTGGTTTTGTGCAGCCATCTCAGAAGTGAGAGTGCTACCCACTGGAGTAATAGAATTGGTTCTAGGGCCCTGAGCTGGAGAAAAAAAGATCGGCCAGATTTCCTACTCCTGGTTGCTGTTCACCGACCCAACACTTGCAGATATTGGCTGAGTACAGTATTGGGCTCAGCAGTGCTGCCCTTAGTTGAATAGTCTGCCTGGGCTTACAGGTGAAAAATGGCTGAGGTAACAAGAGGGCTACCAACTACTGTGGGACTGATGAGGAGGGCAGTACACTGCTAAAACACAACGTTGTTCTAGTACGCTTTCTCAATTCAATACTCCAGAATTCCAAGGAGCCTTGATTGTGAGTTCAGTTCAATGGCTTTAGTTGGGAGCAAACCTCAGCAGTTCTCCGATGGTTAATGACACAGAACACTGTGTTGATCAATGTCCTATTCTGAAGGACTGAAAGAACAACCCTCCCACTTTGCGACATTATCTCTGAATATAAAAAGTGAGGGAAGTTATATCATAGAATGACACAGGACAGAAGGAGGCCATTCAGCCCATTGTGCCTCTGCCAGCTCTTTGATAAAGCAATCCAATCAGTCCCACTCCCCTTGCTCTTTTCCCACAACCCGCTAATATTTTCCCCTTCAAATATTTCTTCAATTCCATTTTGGAAGTTACTCTCGAATCTGCTTCCACCACCCCCTTTGAGCAGTGCACATCATTTAAAAGTTATGAAATCTTTGGGATTAATCCTCTTAGGTTCCCTTTACAATAAATATTGATTCAATGAGAATAAACGATGAGAGATTGCTCTAACACATGTCGATATCCATTCAGGTCTCTCACTGTAGGAGGGCTCCAATTCATTCATCACAGCCCCAGTCACTCTGCTGCACTCTGGATACAGTTCACATACTCGGCTCCAACAGCTACCATGTTTTTTTTTATCAAAGTTTGTTCCTTACAACTGAACTTAACAGATGAGCACTCCGGGTAGCACTTAGATAAACATATCTCCTGACCTAGCAGAGAGAGAAAAAAAAAACAAACATTGTCCTTTGCAACTCCTTCCAGCATACGCTGCCATCATTTTGCCAGCCCCCCTTCAACCTCCTACTGCACCACACCCCTCCCCCCACAAACACACCATGTTCAACCCCGTGTCCAACCTGTACAGCTGCTGTCATCACACCAGTCCCACCACGCGATGGAGACCAATAGTGTTATGATTTGGGAAGTGTTGCGGGTGGTAAGGGATTATCATTACCAGTCTTTTAAAAAAATTTTGGTACATTAATCCCACCTCCCTGTATTTTTGCTATAACTCGCTATCCTTTATCTCTGCCGAAACACATCCCATTGGCCCTTGAACCTACCCTGCTGTCTGCTCTCTGGTAATTTATATACCACATCTGTTCAAGTGACCTGGTAGTCATAGAGTTATAGAATCGTACAGCATAGAAACAGGCCCTTTGGCCCACCGCATCCATGCCGACCATAATGCCTATCTATACTAATCCCACCTGCCTGCATTAATTCCATATCCCTCTATGCTTTGCTCATTCAAGTACCTGTCCAGATGCCTCTTAAATGTTGCTACTGTTCCTGACTCCACCACCTCCTCTGGCAGCTCATTCCAGATACCCACTATTCTTTGTGTGAAAATAGTGTTGTGGTTATGTTACTGGAATTAGTACTCCAGAGGACTGAGCTAATATTCCTGAGCGGGAGAGTTCCAATCTGACCAGCTTTCAGTCTTAAAGTTCTAGTGTTGGTCAAAGTGACTATGAAGCTGTCAGATTGTCATAAAAGCCCATTTGGTTCACTAATGTCCTTTAGGGAATGAAACCTGCCTGGTCTAACCCATATGTGTCTCCATTCCCACACAAATGTGGTTGACTCTAAAGTGGCCTAGCAAACCCTGACAAACCTTTCCACAAGGACTGCAGTGGCTCAGGAAGAGGGCATTTCATCAGGTGTCATCCAAGGCTCAGTTAGTTACACTCGTGCTTCGGAGTCAGAAGGTTGTAGGTTCAAGTCTTACTCCAGCAACTTGAGTGTAGAATCCAGGCTGATGCTTCCAGTGCAGTAGTGAGGGAGTGCTGTACTGTCAGAGGTGCTGCCTTTTGGGTAAGACGTTAAATCGAGACCCCAGCTGCCCTCTCTGGTGAATGTAAAAGCACCCATGCCACAATTTGAAGAAGAGAACGGGAGCTCCCCCCAGTATCCTGGCCAATATTTGTCCCTCACACAACATCACAGAAACAGATTATCTGATTTCTGTTTGTGGAACCTTCCTGTGTGTGTGCAAGTTGGTTTGTGTGTTCCTTGCATTATAACAGTGACTGTACTTCAAAAGTACTTAACTAGCTGAAAATTGCTTTGGGATAGCCTAAGGTTGTGAAAAATGCTATATAAAACCAGATCTTTTTTCCCTTCCTTCCACCACTGTCTCAATGTCACTGAGGGTGAGTAATAAATGCCAATGTTGTCAGCGATGCTCACATCCTGAGAATGAAAAAAATCTTTAGAAAAGAAGGGAGCTTTATTAAAACAACAGATATTTATATCGGTCTAGTTATCAAACTATCAGGTAGTGAAGCAATAAATATGAATGGGGTCATGAGAAAATTGGATGTATGTCTGGAAAGGGAAGGGATTGAGGATGTGTTAAAAAATATTGTGCGTTGGTGTGGTTTAGAGTTGTCTAAAAAGGGACAGTTTTGTTTTGCTCCATGGCATTTTCTGAAATCCTTAATATGTGAGGCAACATTTTGGTGACCCATTGCGATGTGAAATGAATCATCATATAAAGCATTTATCAAACAGAAAAGGATTATCTTAAAACGTACCTCTTTGACCAAGCTTTTGGTCACCTGACCTAATATCTCCTTATGTGGCTCAGTGACACATTTAGTTTTATAATTCTCCTGTGAAACGCCTTGGGACGTTTTATTGTGTAAAAGGCGCTTTAGAAATATAAGTAGTTACTGTTTCTTTTAAATATATTCCTTTTAAGAGATGTATATGCAGGGTGTTCATAAAGTCCTTGTAACTTCAGGTGCCATTTACAGTTTGTTTCTTTCATGTGGATATCCAATGTTATTTAGGTTTAAAGTTGCAGAAAAATACTTTATAAACACCCAGAATTTATTGGTACACAGAGAATTTCAGCCAAACGTAAAACCTCTTCAGATTTAAGACAATTGGCAAAAGAATCAGAGTGGGAGATGAGGAGAAATTTGTTTTCACAGTGAGTTATCATGATCTGAAACACACTGCCTGCAAGGGCAGTGGAAGCAGATTCAGTAATAATTTTCGAAGGTGAATTGGATAAATGAAGATAATTGAAAATGAAGCATTTGTAGCACTTTGGGGAAAGAGCAGGGGGAGTGGGACTAATTAGATAGCTCGTTTAAAAAGAGCCAGCACAGGCATGATGGGCCGAATGGTTTTTATGATTTTATAATTCGATAACTTCTCAGTGCTATCTCTGTCTCATTTGTGTTTAGAGTGATTTGCTCAGTATGCTTATATTGTAGGTACAGAATGTTTAGATTTAATTGGTACTTTAATGACGTCTCGAATGTTTGAGTGTTTTTTTCGCTGTATCCCTGGAAATATAAACTGTCTCGTTTGATTTCAAGTGAAAATTTGGAACACTTACATAAATGCAAACATAATGGTTTTCCTTTGATGAATACGTGCACTCACCAATCTGCAAGAAATTTACACCAGGGAAGGAAGCAGTTTCCGACTTCAGGCTCATTTGGGTCTATTTTGACTCTCCAGCCTTAAAACCCACCGAGATCTCTGCGCTTCTCCAACCCTGACCTCTTCTGCACCCCTGACCTCCGTTGCCCAACCATTGGCAGCCGTGCCTTCAGCTACCGAGGCCTAAGCTTTGGAATTCTCTTCCTAAACCTCTCCAGCTCGCTACCTCTCTTTCCTCCTTTAAGATGCTCCTTACTATCTACCTCTTTCACCAAGCTTTTGGTCACCTGTCCTAATGTCTCCTTACGTGGCTCGGTGTCAAATTTTGTTGGGTAATGCTTTGGTGAAACACCTTGGGATGTTTTTATGACATTAAAGTTGCTATATAAATGCGAGTTGTTTTTATGGGACTGGTGTCACGCAGAGGCCCAGACTAGGTAAGGACAGCAGATTTCCTTCCCTAAAGGACATTAGTGAACCAGATGCGTTTTTATGACAATCTCACTGCTTCATGGTCAGTTTTACTGATCCCAGCTTTTTATTTCCGGATTTGTTTGAATTGAATTCAAATTCTCAAACTGCCCTGGAGGCATTTGAACTCCCGTCCTCTGGATTATTCATCCAGGCTTCTGGATTACTGGAATGAATGCTGGAAATACTCAGCGGGGTCTGGCAGCATCTGTGGAGAGACAAACAGGGTTAACATTTCAGGTCAATGGCCTTTCATCGGATTTCCAGCATCTGCAGTGTTTTGCCTCTGGATTAATGGATCCTTTCATCAAAGCGCTGTACTTCACTGAAGTGTCAGCCTGAACGTATCTCAAACCCATGACCTTCGACAAAGAGGGAAAGAGTAATACCACTGAGCCAAGATAGCTCAGTAGGGAAGTTAAAGCAATAATGTTACCTCAAAGCGCAAGCAGAAAGATGTCCGGGATAAATTTACCAAACCAGGTAACAGATGCAATAACATTGCGTTATTCACTATACAGTTAGATGACCTGATGGGTCAGTTAAAGTGTAGAAGTGATGATCTTTGATCTAGAGAATGTTTTACTCTTGTTGCTAAGTCTTCTTATGTTTTTATCTGCACATGTAATTTTATTTTATTCTCATCTTTCAGTGGGGGAATGAAAATCGTTGATCCTTCACTAATGATAGTATCGTAACGTGCTCTCTGTAGCTGCACTGTAAAACTTTCCATAGGAATTTGGCTCGCATGCAAAACAGATAAGTTATATATTTCTGCTCTTTTATGAGCCTGAGCTCAGTGGGAAGTTTTATAATCCAGCTGGAGAGTTTTTACAGGACAGGTTGTGAACACAGTGATGTCATCCAGCAATACACAGCCCCAGTAAGTAAAGTCATAAATATTTAACCCTTAAAGGGAAAGTCCAGCCTTCCTTACCAGACGTCATATCTGAGGGACCCCCTAATTCCTACCCAGCACTGAACCTCCAACTGTAGTGACATTGTAATTTATAGATTGTACAATGTTACACATGGAACAGCACAGGGATACCAAGGGCATTCTGTCTGGGATAACACAGAGGGTGGAGAGTATGTTCGATACAGGACATCCCGTAGAAATCATAGAATCATAGAAAGTTTAAGGCACAGAAAGAGGCCACTTGGCCCATCGTGTCTGTGCCGGGCGAAAAACAATCCACCTATTCTAATCCCACCTTCCAGCATTTGGTTCATAGCCCTTCAGATTACAGCACTTGAGCTGCATATCCAGACTTCTTTTGAATGAATTGAGGGTCTCTGCCTCAACTACCCTTTCAGGCAGTGAATTCCAGACCCCCACCATCCTCTGGGTGAAAAAGTTTTTCCTCATCTCCCCTCTAGTTTTTCTACCAATCACTTTAAATCTATGCCCCCTCGTCACTGACCTCTCTGCTAATGTGAATAGACCCTTCACCTCCGCTCTATCCAGGCCCCTCAAAATTTTGTACATTTCAATCAGATCTCCCCTCAGCCTTCTCTGTTCCAAGGAGAACAACCCCAGCCTATCCAATCTTTCCTCATAGCTACATTTTTCCAGTCCTGGCAACATCCTCGTAAATCTCCTCTGTACCCCCTCTCGTGCAATTACATCCTTTCTGTAATGAGGTGACCAGAACTGTACACAATACTCAACTAGTGCCAGACCTGCTGAGTATTTCCAGCATTTCTTGTTTTTATTTTAGATTTCCAGCATTCGCAATATTTTGCTTTTATTTTAGTGTTTAATTCACTGCCACTTCTCTTCCAGGAATGCCTACCTTGAAGAAGTTCTGCTCTTCTCTCCGATGGGATTTACGTTTGTCTCTTTTACCTTGTTCACCTTCATTGCTTTCTATTTCCCTCCTGGTGTTTGATAAAGTGTCTACCAAAACTCATTTTCACAGCTACATCTCCTTCCTCAGTGACTGTCTCCGGCTCCGACTTATCCCACGTGGATTCCAACTGCAGTTTCACCCATCATGTTTTGAATCCATCCAGGATTACAGGTATCTCCGAGAAATACAACGTTCCTCGGACTGCTGTTCTCGCTGCATCCTGAGATCCACACCCAGTGCTATGCGCCGCCACATGCACACACTGGACCTCTCTCTCCAGCAGCACCGCCTCACCCTATCTCAAAGCTGTTCTACTCCACAGTTTCATTTGATCCTTCGTCTCATCCGACGCATTAACAAAAAACTTTTTTTCTTCCTTTCAGGTGTCAAGGAACGCAGGCTCCAGCAGCTGATGGGGACTAATGCCCCTCCTGATCCTTCTTCTCCTTCACTTCCCTCTGACCCCACCCCTTCTGCCTTGTGGTGTATTCACTAGACCGTCTGACCTCCCCCTCTCTGACGCTGAATGTTCTGTACTCAGCAAAGGTCTCAGTTTTATTCCCTTAATCCCCCACCTCAATGAATTTCGCGCTCGGCATGACGTTGAGCTTTTCTTCCATTGCCTCCGCCTCCGGGCTCACTTCTTTGACCAGGAGTCCTCCCCCTGATCAGCAGACCCATTCATCCGCCTCCGGAATTCTCCCTCTACCTGGACCCCTTCCCCTGGCCTCTTATCCGCTCTTGATCTTTTCATTGAAAACTGTCGGCGAGACATTGGTCATCTCAATTTCTCTGCCCCCCTCACTCACTCTAACCTGTCCTCCTCTGAACTTGAGGCACTCCGTTCTCTCAGGTCTCACCCTGACATTGTCATCAAACCTGCAGATAAGGGTGGTGCTGTTGTTGTATGGTGTACCGACCTCTACCTTGCAGAGGCTCAGCGCCAACTCTCAGATACTTCTTCCTACCTCCCTCTGGACCATGACCCCACCACCGAATATCAAGCTACTGTCCACAGCACTGTCACTGACCTCATCTCCTCTGGAGATCTTCCCTCTACAGCTTCCAACCTCATAGTCCCACAATCCCAGACAGCCCGCTTCTACCTCCTTCCCAAAATCCACAAACAGGACTGTCCCGGCAGACCCATTGTGTCAGCCTGCTCCTGCCCCACTGAACTTATTTCTTCCTATCTTGATTCTATCTTTTCTCCGCTGGTCCAGTCTCTTCCCACCTACATCCGTGACTCTTCTGACGCCCTACGTCATTTTGGCAATTTCCAGTTTTCTGGCCCCAACCGCCTCCTCTTCACTATGGACGTCCAATCTCTCTACACCTCCATCCCCCAACAGGATGGTTTGAGGGCTCTCCGCTTCTTCCTTGAACAGAGGCCCAACCAGTCCCCATCCACCACCACCCTCCTCCGCCTGGCTGAACCTGTTCTCACATTGAACAACTTCTTCAACTCCACTCACTTCCTTCAAGTAAAAGGTGTTGCTATGGGTACCCGCATGGGTCCTAGTTATGCCTGTCTTTTTGTGGGATATGTCAAACATTCCTTGTTCCAGTCCTGCTCAGGCCCCGTCCCCCAACTCTTTTTTCTGTACATTGATGACTGTATCGGTGCCGTTTCCTGCTCCCGCCCCGAACTGGAAAACTTTATCAACTTTGCTTCTAATTTCCACCCTTCTCTCACCTTTACATGGTCCATCTCCGACACCTCCCTTCCCTCCTTCCACTTCTCTATCTCCATCTCTGGGGATAGGCTGTCGACTAATATCCATTATAAGCCCACCGACTCCCACAGCTACCTCGACTACACTTTGTCACACCCTACCTCCTGTAATCACTCCATTCCATTCTCCCAGTTTCTCCATCTCCGACTCATCTGCTCTGATGATGCTACCTTCCATGACAGTGCTTCTGATATGTTTTCTTTTTTCCTCAACCGAGGATTCCCCCCCACTGTGGTTGACAGGGTCCTCAACTGTGTCTGGCCCATTTCTCGCACCTCTACCCTCACCCCTTCCCCTCCCAGAACCGTGACAAGGTTCCCTTTGTCCTCACTTTCCACCCCATCAGCCTCCATATCCAAAGGATCATCCTCCGCCATTTCCGCCACCTCCAGCGTGATGCCACTACCAAACGCATCTTCCCCTCCCTTCCCCTGTCAGCATTCCAAAGGGATCGTTCCCTCCGTGACACCCTGGTCCAATCCTCCATTACCCCCACCACCTCATCCCCTATCCATGGCACCTTCCCCTGCAATTGCAGGAGATGCAATACCTGCCCATTTACCTCCTTTCTCCTCACTATCCCAGGCCCCAAACACTCCTTTCAGGTGAAGCAGCGATTTACTTGTACTTCTTTCAATGTAGTATACTGTATTCGCTTCTCACAATGTGGTCTCTTCTACATTGGGGAGACCAAATGCAGACTGGGTGACCGCTTTGTGGAACACTTCCGCTCAGTCTGCAAGCAGGACCCCGAGCTTCCGGTTGCTTGCCATTTCAACACTGTCCCCTGCTCTCATGCTCACATTTCTGTCCTGGGATTGCTGCAGTGTTCCGGTGAACATCAACGCAAGCTCGAGGAACAGCATCTCATTTACCGATTAGGCAGTGGTTAGCACCGCAGCCTCACAGCTCCAGCGACCCGGGTTCAATTCTGGGTACTGCCTGTGTGGAGTTTGCAAGTTCTCCCTGTATCTGCGTGGGTTTTCTCCGGGTGCTCCGGTTTCCTCCCACAAGCCAAAAGACTTGCAGGTTGGTAGGTAAATTGGCCATTATAAATTGCCCCTAGTATAGGTAGGTGGTAGGGAAATATAGGGACAGGTGGGGATGTGGTAGGAATATGGGGATTAGTGTAGGATTAGTATAAAATGGGTGGTTGATGGTCGGCACAGACTCGGTGGGCCGAAGGGCCTGTTTCAGTGCTGTATCTTTAAACTAAACTAAACACACTACAGCCTGCCGGACTGAACATTGAGTTCAATAATTTCAGAGCATGACGGGTCCCCCATTTTACATTTATTTTTAGTAATTTTTTTCTTATTCCTTTTTAAAAACTTTTTTTGTGTTTATTTTATTTTATTTCATCTTTGTTTGTTCAGTTTGCTTACCCACTGTTTTTTTTCATGTTTGTACTTGCGGCTGTTCAATTTTCAGTCCGTTAACACCCTATCTGTACTAATGCTTTGTCTTTCAACACACAATTAACATATTGTTTGCCTTTGCTCCATGACCTTCTGGTCAGCTATTCTGTGACCTTGTCCTTTCTACACCTTCTCCTTTGTTATCTCTTGCCCCACCCCCACTTTACTTGCTTATAACCTTTGACATTTCTAATATTTGCCAGTTCTGAAGAAGTGTCACTGACCTGAAACGTTAACTCTGCTTCTCTCTCCACAGATGCTGCTAGACCTGCTGAGTATTTCCAGCATTTCTTGTTTTTATTACACAGTACTCAAGTTGTGGCCTAACCAATGAGTTATACAGTTCCAGCATAACCTCCCTGCTCTTATATTCTATATCTCGGCTAATAAAGGAAAGGATTCCATATGCTTTCTTAACTGTCTTATCGACCTATCCTGCTACCTTCAGCATTTCTAAGTGACAGTTTATCCTGTCTCTCAGAATAGATTCCAATAATTTGCCCACTACTGAGGTTAGACTGACTGGCCTGTAATTATTCGGTCTATCCTTCACTCCCTTTTTAAACAGAGGTAAAATGTTAGCATCTCTCCGGTCCTCCGGCACCACACCTGTATCCAGTGAACATAAAAACATAAGAAATAGGAGCAGGAGTAGGTCATCCAGCTCCTCAAGCCTGCCCCGCCATTCAATAAGATCATGGATAATCTACCCCAGATCTCAACTCCTCTTCCGTGCCAGCTCCTCATAGTCCTCAACTTACCGATATTCCAAAAATCTATCCACCTCCGCTTTAAATACTTACAGTGAGGACTGGAAAACGATGGTCAGACCTTCTGCTCTTTCCTCTCTTGCTTCTTTTAACAGCCTCAGGTACATTTAATCTGGCCCTGGTGACTTATCAACTTTCAAGGATGCTAATCCCATTAATACTTCCTCTCTCCCTATGTTTATCACATCCAATATTTCACACTCCTCCTCCTTAACTACAATGTCTACATCGTCCCCCTCTTTTGTGAAGACAGATGCAAAGTATTCATTAAGAACCATACCACTATCTTCTGGCCCTACACATAGGTTACCTTTTTGATCTTTTATCGGCCCTACTCTCTCCTTAGTTATCCTCTTACTCTTAATGTATTGATAAAACATCTTTGGGTTCACCTTGATTTTGCTTGCCAATATTCTTTCATGCCCTCTCTTTGCTTTCCTAATTTACTTTTTGATTTCACCCCTCCATTTTCTATACTGCTGTCCGTTTTCTGTAGTATTGAGTTCTTGGTGTCGGACATAAGCTTTCCTTTTCTGCCTTATCTTACCCTGTAAGCTCCTTGACATCCATAGGGCTCTAGATTTGGCCGTCTCACCCTTTTTCCTTGTGGGAACATGTTTACCCTGAACCCCTTGAATCTCCCCCTTGAATGCCTCCCACTGTTCTGACACTGATTTACCTTCAAGTAGTTGTTTCCAGTCCACTTTCACTAAATCACTCCTCAGTTCAGTAAAATTGGCCTTGCCCCAATTGAGAACTCTAACTCCTGTTCTATCTCTGTCCTTTTCCATAATTATGTTAAAACTGGCTGAATTATGATCACTACCGCCAAAATGTTCTCCCACTGCCACTCCTTCCACCTGCCCATCTTCATTTCCTAAAACTAAGTCTAAAACTTCACCCTCTCTTGTTGGACTTGCTACATACTGGGCAAAAAAGTTCTCCTGAATGCAGCTTAAGAATTCTGCTCCCTCAATTCCTTTCACACTAAAACTATCCCAGTTAATATTGGAGTAATTAAAATCACCTACTATTATTGCCCTATTGTTCTTGCACTTCTTAGCGATTTGCCTGCATATCTGCACTTCTATCTCCCTCTGACTGTTTGGGGGTCTATAGTACACTCCCAGCAGTGTGATTGCCCCTTTTTTGTTCCTTAGCTCAATCCATACGGCCTCATTTGATGGACCTTCCAACATATCATCCCTCCTCACAGCTGTAATAGTTTTCTTGATCAAAATTGCCACTCCCCCTCCTTTCTAATCACCCTCCCTATCGCATCTGAAAACCCTGTAACATTGAGCTGCCATTCTTGTCCTTCCTTCAGCTATGTTTCTGTAATAGCTATGATATGATAGACTGAAAGGTGTTCTATGTAAATCATCCCATAGACTGGAGACTGTTATTTAGAACAGCCCAGAGACTGAAGGGTGTTTCTTTTTATTCTTTCATGGGATGTGTGCATCACTGGCAGGCCAGCATTTGTTGCCCATCCCTAATTGCCCATGAACTGAATGGCTTGCGAGGTCATTTCAGAGGGCAGTTAAGAGTCAACCACATTGCTGTGCATCTGGAGTTACATGTAAGCCAGACCAGGTAAGGATGGCAGATTTCCATCCCTAAAGGACATGAGTGAACCAGATAGTTTCATGGTATCATTACTGACACGAGATTTTTAATTCATTAAATTTAAATTCCACCAGCTGCCATGGTGAAATTTGAACTCAGGTGCTCAGGGCATTAAGGCTGGGCCTCTGTATTACTAGTCCAGTGACATTACCACCCTGCCACTATTTTCCCCAGTTATAATGGAACATCCCATAGACTGGAGAATGTTATACATAGAACATCCCATAGACTGAAGAGTGTTCCATATAAAACATCCCATAGACTGAACAGTGTTCCATATAAAACATCCCAAAGACTGGAGAGTGTTATATAGAACATCTCATAGACTGGAGGATGTTATATATATAGAACATACCATAGAATGGAGGATGTTATATATATAGAACATCCCATAGACTGGAGGATGTTTTAAAAAAGAACATCCCATAGACTGGAGAGTGTTACATAGAACATCTCATGGACTGGAGGATGTGATATATAAAGAACATCCCATCGACTGGAGGTTGTTATATAGAACATCTCATAGACTGGAAGATGTTATATATATATAACATCCCATAGGCTGGAGGGTGTTCTATATAGATAGAACATCCCATAGACTGGAGGGTGTTTTATATAAATATATGGAGAGAGAAAGAGAGAACATCCCATAGACTGGAGGGTGTTTTATATAAGTAGAACATCCCAAAGACTGGAGGATGGTTTATATATATAGAAAATCCCATAGACTGGAGGGTGTTTTATATATATATAGAACATCCCCCAGACTGGAAGGTGTCTTATATAAAAAGAACATCCCCCAGACTGGAAGGTGTTTTATATATATAGAACATCCCCCAGACTGGAAGGTGTTTTGTATATTTCGAACATTCCATAGACTGGAGGATGGTTTATATATATAGAAAATCCCATAGACTGGAGGGTGTTTTATATATATATAGAACATCCCCCAGACTGGAAGGTGTCTTATATAAAAAGAACATCCCCCAGACTGGAAGGTGTTTTATATATATCGAACATCCCCCAGACTGGAAGGTGTTTTATATTTAGAGAACATCCCCCAGACTGGAAGGTGTTTTATAGATATAGAACATCCCCCAGACTGGAAGGTGTTTTATATATATCGAACATCCCCCAGACTGGAAGGTGTTTTATATATATCGAACATCCCCCAGACTGGAAGGTGTTTTATATATATAGAACATCCCCCAGACTGGAAGGTGTTATATATTTAGAGAACATCCCCCAGACTGGAAGTTTTTTTATATATATAGAACATCCCCCAGACTGGAAGGTGTTTTATATTTAGAGAACATCCCCCAGACTGGAAGGTGTCTTATATTTAGAGAACATCCCCCAGACTGGAAGGTGTCTTATATTTAGAGAACATCCCCCAGACTGGAAGGTGTTTTATATTTAGAGAACATCCCCCAGACTGGAAGGTGTTTTATATATATAGAACATCCCCCAGACTGGAAGGTGTTTTATATATATAGAACATCCCCCAGACTGGAAGGTGTTTTATATATATAGAACATCCCCCAGACTGGAAGGTGTTTTATATATATAGAACATCCCCCAGACTGGAAGGTGTTTTATATATATAGAACATCCCCCAGACTGGAAGGTGTTTTATATATATAGAACATCCCCCAGACTGGAAGGTGTTTTATATATATAGAACATCCCCCAGACTGGAAGGTGTTTTATATATATAGAACATCCCCCAGACTGGAAGGTGTTTTATATATATAGAACATCCCCCAGACTGGAAGGTGTTTTATATATATAGAACATCCCCCAGACTGGAAGGTGTTTTATATATATAGAACATCCCCCAGACTGGAAGGTGTTTTATATATATAGAACATCCCCCAGACTGGAAGGTGTTTTATATATATAGAACATCCCCCAGACTGGAAGGTGTTTTATATATATAGAACATCCCCCAGACTGGAAGGTGTTTTATATTTAGAGAACATCCCCCAGACTGGAAGGTGTTTTATATATATAGAACATCCCCCAGACTGGAAGGTGTTTTATATTTAGAGAACATCCCCCAGACTGGAAGGTGTTTTATATATATAGAACATCCCCCAGACTGGAAGGTGTCTTATATATAGAACATCCCCCAGACTGGAAGGTGTTTTATATATATAGAACATCCCCCAGACTGGAAGGTGTCTTATATATATAGAACATCCCCCAGACTGGAAGGTGTTTTATATATATAGAACATCCCCCAGACTGGAAGGTGTTTTATATTTAGAGAACATCCCCCAGACTGGAAGGTGTTTTATATATATAGAACATCCCCCAGACTGGAAGGTGTCTTATATATATAGAACATCCCCCAGACTGGAAGGTGTTTTATATATATAGAACATCCCCCAGACTGGAAGGTGTTTTATATATATAGAACATCCCCCAGACTGGAAGGTGTCTTATATATATAGAACATCCCCCAGACTGGAAGGTGTTTTATATATATAGAACATCCCCCAGACTGGAAGGTGTCTTATATATATAGAACATCCCCCAGACTGGAAGGTGTTTTATATATATAGAACATCCCCCAGACAGGAAGGTGTTTTATATATATAGAACATCCCCCAGACTGGAAGGTGTTTTATATATATAGAACATCCCCCAGACTGGAAGGTGTCTTATATATATAGAACATCCCCCAGACTGGAAGGTGTTTTATATATATAGAACATCCCCCAGACTGGAAGGTGTTTTATATATATAGAACATCCCCCAGACTGGAAGGTGTCTTATATATATAGAACATCCCCCAGACTGGAAGGTGTTTTATATATATAGAACATCCCCCAGACTGGAAGGTGTCTTATATATATAGAACATCCCCCAGACTGGAAGGTGTTTTATATATATAGAACATCCCCCAGACAGGAAGGTGTTTTATATATATAGAACATCCCCCAGACTGGAAGGTGTTTTATATATATAGAACATCCCCCAGACTGGAAGGTGTCTTATATATATAGAACATCCCCCAGACTGGAAGGTGTTTTATATATATAGAACATCCCCCAGACTGGAAGGTGTTTTATATATATAGAACATCCCCCAGACTGGAAGGTGTTTTATATATATAGAACATCCCCCAGACTGGAAGGTGTTTTATATATATAGAACATCCCCCAGACTGGAAGGTGTTTTATATTTAGAGAACATCCCCCAGACTGGAAGGTGTTTTATATATATAGAACATCCCCCAGACTGGAAGGTGTTTTATATTTAGAGAACATCCCCCAGACTGGAAGGTGTTTTATATATATAGAACATCCCCCAGACTGGAAGGTGTTTTATATATATAGAACATCCCCCAGACTGGAAGGTGTCTTATATATATAGAACATCCCCCAGACTGGAAGGTGTTTTATATATATAGAACATCCCCCAGACTGGAAGGTGTTTTATATATATAGAACATCCCCCAGACTGGAAGGTGTTTTATATATATAGAACATCCCCCAGACTGGAAGGTGTCTTATATATATAGAACATCCCCCAGACTGGAAGGTGTTTTATATATATAGAACATCCCCCAGACTGGAAGGTGTTTTATATATATAGAACATCCCCCAGACTGGAAGGTGTTTTATATATATAGAACGTCCCCCAGACTGGAAGGTGTTTTATATATATAGAACATCCCCCAGACTGGAAGGTGTTTTATATTTAGAGAACATCCCCCAGACTGGAAGGTGTTTTATATATATAGAACATCCCCCAGACTGGAAGGTGTTTTATATTTAGAGAACATCCCCCAGACTGGAAGGTGTTTTATATATATAGAACATCCCCCAGACTGGAAGGTGTTTTATATTTAGAGAACATCCCCCAGACTGGAAGGTGTTTTATATATATAGAACATCCCCCAGACTGGAAGGTGTCTTATATATATAGAACATCCCCCAGACTGGAAGGTGTTTTATATATATAGAACATCCCCCAGACTGGAAGGTGTTTTATATATATAGAACATCCCCCAGACTGGAAGGTGTTTTATATATATAGAACATCCCCCAGACTGGAAGGTGTCTTATATATATAGAACATCCCCCAGACTGGAAGGTGTTTTATATATATAGAACATCCCCCAGACTGGAAGGTGTTTTATATATATAGAACATCCCCCAGACTGGAAGGTGTTTTATATATATAGAACATCCCCCAGACTGGAAGGTGTTTTATATATATAGAACATCCCCCAGACTGGAAGGTGTTTTATATTTAGAGAACATCCCCCAGACTGGAAGGTGTTTTATATATATAGAACATCCCCCAGACTGGAAGGTGTTTTATATTTAGAGAACATCCCCCAGACTGGAAGGTGTTTTATATATATAGAACATCCCCCAGACTGGAAGGTGTTTTATATTTAGAGAACATCCCCCAGACTGGAAGGTGTTTTATATATATAGAACATTCGCCAGACTGGAAGGTGTTTTATATTTAGAGAACATCCCCCAGACTGGAAGGTGTTTTATATATATAGAACATCCCCCAGACTGGAAGGTGTTTTATATTTAGAGAACATCCCCCAGACTGGAAGGTGTTTTATATATATAGAACATCCCCCAGACTGGAAGGTGTTTTATATATATAGAACATCCCCCAGACTGGAAGGTGTTTTATATATATAGAACATCCCCCAGACTGGAAGGTGTTTTATATATATAGAACATCCCCCAGACTGGAAGGTGTTTTATATTTAGAGAACATCCCCCAGACTGGAAGGTGTTTTATATATATAGAACATCCCCCAGACTGGAAGGTGTCTTATATATATAGAACATCCCCCAGACTGGAAGGTGTTTTATATATATAGAACATCCCCCAGACTGGAAGGTGTTTTATATATATAGAACATCCCCCAGACTGGAAGGTGTTTTATATATATAGAACATCCCCCAGACTGGAAGGTGTTTTATATTTAGAGAACATCCCTTAGACTGGTCGGTGTTTTATATAAATATATGGAGAGAGAGAGAACATTCCATAGATTGGAGGGTGTTTTATATATATAGAACATCCCATAGACTGGAGGGTGTTTTCTACATACAGATCATCCCAAAAACTGGAGGGTGTTTTATATATATAGAACATCCCATCGACTGAAGGGTGTTCTAAAAGACAGAACATCCCATAGACTGGTGGGTGTTTTCTGCATATAGAACATCCCATAGATTTGAGGATGTTTTATATATATAGAACATCCCATAGACTGGAGGCTGTTTTATACATATAGAACATTCCATAGACTGGAGGCTTTTTAATATATATCGAACATCCCAGAGAGTGGAGGGTGTTTTATATTTATAGAACATCCCATCGACTGGAGGGTGTTTTATATATATCGAGCATTCCATAGACTGGAGTGTGTTTTATATATATAGAACATCCCATAGACCGGAATGTGTTTTATATATATATATGGAGAGAGAGAGAGAACATCCCATAGACTGGAGGATGTTTTATATAAATATATGGAGAGAGAGAGAGAACATCCCATAGACTGGAGGATGTTTTATATAAATATATGGAGAGAGAGAGAGAACATCCCATAGACTGGAGGATGTTTTATATAAATATATGGAGAGAGAGAGAGAACATCCCATAGACTGGAGGATGTTTTATATAAATATATGGAGAGAGAGAGAGAACATCCCATAGACTGGAGGATGTTTTATATAAATATATGGAGAGAGAGAGAGAACATCCCATAGACTGGAGGATGTTTTATATATATAGAACATCCCATAGACTGGAGGGTGTTTTATATAAATATATGGAGAGAGAGAGAGAACATCCCATAGACTGGAGGATGTTTTATATAAATATATGGAGAGAGAGAGAGAACATCCCATAGACTGGAGGATGTTTTATATATATAGAACATCCCATAGACTGGAGGATGGTTTATATAAATATATGGAGAGAGAGAGAGAACATCCCATAGACTGGAGGATGTTTTATATATGTAGAACATCCCATAGACTGGAGGGTGTTTTATATAAATATATGGAGAGAGAGAGAACATCCCATAGACTGGAGGATGTTTTATATATAAAGAACATTCCATAGACTGGTGGGTGTTTTATACATATGGAACATCCCCCAGACTGGAGCCTGTTTTATATATTTCGAGCATTCCATAGCCTGGAGAGTTTTTTATATATATAGAACATCCCTCAGACAGGAGCCTGTTTTATATATATAGAGCATTCCATAGCCTGGAGGGTTTTTTTTTATATATATAGAACATCCCCCAGACTGGAGCCTGTTTTATATATGTAGAGCATTCCATAGCCTGGAGGGTTTTTTATATATATAGAACATCCCCCAGACTGGAGCCTGTTTTATATATTTCGAGCATTCCATAGCCTGGAGAGTTTTTTATATATATAGAACATCCCCCAGACTGGAGCCTGTTTTATATATATAGAGCATTCCATAGCCTGGAGGTTTTTTTTTATATATATAGAACATCCCCCAGACTGGAGCCTGTTTTATATATATAAAGCATTCCATAGCCTGGAGGGTTTTTTATATATATAGAACATCCCCCAGACTGGAGCCTGTTTTATATATATAGAGCATTCCATAGCCTGGAGAGTTTTTTATATATATAGAACATCCCCCAGACTGGAGCCTGTTTTATATATATAGAGCATTCCATAGCCTGGAGGGTTTTTTTTTATATAGAACATCCCCCAGACTGGAGCCTGTTTTATATATATAGAGCATTCCATAGCCTGGAGGGTTTTTTATATATATAGAACATCCCCCAGACTGGAGCCTGTTTTATATATTTCGAGCATTCCATAGCCTGGAGGGTTTTTTATCTATATAGAACATCCCCCAGACTGGAGACTGTTTTATATATATAGAGCATTCCATAGCCTGGAGGTTTCTTTTATCTATATAGAACATCCCCCAGACTGGAGACTGTTTTATATATATAGAGCATTCCATAGACTCGAGGGTATTTTATATATATAGAGCATTCCATAGACTGGAGGGTGTTTTATATATATAGAGCATTCCATAGCCTGGAGGGTTTTTTATCGATATAGAACATGCCCCAGACTGGAGCCTGTTTTATATATATAGAGCATTCCATAGCCTGGAGGTTTTTTTTATCGAAATAGAACATCCCCCAGACTGGAGACTGTTTTATATATATAGAGCATTCCATAGACTCGACGGTATTTTATATATATAGAGCATTCCATAGACTGGAGGGTGTTTTATATATATAGAACATCCCCCAGACTGGAGCCTGTTTTATATATATAGAGCATTCCATAGACTGGAAGGTGTTTTATATATATCGAGCATTCCATAGACTGGAGGGTGTTTTATACAGATAGAGCACTCCATAGACTGGAGGGTGCTTTATGTATATAGAGCATTCCATAGCCTGGAGGGTTTTTTTTATCTATATAGAGCATCCCCCAGACTGGAGACTGTTTCAGATATATAGAGCATTCCATAGACTCGAGGGTGTTTTATATATATAGAGCATTCCATAGACTGGAGGGTGTTTTATATATATAGAATATCCCCCAGACTGGAGACTGTTTTATATATATAGAGCATTCCATAGACTCGAGGGTGTTTTATATATATAGAGCATTCCATATACTGGAGGGTGTTTTATATATATAAAATATCCCCCAGACTGGAGACTGTTTTATATATATAGAGCATTCCATAGACTCGAGGGTGTTTTATATATATAGAGCATTCCATAGACTGGAGGGTGTTTTATATATATAGAATATCCCCCAGACTGGAGACTGTTTTATATATATAGAGCATTCCATAGACTCGAGGGTGTTTTATATATATAGAGCATTCCATAGACTCGAGGGTGTTTTATATATATAGAGCATTCCATAGACTGGAGGGTGTTTTATCTATAGAGAACATCCCCCAGACTGGAGCCTGTTTTATATATATAGAGCATTCCATAGACTCGAGGGTGTTTTATATATATAGAGCATTCCATAGACTCGAGGGTGTTTTATATATATAGAGCATTCCATAGACTCGAGGGTGTTTTATATATATAGAGCATTCCATAGACTCGAGGGTGTTTTATATATATAGAGCATTCCATAGACTCGAGGGTGTTTTATATATATAGAGCATTCCATAGACTGGAGGGTGTTTTATATATATAGAATATCCCCCAGACTGGAGACTGTTTTATATATATAGAGCATTCCATAGACTCGAGGGTGTTTTATATATATAGAGCATTCCATAGACTGGAGGGTGTTTTATATATATAGAATATCCCCCAGACTGGAGACTGTTTTATATATATAGAGCATTCCATAGACTCGAGGGTGTTTTATATATATAGAGCATTCCATAGACTCGAGGGTGTTTTATATATATAGAGCATTCCATAGACTGGAGGGTGTTTTATCTATAGAGAACATCCCCCAGACTGGAGCCTGTTTTATATATATCGAGCATTCCATAGACTGGAGGGTGTTTTATATATATAGAGCATTCCATAGCCTGGAGGGTTTTTTTATCTATATAGAACATGCCCCAGACTGGAGACTGTTTTATATATATAGAGCATTCCATAGACTCGAGGGTGTTTTATATATATAGAGCATTCCATAGACTGGAGGGTGTTTTATATATATAGAACATCCCCTAGACTGGAGACTGTTTTATATATATAGAGCATTCCATAGCCTGGAGGGTTTTTTATCTATATAGACTGTTTTATATATATAGAGCATTCCATAGCCTGGAGGGTTTTTTATCTATATAGAACATCCCCCAGACTGGAGACTGTTTTATATATATAGAGCATTCCATAGACTCGAGGGTGTTTTATATATGTAGAGCATTCCATAGACTGGAGGGTGTTTTATATATATGGAACATCCCCCAGACTGGAGCCTGTTTTATATATATAGAGCATTCCATAGACTCGAGGGTGTTTTATATATTTAGAGCATTCCATAGACTGGAGGGTGTTTTATATATATAGAACATCCCCCAGACTGGAGACTGTTTTATATATATCGAGCATTCCATAGACTGGAGGGTGTTTTATATATATCGAGCATTCCATAGACTGGAGGGTGTTTTATATATATAGAGCATTCCATAGACTGGAGGGTGTTGTATATGTATCGAGCATTCCATAGACTGGAGGGTGTTTTATATATATCGAGCATTCCATAGACTGGAGGGTGTTTTATATATATCGAGCATTCCATAGACTGGAGGGTGTTTTATATATATAGAGCATTCCATAGACTGGAGGGTGTTTTATATATATAGAGCATTCCATAGACTGGAGGGTTTTTTATCTATATAGAACATCCCCCAGACTGGAGACTGTTTTATATATATAGAGCATTCCATAGACTGGAGGGTGTTTTATATATATAGAGCATTCCATAGACTGGAGGGTGTTTTATATATATAGAGCATTCCATAGACTGGAGGGTGTTTTATATATATAGAGCATTCCATAGACTGGAGGGTTTATTATCTATATAGAACATCCCCCAGACTGGAGACTGTTTTATATATATAGAGCATTCCATAGACTGGAGGGTGTTTTATATATATAGAGCATTCCATAGACTGGAGGGTGTTTTCTATATATCGAGCATTCCATAGACTGGAGGGTGTTTTATATATATCGAGCATTCCATAGACTGGAGGGTGTTTTATATATATCGAGCATTCCATAGACTGGAGGGTGTTTTATATATATAGAGCATTCCATAGACTGGAGGGTTTTTTATCTATATAGAACATCCCTCAGACAGGAGCCTGTTTTATATATATAGAACATTCCATAGCCTGGAGGGTTTTTTATCTATATAGAACATACCCCAGACTGGAGCCTGTTTTATATATATAGAGCATTCCATAGCCTGGAGGGTTTTTTATCTATATAGAACATCCCCCAGACTGGAGCCTGTTTTATATATATAGAACATTCCATAGCCTGGAGGGTTTTTTATCTATATAGAACATCCCTCAGACAGGAGCCTGTTTTATATATATAGAACATTCCATAGACTGGAGGGTTTTTTATCTATATAGAACATCCCTCAGACAGGAGCCTGTTTTATTCATATAGAGCATTCCATCGCCTGGAGGGTTTTTTATCTATATAGAACATACCCCAGACTGGAGCCTGTTTTATATATATAGAGCATTCCATAGCCTGGAGGTTTTTTTTATCGATATAGAACATCCCCCAGACTGGAGGGTGCTTTATGTATATAGAGCATTCCATAGCCTGGAGGGTTTTTTTTATCTATATAGAGCATCCCCCAGACTGGAGACTGTTTTATATATATAGAGCATTCCATAGACTCGAGGGTGTTTTATATATATAGAGCATTCCATAGACTGGAGAGTGTTTTATATATATAGAATATCCCCCAGACTGGAGACTGTTTTATATATATAGAGCATTCCATAGACTCGAGGGTGTTTTATATATATAGAGCATTCCATAGACTGGAGGGTGTTTTATATATATAGAATATCCCCCAGACTGGAGACTGTTTTATATATATAGAGCATTCCATAGACTCGAGGGTGTTTTATATATATAGAGCATTCCATAGACTCGAGGGTGTTTTATATATATAGAGCATTCCATAGACTGGAGGGTGTTTTATCTATAGAGAACATCCCCCAGACTGGAGCCTGTTTTATATATATCGAGCATTCCATAGACTGGAGGGTGTTTTATATATATAGAGCATTCCATAGCCTGGAGGGTTTTTTATCTACATAGAACATGCCCCAGACTGGAGCCTGTTTTATATATATAGAGCATTCCATAGCCTGGAGGGTTTTTTTATCTATATAGAACATGCCCCAGACTGGAGACTGTTTTATATATATAGAGCATTCCATAGACTCGAGGGTGTTTTATATATATAGAGCATTCCATAGACTGGAGGGTGTTTTATATATATAGAACATCCCCTAGACTGGAGACTGTTTTATATATATAGAGCATTCCATAGCCTGGAGGGTTTTTTATCTATATAGACTGTTTTATATATATAGAGCATTCCATAGCCTGGAGGGTTTTTTATCTATATAGAACATCCCCCAGACTGGAGACTGTTTTATATATATAGAGCATTCCATAGACTCGAGGGTGTTTTATATATATAGAGCATTCCATAGACTGGAGGGTGTTGTATATATATCGAGCATTCCATAGACTGGAGGGTGTTTTATATATATCGAGCATTCCATAGACTGGAGGGTGTTTTATATATATAGAGCATTCCATAGACTGGAGGGTGTTTTATATATATCGAGCATTCCATAGACTGGAGGGTGTTTTATATATATCGAGCATTCCATAGACTGGAGGGTGTTTTATATATATAGAGCATTCCATAGACTGGAGGGTGTTTTATATATATAGAGCATTCCATAGACTGGAGGGTGTTTTATATATATAGAGCATTCCATAAACTGGAGGGTTTTTTATCTATATAGAACATCCCCCAGACTGGAGACTGTTTTATATATATAGAGCATTCCATAGACTGGAGGGTGTTTTATATATATAGAGCATTCCATAGACTGGAGGGTGTTTTATATATATAGAGCATTCCATAGACTGGAGGGTGTTTTATATATATAGAGCATTCCATAGACTGGAGGGTTTTTTATCTATATAGAACATCCCCCAGACTGGAGACTGTTTTATATATATAGAGCATTCCATAGACTGGAGGGTGTTTTATATATATAGAGCATTCCATAGACTGGAGGGTGTTTTATATATATCGAGCATTCCATAGACTGGAGGGTGTTTTATATATATCGAGCATTCCATAGACTGGAGGGTGTTTTATATATATCGAGCATTCCATAGACTGGAGGGTGTTTTATATATATAGAGCATTCCATAGACTGGAGGGTTTTTTATCTATATAGAACATCCCTCAGACAGGAGCCTGTTTTATATATATAGAACATTCCATAGCCTGGAGGGTTTTTTATCTATATAGAACATCCCTCAGACAGGAGCCTGTTTTATTTATATAGAGCATTCCATAGCCTGGAGGGTTTTTTTATCTATATAGAACATACCCCAGACTGGAGCCTGTTTTATATATATAGAGCATTCCATAGCCTGGAGGGTTTTTTATCTATATAGAACATCCCCCAGACTGGAGCCTGTTTTATATATATAGAACATTCCATAGCCTGGAGGGTTTTTTATCTATATAGAACATCCCTCAGACAGGAGCCTGTTTTATATATATAGAACATTCCATAGCCTGGAGGGTTTTTTATCTATATAGAACATCCCTCAGACAGGAGCCTGTTTTATTCATATAGAGCATTCCATAGCCTGGAGGGTTCTTTATCTATATAGAACATACCCCAGACTGGAGCCTGTTTTATATATATAGAGCATTCCATAGCCTGGAGGTTTTTTTTATCTATATAGAACATCCCCCAGACTGGAGACTGTTTTATATATATAGAGCATTCCATAGACTCGAGGGTATTTTATATATATAGAGCATTCCATAGACTGGAGGGTGCTTTATGTATATAGAGCATTCCATAGCCTGGAGGGTTTTTTTATCTATATAGAGCATCCCCCAGACTGGAGACTGTTTTATATATATAGAGCATTCCATAGACTCGAGGGTGTTTTATATATATAGAGCATTCCATAGACTGGAGGGTGTTTTATATTTATAGAATATCCCCCAGACTGGAGACTGTTTTATATATATAGAGCATTCCATAGACTCGAGGGTGTTTTATATATATAGAGCATTCCATAGACTCGAGGGTGTTTTATATATATAGAGCATTCCATAGACTCGAGGGTGTTTTATATATATAGAGCATTCCATAGACTCGAGGGTGTTTTATATATATAGAGCATTCCATAGACTGGAGGGTGCTTTATATATATAGAGCATTCCATAGCCTGGAGGGTTTTTTTATCTATATAGAGCATCCCCCAGACTGGAGACTGTTTTATATATATAGAGCATTCCATAGACTCGAGGGTGTTTTATATATATAGAGCATTCCATAGACTGGAGGGTGTTTTATAGATATAGAATATCCCCCAGACTGGAGACTGTTTTATATATATAGAGCATTCCATAGACTCGAGGGTGTTTTATATATATAGAGCATTCCATAGACTGGAGGGTGTTTTATATATATAGAATATCCCCCAGACTGGAGACTGTTTTATATATATAGAGCATTCCATAGACTCGAGGGTGTTTTATATATATAGAGCATTCCATAGACTGGAGGGTGTTTTATATATATAGAATATCCCCCAGACTGGAGACTGTTTTATATATATAGAGCATTCCATAGACTCGAGGGTGTTTTATATATATAGAGCATTCCATAGACTCGAGGGTGTTTTATATATATAGAGCATTCCATAGACTGGAGGGTGTTTTATCCATAGAGAACATCCCCCAGACTGGAGCCTGTTTTATATATATCGAGCATTCCATAGACTGGAGGGTGTTTTATATATATAGAGCATTCCATAGCCTGGAGGGTTTTTTATCTATATAGAACATGCCCCAGACTGGAGCCTGTTTTATATATATATAGAGCATTCCATAGCCTGGAGGGTTTTTTTATCTATATAGAACATGCCCCAGACTGGAGACTGTTTTATATATATAGAGCATTCCATAGACTCGAGGGTGTTTTATATATATAGACATTCCATAGACTGGAGGGTGTTTTATATCTATAGAACATCCCCCAGACTGGAGACTGTTTTATATATATAGAGCATTCCATAGCCTGGAGGGTTTTTTATCTATATAGACTGTTTTATATATATAGAGCATTCCATAGCCTGGAGGGTTTTTTATCTATATAGAACATCCCCCAGACTGGAGACTGTTTTATATATATAGAGCATTCCATAGACTCGAGGGTGTTTTATATATTTAGAGCATTGCATAGACTGGAGGGTGTTTTATATATATAGAACATCCCCCAGACTGGAGACTGTTTTATATATATAGAGCATTCCATAGACTCGAGGGTGTTTTATATATGTAGAGCATTCCATAGACTGGAGGGTGTTTTATATATATGGAACATCCCCCAGACTGGAGCCTGTTTTATATATATAGAGCATTCCATAGACTCGAGGGTGTTTTATATATTTAGAGCATTCCATAGACTGGAGGGTGTTTTATATATATCGAGCATTCCATAGACTGGAGGGTGTTTTATATATATAGAGCATTCCATAGACTGGAGGGTGTTGTATATATATCGAGCATTCCATAGACTGGAGGGTTTTTTATATATATAGAGCATTCCATAGACTGGAGGGTGTTTTATATATATCGAGCATTCCATAGACTGGAGGATGTTTTATATATATCGAGCATTCCATAGACTGGAGGGTGTTTTATATATATAGAGCATTCCATAGACTGGAGGGTGTTTTATATATATAGAGCATTCCATAGACTGGAGGGTGTTTTATATATATCGAGCATTCCATAGACTCGAGGGTGTTTTATATATATAGAGCATTCCATAGACTGGAGGGTGTTTTATATATATAGAGCATTCCATAGACTGGAGGGTGTTTTATATATATAGAGCATTCCATAGACTGGAGGGTGTTTTATATATATCGAGCATTCCATAGACTGGAGGATGTTTTATATATATCGAGCATTCCATAGACTGGAGGGTGTTTTATATATATAGAGCATTCCATAGACTGGAGGGTGTTTTATATATATAGAACATCCCCCAGACTGGAGACTGTTTTATATATATCGAGCATTCCATAGACTCGAGGGTGTTTTATATATATAGAGCATTCCATAGACTGGAGGGTGTTTTATATATATAGAATATCCCCCAGACTGGAGACTGTTTTATATATATAGAGCATTCCATAGACTGGAGGGTGTTTTATATATATCGAGCATTCCATCGACTGGAGGGTGTTTTATATATATAGAACATTCCATAGACTGGAGACTGTTTTATATATATAGAGCATTCCATAGACTGGAGGGTGTTTTATATATATCGAGCATTCCATAGACTGGAGACTGTTTTATATATATAGAGCATTCCATAGACTGGAGGGTGTTTTATATATATCGAGCATTCCATAGACTGGAGGGTGTTTTATATATATAGAGCATTCCATAGACTGGAGAATGTTTTATATATATAGAGCATTCCATAGACTGGAGGGTGTTTTATATATATCGAGCATTCCATCGACTGGAGGGTGTTTTATATATATAGAACATTCCATAGACTGGAGGGTGTTTTATATATATAGAGCATTCCATAGACTGGAGGGTGTTTTATATATATATAACATCCCCCAGACTGGAGACTGTTTTATATATATGGAGCATTCCATAGACTGAAGGGTGTTTTATATATATCGAGCATTCCATAGACTGGAGGGTGTTTTATATATATAGAGCATTCCATAGACTGGAGGGTGTTTTATATATATATAACATCCCCCAGACTGGAAACTGTTTTATATATATAGAGCATTCCATAGACTGGAGGGTGTTTTATATATATCGAGCATTCCATAGACTGGAGGATGTTTTATATATATCGAGCATTCCATAGACTGGAGGGTGTTTTATATATATAGAGCATCCCCCAGACTGGAGACTGTTTTATATATATCGAGCATTCCATAGACTCGAGGGTGTTTTATATATATAGAGCATTCCATAGACTGGAGGGTGTTTTATATATATAGAATATCCCCCACACTGGAGACTGTTTTATATATATAGAGCATTCCATAGACTCGAGGGTGTTTTATATATATAGAGCATTCCATAGACTGGAGGGTGTTTTATATATATAGAATATCCCCCAGACTGGAGACTGTTTTATATATATAGAGCATTCCATAGACTGGAGGGTGTTTTATATATATCGAGCATTCCATAGAATGAAGGGTGTTTTATATATATCGAGCATTCCATCGACTGGAGGGTGTTTTATATATATAGAATATCCCCCAGACTGGAGACTGTTTTATATATATAGAGCATTCCATAGACTGAAGGGTGTTTTATATATATCGAGCATTCCATAGACTGGAGGGTGTTTTATATATATCGAGCATTCCATAGACTGAAGGGTGTTTTATATATATAGAGCATTCCATAGACTGGAGGGTGTTTTATATATATAGAATATCCCCCAGACTGGAGACTGTTTTATATATATAGAGCATTCCATAGACTGGAGGGTGTTTTATATATATCGAGCATTCCATAGACTGGAGGGTGTTTTATATATATAGAGCATTCCATAGACTGGAGACTGTTTTATATATATAGAGCATTCCATAGACTGGAGGGTGTTTTATATATATCGAGCATTCCATAGACTGGAGGGTGTTTTATATATATCGAGCACTCCATAGACTGGAGGGTGTTTTATATATATAGAGCATTCCATAGACTGGAGACTGTTTTATATATATAGAGCATTCCATAGACTGGAGGGTGTTTTATATATATCGAGCATTCCATCGACTGGAGGGTGTTTTATATATATAGAACATTCCATAGACTGGAGGGTGTTTTATATATATAGAGCATTCCATAGACTGGAGGGTGTTTTATATATATATAACATCCCCCAGACTGGAGACTGTTTTATATATATGGAGCATTCCATAGACTGAAGGGTGTTTTATATATATCGAGCATTCCATAGACTGGAGGGTGTTTTATATATATAGAGCATTCCATAGACTGGAGGGTGTTTTATATATATAGAGCATTCCATAGACTGGAGGGTGTTTTATATATATATAACATCCCCCAGACTGGAGACTGTTTTATATATATGGAGCATTCCATAGACTGAATGGTGTTTTATATATATCGAGCATTCCATAGACTGAAGGGTGTTTTATATATATCGAGCATTCCATAGACTGGAGGGTGTTTTATATATATAGAGCATTCCATAGACTGGAGGGTGTTTTATATATATCGAGCATTCCATAGACTGGAGGGTGTTTTATATATATAGAACATTCCATAGACTGGAGGGTGTTTTATATATAGAGAGCATTCCATAGACTGGAGGGTGTTTTATATATATCGAGCATTCCATCGACTGGAGGGTGTTTTATATATATAGAACATTCCATAGACTGGAGGGTGTTTTATATATATAGAGCATTCCATAGACTGGAGGGTGTTTTATATATATCGAGCATTCCATAGACTGGAGGGTGTTTTATATATATATAACATCCCCCAGACTGGAGACTGTTTTATATATATGGAGCATTCCATAGACTGAAGGGTGTTTTATATATATAGAGCATTCCATAGACTGGAGGGTGTTTTATATATATAGAACATCCCCCAGACTGGAGACTGTTTTATATATATAGAGCATTCCATAGACTCGAGGGTGTTTTATATATATAGAGCATTCCATAGACTGGAGGGTGTTTTATATATATCGAGCATTCCATAGACTTGAGGGTTTTTTTTATCTATATAGAACATCCCCTCGACTGGAGGGAGTTTTATATATATAGAGCATTCCATAGACTGGAGGGTGTTTTATCTCTAGAACATCCCCTCGACTGGAGGCTGTTTTATATATATGGAGCATTCCATAGACTGGAGGGTGTTTTACATATATAGAGCATTCCACAGACTGGAGGGTGTTTTATATATATAGAGCATTCCATAGACTGGAGGGTTTTTTATCTCTAGAACATCCCCTCGACTGGAGGCTGTTTTATATATATGGAGCATTCCATAGACTGGAGGGTGTTTTACATATATAGAGCATTCCATAGCATGGAGGGTTTTTTATCTCTAGAACATCCCCTCGACTGGAGGCTGTTTTATATATATGGAGCATTCCATAGACTGGAGGGTGTTTTACATATATAGAGCATTCCATAGACTGGAGGGATTTTTATCTATATAGAACATCCCCCAGACTGGAAGGTGTTTTATCTATATGGAACATCCCACAGACTGGAGGGTGTTTTATATATATCAAGCATTCCATAGACTGGAGGGTGTTTTATATATATGGAGCATTCCATAGACTGGAGGGTTTTTTATCTATTTAGAACATCCCCCAGACTGGGAGGTGTTTTATCTATATGGAACATCCCACAGACTGGAGGGTGTTTTATATATATAGGGCATCCCCGAGACAGGAGGGTGTTTTATATATATAGGGCATTCCATAGACTGGAGGGTGGTTTATATATATGGAACATCCCACAGACTGGAGGGTGTTTTATATATATAGGGCATCCCCTAGACAGGAGGGTGTTTTATATATATAGAGCATTCCATAGACTGGAGGGTGTTTGTGATATATAGAACATTTCATCGACTGGAGGATGTTTTATATATATATAGAACATCCCATAGACTGGAGGGTGTTTTATACATATAGAACATCCCATGGACTGGAGGCTGTTCTATATAGATGGAACATCCCCGAGACTGGAGGGTGTTTTATATATATAGAACATCCCATAGACTGGAGGGTGTTTTATATATATAGAACATCCCATAGACTGGAGGGTGTTTTATGCATATAGAGCATTCCATAGACTGGAGGGTGTTCTATATAGATAGAAAATCCCAATGACTGGAGGGTGTTTTATCTATATCGAACATCCCATAGACTGGAGGGTGTTTGTGATTTATAGAACATCCCATAGACTGGAGGGTGTTTTATAAAAATATATGGAGAGAGAGAGAGAGAACATCCCATAGATTGGAGGGTGTTTTATACATATAGAACATTCCATAGACTGGAGGCTTTTTTATATATGTAGGACATCCCCCAGACTGGAGCCTGTTTTATATATATAGAGCATTCCATAGCCTGGAGGGTTTTTTATCCATATAGAACATCCCCCAGTCTGTAGCCTGTTTTATATATATAGAGCATTCCATAGACTGGAGGGTGTTTTATATATATCGAGCATTCCATAGACTGGAGGGTGTTTTATATATATAGAGCATTCCATAGACTGGAGGGTGTTTTATATAGATAGAACATCCCCCAGACTGGAGCCTGCTTTATATATATAGAGCATTCCATCGCCTGGAGGGTTTTTTATCTATATAGAACATGCCCCAGACTGGAGCCTGTTTTATATATAGAGAGCATTCCATAGCCTGGAGGTTTTTTTTAATCTATATAGAACATCCCCCAGACTGGAGCCTGTTTTATATATATAGAGCATTCCATTGCCTGGAGGGTTTTTTTATCTATGTAGAACATCCCCCAGACTGGAGCCTGTTTTATATATATAGAGCATTCCATAGCCTGGAGGGTTTTTTATCTATATAGAACATCCCCCAGACTGGAGCCTGTTTTATATATATAGAGCATTCCATAGCCTGGAGGGTGTTTTATCTATATAGAACATCCACCAGACTGGAGCCTGTTTTATATATATAGAGCATTCCATAGCCTGGAGGGTTTTTTATCTATATAGAACATCCCCCAGACTGGAGCCTGTTTTATATGTACAGAGCATTCCATAGCCTGGAGGGTTTTTTATCTATGTAGAACATCCCCCAGACTGGAGCCTGTTTTATATATATAGAGCATTCCATAGCCTGGAGGGTTTTTTATCTATATAGAACATCCCCCAGACTGGAACCTGTTTTATATATATAGAGCATTTCATAGACTGGAGGGGGTTGTATATATATCGAGCATTCCATAGACTGGAGGGTGTTTTATATAGATAGAGCATTGCATAGACTGGAGGGTTTTTAATCTATATAGAACATCCCCCAGACTGGAGACTGTTTTATATATATAGAGCATTCCATAGACTGGAGGGTGTTTTATATATATCGAGCATTCCATAGACTGGAGGGTGTTTTATATATATCGAGCATTCCATAGACTGGAGGGTGTTTTATATAGATGGAGCATTCCATAGACCCGAGGGTGTTTTATATATATAGAGCATTCCATAGGCTGGAGGGTGTTTTATATATATAGAGCATTCCATAGACTCGACGGTGTTTTATATATATAGAGCATTCCATAGACTGGAGGGTGTTTTATCTATATAGAACATCCCCCAGACTGGAGCCTGTTTTATATATATAGAGCATTCCATAGACTGGAGGGTGTTTTATCTATAGAGAACATCCCCCAGACTGGAGCCTGTTTTATATATATAGAGCATTCCATAGACTGGAGGGTGTTTTATATATATAGAACATCCCCCAGACTGGAGCCTGTTTTTGTATATATAGAGCATTCCATAGCCTGGAGGGTTTTTAATCTATATAGAACATCCCCCAGACTGGAGACTGTTTTATATGTATAGAGCATTCCATAGACTCGAGGGTGTTTTATATATATCGAGCATTCCATAGACTGGAGGGTGTTTTATATAGATAGAGCATTCCATAGACTGGAGGGTGTTTTATATAGATAGAGCATTCCATAGACTGGAGGGTGTTTTATGTATATAGAGCATTCCATAGCCTGGAGGGTTTTTTAATCTATATAGAACATCCCCTCGACTGGAGGGTGTTTTATATCTATAGAGCATTCCATAGACTGGAGGGAGTTTTATATATATAGAGCATTCCATAGACTGGAGGGTGTTTTATGTATATAGAGCATTCCATAGCCTGGAGGGTTTTTTAATCTATATAGAACATCCCCTCAACTGGAGGGTGTTTTATATATATAGAGCATTCCATAGACTGGAGGGAGTTTTATATATATAGAACATCCCATAGACCGGAATGTGTTTTATATATATATAGAACATCCCATAGACTGGAGGGTGTTTTATATATTTGGAACATCCCATAGACTGGAGGGTGTTTTATATATATAGAACATCCCATAGACTGGAGGGTGTTTTATATATATAGAACATCCCATCGACCGGAATGTGTTTCATATATATATAGAACATCCCATAGACTGGAGGGTGTTTTATATATATATAGAACATCCCATAGACTGGAGGGTGTTTTATATATATAGAACATCCCATAGACTGGACCTTGTTTTATATCGATACATAGAGAGAGAGAGAGAACATCCCAAAGACTGGAGGATGTTTTATATATATGGAACATCCCACAGACCGGAGGGTGTTTCATATATATAGAACATCCCATAGACTGGAGGGTGTTTTATATATATAGAACATCCCATCGACCGGAATGTGTTTTATATATATATAGAACATCCCATAGACTGGAGGGTGTTTTATATATGTAGAACATCCCACAGACTGGAGGCTGTTTTATATATTTGGAACATCCCATAGACTGGAGGGTGTTTTACATATATTGAACTATCCAAAGACTGGAGGGTGTTTTCTATATCTAGAACATCCCATAGACTGGAGGGTGTTTTACATATATTGAACTATCCAAAGACTGGAGGGTGTTTTGTATATATAGAACATCCCATAGACTGGACCTTGTTTTATATCGATATATGGAGAGAGAGAGGGAACATCCATAGACTGGAAGATGTTTTATATATAAAGAACATCCCATAGACTGGAAGGTGTTTTATATATCTAGAACATCCCACAGACTGGAAGGTGTTTTATATAGATATATGGAGAGAGAGAGAGAACATCCCATAGACTGGAGGGTGTTATTATATATAGAGAACATCCCACAGACTGGAGGGTGTTTTATATATGAGGAACATCCCACAGACTGGAGGTTGTTTTATATATATAGAACATCGCATAGACTGGAGGGTATTTTATATCTATAGAACTTCCCACAGACTGGAGGGTATTTTATATATCGAGAACATGCCACAGACTGGAGGGTGTTTTATATAAGTAGAACATCCCACAGACTGGAGGGTATTTTATATATCGAGAACATGCCACAGACTGGAGGGTGTTTTATATAAGTAGAACATCCCAGAGACTGGAGGGTGTTTTATACAGATATATGGAGAGAGAGAGAGAACATCCCTTAGACTGGAGAATGTTTTATATATGTAGAACATCCCACAGACTGGAGGGTGTTTTATATAGATATATGGAGAGAGTGAGAGAACATCCCATAGACTGGAGGATGTTTTATATATATAGAACATCCCATAGACTGGAGGATGTTTTATATATTTAGAACATCCCACAGACTGGAAGGTGTTTTATATAGATATATGGAGAGAGAGAGAGAACATCCCAAAGACTGGAGGATGTTTTATCTATATAGAACATCCCATAGACTGCAGGGTGTTTTATATTTATAGAACATCCCACAGACTGGAAGGTGTTTTATATAGATATATGGAGAGAGAGAGAGAACATCCCAAAGACTGGAGGATGTTTTATCTATATAGAACATCCCATAGACTGGACGGTGTTTTATATTTATAGAACATCCCATAGACTGGACGGTGTTTTACATAGATATATGGAGAGAGAGAGAGAACATCCCACAGACTGGAGGGTGTTTGAGATAAATATATGGAGAGAGAGAGAGGACATCCCAAAGACTGGAGGATGTTTTATCTATATAGAACATCCCATAGACTGCAGGGTGTTTTATATATATAGAACATCCCATAGACTGGACGGTGTTTTATATAAATATATGGAGAGAGAGCGAGAACATCCCAAAGACTGGATGATGTTTTATATATATGGAACATCCCACAGACTGGAGGGTGTTTTATATAAATATATGGAGAGAGAGAGCGGACATCCCATAGACTGGAGGATGTTTTATATTTATAGAACATCCCATAGACTGGACTGTGTTTTATGTATATGGAACATCCCATAGACTGGAGGGAGTTTACTATAAATATATGGAGAGAGAGAGAGGACATCCCAAAGTCTGGAGGATGTTTTATCTACAAAGAACATCCCATAGACTGCAGGGTGTTTTATATAAATATATGGAGAGAGAGAGAAAACATCCCAAAGACTGGATGATGTTTTATATATGTGGAACATACCACAGACTGGAGGGTGTTTAATGTATGTAGGACATCCCACAGACTGGAACAAAAACAAGAAATGCTGGATTCACTCAGCAGGTCTGACAGCATCTGTGGAAAGAGAAGCAGAGTTAACGTTTCGGGTCAGTGACCCTTCTTCGGAACGGACTGGAAGGTGTTTTATATATTTAGAACATTCCACAGACTGGAGGGTGTTTTATATATTTGGAACATCCCACAGACCGGTGGCATTTTATATATCTAGAACATTCCACAGCCTGGAGGATGTTTTATATATATAGAACATCTAACAGACTGGAGGGTTTTTTATATATAGAGAACATCCCACAGACTGGAGGGTGTTTGAGATAAATATATGGAGAGAGAGAGAGGACATCCCAAAGACTGGAGGATGTTTTATCTATATAGAACATCCCATAGACTGCAGGGTGTTTTATATTTCTAGAACATCCCATAGACTGGAGGGTGTTTTATATATGTGGAACACACCACAGACTGGAGGGTGTTTTATATATATTGAACTACCCACAGCCTGGAGGATGTTTTATATATAGAGAACATCTAACAGACTGGAGGGTTTTTTATATAGACAGAACATCCCACAGACTGGAGGGTGTTTTATATATATCGAACATCCCACAGACTGGAGGCTGTTTTATATATAGAGAACATCCCACAGACTGGAAGGTGTTTTATATAGATATATGGAGAGAGAGAGAGAACATCCCAAAGACTGGAGGATGTTTTATCTATATAGAACATACCATAGACTGCAGGGTGTTTTATATTTATAGAACATCCCACAGACTGGAAGGTGTTTTATATAGATATATGGAGAGAGAGAGAGAACATCCCACAGACTGGAGGGTGTTTGAGATAAATATATGGAGAGAGAGAGAGGACATCCCAAAGACTGGAGGATGTTTTATCTATATAGAACATCCCATAGACTGCAGGGTGTTTTATATTTCTAGAACATCCCACAGACTGGAAGGTGTTTTATATAAATATATGGAGAGAGAGAGAGAACATCCCAAAGACTGGATGATGTTTTATATTTCTAGAACATCCCATAGACTGCAGGGTGTTTTATATAAATATATGGAGAGAGAGAGAAAACATCCCAAAGACTGGATGATGTTTTATATATGTGGAACATACCACAAACTGGAGGGTGTTTTATATATGTGGAACATCCCACAGACTGGAGGGTGTTTAATGTATGTAGGACATCCCACAGACTGGAAGGTGTTTTATATATTTAGAACATCTCCTAGATTGGCGGCACAGTGGCGCAATGGTTAGCACCGCAGCCTCACAGCTCCAGGGACCCCGGTTCGATTCCGGTTCATGCCTGTGTGGAGTTTGCAAGCTCTCCCTGTGTCTGTGTGGCCTTTCTCCAGGTGCTCCAGTTTCCTCCCACATGCCAAAAGACTTGCAGGTTGATAGGTAAATTGGCCATTATAAAATGTCACTAGTAAAGGTAGGTGGTAGGGAAATATAGGGACAGGTGGGGATGTTTGGTAGGAATATAGGATTAGTATAAATGGGTGGTTGATATTCGGCACAGACTCGGTGGGCCGAAGGGCCTGTTTCAGTGCTGTATCTCTAATCTAAAGAACATTCCATAATATTATATTATAATATTGATATATTATATATATATAGAAGATCCCCTAGACTGGAGGGTCTTTTATATATATAGAACATCCCACAGACTTGAGGGTGTTTTATATATATCGAACATCCCGTAGACTGGAGGGTGTTTTATATATATAGAACATTCCATAGACTGGAGGGTGTTTTATATATATAGAACATTCCATAGACTGGAGCGTGTTTGATATATATAGAACATCCCCTAGACTGGAGGGTGTTTTATATATATAGAACATTCCATAGACTGGAGCGTGTTTTATATGTATAGAACATCCCCTAGACTGGAGGGTGTTTTATATATATAGAACATCCCAAAGACTGGAGGGTGGTTTATATATGTAGAACATTCCATAGACTGGAGCGTGTTTTATATATATGGAACATCGCTTGGACCGGAATGTGTTTTATATACATATAGAACATCCCACAGACTGGAGGGTGTTTTATATAAATAGAACATCCCACAGACTGGAGGGTGTTTTATATATATAGAACATTCCATAGACTGGAGTGTGTTATATATATATAGAACATCTCCCAGACTGGAGGGAGTTTAATATGTATAGAACATCCCAGAGACAGGAGAGTGGTTTCATTTTAAAGAACATTCCATAGACTGGAGGGTGTTTTATATATATAGATCATCCCACAGACTGGAGGGTGTTTTATATATCTAGAACGTCCCATCGACTGGAGGGTGGTTTCTTTTTATAGAACATTCCATGGACTGGAGAGTGTTTTATATATATAGAACATACCATAGACTGGAGGGTGTTTTATATATATAGAACGTCCCATCGACTGGAGAGTGGTTTCTTTTTATAGAACATTCCATGGACTGGAGAGTGTTTTATATATATAGAACATCCCATAGACTGGAGGGCGTTTTATATATATAGATCATCCCACAGACTGGAGGGTGTTTTATATATATAGAACGTCCCATCGACTGGAGGGTGGTTTCTTTTTAAAGAACATTCCATGGACTGGAGAGTGTTTTATATATATAGATCATCCCACAGACTGGAGGGTGTTTTATATACATAGAACGTCCCATCGACTGGAGGGTGTTTTATATATATAGAACATCCCATAGACTGGAGGATGTTTTATATATATAGAACGTCCCATCGACTGGAGGGTGTTTTATATAAACAGAACATCCCACAGATTGGAGGGTGTTTTATATATATAGAACATCCCATAGACTGGAGGGTGTTTTATATATATAGAACGTCCCATCGACTGGAGGGTGTTTTATATATATAGAACATCCCATCGACTGGAGGGTGTTTTTGTATATATAGAACATCCCATAGACTGGAGGGTGTTTTATATATATAGAACGTCCCATCGACTGGAGGGTGTTTTATATATATAGAACATCCCATCGACTGGAGGGTGTTTTTGTATATATAGAACATCCCATAGACTGGAGGGTGTTTTATATATATAGAACATCCCATAGACCGGAATGTGATTTATATATATATAGAACATCCCATAGACTGGAGGGTGTTTTATATATATAGAACATCCCATAGACCGGAATGTGATTTATATATATATAGAACATCCCATAGACTGGAGGGTGTTTTATATATATAGAACATCCCATAGACTGGAGGGTGTTTTATATATATAGAACATCCCATAGACCGGAATGTGATGTATATATATATAGAACATCCCATAGACTGGAGGGTGTTTTATATATATGGATCATCCCATAGACTGGAGGGTGTTTTATATATATAGAACATCCCATAGACTGGAGGGTGTTTTATATATATGGAACATCCCATAGACTGGAGGTTGTTTTATATATATAGAACATCCCACAGACTGGAGGGTGTTTTATATATCTAGAACATCCCATGGACTGGAGGTTGTTTTATATATCTAGAACATCCCACAGACTGGAAGGTGTTTTATATAGATATATGGAGAGAGAGAGAGAACATCCCATAGACTGGAGGGTGTTATTATATATAGAGAACATCCCACAGACTGGAGGGTGTTTTATATATGAGGAACATCCCACAGACTGGAAGGTGTTTTATATATCTAGAACATCCCACAGACTGGAAGGTGTTTTATATAGATATATGGAGAGAGAGAGAGAACATCCCATAGACTGGAGGATGTTTTATATATATAGAACATCCCATAGACTGGAGGGTGTTTTATATATGAGGAACATCCCACAGACTGGAGGTTGTTTTATATATATAGAACATCGCATAGACTGGAGGGTATTTTATATCGATAGAACTTCCCACAGACTGGAGGGTATTTTATATATCGAGAACATTCCACAGACTGGAGGGTGTTTTATATAAGTAGAACATCCCACAGACTGGAGGGTGTATTTATAGATATATGGAGAGAGTGAGACAACATCCCATAGACTGGAGGATGTTTTATATATATAGAACATCCCACAGACTGGAGAACGTTTTATATAGATATATGGAGAGAGTGAGAGAACATCCCATAGACTGGAGGATGTTTTATATATATAGAACATCCCATAGACTGGAGGATGTTTTATATATATAGAACATCCCACAGACTGGAGAACGTTTTATATAGATATATGGAGAGAGTGAGAGAACATCCCATAGACTGGAGGATGTTTTATATATATAGAACATCCCACAGACTGGAGGGTGTTTGAGATAAATATATGGAGAGAGAGAGACGACATCCCAAAGACTGGAGGATGTTTTATCTATACAGAACATCCCATAGACTGCAGGGTGTTTTATATTTATGGAACATCCCATAGACTGGACGGTGTTTTACATATATATATGGAGAGAGAGAGAGAACATCCCAAAGACTGGATGATGTTTTATATATATGGAACATCCCATAGACTGGACTGTGTTTTATGTATATGGAACATCCCGTGGACTGGAGGGTGTTTACTATAAATATATGGAGAGAGAGAGAGGACATCCCAAAGTCTGGAGGATGTTTTATCTATATAGAACATCCCATAGACTGCAGGGTGTTTTATATAAATATATGGAGAGAGAGAGAAAACATCCCAAAGACTGGATGATGTTTTATATATGTGGAACATACCACAAACTGGAGGGTGTTTTATATATGTGGAACATCCCACAGACTGGAGGGTGTTTAATGTATGTAGGACATCCCACAGACTGGAACAAAAACAAGAAATGCTGGATTCACTCAGCAGATCTGGCAGCATCTGTGGAAAGAGAAGCAGAGTTAACGTTTCGGAACAGTGACCCTTCTTCGGAACGGACTGGAAGGTGTTTTATATATTTAGAACATCCCACAGACTGGAGGCTGTTTTACATATTTGGAGCATCCCACAGACCGGAGGGCATTTTATATATCTAGAACATTCCACAGACTGGAGGGTGTTTTATATATCTAGAACATTCCACAGACTGGAGGGTGTTTTATATATATTGAACATCCCACAGCCTGGAGGATGTTTTATATATAGAGAACATCTAACAGACTGGAGGGTTTTTTATATAGACAGAACATCCCACAGACTGGAGGGTGTTTTATATATATCGAACATCCCACAGACTGGAGGCTGTTTTATATAGATATATGGAGAGAGAGAGAGAACATCCCAAAGACTGGAGGATGTTTTATATTTATAGAACATCCCACAGACTGGAAGGTGTTTTATATGGATATATGGAGAGAGAGAGAGAACATCCCAAAGACTGGAGGATGTTTTATCTATATAGAACATCCCATAGACTGGACGGTGTTTTATATTTATAAAACATCCCATAGACTGGACGGTGTTTTACATAGATATATGGAGAGAGAGAGAGAACATCCCACAGACTGGAGGGTGTTTGAGATAAATATATGGAGAGAGAGAGAAGACATCCCAAAGACTGGAGGATGTTTTATATATATAGAACATCCCATAGACTGGACGGTGTTTTATATAAATATATGGAGAGAGAGCGAGAACATCCCAAAGACTGGATGATGTTTTATATATATGGAACATCCCACAGACTGGAGGGTGTTTTATATAAATATATGGAGAGAGAGAGCGGACATCCCATAGACTGGATGATGTTTTATATTTATAGAACATCCCATAGACTGGACTGTGTTTTATGTATATGGAACATCCCATAGACTGGAGGGTGTTTATTATAAATATATGGAGAGAGAGAGAAAACATCCCAAAGACTGGATGATGTTTTATATATGTGGAACATACCACAGACTGGAGGGTGTTTAATGTATGTAGGACATCCCACAGACTGGAACAAAAACAAGAAATGCTGGCTTCACTCAGCAGGTCTGACAGCATCTGTGGAAAGAGAAGCAGAGTTAACGTTTCGGGTCAGTGACCCTTCTTCGGAACGGACTGGAAGGTGTTTTATATATTTAGAACATCCCACAGACTGGAGGCTGTTTTACATATTTGGAACATCCCACAGACCGGAGGGCATTTTATATATCTAGAACATTCCACAGACTGGAGGGTGTTTTATATATTTGGAACATCCCACAGACCGGAGGGCATTTTATATATCTAGAACATTCCACAGACTGGAGGGTGTTTTATATATATTGAACTACCCACAGCCTGGAGGATGTTTTATATATATGGAACATCTAACAGACTGGAGGGTTTTTTATATAGACAGAACATCCCACAGACTGGAGGGTGTTTTATATATTTGGAACATCCCACAGACCGGAGGGCATTTTATATATCTAGAACATTCCACAGACTGGAGGGTGTTTTATATATATTGAACTACCCACAGCCTGGAGGATGTTTTATATATATAGAACATCTAACAGACTGGAGGGTTTTTTATATATAGAGAACATCCCACAGACTGGAGGGTGTTTGAGATAAATATATGGAGAGAGAGAGAGGACATCCCAAAGACTGGAGGATGTTTTATCTATATAGAACATCCCATAGACTGCAGGGTGTTTTATATTTCTAGAACATCCCATAGACTGGACGGTGTTTAATATAAATATATGGAGAGAGAGAGAGAACATCCCAAAGACTGGACTGTGTTTTATGTATATGGAACATCCCATAGACTGGAGGGTGTTTATTATAAATATATGGAGAGAGAGAGAGGACATCCCAAAGTCTGGAGGATGTTTTATCTATATAGAACATCCCATAGACTGCAGGGTGTTTTATATAAATATATGGAGAGAGAGAGAAAACATCCCAAAGACTGGATGATGTTTTATATATGTGGAACATTCCACAAACTGGAGGGTGTTTTACATATATTGAACTATCCAAAGCCTGGAGGGTGTTTTATATATATAGAACATCCCACAGATTGGAGGGTGTTTTATATATATAGAACATTCCACAGACTGGAGGGTGTTTTATATATATAGAACATCCCACAGACTGGAGGCTGTTTTATATAGATATATGGAGAGAGAGAGAGAACATCCCATCGACTGGAGGATGTTTTATCTCTCAGGAACATCCCACAGACTGGAGGGTGTTTAATATATGTGGAACATACCACAGACTGGAGGGTTTTTTATATGTAAAGAACATCTCACAGAATGGAGGGTTTTTTATATATATAGAACATCCCAAAGACTGGAGGGTGTTCCGTTTAGATAGAACATCCCACAGACTGGACGGTGTTTTATATCTATAGAACATCCCACAGACTGGAGGGTGTTTTATATATTTAGAACATCCCACAGACTGGAAAGTGTTTTATATAGATATATGGAGAGAGAAAGAGAACATCCCATAGACTGGAGGATGTTTTATATATATCGAACATCCCACAGACTGGAGGCTGTTTTATATATATAGAACATCCCATAGACTGGAGGATGTTTTATATATTTAGAACATCCCACAGACTGGAAAGTGTTTTATATAGATATATGGAGAGAGAAAGAGAACATCCCATAGACTGGAGGATGTTTTATATATATCGAACATCCCACAGACTGGAGGCTGTTTTATATATATAGAACATCCCACAGACTGGAGGGTGTTTTATATATGTGGAACAACCCACAGACTGGAGGTGTTATATATATGTGGAACATCCCACAGACTGGAGGGTGTTTTATATTTGTATTAGATCCCACAGACTGGAGGGTGTTTTATATATATAGAACTTCCCATAGACTGGCAGGAGTTTTATATCGATATATGGAGAGAGAGAGAGAACATCCCATAGACTGGAGGATATTTTATATATGTAGAACATCCGACAGATTGGAGGGTGTTTTATATATATAGAACATCCCAATCGACTGGAGGGTGTTTTATCTCTATAGAGCATCCCATGGACTGGAGGGTGTTTTATATATACAGAACATCCCACAGACTTGAGGGTGTTTTATATATACAGAACATCCCAAAGTCTGGATGATGTTTTATATATGTGGAACATACCACAAACTGGAGGGTGTTTTATATATGTGGAACATCCCACAGACTGGAGGGTGTTTTATATATATAGAACTTCCCATAGACTGGCAGGAGTTTTATATCGATATATGGAGAGAGAGAGAGAACATCCCATAGACTGGAGGATATTTTATATATGTAGAACATCCGACAGATTGGAGGGTGTTTTATATATATAGAACATCCCAATCGACTGGAGGGTGTTTTATCTCTATAGAGCATCCCATGGACTGGAGGGTGTTTTATATATACAGAACATCCCACAGACTTGAGGGTGTTTTATATATACAGAACATCCCAAAGTCTGGATGATGTTTTATATATGTGGAACATACCACAAACTGGAGGGTGTTTTATATATGTGGAACATCCCACAGACTGGAGGGTGTTTAATGTATGTAGGACATCCCACAGACTGGAACAAAAACAAGAAATGCTGTATTCACTCAGCAGGTCTGGCAGCATCTGTGGAAAGAGAAGCAGAGTTAACGTTTCGGGTCAGTGACCCTTCTTCGGAACGGACTGGAAGGTGTTTTATATATTTAGAACATCCCACAGACTGGAGGCAGTTTTACATATTTGGAACATCCCACAGACCGGAGGGCATTTTATATATCTAGAACATTCCACAGACTGGAGGCTGTTTTATATATTTGGAACATCCCACAGACCGGAGGGCATTTTATATATCTAGAACATTCCACAGACTGGAGGGTGTTTTATATATATAGAACATCTCACAGACTGGAGGGTGTTTTATATATATAGAACATCCCACAGACTGGAGGGTGTTTTATATATATAGAACATCCCACAGACTGGAGGGTGTTTTATATATATAGAACATCCCACAGACTGGAGGGTGTTTTATATATATAGAACATCCCACAGACTGGAGGGTGTTTTATATATATAGAACATCCCACAGACTGGAGGGTGTTTTATATATATAGAACATCCCACAGACTGGAGGGTGTTTTATATATACAGAACATCCCACAGACTGGAGGGTGTTTTATATATATAGAACATCCCACAGACTGGAGGGTGTTTTATATATACAGAACATCCCACAGCCTGGAGGATGTTTTATATATAGAGAACATCTAACAGACTGGAGGGTTTTTTATATAGACAGAACATCCCACAGACTGGAGGGTGTTTTATATATATCGAACATCCCACAGACTGGAGGCTGTTTTATATAGATATATGGAGAGAGAGAGAGAACATCCCAAAGACTGGAGGATGTTTTATATTTATAGAACATCCCACAGACTGGAAGGTGTTTTATATGGATATATGGAGAGAGAGAGAGAACATCCCAAAGACTGGAGGATGTTTTATCTATATAGAACATCCCATAGACTGGACGGTGTTTTATATTTATAAAACATCCCATAGACTGGACGGTGTTTTACATAGATATATGGAGAGAGAGAGAGAACATCCCACAGACTGGAGGGTGTTTGAGATAAATATATGGAGAGAGAGAGAAGACATCCCAAAGACTGGAGGATGTTTTATATATATAGAACATCCCATAGACTGGACGGTGTTTTATATAAATATATGGAGAGAGAGCGAGAACATCCCAAAGACTGGATGATGTTTTATATATATGGAACATCCCACAGACTGGAGGGTGTTTTATATAAATATATGGAGAGAGAGAGCGGACATCCCATAGACTGGATGATGTTTTATATTTATAGAACATCCCATAGACTGGACTGTGTTTTATGTATATGGAACATCCCATAGACTGGAGGGTGTTTATTATAAATATATGGAGAGAGAGAGAAAACATCCCAAAGACTGGATGATGTTTTATATATGTGGAACATACCACAGACTGGAGGGTGTTTAATGTATGTAGGACATCCCACAGACTGGAACAAAAACAAGAAATGCTGGCTTCACTCAGCAGGTCTGACAGCATCTGTGGAAAGAGAAGCAGAGTTAACGTTTCGGGTCAGTGACCCTTCTTCGGAACGGACTGGAAGGTGTTTTATATATTTAGAACATCCCACAGACTGGAGGCTGTTTTACATATTTGGAACATCCCACAGACCGGAGGGCATTTTATATATCTAGAACATTCCACAGACTGGAGGGTGTTTTATATATTTGGAACATCCCACAGACCGGAGGGCATTTTATATATCTAGAACATTCCACAGACTGGAGGGTGTTTTATATATATTGAACTACCCACAGCCTGGAGGATGTTTTATATATATGGAACATCTAACAGACTGGAGGGTTTTTTATATAGACAGAACATCCCACAGACTGGAGGGTGTTTTATATATTTGGAACATCCCACAGACCGGAGGGCATTTTATATATCTAGAACATTCCACAGACTGGAGGGTGTTTTATATATATTGAACTACCCACAGCCTGGAGGATGTTTTATATATATAGAACATCTAACAGACTGGAGGGTTTTTTATATATAGAGAACATCCCACAGACTGGAGGGTGTTTGAGATAAATATATGGAGAGAGAGAGAGGACATCCCAAAGACTGGAGGATGTTTTATCTATATAGAACATCCCATAGACTGCAGGGTGTTTTATATTTCTAGAACATCCCATAGACTGGACGGTGTTTAATATAAATATATGGAGAGAGAGAGAGAACATCCCAAAGACTGGACTGTGTTTTATGTATATGGAACATCCCATAGACTGGAGGGTGTTTATTATAAATATATGGAGAGAGAGAGAGGACATCCCAAAGTCTGGAGGATGTTTTATCTATATAGAACATCCCATAGACTGCAGGGTGTTTTATATAAATATATGGAGAGAGAGAGAAAACATCCCAAAGACTGGATGATGTTTTATATATGTGGAACATACCACAAACTGGAGGGTGTTTTACATATATTGAACTATCCAAAGCCTGGAGGGTGTTTTATATATATAGAACATCCCACAGATTGGAGGGTGTTTTATATATATAGAACATTCCACAGACTGGAGGGTGTTTTATATATATAGAACATCCCACAGACTGGAGGCTGTTTTATATAGATATATGGAGAGAGAGAGAGAACATCCCATCGACTGGAGGATGTTTTATCTCTCAGGAACATCCCACAGACTGGAGGGTGTTTAATATATGTGGAACATACCACAGACTGGAGGGTTTTTTATATGTAAAGAACATCTCACAGAATGGAGGGTTTTTTATATATATAGAACATCCCAAAGACTGGAGGGTGTTCCGTTTAGATAGAACATCCCACAGACTGGACGGTGTTTTATATCTATAGAACATCCCACAGACTGGAGGGTGTTTTATATATTTAGAACATCCCACAGACTGGAAAGTGTTTTATATAGATATATGGAGAGAGAAAGAGAACATCCCATAGACTGGAGGATGTTTTATATATATCGAACATCCCACAGACTGGAGGCTGTTTTATATATATAGAACATCCCATAGACTGGAGGATGTTTTATATATTTAGAACATCCCACAGACTGGAAAGTGTTTTATATAGATATATGGAGAGAGAAAGAGAACATCCCATAGACTGGAGGATGTTTTATATATATCGAACATCCCACAGACTGGAGGCTGTTTTATATATATAGAACATCCCACAGACTGGAGGGTGTTTTATATATGTGGAACAACCCACAGACTGGAGGTGTTATATATATGTGGAACATCCCACAGACTGGAGGGTGTTTTATATTTGTATTAGATCCCACAGACTGGAGGGTGTTTTATATATATAGAACTTCCCATAGACTGGCAGGAGTTTTATATCGATATATGGAGAGAGAGAGAGAACATCCCATAGACTGGAGGATATTTTATATATGTAGAACATCCGACAGATTGGAGGGTGTTTTATATATATAGAACATCCCAATCGACTGGAGGGTGTTTTATCTCTATAGAGCATCCCATGGACTGGAGGGTGTTTTATATATACAGAACATCCCACAGACTTGAGGGTGTTTTATATATACAGAACATCCCAAAGTCTGGATGATGTTTTATATATGTGGAACATACCACAAACTGGAGGGTGTTTTATATATGTGGAACATCCCACAGACTGGAGGGTGTTTTATATATATAGAACTTCCCATAGACTGGCAGGAGTTTTATATCGATATATGGAGAGAGAGAGAGAACATCCCATAGACTGGAGGATATTTTATATATGTAGAACATCCGACAGATTGGAGGGTGTTTTATATATATAGAACATCCCAATCGACTGGAGGGTGTTTTATCTCTATAGAGCATCCCATGGACTGGAGGGTGTTTTATATATACAGAACATCCCAAAGTCTGGATGATGTTTTATATATGTGGAACATACCACAAACTGGAGGGTGTTTTATATATGTGGAACATCCCACAGACTGGAGGGTGTTTAATGTATGTAGGACATCCCACAGACTGGAACAAAAACAAGAAATGCTGTATTCACTCAGCAGGTCTGGCAGCATCTGTGGAAAGAGAAGCAGAGTTAACGTTTCGGGTCAGTGACCCTTCTTCGGAACGGACTGGAAGGTGTTTTATATATTTAGAACATCCCACAGACTGGAGGCAGTTTTACATATTTGGAACATCCCACAGACCGGAGGGCATTTTATATATCTAGAACATTCCACAGACTGGAGGCTGTTTTATATATTTGGAACATCCCACAGACCGGAGGGCATTTTATATATCTAGAACATTCCACAGACTGGAGGGTGTTTTATATATATAGAACATCTCACAGACTGGAGGGTGTTTTATATATATAGAACATCCCACAGACAGGAGGGTGTTTTATATATTTGGAACATCCCACAGACCGGAGGGCATTTTATATATCTAGAACATTCCACAGACTGGAGGGTGTTTTATATATATAGAACATCTCACAGACTGGAGGGTGTTTTATATATATAGAACATCCCACAGACTGGAGGGTGTTTTATATATATAGAACATCCCACAGACTGGAGGGTGTTTTATATATATAGAACATCCCACAGACTGGAGGGTGTTTTATATATATAGAACATCCCACAGACAGGAGGGTGTTTTATATATTTGGAACATCCCACAGACCGGAGGGCATTTTATATATCTAGAACATTCCACAGACTGGAGGGTGTTTTATATATATAGAACATCTCACAGACTGGAGGGTGTTTTATATATATAGAACATCTCACAGACTGGAGGGTGTTTTATATATCTAGAACATTCCACAGACTGGAGGGTGTTTTATATATATAGAACATCTCACAGACTGGAGGGTGTTTTATATATATAGAACATCCCACAGACAGGAGGGTGTTTTATATATTTGGAACATCCCACAGACCGGAGGGCATTTTATATATCTAGAACATTCCACAGACTGGAGGGTGTTTTATATATATAGAACATCTCACAGACTGGAGGGTGTTTTATATATATAGAACATCCCACAGACTGGAGGGTGTTTTATATATATAGAACATCCCACAGACTGGAGGGTGTTTTATATATATAGAACATCCCACAGACTGGAGGGTGTTTTATATATATAGAACATCCCACAGACAGGAGGGTGTTTTATATATTTGGAACATCCCACAGACCGGAGGGCATTTTATATATCTAGAACATTCCACAGACTGGAGGGTGTTTTATATATATAGAACATCTCACAGACTGGAGGGTGTTTTATATATATAGAACATCCCACAGACTGGAGGGTGTTTTATATATATAGAACATCCCACAGACTGGAGGGTGTTTTATATATATAGAACATCCCACAGACTGGAGGGTGTTTTATATATATAGAACATCCCACAGACTGGAGGGTGTTTTATATATTTGGAACATCCCACAGACCGGAGGGCATTTTATATATCTAGAACATTCCACAGACTGGAGGGTGTTTTATATATATAGAACATCTCACAGACTGGAGGGTGTTTTATATATATAGAAGATCCCACAGACTGGAGGGTGTTTTATATATATAGAACATCCCACAGACTGGAGGGTGTTTTATATATATAGAACATCCCACAGACTGGAGGGTGTTTTATATATATAGAACATCCCACAGACTGGAGGGTGTTTTATATATACAGAACATCCCACAGACTGGAGGGTGTTTTATATATATAGAACATCCCACAGACTGGAGGGTGTTTTATATATACAGAACATCCCATAGACTGGAGGGTGTTTTATATAAATATATGGAGAGAGAGAGAGAGGACATCCCATAGACTGGAGGATGTTTTATATATATAGAACATCCCACAGACTGGAGGCTGTTTTATATAGATATATGGAGAGAGAGAGAGAGAACATCCCATCGACTGGAGGATGTTTTATATATATAGGACATCCCATAGACTGGACAATGTTTTATATAGATATATGGAGAGAGAGAGAGAACATCCCATCGACTGGAGGATGTTTTATCTCTCAGGGACATCCCACAGACTGGAGGGTGTTTAATATATGTGGAACATACCACAGACTGGAGGGTTTTTTATATGTAAAGAACATCCCATAGACTGGAGGGTGTTTTCTACATATAGAACATCCCAAAGACTGGAGGGTGTTCTGTTTAGATAGAACATCCCACAGACTGGACGGTGTTTTATATCTATAGAACATCCCACAGACTGGATGGTGTTTTTTATATACGGAACAACCTATAGACTGGAGGGTGTTATATATAAATGTATGGAGAGAGAGAGAGGACATCCCATAGACTGGAGGTTGTTTTATCTAGATAGAACATCCCATTGACTGGAGGGTGTTTTATATAGAAATATGGAGAGAGAGAGAGAACATCCCATAGACTGGAGGATGTTTTACAAAAATATCTGGAGAGAGAGAGAGAACATCACATCGACTGGAGGATATTTTATATATGTGGAACATCCCACAGACTGGAGGATGCTATTATATAAGTAGAACATCCCACAGACTGGAGGGTGTTTTATATATATAGAACATCCCACAGACTGGAGGATGCTATTTATTAAGTAGAACATCCCACAGACTGGAGGGTTGTTTTATATATATAGAACATCGCACAGACTGGAGGGTGTTATTATATAAGTAGAACATTCCACAGACTGGAGGGTTGTTTTATATATATAGAACATCGCATGGACTGGAGGGTGTTTTATATATATAGAACATCCCACAGACTGGAGGGTGTTATTATATAAGTAGAACATCCCACAGACTGGAGGGTGTTATTATATAAGTAGAACATCCCACAGACTGGAGGGTTGTTTTATATATATAGAACATCGCCTAGACGGGATGGTTGTTTTATATATGGAGAACATCACACAGACTGGAGTGTGTTTTATAAATATAGAACATCCCACAGACTGGAGGTGTTATACATATATGGAACATCCCACAGACAGGAAGGAGTTTTATATAGATATATGGAGAGAGTGAGAGAACATCCCATAGACTGGAGGATATTTTATATATATAGAACATCCCACAGACTAGAGGGTGCTTTATATAGATATATGGAGAGAGAGAGTGAAAACATCCCATAGACTGGAGGATGTTTTATATCTGTGGAACATCTCACAGACTGGAGGGTGTTTTATATATGTAGAACATCCCACAGACTTGAGGATGTCTAATATATTCCGAACATCCTGCAGACTGGAGGGTGATTTATATATAGAGAACATCCCACAGACTGGAGGGTGTTTTATATGTAAAGAACATCTCACAGAATGGAGGGTTTTTTATATATATAGAACATCCCATAGACTGGAGGGTGTTTTCTACATATAGAACATCCCAAAGACTGGAGGGTGTTCTGTTTAGATAGAACATCCCACAGACTGGAGGGTGTTTTATATCTATAGAACATCCCACAGACTGGAGGGTGTTTTTTTATATACGGAACAATCCATAGACTGGAGGGTGTTATATATAAATATATGGAGAGAGAGAGAGGACATCCCATAGACTGGAGGTTGTTTTATCTAGATAGAACATCCCATTGACTGGAGGGTGTTTTATATAGAAATATGGAGAGAGAGAGAGAACATCCCATAGACTGGAGGATGTTTTATATATATAGAACATCCCACAGACTGGAGGGTGTTATTATATAAGTAGAATATCCCACAGACTGGAGGGTTGTTTTATATATATAGAACATCGCATAGACGGGATGGTTGTTTTATATATGGAGAACATCACACAGACTGGAGTGTGTTTTATAAATATAGAACATCCCACAGACTGGAGGTGTTATATATATATGGAACATCCCACAGACAGGAAGGAGTTTTATATAGATATATGGAGAGAGTGAGAGAACATTCCATAGACTGGAGGATATTTTATACATATAGAACATCCCACAGACTGGAGGGTGTCTTATATAGATATCTGGAGAGAGTGAGAGAACATCCCATAGACTGGACGGTGTTTTACATAGATAGATGAAGAGAGAGAGAGAAAACATCCCATAGACTGGAGGATATTTTATATATGTAGAACATCCGACAGATTGGAGGGTGTTTTATATATATAGAACATCCCAATCGACTGGAGGGTGTTTTATCTCTATAGAGCATCCCATGGACTGGAGGGTGTTTTATATATACAGAACATCCCACAGACTTGAGGGTGTTTTATATATACAGAACATCCCAAAGTCTGGATGATGTTTTATATATGTGGAACATACCACAAACTGGAGGGTGTTGTATATATGTGGAACATCCCACAGACTGGAGGGTGTTTAATGTATGTAGGACATCCCACAGACTGGAACAAAAACAAGAAATGCTGTATTCACTCAGCAGGTCTGGCAGCATCTGTGGAAAGAGAAGCAGAGTTAACGTTTCGGGTCAGTGACCCTTCTTCGGAACGGACTGGAAGGTGTTTTATATATTTAGAACATCCCACAGACTGGAGGCAGTTTTACATATTTGGAACATCCCACAGACCGGAGGGCATTTTATATATCTAGAACATTCCACAGACTGGAGGCTGTTTTATATATTTGGAACATCCCACAGACCGGAGGGCATTTTATATATCTAGAACATTCCACAGACTGGAGGGTGTTTTATATATATAGAACATCTCACAGACTGGAGGGTGTTTTATATATATAGAACATCCCACAGACAGGAGGGTGTTTTATATATTTGGAACATCCCACAGACCGGAGGGCATTTTATATATCTAGAACATTCCACAGACTGGAGGGTGTTTTATATATATAGAACATCTCACAGACTGGAGGGTGTTTTATATATATAGAACATCCCACAGACTGGAGGGTGTTTTATATATATAGAACATCCCACAGACTGGAGGGTGTTTTATATATATAGAACATCCCACAGACTGGAGGGTGTTTTATATATATAGAACATCCCACAGACTGGAGGGTGTTTTATATATTTGGAACATCCCACAGACCGGAGGGCATTTTATATATCTAGAACATTCCACAGACTGGAGGGTGTTTTATATATATAGAACATCTCACAGACTGGAGGGTGTTTTATATATATAGAAGATCCCACAGACTGGAGGGTGTTTTATATATATAGAACATCCCACAGACTGGAGGGTGTTTTATATATATAGAACATCCCACAGACTGGAGGGTGTTTTATATATATAGAACATCCCACAGACTGGAGGGTGTTTTATATATACAGAACATCCCACAGACTGGAGGGTGTTTTATATATATAGAACATCCCACAGACTGGAGGGTGTTTTATATATACAGAACATCCCATAGACTGGAGGGTGTTTTATATAAATATATGGAGAGAGAGAGAGGACATCCCATAGACTGGAGGATGTTTTATATATATAGAACATCCCACAGACTGGAGGCTGTTTTATATAGATATATGGAGAGAGAGAGAGAGAACATCCCATCGACTGGAGGATGTTTTATATATATAGGACATCCCATAGACTGGACAATGTTTTATATAGATATATGGAGAGAGAGAGAGAACATCCCATCGACTGGAGGATGTTTTATCTCTCAGGGACATCCCACAGACTGGAGGGTGTTTAATATATGTGGAACATACCACAGACTGGAGGGTTTTTTATATGTAAAGAACATCCCATAGACTGGAGGGTGTTTTCTACATATAGAACATCCCAAAGACTGGAGGGTGTTCTGTTTAGATAGAACATCCCACAGACTGGACGGTGTTTTATATCTATAGAACATCCCACAGACTGGATGGTGTTTTTTATATACGGAACAACCTATAGACTGGAGGGTGTTATATATAAATGTATGGAGAGAGAGAGAGGACATCCCATAGACTGGAGGTTGTTTTATCTAGATAGAACATCCCATTGACTGGAGGGTGTTTTATATAGAAATATGGAGAGAGAGAGAGAACATCCCATAGACTGGAGGATGTTTTACAAAAATATCTGGAGAGAGAGAGAGAACATCACATCGACTGGAGGATATTTTATATATGTGGAACATCCCACAGACTGGAGGATGCTATTATATAAGTAGAACATCCCACAGACTGGAGGGTGTTTTATATATATAGAACATCCCACAGACTGGAGGATGCTATTTATTAAGTAGAACATCCCACAGACTGGAGGGTTGTTTTATATATATAGAACATCGCACAGACTGGAGGGTGTTATTATATAAGTAGAACATTCCACAGACTGGAGGGTTGTTTTATATATATAGAACATCGCATGGACTGGAGGGTGTTTTATATATATAGAACATCCCACAGACTGGAGGGTGTTATTATATAAGTAGAACATCCCACAGACTGGAGGGTGTTATTATATAAGTAGAACATCCCACAGACTGGAGGGTTGTTTTATATATATAGAACATCGCCTAGACGGGATGGTTGTTTTATATATGGAGAACATCACACAGACTGGAGTGTGTTTTATAAATATAGAACATCCCACAGACTGGAGGTGTTATACATATATGGAACATCCCACAGACAGGAAGGAGTTTTATATAGATATATGGAGAGAGTGAGAGAACATCCCATAGACTGGAGGATATTTTATATATATAGAACATCCCACAGACTAGAGGGTGCTTTATATAGATATATGGAGAGAGAGAGTGAAAACATCCCATAGACTGGAGGATGTTTTATATCTGTGGAACATCTCACAGACTGGAGGGTGTTTTATATATGTAGAACATCCCACAGACTTGAGGATGTCTAATATATTCCGAACATCCTGCAGACTGGAGGGTGATTTATATATAGAGAACATCCCACAGACTGGAGGGTGTTTTATATGTAAAGAACATCTCACAGAATGGAGGGTTTTTTATATATATAGAACATCCCATAGACTGGAGGGTGTTTTCTACATATAGAACATCCCAAAGACTGGAGGGTGTTCTGTTTAGATAGAACATCCCACAGACTGGAGGGTGTTTTATATCTATAGAACATCCCACAGACTGGAGGGTGTTTTTTTATATACGGAACAATCCATAGACTGGAGGGTGTTATATATAAATATATGGAGAGAGAGAGAGGACATCCCATAGACTGGAGGTTGTTTTATCTAGATAGAACATCCCATTGACTGGAGGGTGTTTTATATAGAAATATGGAGAGAGAGAGAGAACATCCCATAGACTGGAGGATGTTTTATATATATAGAACATCCCACAGACTGGAGGGTGTTATTATATAAGTAGAATATCCCACAGACTGGAGGGTTGTTTTATATATATAGAACATCGCATAGACGGGATGGTTGTTTTATATATGGAGAACATCACACAGACTGGAGTGTGTTTTATAAATATAGAACATCCCACAGACTGGAGGTGTTATATATATATGGAACATCCCACAGACAGGAAGGAGTTTTATATAGATATATGGAGAGAGTGAGAGAACATTCCATAGACTGGAGGATATTTTATACATATAGAACATCCCACAGACTGGAGGGTGTCTTATATAGATATCTGGATAGAGTGAGAGAACATCCCATAGACTGGACGGTGTTTTACATAGATAGATGGAGAGAGAGAGAGAAAACATCCCATAGACTGGAGGATGTTTTATATCTGTGGAACATCTCACAGACTGGAGGGTGTTTTATATATGTAGAACATCCCACAGACTGGAGGGTGTATTATATAGATATATGGAGAGAGTGAGACAACATCCCTTAGACTGGAGAACGTTTTATATAGATATATGGAGAGAGTGAGAGAACATCCCATAGACTGGAGGATGTTTTATATATTTAGAACATCCCACAGACTGGAAGGTGTTTTATATAGATATATGGAGAGAGAAAGAGAACATCCCAGAGACTGGAGGATGTTTTATATATATAGAACATCCCACAGACTGGAGGGTGTCTTATATAGATATCTGGAGAGAGTGAGAGAACATCCCATAGACTGGACGGTGTTTTACATAGATAGATGGAGAGAGAGAGAGAACATCCCACAGACTGGAGGGTGTTTGAGATAAATATATGGAGAGAGAGAGAGGACATCCCAGAGACTGGAGGATGTTTTATCTATACAGAACATCCCATAGACTGCAGGGTGTTTTATATTTATGGTACATCCCATAGACTGGACGGTGTTTTACATATATATATGGAGAGAGAGAGAGAACATCCCACAGACTGGAGGGTGTTTGAGATAAATATATGGAGAGAGAGAGAGGACATCCCAAAGACTGGAGGATGTTTTATCTATATAGAACATCCCATAGACTGCAGGGTGTTTTATATTTCTAGAACATCCCATAGACTGGACGGTGTTTTATATAAATATATGGAGAGAGAGAGAGAACATCCCAAAGACTGGATGATGTTTTATATTTATAGAACATCCCGTAGACTGGACTGTGTTTTATGTATATGGAACATCCCATAGACTGGAGGGTGTTTATTATAAATATATGGAGAGAGAGAGAGGACATCCCAAAGTCTGGAGGATGTTTTATCTATATAGAACATCCCATAGACTGCAGGGTGTTTTATATAAATATATGGAGAGAGAGAGAAAACATCCCAAAGACTGGATGATGTTTTATATATGTGGAACATACCACAGACTGGAGGGTGTTTTACATATATTGAACTATCCAAAGCCTGGAGGGTGTTTTATAAATATAGAACATCCCACAGATTGGAGGGTGTTTTATATATATAGAACATTCCACAGACTGGAGGGTGTTTTATATATATAGAACATCCCATCGACTGGAGGGTGTTTTATATATATAGAACATCCCACAGACTGGAGGCTGTTTTATATAGATATATGGAGAGAGAGAGAGAACATCCCATCGACTGGAGGATGTTTTATCTCTCAGGAACATCCCACAGACTGGAGGGTGTTTAATATATGTGGAACATACCACAGACTGGAGGGTTTTTTATATGTAAAGAACATCTCACAGAATGGAGGGTTTTTTATATATATAGAACATCCCAAAGACTGGAGGGTGTTCCGTTTAGATAGAACATCCCACAGACTGGACGGTGTTTTATATCTATAGAACATCCCACAGACTGGAGGGTGTTTTATATCTATAGAACATCCCACAGACTGGAGGGTGTTTTATATATTTAGAACATCCCACAGACTGGAAGGTGTTTTATATATATAGAACATCCCATAGACTGGAGGATGTTTTATATATTTAGAACATCCCACAGACTGGAGGGTGTTTTATATAGATATATGGAGAGAGAAAGAGAACATCCCATAGACTGGAGGATGTTTTATATATATCGAACATCCCACAGACTGGAGGCTGTTTTATATATATAGAACATCCCACAGACTGGAGGGTGTTTTATATATGTGGAACAACCCACAGACTGGAGGTGTTATATATATGTGGAACATCCCACAGACTGGAGGGTGTTTTATATTTGTATTACATCCCACAGACTGGAGGGTGTTTTATATATATAGAACTTCCCATAGACTGGCAGGAGTTTTATATCGATATATGGAGAGAGAGAGAGAACATCCCATAGACTGGAGGATATTTTATATATGTAGAACATCCGACAGATTGGAGGGTGTTTTATATATATAGAACATCCCAATCGACTGGAGGGTGTTTTATCTCTATAGAGCATCCCATGGACTGGAGGGTGTTTTATATATACAGAACATCCCACAGACTTGAGGGTGTTTTATATATACAGAACATCCCAAAGTCTGGAGGATGTTTTATATATGTGGAACATACCACAAACTGGAGGGTGTTTTATATAAATATATGGAGAGAGAGAGAAAACATCCCAAAGACTGGATGATGTTTTATATATGTGGAACATACCACAAACTGGAGGGTGTTTTATATATGTGGAACATCCCACAGACTGGAGGGTGTTTAATGTATGTAGGACATCCCACAGACTGGAACAAAAACAAGAAATGCTGTATTCACTCAGCAGGTCTGGCAGCATCTGTGGAAAGAGAAGCAGAGTTAACGTTTCGGGTCAGTGACCCTTCTTCGGAACGGACTGGAAGGTGTTTTATATATTTAGAACATCCCACAGACTGGAGGCAGTTTTACATATTTGGAACATCCCACAGACCGGAGGGCATTTTATATATCTAGAACATTCCACAGACTGGAGGGTGTTTTATATATATAGAACATCTCACAGACTGGAGGGTGTTTTATATATATAGAACATCCCACAGACTGGAGGGTGTTTTATATATATAGAACATCCCACAGACTGGAGGGTGTTTTATATATATAGAACATCCCACAGACTGGAGGGTGTTTTATATATATAGAACATCCCACAGACTGGAGGGTGTTTGAGATAAATATATGGAGAGAGAGAGAGCACATCCCAGAGACTGGAGGATGTTTTATCTATACAGAACATCCCATAGACTGCAGGGTGTTTTATATTTATGGTACATCCCATAGACTGGACGGTGTTTTACATATATATATGGAGAGAGAGAGAGAACATCCCACAGACTGGAGGGTGTTTGAGATAAATATATGGAGAGAGAGAGAAGACATCCCAAAGACTGGAGGATGTTTTATCTATATAGAACATCCCATAGACTGCAGGGTGTTTTATATTTCTAGAACATCCCATAGACTGGACGGTGTTTTATATAAATATATGGAGAGAGAGAGAGAACATCCCAAAGACTGGATGATGTTTTATATTTATAGAACATCCCGTAGACTGGACTGTGTTTTATGTATATGGAACATCCCATAGACTGGAGGGTGTTTATTATAAATATATGGAGAGAGAGAGAGGACATCCCAAAGTCTGGAGGATGTTTTATCTATATAGAACATCCCATAGACTGCAGGGTGTTTTATATAAATATATGGAGAGAGAGAGAAAACATCCCAAAGACTGGATGATGTTTTATATATGTGGAACATACCACAGACTGGAGGGTGTTTTACATATATTGAACTATCCAAAGCCTGGAGGGTGTTTTATAAATATAGAACATCCCACAGATTGGAGGGTGTTTTATATATATAGAACATTCCACAGACTGGAGGGTGTTTTATATATATAGAACATCCCATCGACTGGAGGGTGTTTTATATATATAGAACATCCCACAGACTGGAGGCTGTTTTATATAGATATATGGAGAGAGAGAGAGAACATCCCATCGACTGGAGGATGTTTTATCTCTCAGGAACATCCCACAGACTGGAGGGTGTTTAATATATGTGGAACATACCACAGACTGGAGGGTTTTTTATATGTAAAGAACATCTCACAGAATGGAGGGTTTTTTATATATATAGAACATCCCAAAGACTGGAGGGTGTTCCGTTTAGATAGAACATCCCACAGACTGGACGGTGTTTTATATCTATAGAACATCCCACAGACTGGAGGGTGTTTTATATCTATAGAACATCCCACAGACTGGAGGGTGTTTTATATATTTAGAACATCCCACAGACTGGAAAGTGTTTTATATAGATATATGGAGAGAGAAAGAGAACATCCCATAGACTGGAGGATGTTTTATCTCTATAGAACATCCCATAGACTGGACGGTGTTTTATATTTATAGAACATCCCATAGACTGGAGGATGTTTTATATATATCGAACATCCCACAGACTGGAGGCTGTTTTATATATATAGAACATCCCACAGACTGGAGGGTGTTTTATATATGTGGAACAACCCACAGACTGGAGGTGTTATATATATGTGGAACATCCCACAGACTGGAGGGTGTTTTATATTTGTATTACATCCCACAGACTGGAGGGTGTTTTATATATATAGAACTTCCCATAGACTGGCAGGAGTTTTATATCGATATATGGAGAGAGAGAGAGAACATCCCATAGACTGGAGGATATTTTATATATGTAGAACATCCGACAGATTGGAGGGTGTTTTATATATATAGAACATCCCAATCGACTGGAGGGTGTTTTATCTCTATAGAGCATCCCATGGACTGGAGGGTGTTTTATATATACAGAACATCCCACAGACTTGAGGGTGTTTTATATATACAGAACATCCCAAAGTCTGGAGGATGTTTTATATATGTGGAACATACCACAAACTGGAGGGTGTTTTATATAAATATATGGAGAGAGAGAGAAAACATCCCAAAGACTGGATGATGTTTTATATATGTGGAACATACCACAAACTGGAGGGTGTTTTATATATGTGGAACATCCCACAGACTGGAGGGTGTTTAATGTATGTAGGACATCCCACAGACTGGAACAAAAACAAGAAATGCTGTATTCACTCAGCAGGTCTGGCAGCATCTGTGGAAAGAGAAGCAGAGTTAACGTTTCGGGTCAGTGACCCTTCTTCGGAACGGACTGGAAGGTGTTTTATATATTTAGAACATCCCACAGACTGGAGGCAGTTTTACATATTTGGAACATCCCACAGACCGGAGGGCATTTTATATATCTAGAACATTCCACAGACTGGAGGCTGTTTTATATATTTGGAACATCCCACAGACCGGAGGGCATTTTATATATCTAGAACATTCCACAGACTGGAGGGTGTTTTATATATATAGAACATCTCACAGACTGGAGGGTGTTTTATATATATAGAACATCCCACAGACTGGAGGGTGTTTTATATATATAGAACATCCCACAGACTGGAGGGTGTTTTATATATATAGAACATCCCACAGACTGGAGGGTGTTTTATATATATAGAACATCCCACAGACTGGAGGGTGTTTTATATATATAGAACATCCCACAGACTGGAGGGTGTTTTATATATATAGAACATCCCACAGACTGGAGGGTGTTTTATATATACAGAACATCCCACAGACTGGAGGGTGTTTTATATATATAGAACATCCCACAGACTGGAGGGTGTTTTATATATACAGAACATCCCATAGACTGGAGGGTGTTTTATATAAATATATGGAGAGAGAGAGAGGACATCCCATAGACTGGAGGATGTTTTATATATATATAGAACATCCCACAGACTGGAGGCTGTTTTATATAGATATATGGAGAGAGAGAGAGAGAACATCCCATCGACTGGAGGATGTTTTATATATATAGGACATCCCATAGACTGGACAATGTTTTATATAGATATATGGAGAGAGTGAGAGAACATCCCATAGACTTGAGGATATTTTATATATATAGAACATCCCACAGACTAGAGGGTGCTTTATGTAGATATATGGAGAGAGAGAGAGAAAACATCCCATAGACTGGAGGATGTTTTATATCTGTGGAACATCTCACAGACTGGAGGGTGTTTTATATATGTAGAACATCCCACAGACTTGAGGATGTCTAATATATTTCGGACATCCTGCAGACTGGAGGCTGTTTTATATAGTTGGAACATCCCACAGACTGGGGGGTGATTTATATATGGAGAACATCCCACAGACTGGAGGGTGTTTTATATATGTGGAACATACCACAGACTGGAGGGTGTTTTATATATGTAGAACATCCCACAGACTTGAGGCTGCCTAATATATATATAGAACATCTCACAGACTGGATGGTTTTTTATATATATTGAACTACCCACAGCCTGGAGGGTGCTTTGTATATGTGGAACATCCCACAGACTGGAGGATGTTTTATATATGTGGAACATCCCACAGACTGGTGGGTGTTTTATATATATTGAACTACCCACAGCCTGGAGGGTGTTTTATATATGTGGAACATCCCGCAGAATGTAAGGTTTTTAATATAGATAGAACATCCCACAGACTGGAGGTTGATTTATATATGTAGAACATCCCACAGACTGGTTTTTTTTTATATATGTGGGACATCCCACAGACTGGAGGGTGTTTTATATATATAGAACATCCCACAGACTGGAGGGTGTTTTATATGTAGAGAACATCCCACAGACTGGAGGTTGTTTTATAAAAATATATGGAGAGAGAGAGAGAACATCCCATAGATTGGAGGGTGTTTTCTGCATAGAGAACATCCCATAGATTTGAGGATGTATTCTATATATAGAACATCCCATAGACTGGAGGCTGTTTTATACATATAGAACATTCCATAGACTGGAGGCTTTTTTATATATCTAGAACATCCCCTAGACTGGAGCGTGTTTTATATGTATAGAACATTCCATAAACTGGAGGGTGTTTTATATATATGGAACATCCCCCAGACATGAGGGTGTTTTATATATATAGAACATCCCAGAGACTGGAGGGTGTTTTATATACATAGGACATCCCACAGACTGGAGGTTGTTTTATATATATAGAACATCCCATTGACTGGAGAGTGTTTTATATATATCAAGCATTCCATAGACTGGAGCGTATTTTATATATATAGACCATCCCATAGACCAGAATGTGTTTTATATATATATAGAACATCCCAAAGACTGGAAGGTGTTTTATATATATATATGGAGAGAGAGAGAGAACATACCATAGACTGGAGGATGTCTTATATATATAGAACATCCCATAGACTGGAGGGTGTTTTATATTTATAGAACATCCCTTAGACTGGAGGGTGTTTTATATAAATATATGGAGAGAGAGAGAGAACATCCCATAGACTGGAGGATGTCTTATATATATAGAACATCCCATAGACTGGAGGGTGTTTTATATATATAGAACATCCCATAGACTGGACGGTGCTTTATATAGATATATGGAGAGAGAGGGAGAACATGCCATAGACTGGAGGGTGTTTTATATCTATAGAACATCGAATAGATTGGAGGGTGTTTTATATATATAGAACATCCCGTAGACTGCAGGGTGTTATATAAAAATATAGGGAGAGAAAGAGAGGACATCCCATCGACTGGAGGAATTTTATATATATGGAACATCCCACACACTGGAGGGTGTTTTATATATGTGGAACATATCACAGACTGGAGAGTGTTTTATATGTAGAGAACATCCCACAGACTGGAGGGTTTTTTATATATACAGAACATCTCATAGACTGGAGGGTTGTTTTATATATGGAGAACATCACACAGACTGGAGGGTGTTTTATATATAAAGAACATCGCATAGACTGGAGGGTGTTTTATAAATATAGAACATCCCACAGACTGGAGGTGTTATATATATGTGGAACATCCCACAGACTGGAGTGTGTTTTATATATATAGAACATCGCATTGACTTGAGGGTTTTTTATATATGGAGAACATCACACAGACTGGAGTGTGTTTTATATATAAAGAACATCGCATAGACTGGAGGGTGTTTTATATATGGAGAACATCACACAGACTGGAGTGTGTTTTATATATAAAGAACATCGCATAGACTGGAGGGTGTTTTATAAATATAGAACATCCCACAGACTGGAGGTGTTATATATATGTGGAACATCCCACAGACTGGAGTGTGTTTTATATATATCGTACATCCCACAGACTTGAGGGTGGTTTATATGTGGAGAACGTCACACAGACTTGAGTGTGTTTTATATATATAGAACATCCCACAGACTGGAGGATGTTTCATATATACAGAGCATCCCACAGACTGGAGGGTGTTTTTTATAATTAGAACATCCCATAGACTGGAGGCTGTTTCATATATATACAACATCCAACAGACTGGTGGGTGTTTTATATATATGGAACATCCCACAGACAGGAAGGAGTTTTATATAAAAGCAAAATACTGCGGATGCTGGAAATCTGAAACAAAAACAAGAAATGCTGGAATCACTCAGCAGGTCCGGCAGCATCTGTGGAAAGAGAAGCAGAGTTAACGTTTCGGGTCAGTGACCCTTCTTCGGAACCTGCTGAGTGATTCCAGCATTTCTTGAAGGAGTTTTATATAGATGTATGGAGAGAGTGAGAGAACATCCCATAGACTGGAGGATATTTTATATATATAGAACATCCCATAGACTGAAGGGTGCTTTATATCTGTGGAACATCTCACAGACTGGAGGGTGTTTTATATATGTAGAACATGCCACAGACTTGAGGCTGTCTAATATATTTCGAACATCCTGCAGACTGGAGGCTGTTTTATATAGTTGGAACATCCCACAGACTGGAGGGTGATTTATATATGTGGAACATCCCACAGACTGGAGGATGTTTTATATATGTGGAGCATCCCACAGACTGGAGGGTGTTTTATATATATTGAACTACCCACAGCCTGGAGGGTGTTTCGTATATATAGAACATCCCACAGACTAGAGGCTGTTTTGTATATATAGAACATCCCACAGACTGGAGGGTGTTTTATATATATTAAACTATCCACAGCCCGGAGGGTGTTTTATATATGTGGAACATCCCACAGACTGGAGGGTGTTTTGTATATGTAGAACATCCCATAGACTGGAGGATGTTTTATATATGTGGAACATCCCACAGACTGGAGGGTATTTTATATATATAGAACATCCCCGAGACTGGAGGGTATTTTATATATATAAAACATCCCAGAGACTGGAGGGTGTTTTATATATATAGAACATCCCACTGACTGGAGGGTGTTTTATATATATAGAACATCCCATAGACTGGAGGGTGTTTTATATATATAGACCATTCCATAGACTGGAGGGTGTTTTATATATATAGAACATCCTCTAGACTGGAGGGTGTTTTATATATGTGGAACATCCCACAGACTGGAGGGTGTTTTGTATATGTAGAACATCCCATAGACTGGAGGATGTTTTATATATGTGGAACATCCCACAGACTGGAGGGTGTTTTATATATATAGAACATCCCATAGACTGGAGGGTGGTTTATATATATAGAACATTCCATGGACTGGAGGGTGTTTTATGTAGATATATGGAGAGAGAGAGAGAACATCCCATAGACTGGAGGATGTTTTATATATATAGAACATCCCACAGACTGGAGGGTGTTTTATATATACAGAACATCCCATAGACTGGAGGGTGTTTTATATAAATATATGGAGAGATAGAGAGGACATCCCATAGACTGGAGGATGTTTTATCAATATAGAACATCCCATGGACTGGAGGGTGTTTTATATAGATATATGGAGAGAGAGAGAGAACATCCCATAGACTGGAGGATGTTTTATATAAATATATGGAGAGAGAGAGAGAACATCACATCGACTGGAAGATGATTTATCTATAAGGAACATCCCACAGACTGGAGGGTGTTTGATATATGTGGAACATACCACAGACTGGAGGGTGTTTTATATATATAGAACATCCCATAGACTGGACGATGTTTTATATAGATATATGGAGAGAGAGAGAGAACATCCCATAGACTGGAGGATGTTTTATCTATAAGGAACATCCCACAGACTGGAGGGTGCTTTATATAGATATATGGAGAGAGAGAGAACATCCCATAGACTGGAGGATGTTTTATATCTGTGGAACATCTCAGACTGGAGGGTGTTTTATATATGTACAACATCCCACAGACTTGAGGCGGTCTAATATATTTCGAACATCCTGCAGACTGGAGGGTGTTTTATATATATAGAACATCTCACAGAATGTAGGGTTTTTAATATAGATAGAACATCTCACAGAATGGAGGGTTTTTAATATAGATAGAACATCCCACAGACTGGAGGGTGTTTTATATATATAGAACATCTCACAGAATGGAGGGTTTTTAATATAGATAGAACATCCCACAGACTGGAGGGTGTTTTATATATGTGGAACATCCCACAGACTGGAAGGTGTTTTATATATATAGAACATCTCACTGAATGGAGGGTTTTTAATATAGATAGGACATCCCACGGACTGGAGGGTGTTTTATATATGTGGAACATCCCACAGACTGGAGGTGTTATATATATGTGGAACATCCCACAGACTGGAGGGTGTTTTATATCTGTGGAACATCTCAGACTGGAGGGTGTTTTATATATGTACAACATCCCACAGACTTGAGGCTGTCTAATATATTTCGAACATCCTGCAGACTGGAGGGTGTTTTATATATATAGAACATCTCACAGAATGTAGGGTTTTTAATATAGATAGAACATCCCACAGACTGGAGGGTGTTTTATATATATAGAACATCTCACAGAATGGAGGGTTTTTAATATAGATAGAACATCCCACAGACTGGAGGGTGTTTTACATATATGGAACATCTCACAGAATGGAGGGTTTTTAATATAGATAGAACATCCCACAGACTGGAGGGTGTTTTATATATGTGGAACATCCCACAGACTGGAAGGTGTTTTATATATATAGAACATCTCACTGAATGGAGGGTTTTTAATATAGATAGGACATCCCACGGACTGGAGGGTGTTTTATATATGTGGAACATCCCACAGACTGGAGGTGTTATATATATGTGGAACATCCCACAGACTGGAGGGTGTTTTATATATATAGAACATTCAACAGACTGAGTGTCTGTTTTATATATATAGACCATTCCATAGACTGGAGGGTGTTTTATATCTTTAGACCATTCCATAGACTGGAGGGTGTTTTATATATATTGAATATCCCAGAGACTGGAGGGTGTTTTATGTAGATATATGGAGAGAGAGAGAGAACATCCCATCGACTGGAGGGTGTTTTATATATCTAGACCAATCCATAGACTGGAGGGTGTTTTATATATATAGAATATCCCAGAGAATGGAGGGTGTTTTATGTAGATATATGGAGAGAGAGAGAGAACATCACATAGACTGGAGGATGTTTTATATATATAGAACATCCCCGAGACTGGAGGGTATTTTATATACATAGAACATCCCAGAGACTGTAGGGTGTTTTAAAAATATAGAATTTAGAATGTGTTTTATATATATACATGGAGTGACAGAGGGAACGTCCATAGACTGGAAGATGTTTTTTATATAAAGAACATCCCATAGACTGGAGGGTGTTTTATATAGATATATGGAGAGAGAGAGAGAACATCCCATGGACTGGAGATTGTTTTATATATATAGAACATCCTACAGACTGGAGGGTGTTTTATATAGATATATGGAGAGAGAGAGAGAACATCCCATAGACTGGAGGATGTTTTATATATACAGAACATCCTACAGACTGGAGGGTGTTTTATATTGATATATGGAGAGAGAGAGAGAACATCCCATAGACTGGAGGATGTTTTATATATACAGAACATCCTACAGACTGGAGGGTGTTTTATATTGATATATGGAGAGAGAGAGAGAACATCACATCGACTGGAGGATGTTTTATCTATAAGGAACATCCCATAGACTGGAGGATGTCTTATATATATAGAACATCCCATAGACTGGAGGTTGTTTTATGTAGATATATGGAGAGAGAGAGAGAACATCCCATAGACTGGAGGATGTTTTATAGATATGGAACATCCCACAGACTGGAGGGTGTTTTGTATATGTAGAACATCCCATAGACTGGAGGATGTTTTATATATGTGGAACATCCCACAGACTGGAGGGTATTTTATATATATAAAACATCCCATAGACTGGAGGATGTTTTATATATGTGGAACATCCCACTGACTGGAGGGTGTTTTATATATATAGAACATCCCATAGACTGGAGGGTGTTTTATATATATAGACCATTCCATAGACTGGAGGGTGTTTTATATATATAGAACATCCTCTAGACTGGAGGGTGTTTTATATATGTGGAACATCCCACAGACTGGAGGGTGTTTTGTATATGTAGAACATCCCATAGACTGGAGGATGTTTTATATATGTGGAACATCCCACAGACTGGAGGGTGTTTTATATATATAGAACATCCCATAGACTGGAGGGTGGTTTATATATATAGAACATTCCATGGACTGGAGGGTGTTTTATGTAGATATATGGAGAGAGAGAGAGAACATCCCATAGACTGGAGGATGTTTTATATATATAGAACATCCCAAAGACTGGAGGGTGTTTTATATATACAGAACATCCCATAGACTGGAGGGTGTTTTATATAAATATATGGAGAGATAGAGAGGACATCCCATAGACTGGAGGATGTTTTATCAATATAGAACATCCCATGGACTGGAGGGTGTTTTATATAGATATATGGAGAGAGAGAGAGAACATCCCATAGACTGGAGGATGTTTTATAGACATAGATCATCCCATAGACTGGAGGGTGTTTTATATAAATATATGGAGAGAGAGAGAGAACATCACATCGACTGGAAGATGATTTATCTATAAGGAACATCCCACAGACTGGAGGGTGTTTGATATATGTGGAACATACCACAGACTGGAGGGTGTTTTATATATATAGAACATCCCATAGACTGGACGATGTTTTATATAGATATATGGAGAGAGAGAGAGAACATCCCATAGACTGGAGGATGTTTTATATCTGTGGAACATCTCAGACTGGAGGGTGTTTTATATATATAGAACATCCCACAGACTGGAAGGTGTTTTATATATATAGAACATCTCACTGAATGGAGGGTTTTTAATATAGATAGAACATCCCACAGACTGGAGGGTGTTTTATATATATAGAACATCTCACAGAATGGAGGGTTTTTAATATAGATAGGACATCCCACGGACTGGAGGGTGTTTTATATATGTGGAACATCCCACAGACTGGAGGTGTTATATATATGTGGAACATCCCACAGACTGGAGGGTGTTTTATATATATAGAACATTCCATAGACTGGAGGGTGTTTTATATCTTTAGACCATTCCATAGACTGGAGGGTGTTTTATATATATATAGAATATCCCAGAGAATGGAGGGTGTTTTATGTAGATATATGGAGAGAGAGAGAGAACATCCCATAGACTGGAGGATGTTTTATCTATAAGGAACATCCCTCAGACTGGAGGGTGCTTTATATAGATATATGGAGAGAGAGAGAGAACATCCCATAGACTGGAGGATGTTTTATATCTGTGGAACATCCTGCAGACTGGAGGGTGTTTTATATATATAGAACATCTCACAGAATGTAGGGTTTTTAATATAGATAGAACATCCCACAGACTGGAGGGTGTTTTATATATATAGAACATCTCACAGAATGGAGGGTTTTTAATATAGATAGAACATCCCACAGACTGGAGGGTGTTTTATATATGTGGAACATCCCACAGACTGGAAGGTGTTTTATATATATAGAACATCTCACTGAATGGAGGGTTTTTAATATAGATAGGACATCCCACGGACTGGAGGGTGTTTTATATATGTGGAACATCCCACAGACTGGAGGTGTTATATATATGTGGAACATCCCACAGACTGGAGGGTGTTTTATATCTGTGGAACATCTCAGACTGGAGGGTGTTTTATATATGTACAACATCCCACAGACTTGAGGCTGTCTAATATATTTCGAACATCCTGCAGACTGGAGGGTGTTTTATATATATAGAACATCTCACAGAATGTAGGGTTTTTAATATAGATAGAACATCCCACAGACTGGAGGGTGTTTTATATATATAGAACATCTCACAGAATGGAGGGTTTTTAATATAGATAGAACATCCCACAGACTGGAGGGTGTTTTACATATATGGAACATCTCACAGAATGGAGGGTTTTTAATATAGATAGAACATCCCACAGACTGGAGGGTGTTTTATATATGTGGAACATCCCACAGACTGGAAGGTGTTTTATATATATAGAACATCTCACTGAATGGAGGGTTTTTAATATAGATAGGACATCCCACGGACTGGAGGGTGTTTTATATATGTGGAACATCCCACAGACTGGAGGTGTTATATATATGTGGAACATCCCACAGACTGGAGGGTGTTTTATATATATAGAACATTCAACAGACTGAGTGTCTGTTTTATATATATAGACCATTCCATAGACTGGAGGGTGTTTTATATCTTTAGACCATTCCATAGACTGGAGGGTGTTTTATATATATTGAATATCCCAGAGACTGGAGGGTGTTTTATGTAGATATATGGAGAGAGAGAGAGAACATCCCATCGACTGGAGGGTGTTTTATATATCTAGACCAATCCATAGACTGGAGGGTGTTTTATATATATAGAATATCCCAGAGAATGGAGGGTGTTTTATGTAGATATATGGAGAGAGAGAGAGAACATCACATAGACTGGAGGATGTTTTATATATATAGAACATCCCCGAGACTGGAGGGTATTTTATATACATAGAACATCCCAGAGACTGTAGGGTGTTTTAAAAATATAGAATTTAGAATGTGTTTTATATATATACATGGAGTGACAGAGGGAACGTCCATAGACTGGAAGATGTTTTTTATATAAAGAACATCCCATAGACTGGAGGGTGTTTTATATAGATATATGGAGAGAGAGAGAGAACATCCCATGGACTGGAGATTGTTTTATATATATAGAACATCCTACAGACTGGAGGGTGTTTTATATAGATATATGGAGAGAGAGAGAGAACATCCCATAGACTGGAGGATGTTTTATATATACAGAACATCCTACAGACTGGAGGGTGTTTAATATTGATATATGGAGAGAGAGAGAGAACATCCCATAGACTGGAGGATGTTTTATATATACAGAACATCCTACAGACTGGAGGGTGTTTTATATTGATATATGGAGAGAGAGAGAGAACATCACATCGACTGGAGGATGTTTTATCTATAAGGAACATCCCACAGACTGGAGGGTGTTTTATATATATAGAACATCCCATAGATTGGACGATGTTTTATATAGATATATGGAGAGAGAGAGAGAACATGCCATAGACTGGAGGATGTTTTATCTATAAGGAACATCCCACAGACTGGAGGGTGTTTTATTTATGTGGAACATATCACAGACTGGAGGGTGTTTTATATATAGAGAACATCACACAGAATGGAGGGTTTTTAATATATTTAGAAAATCCCACCGACTGGAGGCTGATTTATATATTTGGAACATCCCATAGACTGGAGGGTGTTTTCTATGTATTGAACTACCCACAGCCTGTAGGGTGTTTTATATATATAGAACATCTCACAGAATGGAGGGTTTTTAATATAGATAGAACATCCCACAGACTGGAGGGTGTTTTATATATGTAGAACATCCCACAGACTGGAGGGTGTTTTATATATGTAGAACATCCCACAGACTTGAGGCTGCCTAATATATATATAGAACATCTCACAGACTGGATGGTTTTTTATATATATTGAACTACCCACAGCCTGGAGGGTGCTTTGTATGTATAGAACATCCCACAGACTGGAGGGTGTTTTATATATATAGAACTACCCACAGCTATAGGGTGTTTTATATATATAGAACATCTCACAGAATGGAGGGTTTTTAATATAGATAGAACATCCCACAGACTGGAGGGTGTTTTATATATGTAGAACATCCCTCAGACTGGAGGATGTTTTATATATGTGGAACATCCCACAGACTGGAGGGTGTTTTATATATATTGAACTACCCACAGCCTGGAGGGTGTTTTGTATGTATAGAACATCCCACAGACTGGAGGGTGTTTTATATATATTGAACTACCCACAGCCTGGAGGGTGTTTTATATATGTGGAACATCCCACAGAATGTAAGGTTTTTAATATAGATAGAACATCCCACAGACTGGGTTTTTTTAATATATGTGGGACATCCCACAGACTGGAGGGTGTTTTATATTTATAGAACATCCCACAGACTGGAGGGTGTTTTATATTTATAGAACATCCCACAGACTGGAGGGTGTTTTATATATATTGAACTACCCACAGACTGGAGGGTGTTTTATATATATAGAACATCTCACAGAATGTAAGGTTTTTAATATAGATAGAACATCCCACAGACTGGAGGGTGTTCTGTATAGATAGAACATCCCACAGACTGGAGGGTGTTCTGTTTAGATAGAACATCCCATAGACTGGAGGGTGTTTTATATGTAGAGAACATCCCACAGACTGGAGGTTGTTTTATAAAAATATATGGAGAGAGAGAGAGAACATCCCATAGATTGGAGGGTGTTTTCTGCATATAGAACATCCCATAGATTTGAGGATGTATTCTATATATAGAACATCCCATAGACTGGAGGCTGTTTTATACATAAAGAACATTCCATAGACTGGAGGCTTTTTTATATATATAGAACATCCCCCAGACATGAGGGTGTTTTATATATATAGAACATCCCACAGACTGGAGGTTGTTTTATATATATAGAACATCCCATTGACTGGAGAGTGTTTTATATATATCAAACATTCCATAGACTGGAGGGTATTTTATATATAGGGAGCATCCCATAGACCAGAATGTGTTTTATATATATATAGAACATCCCAAAGACTGGAAGGTGTTTTATATATAATATGGAGAGAGAGAGAGAACATACCATAGACTGGAGGGTGTTTTATATCAATATATGGAGAGAGGGAGAGAACATCCCATAGAATGGAGGATGTCTTATATATATAGAACATCCCATAGACTGGAGGGTGTTTTATATATATAGATGGAGAGAGAGAGAACATCCCATAGACTGGAGGATGGTTTATATTTATAGAACATCCCTTAGACTGGAGGGTGTTTTATATAAATATATGGAGAGAGAGAGAGAACATCCCATAGACTGGAGGATGTCTTATATATATAGAACATCCCATAGACTGGAGGTTGTTTTATGTAGATATATGGAGAGAGAGAGAGAACATCCCATAGACTGGAGGATGTTTTATATATGTGGAACATACCACAGACTGGAGGATGTTTTATATAGACAGAACATCGCATAGATTGGAGGGTGTTTTATATATATAGAACATCCCGTAGACTGGAGGGTGTTATATAAAAATATAGGGAGAGAAAGAGAGGACATCCCATCGACTGGAGGAATTTTATATATATGGAACATCCCACACACTGGAGGGTGTTTTATATATGTGGAACATATCACAGACTGGAGAGTGTTTTATATGTAGAGAACATCCCACAGACTGGAGGGTTTTTTATATATACAGAACATCTCATAGACTGGAGGGTTGTTTTATATATGGAGAACATCACACAGACTGGAGGGTGTTTTATATATAAAGAACATCGCATAGACTGGAGGGTGGTTTATATATGGAGAACATCACACAGACTGGAGTGTGTTTTATATATAAAGAACATCGCATAGACTGGAGGGTTGTTTTATATATGGAGTACATCACACAGACTGGAGTGTGTTTTATATATAAAGAACATCGCATAGACTGGAGGGTGTTTTATATATATAGATGGAGAGAGAGAGAACATCCCATAGACTGGAGGATGGTTTATATTTATAGAACATCCCTTAGACTGGAGGGTGTTTTATATAAATATATGGAGAGAGAGAGAGAACATCCCATAGACTGGAGGATGTCTTATATATATAGAACATCCCATAGACTGGAGGTTGTTTTATGTAGATATATGGAGAGAGAGAGAGAACATCCCATAGACTGGAGGATGTTTTATATATGTGGAACATACCACAGACTGGAGGATGTTTTATATAGACAGAACATCGCATAGATTGGAGGGTGTTTTATATATATAGAACATCCCGTAGACTGGAGGGTGTTATATAAAAATATAGGGAGAGAAAGAGAGGACATCCCATCGACTGGAGGAATTTTATATATATGGAACATCCCACACACTGGAGGGTGTTTTATATATGTGGAACATATCACAGACTGGAGAGTGTTTTATATGTAGAGAACATCCCACAGACTGGAGGGTTTTTTATATATACAGAACATCTCATAGACTGGAGGGTTGTTTTATATATGGAGAACATCACACAGACTGGAGTGTGTTTTATATATAAAGAACATCGCATAGACTGGAGGGTGTTTTATAAATATAGAACATCCCACAGACTGGAGGTGTTATATATATGTGGAACATCCCACAGACTGGAGTGTGTTTTATATATATAGTACATCCCACAGACTTGAGGGTGGTTTATATGTGGAGAACATCACACAGACTGGAGTGTGTTTTATATATAAAGAACATCGCATAGACTGGAGGGTTGTTTTATATATGGAGAACATCACACAGACTGGAGTGTGTTTTATATATAAAGAACATCGCATAGACTGGAGGGTTGTTTTATATATGGAGAACATCACACAGACTGGAGTGTGTTTTATATATAAAGAACATCGCATAGACTGGAGGGTGTTTTATAAATATAGAACATCCCACAGACTGGAGGTGTTATATATATGTGGAACATCCCACAGACTGGAGTGTGTTTTATATATATCGTACATCCCACAGACTTGAGGGTGGTTTATATGTGGAGAACATCACACAGACTTGAGTGTGTTTTATATATATAGAAGATCCCACAGACTGGAGGATGTTTCATATATACAGAGCATCCCACAGACTGGAGGGTGTTTTTTATAATTAGAACATCCCATAGACTGGAGGCTGTTTCATATATATACAACATCCAACAGACTGGTGGGTATTTTATATATATGGAACATCCCACAGACAGGAAGGAGTTTTATATAAAAGCAAAATACTGCGGATGCTGGAAATCTGAAACAAAAACAAGAAATGCTGGAATCACTCAGCAGGTCCGGCAGCATCTGTGGAAAGAGAAGCAGAGTTAACGTTTCGGGTCAGTGACCCTTCTTCGGAACCTGCTGAGTGATTCCAGCATTTCTTGAAGGAGTTTTATATAGATGTATGGAGAGAGTGAGAGAACATCCCATAGACTGGAGGATATTTTATATATATAGAACATCCCATAGACTGGAGGATGCTTTATATCTGTGGAACATCCCACAGACTGGAGGGTGTTTTATATATGTAGAACATCCCACAGACTTGAGGCTGTCTCATATATTTCGAACATCCTGCAGACTGGAGGCTGTTTTATATAGTTGGAACATCCTGCAGACTGGAGGCTGTTTTATATAGTTGGAACATCCCACAGACTGGAGGGTGATTTATATATGTGGAACATCCCACAGACTGGAGGGTGTTTTATATATATTGAACTACCCACAGCCTGGAGGGTGTTTTATATATATAGAACATCCCACAGACTAGAGGCTGTTTTATATATGTGAAACATCCCACAGACTGGAGGGTGTTTTGTATATATAGAACATCCCACAGACTGGAGGGTGTTTTATATATATTAAACTATCCACAGCCCGGAGGGTGTTTTATATATGTGGAACATCCCACAGACTGGAGGGTATTTTATATATATAGAACATCCCCGAGACTGGAGGGTATTTTATATATATAGAACATCCCACGGACTGGAGGGTGTTTTATATATATAGAACATCCCATAGACTGGAGGGTGTTTTATATATATAGACCATTCCATAGACTGGAGGGTGTTTTATATATATAGAACATCCTCTCGACTGGAGGGTGTTTTATATATATAGAACATCCCAGAGACTGGAGGGTGGTTTATATATATAGAACATTCCATGGACTGGAGGGTGTTTTATGTAGATATATGGAGAGAGAGAGAGAACATCCCACAGACTGGACGGTGTTTTATATATATAGAACATCCCACAGACTGGAGGGTGTTTTATATATACAGAACATCCCATAGACTGGAGGGTGTTTTATATAAATATATGGAGAGATAGAGAGGACATCCCATAGACTGGAGGATGTTTTATCAATATAGAACATCCCATGGACTGGAGGGTGTTTTATATAGATATATGGAGAGAGAGAGAGAACATCCCATAGACTGGAGGATGTTTTATATACATAGATCATCCCATAGACTGGAGGGTGTTCTATATAAATATATGGAGAGAGAGAGAGAACATCACATCGACTGGAAGATGATTTATCTATAAGGAACATCCCACAGACTGGAGGGTGTTTGATATATGTGGAACATACCACAGACTGGAGGGTGTTTTATCTATAAGGAACATCCCACAGACTGGAGGGTGCTTTATATAGATATATGGAGAGAGAGAGAGAACATCCCATAGACTGGAGGATGTTTTATATAGATATATGGAGAGAGAGAGAGAACATCCCATAGACTGGAGGATGTTTTATCTATAAGGAACATCCCACAGACTGGAGGGTGCTTTATATAGATATATGGAGAGAGAGAGAGAACATCCCATAGACTGAAGGATGTTTTATATCTGTGGAACATCTCACAGACTGGAGGGTGTTTTATATATCTACAACATCCCACAGACTTGAGGCTGTCTAATATATTTCGAACATCCTGCAGACTGGAGGGTGTTTTATATATATAGAACATCCTACAGACTGGAGGGTGTTTTATATATATATATGGAGAGAGAGAGAGAACATCCCATAGACTGGAGGATGTTTTATATATACAGAACATCCTACAGACTGGAGGGTGTTTTATATTGATATATGGAGACAGAGAGAGAACATCCCATAGACTGGAGGATGTTTTATATATACAGAACATCCCACAGACTGGAGGGTGTTTTATATATGTGGAACATACCACAGACTGGAGAGTGTTTTATATGTCGAGAACATCCCACAGACTGGAGGGTTTTTTATATATACAGAACATCTCATAGACTGGAGGGTTGTTTTATATATGGGGAACATCACACAGACTGGAGTGTGTTTTATATATAAAGAACATCGCATAGACTGGAGGATGTTTTATCTATAAGGAACATCCCACAGACTGGAGGGTGCTTTATATAGATATATGGAGAGAGAGAGAGAACATCCCATAGACTGAAGGATGTTTTATATCTGTGGAACATCTCACAGACTGGAGGGTGTTTTATATATCTACAACATCCCACAGACTTGAGGCTGTCTAATATATTTCGAACATCCTGCAGACTGGAGGGTGTTTTATATATATAGAACATCCTACAGACTGGAGGGTGTTTTATATATATATATGGAGAGAGAGAGAGAACATCCCATAGACTGGAGGATGTTTTATATATACAGAACATCCTACAGACTGGAGGGTGTTTTATATTGATATATGGAGACAGAGAGAGAACATCCCATAGACTGGAGGATGTTTTATATATACAGAACATCCTACAGACTGGAGGGTGTTTTATATATGTGGAACATACCACAGACTGGAGAGTGTTTTATATGTCGAGAACATCCCACAGACTGGAGGGTTTTTTATATATACAGAACATCTCATAGACTGGAGGGTTGTTTTATATATGGGGAACATCACACAGACTGGAGTGTGTTTTATATATAAAGAACATCGCATAGACTGGAGGGTGTTTTATAAATATAGAACATCCCACAGACTGGAGGTGTTATATATATGTGGAACATCCCACAGACTGGAGTGTGTTTTGTATATGTGGAACATATCACAGACTGGAGGGTTGTTTTATATATGGAAAACATCACACAGACTGGAGGGTTTTTTATATATACAGAACATCGCATAGACTGGAGGGTGTTTTATAAATATAGAACATCCCACAGACTGGAGTGTGTTTTATATATATAGTACATCCCACAGACTTGAGGGTGGTTTATATGTGGAGAACATCACACAGACTGGAGTGTGTTTTATATATAAAGAACATCGCATAGACTGGAGGGTTGTTTTATATATGGAGAACATCACACAGACTGGAGTGTGTTTTATATATAAAGAACATCGCATAGACTGGAGGGTTGTTTTATATATGGAGTACATCACACAGACTGGAGTGTGTTTTATATATAAAGAACATCGCATAGACTGGAGGGTTGTTTTATATATGGAGTACATCACACAGACTGGAGTGTGTTTTATATATAAAGAACATCGCATAGACTGGAGGGTGTTTTATATATATAGTACATCCCACAGACTTGAGGGTGGTTTATATGTGGAGAACATCACACAGACTGGAGTGTGTTTTATATATAAAGAACATCGCATAGACTGGAGGGTTGTTTTATATATGGAGAACATCACACAGACTGGAGTGTGTTTTATATATAAAGAACATCGCATAGACTGGAGGGTTGTTTTATATATGGAGTACATCACACAGACTGGAGTGTGTTTTATATATAAAGAACATCGCATAGACTGGAGGGTTGTTTTATATATGGAGTACATCACACAGACTGGAGTGTGTTTTATATATAAAGAACATCGCATAGACTGGAGGGTGTTTTATAAATATAGAACATCCCACAGACTGGAGGTGTTATATATATGTGGAACATCCCACAGACTGGAGTGTGTTTTATATATATCGTACATCCCACAGACGTGAGGGTGGTTTATATGTGGAGAACATCACACAGACTTGAGTGTGTTTTATATATATAGAACATCCCACAGACTGGAGGATGTTTCATATATACAGAGCATCCCACAGACTGGAGGGTGTTTTTTATAATTAGAACATCCCATAGACTGGAGGCTGTTTCATATTTATACAACATCCAACAGACTGGTGGGTGTTTTATATATATGGAACATCCCACAGACAGGAAGGAGTTTTATATAAAAGCAAAATACTGCGGATGCTGGAAATCTGAAACAAAAACAAGAAATGCTGGAATCACTCAGCAGGTCCGGCAGCATCTGTGGAAAGAGAAGCAGAGTTAACGTTTCGGGTCAGTGACCCTTCTTCGGAACCTGCTGAGTGATTCCAGCATTTCTTGAAGGAGTTTTATATAGATGTATGGAGAGAGTGAGAGAACATCCCATAGACTGGAGGATATTTTATATATATAGAACATCCCATAGACTGGAGGGTGCTTTATATCTGTGGAACATCTCACAGACTGGAGGGTGTTTTATATATGTAGAACATCCCACAGACTTGAGGCTGTCTAATATATTTCGAACATCCTGCAGACTGGAGGCTGTTTTATATAGTTGGAACATCCTGCAGACTGGAGGCTGTTTTATAAAGTTGGAACATCCCACAGACTGGAGGGTGATTTATATATGTGGAACATCCCACAGACTGGAGGGTGTTTTGTATATGTGGAACATCCCACAGACTGGAGGGTGTTTTATATATATTGAACTACCCACAGCCTGGAGGGTGTTTTGTATATATAGAACATCCCACAGACTAGAGGCTGTTTTATATATGTGAAACATCCCACAGACTGGAGGGTGTTTTGTATATATAGAACATCCCACAGACTGGAGGGTGTTTTATATATATTAAACTATCCACAGCCTGGAGGGTGTTTTATATATGTGGAACATCCCACAGACTGGAGGGTATTTTATATATATAGAACATCCCCGAGACTGGAGGGTATTTTATATATATGGAACATCCCACTGACTGGAGGGTGTTTTATATATATAGAACATCCCATAGACTGGAGGGTGTTTTATATATATAGACCATTCCATAGACTGGAGGGTGTTTTATATATATAGAACATCCTCTAGACTGGAGGGTGTTTTATATATATAGAACATCCCAGAGACTGGAGGGTATTTTATATATATAGAACATCCCATAGACTGGAGGGTGGTTTATATATATCGAACATTCCATGGACTGGACGGTGTTTTATGTAGATATATGGAGAGAGAGAGAGAACATCCCATAGACTGGAGGATGTTTTATATATATAGAACATCCTCTAGACTGGAGGATGTTTTATATATATAGAACATCCCACAGACTGGAGGGTGTTTTATATAAATATATGGAGAGATAGAGAGGACATCCCATAGACTGGAGGATGTTTTATCAATATAGAACATCCCATGGACTGGAGGGTGTTTTATATAGCTATATGGAGAGAGAGAGAGAACATCCCATAGACTGGAGGATGTTTTATATACATAGATCATCCCATAGACTGGAGGGTGTTCTATATAAATATATGGAGAGAGAGAGAGAACATCACATCGACTGGAAGATGATTTATCTATAAGGAACATCCCACAGACTGGAGGGTGTTTGATATATGTGGAACATACCACAGACTGGAGGGTGTTTTATCTATAAGGAACATCCCACAGACTGGAGGGTGCTTTATATAGATATATGGAGAGAGAGAGAGAACATCCCATAGACTGGAGGATGTTTTATATAGATATATGGAGAGAGAGAGAGAACATCCCATAGACTGGAGGATGTTTTATCTATAAGGAACATCCCACAGACTGGAGGGTGCTTTATATAGATATATGGAGAGAGAGAGAGAACATCCCATAGACTGAAGGATGTTTTATATCTGTGGAACATCTCACAGACTGGAGGGTGTTTTATATATCTACAACATCCCACAGACTTGAGGCTGTCTAATATATTTCGAACATCCTGCAGACTGGAGGGTGTTTTATATATATAGAACATCCTACAGACTGGAGGGTGTTTTATATATATATATGGCGAGAGAGAGAGAACATCCCATAGACTGGAGGATGTTTTATATATACAGAACATCCTACAGACTGGAGGGTGTTTTATATTGATATATGGAGAGAGAGAGAGAACATCCCATAGACTGGAGGATGTTTTATATATACAGAACATCCTACAGACTGGAGGGTGTTTTATATTGATATATGGAGAGAGAGAGAGAACATCCCATAGACTGGAGGATGTTTTATATATACAGAACATCCTACAGACTGGAGGGTGTTTTATATTGATATATGGAGAGAGAGAGAGAACATCCCATAGACTGGAGGATGTTTTATATATACAGAACATCCTACAGACTGGAGGGTGTTTTATATTGATATATGGAGAGAGAGAGAGAACATCACATCGACTGGAGGATGTTTTATCTATAAGGAACATCCCACAGACTGGAGGGTGTTTTATATATATAGAACATCCCATAGATTGGACGATGTTTTATATAGATATATGGAGAGAGAGAGAGAACATGCCATAGACTGGAGGATGTTTTATCTATAAGGAACATCCCACAGACTGGAGGGTGTTTTATATATGTGGAACATACCACAGACTGGAGGGTGTTTTATATATAGAGAACATCACACAGAATGGAGGGTTTTTAATATATTTAGAAAATCCCACAGACTGGAGGCTGATTTATATATTTGGAACATCCCATAGACTGGAGGGTGTTTTCTATGTATTGAACTACCCACAGCCTGTAGGGTGTTTTATATATATAGAACATCTCACAGAATGGAGGGTTTTTAATATAGATAGAACATCCCACAGACTGGAGGGTGTTTTATATATATAGAACATCCCACAGACTGGAGTTTGTTTTATATATAAAGGACATCCCACAGACTGGAGGGTGTTTTATATATATAGGACATCCCATAGACTGGAGGCTGTTTTATATATATAGAACATCCCACAGACTGGAGGGTGTTTTATATATATAGAACATCCCACAGACTGGAGGGTGTTTTATATATACAGAACATCCCACAGACTGGAGGGTGTTTTATATATATAGAACATCTCACAGAATGGAGGGTTTTTTATCTCGATAGAACCTTCCACAGACTGGAGTGTGTTTTATATATAGAGAACATCTCACAGAATGGAGGGTTTTTAATATATTTAGAACATCCCACAGACTGGAGGCTGTTTTATATATTTGGAACATCCCATAGACTGGAGGGTGTTTTCTATATATTGAACTACCCACAGCCTGGAGGGTGTTTTATATATTTTGAACATCTCACAGAATGGAGGGTTTTTAATATAGATAGAACATCCCACAGACTGGAGGGTGTTTTATATGTTTGGAACATCTCACAGAATGGAGGGTTTTTAATATAGATAGAACATCCCACAGACTGGAGGGTGTTTTATATATGTAGAACATCCCACAGACTGGAGGGTGTTTTATATATATAGAACATCCCACAGACTGGAGGGTGTTTTATATATATAGGACATCCCACAGACTGGAGAGTGTTTTATAAAGATAGACCATTCCATAGACTGGAGGGTGTTTTATATATATAGAACATCCCCTAGACTGGAGGGTGTTTTATATAGATATATGGAGAGAGAGAGAGAACATCCCATGGACTGGAGATTGTTTTATATATATAGAACATCCTACAGACTGGAGGGTGTTTTATATAGATATATGGAGAGAGAGAGAGAACATCCCATAGACTGGAGGATGTTTTATATATATAGAACATCCTACAGACTGGAGTGTGTTTTATATTGAAATATGGAGAGAGAGAGAGAACATCCCATAGACTGGAGGATGTTTTATATATATAGAACATCCCAGAAACTGGACGGTGTTTTATATAGATATATAAAGAGAGCGAGAGAACATCACATAGACTGGAGGATGTTTTATATATATAGAACATCCCAGAGACTGGAGGGAGTTTTAGAAATATAGAACATCCCATAGACTGGAATGTGTTTTATATATATATATATGGAGAGACAGAGGGAACATCCATGGACTGTAAGATGTATTTTATAGAAAGAACATCCCATAGACTGGAGGGTGTTTTATATAGATAGATGGAGAGAGAGAGAGAACATCCCATAGACTGGAGGATGTTTCACATATATATAGAACATTCCCGAGACAGGAGGGTATTTTATATATATAGAACATCCCAGAGACTGGAGGGTGTTTTATATATATAGAACATCCCACAGACTGGAGGGTGTTATATATATATAGAACATCCCATAGACTGGAGGGTGTTTTATATATATAGACCATTCCATAGACTGGAGGGTGTTTTATATATATAGAACATCCCCTAGACTGGAGGGTGCTTTATATATATAGAACATCCCAGAGACTGGAGGGTGTTTTATATATATAGAACATCCCCTAGACTGGAGGGTGCTTTATATATATAGAACATCCCAGAGACTGGAGGGTGTTTTATATTTATAGAACATCCCATAGACTGGAGGGTGTTTTTTTATATATAGACCATTCCATAGACTGGAGGGTGTTTTATATATATAGAACATCCCAGAGACTGGAGGGTGTTTTATATATATCGAACATCCCACAGACTGGAGGGTGTTATATATATATAGAACATCCCATAGACTGGTGGGTGTTTTATATATATAGAACATTCCATAGACTGGAGGGTGTTTGATATATATAGAACATCCCCTAGACTGGAGGGTGTTTTATATATATAGAACATCCCATAGACTGGAGAGTGTTTTATATATATAGACCATCCTTTAGACGGGAGGGTGTTTTATATATATAGGAAATCCCCTGGACTGGAGGATGTTTTATATATATAGAACAGCCAGAGACTGGAGGGTGTTTTATATATATAGAACATCCCACAGACTGGAGGCTGTTTTATGTAGATATATGGAGAGAGAGAGAGAACATCCCATAGACTGGAGGATGTTTTATACATATAGAACATCCCATAGACCGGAGGGTGGTTTATATATATAGAACATTCCATAGACTGGAGGATGTTTTATATATAAAGAACAGCCAGAGGCTGGAGGGTGTTTTATATATATAGAACATCCCACAGACTGGAGGCTGTTTTATGTAGATATATGGAGAGAGAGAGAGAACATCCCATCGACTGGAGGATGTTTTATACATATAGAACATCCCATAGACTGGAGGGTGTTTTATATAAATATATGGAGATAGAGAGAGAACATCACATGGACTGGAGGCTGTTTTATATATTTGGAACATCCCACAGACTGGAGGGTATTTTATATATATAGAACATCCCAGAGACTGGAGGGTGTTTTATATATATAGAACATCCCACAGACTGGAGGGTGTTATATATATATAGAACATCCCATAGACTGGAGGGTGTTTTATATATATAGACCATTCCATAGACTGGAGGGTGTTTTATATATATAGAACATCCCCTAGACTGGAGGGTGCTTTATATATATAGAACATCCCAGAGACTGGAGGGTGTTTTATATTTATAGAACATCCCATAGACTGGAGGGTGTTTTTTTATATATAGACCATTCCATAGACTGGAGGGTGTTTTATATATATAGAACATCCCAGAGACTGGAGGGTGTTTTATATATATCGAACATCCCACAGACTGGAGGGTGTTATATATATATAGAACATCCCATAGACTGGTGGGTGTTTTATATATATAGAACATTCCATAGACTGGAGGGTGTTTGATATATATAGAACATCCCCTAGACTGGAGGGTGTTTTATATATATAGAACATCCCATAGACTGGAGAGTGTTTTATATATATAGACCATCCTTTAGACGGGAGGGTGTTTTATATATATAGGAAATCCCCTGGACTGGAGGATGTTTTATATATATAGAACAGCCAGAGACTGGAGGGTGTTTTATATATATAGAACATCCCACAGACTGGAGGCTGTTTTATGTAGATATATGGAGAGAGAGAGAGAACATCCCATAGACTGGAGGATGTTTTATACATATAGAACATCCCATAGACCGGAGGGTGGTTTATATATATAGAACATTCCATAGACTGGAGGATGTTTTATATATAAAGAACAGCCAGAGGCTGGAGGGTGTTTTATATATATAGAACATCCCACAGACTGGAGGCTGTTTTATGTAGATATATGGAGAGAGAGAGAGAACATCCCATCGACTGGAGGATGTTTTATACATATAGAACATCCCATAGACTGGAGGGTGTTTTATATAAATATATGGAGATAGAGAGAGAACATCACATGGACTGGAGGCTGTTTTATATATTTGGAACATCCCACAGACTGGAGGGTGTTTTATATATATTGAACTACCCACAGCCTGGAGGGTGTTTTATATATAGAGAACATCCCACAGACTGGAGGGTGTTTTATATATATTGAACTACCCACAGCCTGTAGGGTGTTTTATATATAGAGAACATCTCACAGAATGGAGGGTTTTTTATGTAGATAGAACATCCCACAGACTGGAGGGTGTTTTACATATGGAGAACATCCCACAAACTGGAGGCTGTTTTCTATATTTGGAACATCCCACAGACTGGAGGGTGTTTTATATATATTGAACTACCCACAGCCTGGAGGGTGTTTTATATATAGAGAACATCCCACAGACTGGAGGGTGTTTTATATATATTGAACTACCCACAGCCTGGAGGGTGTTTTATATATAGAGAACATCTCACAGAATGGAGGGTTTTTTATGTAGATAGAACATCCCACAGCCTGGAGGGTGTTTTACATATGGAGAACATCCCACAAACTGGAGGCTGTTTTCTATATTTGGAACATCCCACAGACTGGAGGGTGTTTTCTATATAGAAAACATCACATAGACTGGAGGATGTTTTATATATATGGAACATCCCACAGACTGGAGGCTGTTTTATATATATGGAACATCCAATAGACTGGAGGGTGTTTTATATATATAGAACATCCCATTGACTGGAGGGTGTTTTATATATACAGAACATCCCATAGACTGGAGGGTGTTTTATATATATAGAACATCCCATAGACTGGAGGATGTTTTATATACATGGAACATCCCATAGACTGGAGGCTGTTTTATATATACAGAACATCCCATAGACTGGAGGGTGTTTTATATATATAGAACATTCCATAGACTGGAGGATGTTTCATACATATTGAACATCCCATAGACACGAGGGTGTTTTATATATATAGAACATTCCATGGACTGGAGGATGTTTCATACATATTGAACATCCCATAGACACGAGGGTGTTTTATATATATAGAACATTCCATAGACTGGAGGGTGTTTTATATATATAGAACATCCCATCGACTGGAGGATGTTTTATATATATAGAACATCCCATAGACTGGAGGGTGTTTTATATAAATAGAACATCCCACAGACTGGAGGGTGTTTTATATATATAGAACATCCCATGGACTGGAGGATGTTTTATATATATAGAACATCCCATAGACTGGAGGGTGTTTATATAAACAGAACATCCCACAGATAGGAGGGTGTTTTATATATATAGAACATTCCATAGACTGGAGGGTGTTTTATATATATAGAACATCCCATAGACTGGAGGGTGTTTTATATAAATAGAACATCCCACAGACTGGAGGGTGTTTTATATATATAGAACATCCCATGGACTGGAGGATGTTTTATATATATAGAACATCCCATAGACTGGAGGGTGTTTTATATAAACAGAACATCCCACAGACTGGAGGATGTTTTAGATAAACAGAACATCCCACAGATTGGATGGTGTTTTATATATATAGAACATCCCACAGACTGGAGGGTGTTTTATATAAACAGAACATCCCACAGATTGGAGGGTGTTTTATATATATAGAACATCCCACAGACTGGAGGGTGTTTTATATAAATAGAACATCCCATAGACTGGAGTGTGTTTTATATATATAGAACATCCCATAGACTGGAGGGTGTTTCTTTAAATAGAACATCCCACAGACTGGAGGATGTTTTATATATATAGAACATCCCATAGACTGGAGGGTGTTTTATATATATAGAACATCCCACAGACTGGAGGGTGTTTTATATAAACAGAACATCCCACAGATTGGAGGGTGTTTTATATATATAGAACATCCCACAGACTGGAGGGTGTTTTATATAAATAGAACATTCCATAGACTGGAGTGTGTTTTATATATATAGAACATCCCATAGACTGGAGGGTGTTTCTTTAAATAGAACATCCCACAGACTGGAGGGTGTTTTATATATATAGAACATTCAATAGACTGGAGGGTGTTTTATATATATAGAACATCCCCTGGACTGGAGGGTGTTTTATATATAGAGAACATCCCATAGACTGGAGGGTGTTTTATATATATAGGACATCCCATAGACTGGAGGGTGTTTTATATATGTGGAACATCCCTCAGACTGGAGGTGTTATATATATATATACAAGATTACATAGACTGGAGGATGTTTTATATAAATATTTGGAGAGAGAGAGAGAACATCCCACAGACTGGAGGGTGTTTTATATATATAGAACATCCCATAGACTGGAGGGTGTTTCTTTAAATAGAACATCCCACAGACTGGAGGGTGTTTTATATATACACAATATCCCATAGACTGGAGGGTATTTTATATAAATATATGGAGAGAGAGAGAGGACATCCCATCGACTGGAGGATGTTTTATATAGATATATGGAGAGAGAGAGAGAACATCCCATAGACTGGAGGATGTTTTATCCATAAGGAACATCCCACAGACTGGAGGGTGTTTTATATATGTGGAACATACCACAGACTGGAGGGTGTTTTATATATATCGATCATCCTACAGACTTGAGGCTGTCTTACATATTTAGAACATCCCACAGACTGGAGGCTGTTTTCTATATTTGGAACATCCCACAGACTGGAGGGTGTTTTATATATAGAGAACATCTCACAGAATGGAGGGTTTTTAATATATTTAGAACATCCCACAGACTGGAGGCTGTTTTATATATTTGGAACATCCCATAGACTGGAGGGTCTTTTCTATATATTGAACTACCCACAGCCTGGAGGGTGTTTTATATAGATAGAACATCTCACAGAATGGAGGGTTTTTCATCTCGATAGAACATCCCACAGACTGGAGGGTGTTTTAGATATTTCGGACAACACACAGACTGGAGGGTGTTTTATATAAAGGGGACATCCCACAGACTGGAGGGTTTTTTATGTATGTGGAACATCCCACAGACTGGAGGTGTTATAGATATATAGAACATCCCACAGACTGGAGGCTGTTTTATATATTTGGAACATCCCACAGACTGGAGGGTGTTTTATATTTACACAATATCCCATAGACTGGAGGGTATTTTATATAAATATATGGAGAGAGAGAGAGGACATCCCATCGACTGGAGGATGTTTTATATAGATATATGGAGAGAGAGAGAGAACATCCCATAGACTGGAGGATGTTTTATCCATAAGGAACATCCCACAGACTGGAGGGTGTTTTATATATGTGGAACATACCACAGACTGGAGGGTGTTTTATATATATCGATCATCCTACAGACTTGAGGCTGTCTTACATATTTAGAACATCCCACAGACTGGAGGCTGTTTTCTATATTTGGAACATCCCACAGACTGGAGGGTGTTTTATATATAGAGAACATCTCACAGAATGGAGGGTTTTTAATATATTTAGAACATCCCACAGACTGGAGGCTGTTTTATATATTTGGAACATCCCATAGACTGGAGGGTCTTTTCTATATATTGAACTACCCACAGCCTGGAGGGTGTTTTATATAGATAGAACATCTCACAGAATGGAGGGTTTTTCATCTCGATAGAACATCCCACAGACTGGAGGGTGTTTTAGATATTTCGGACAACACACAGACTGGAGGGTGTTTTATATAAAGGGGACATCCCACAGACTGGAGGGTTTTTTATGTATGTGGAACATCCCACAGACTGGAGGTGTTATAGATATATAGAACATCCCACAGACTGGAGGCTGTTTTATATATTTGGAACATCCCACAGACTGGAGGGTGTTTTATATATATTGAACTACCCAAAGCCTGGAGGGTGTTTTATATATAGAGAACATCCCACAGACTGGAGGGTTTTTTATATAGATAGAACATCCCACAGACTGGAGGGTGTTTTATATATAGAGAACATCCCACAGACTGGAGGGTGTTTTCTATATATTGAACTACCCACAGACTGGAGGGTGTTTTATATATAGAGAACATCCCACAAACTGGAGGGTGTTTTATATATATTGAACTACCCACAGCCTGGAGGGTGTTTTATATATAGAGAACATCCCACAAACTGGAGGGTGTTTTATATATATTGAACTACCCACAGCCTGGAGGGTGTTTTATATATAGAGAACATCCCACAAACTGGAGGGTGTTTTATATATATTGAACTACCCACAGCCTGGAGGGTGTTTTATATATAGAGAACATCCCACAGACTGGAGGGTGTTTTATATATATAGAACATCTCACAGAAAGGAGGGTTTTTTATATACATAGAACATCCCACAGCCTGGAGGTTGTTTTATATATATTGATCATCTCACAGAATGGAGGGTTTTTTATATTGACAGAACATTCCATGGACTGGAGGGTGTGTTATATTTAGAGAACATCCCACAAACTGGAGGGTGTTTTATATATATTGAACTACCCACAGCCTGGAGGGTGTTTTATATATAGAAAACATCCCACAGACTGGAGGGTGTTTTATATATATAGAACATCTCACAGAATGGAGGGTTTTTTATATAGATAGAACATCCCACAGACTGGAGGGTGTTTTATATGTATAGAACATCTCACAGAATGGAGGGTTTTTTATATAGATAGAACATCCCACAGACTGGAGGGTGTTTTATATATGGAGAACATCCCACAAACTGGAGGGTGTTTTATATATATTGAACTACCCACAGCCTGGAGGGTGTTTTGTATATAGAAAACATCCCACAGACTGGAGGGTGTTTTATATGTATTGAACTACCCACAGCCTGGAGGGTGTTTTCTATATAGAGAACATCTGACAGAATGGAGGGTTTTTTATATGTATAGAACATCCCATAGACTGGAGGATGTTTTATATATATGGAACATCCCATAGATTGGAGGCTGTTTTATATATATGGAACATCCCATAGACTGGAGGGTGTTTTATATATATAGAACATCCCTTTGACTGGAGGGTGTTTTATATATATGGAACATCCCATAGACTGGAGGGTGTTTTATATATATGGAACATCCCATAGACTGGAGGGTGTTTTATATATACAGAACATCCCATAGACTGGAGGGTATTTTACATATATATAGAACATCCCATAGACTGGAGGATGTTTCATACATATTGAACATCCCATAGACTGGAGGGTGTTTTATATATATGGACCATCCCATAGACTGGAGGGTGTTTTATATATATAGAACATCCCATTGACTGGAGGGTGTTTTATATATATGGAACATCCCATAGACTGGAGGGTGTTTTATATATATGGAACATCCCATAGACTGGAGGGTGTTTTATATATACAGAACATCCCATAGACTGGAGGGTGTTTTATATATATAGAACATCCCATAGACTGGAGGGTGTTTTATATAAATAGAACATTCCATAAACTGGAGGGTGTTTTATATATATAGAACATTCCATAGACTGGAGGTTGTTTATATATATAGAACATCCCATCGACTGGAGGATGTTTTATATATATAGAACATCCCATAGACTGGAGGGTGTTTTATATAAATAGAACATCCCACAGACTGGAGGGTGTTTTATATAAAGAGAACATCCCACAGATTGGAGGGTGTTTTATATATATAGAACATCCCACAGACTGGAGGGTGTTTTATATATATAGAACATCCCATAGACTGGAGGGTGTTTTATATATATAGAACATTCAATAGACTGGAGGGTGTTTTATATATATAGAACATCCCCTGGACTGGAGGGTGTTTTATATATATAGAACATTCAATAGACTGGAGGGTGTTTTATATATATAGAACATCCCCTGGACTGGAGGGTGTTTTATATATATAGAACATCCCACAGACTGGAGGGTGTTTTATATATATAGAACATCCCATAGACTGGAGGGTGTTTTATATATATAGAACATTCAATAGACTGGAGGGTGTTTTATATATATAGAACATCCCATAGACTGGAGGGTGTTTTATATATATAGAACATCCCCTGGACTGGAGAGTGTTTTATATATATAGAACATTCAATAGACTGGAGGGTGTTTTTTATATATAGAACATCCCATAGACTGGAGGGTGTTTTATATATATGGAACATTCAATAGACTGGAGGGTGTTTTATATATATAGAACATCCCCTGGACTGGAGGGTGTTTTATATATATAGAACATCCCATAGACTGGAGGGTGTTTTATATATATAGAACATCCCATAGACTGGAGGGTGTTTTATATATATAGAACATCCCCTGGACTGGAGGGTGTTTTATATATATAGAACATTCAATAGACTGGAGGGTGTTTTATATATATAGAACATTCAATAGACTGGAGGGTGTTTTTTATATATAGAACATCCCATAGACTGGAGGGTGTTTTATATATATAGAACATCCCATAGACTGGAGGGTGTTTTATATATATAGAACATCCCCTGGACTGGAGGGTGTTTTATATATATAGAACATTCAATAGACTGGAGGGTGTTTTATATAGATAGAACATTCAATAGACCGGAGGGTGTTTTATATATATAGAACATCCCCTGGACTGGAGGGTGTTTTATATATATAGAAGATCCCATAGACTGGAGGGTGTTTTATATATATAGAACATCCCCTGGACTGGAGGGTGTTTTATATATATAGAACATTCAATAGACTGGAGGGTGTTTTATATATATAGAACATCCCACAGACTGGAGGCTGTTTTATGTAGATATATGGAGAGAGAGAGAGAACATCCCATAGACTGGAGGATGTTTTATACATATAGAACATCCCATAGACCGGAGGGTGGTTTATATATATAGAACATTCCATAGACTGGAGGATGTTTTATATATAAAGAACAGCCAGAGACTGGAGGGTGTTTTATATATATAGAACATCCCACAGACTGGAGGCTGTTTTATGTAGATATATGTAGAGAGAGAGAGAACATCCCATAGACTGGAGGATGTTTTATACATATAGAACATCCCATAGACTGGAGGGTGTTTTATATAAATATATGGAGAGAGAGAGAGAACATCACATGGACTGGAGGCTGTTTTATATATATTGAACTACCCACAGCCTGGAGGGTGTTTTATATATAGAGAACATCCCACAGACTGGAGGGTGTTTTATATATATTGAACTACCCACAGCCTGGAGGGTGTTTTATATATAGAGAACATCTCACAGAATGGAGGGTTTTTTATGTAGATAGAACATCCCACAGACTGGAGGGTGTTTTACATATGGAGAACATCCCACAAACTGGAGGCTGTTTTCTATATTTGGAACATCCCACAGACTGGAGGGTGTTTTCTATATAGAAAACATCACATAGACTGGAGGATGTTTTATATATATGGAACATCCCACAGACTGGAGGCTGTTTTATATATATGGAACATCCCATAGACTGGAGGGTGTTTTATATATATAGAACATCCCATTGACTGGAGGGTGTTTTATATATACAGAACATCCCATAGACTGGAGGGTGTTTTATATATATAGAACATCCCATAGACTGGAGGATGTTTTATATATATGGAACATCCCATAGACTGGAGGCTGTTTTATATATATGGAACACCCCATAGACTGGAGGGTGTTTTATATATATAGAACATCCCATTGACTGGAGGGTGTTTTATATATACAGAACATCCCATAGACTGGAGGGTGTTTTACATATATAGCACATTCCATAGACTGGAGGATGTTTCATACATATTGAACATCCCATAGACTGGAGGGTGTTTTATATATATAGAACATCCCATTGACTGGAGGGTGTTTTATATATACAGAACATCCCACAAACTGGAGGGTGTTTTATATATATTGAACTACCCACAGCCTGGAGGGTGTTTTGTATATAGAAAACATCCCACAGACTGGAGGGTGTTTTATATGTATTGAACTACCCACAGCCTGGAGGGTGTTTTCTATATAGAGAACATCTGACAGAATGGAGGGTTTTTTATATGTATAGAACATCCCATAGACTGGAGGATGTTTTATATATATGGAACATCCCATAGATTGGAGGCTGTTTTATATATATGGAACATCCCATAGACTGGAGGGTGTTTTATATATATAGAACATCCCTTTGACTGGAGGGTGTTTTATATATATGGAACATCCCATAGACTGGAGGGTGTTTTATATATATGGAACATCCCATAGACTGGAGGGTGTTTTATATATACAGAACATCCCATAGACTGGAGGGTATTTTACATATATATAGAACATCCCATAGACTGGAGGATGTTTCATACATATTGAACATCCCATAGACTGGAGGGTGTTTTATATATATGGACCATCCCATAGACTGGAGGGTGTTTTATATATATAGAACATCCCATTGACTGGAGGGTGTTTTATATATATGGAACATCCCATAGACTGGAGGGTGTTTTATATATATGGAACATCCCATAGACTGGAGGGTGTTTTATATATACAGAACATCCCATAGACTGGAGGGTGTTTTATATATATAGAACATCCCATAGACTGGAGGGTGTTTTATATAAATAGAACATTCCATAAACTGGAGGGTGTTTTATATATATAGAACATTCCATAGACTGGAGGTTGTTTATATATATAGAACATCCCATCGACTGGAGGATGTTTTATATATATAGAACATCCCATAGACTGGAGGGTGTTTTATATAAATAGAACATCCCACAGACTGGAGGGTGTTTTATATAAAGAGAACATCCCACAGATTGGAGGGTGTTTTATATATATAGAACATCCCACAGACTGGAGGGTGTTTTATATATATAGAACATCCCATAGACTGGAGGGTGTTTTATATATATAGAACATTCAATAGACTGGAGGGTGTTTTATATATATAGAACATCCCCTGGACTGGAGGGTGTTTTATATATATAGAACATTCAATAGACTGGAGGGTGTTTTATATATATAGAACATTCCCTGGACTGGAGGGTGTTTTATATATATAGAACATCCCACAGACTGGAGGGTGTTTTATATATATAGAACATCCCATAGACTGGAGGGTGTTTTATATATATAGAACATTCAATAGACTGGAGGGTGTTTTATATATATAGAACATCCCATAGACTGGAGGGTGTTTTATATATATAGAACATCCCCTGGACTGGAGAGTGTTTTATATATATAGAACATTCAATAGACTGGAGGGTGTTTTTTATATATAGAACATCCCATAGACTGGAGGGTGTTTTATATATATGGAACATTCAATAGACTGGAGGGTGTTTTATATATATAGAACATCCCCTGGACTGGAGGGTGTTTTATATATATAGAACATCCCATAGACTGGAGGGTGTTTTATATATATAGAACATCCCATAGACTGGAGGGTGTTTTATATATATAGAACATCCCCTGGACTGGAGGGTGTTTTATATATATAGAACATTCAATAGACTGGAGGGTGTTTTATATATATAGAACATTCAATAGACTGGAGGGTGTTTTTTATATATAGAACATCCCATAGACTGGAGGGTGTTTTATATATATAGAACATCCCATAGACTGGAGGGTGTTTTATATATATAGAACATCCCCTGGACTGGAGGGTGTTTTATATATATAGAACATTCAATAGACTGGAGGGTGTTTTATATAGATAGAACATTCAATAGACCGGAGGGTGTTTTATATATATAGAACATCCCCTGGACTGGAGGGTGTTTTATATATATAGAAGATCCCATAGACTGGAGGGTGTTTTATATATATAGAACATCCCCTGGACTGGAGGGTGTTTTATATATATAGAACATTCAATAGACTGGAGGGTGTTTTATATATATAGAACATCCCACAGACTGGAGGCTGTTTTATGTAGATATATGGAGAGAGAGAGAGAACATCCCATAGACTGGAGGATGTTTTATACATATAGAACATCCCATAGACCGGAGGGTGGTTTATATATATAGAACATTCCATAGACTGGAGGATGTTTTATATATAAAGAACAGCCAGAGACTGGAGGGTGTTTTATATATATAGAACATCCCACAGACTGGAGGCTGTTTTATGTAGATATATGTAGAGAGAGAGAGAACATCCCATAGACTGGAGGATGTTTTATACATATAGAACATCCCATAGACTGGAGGGTGTTTTATATAAATATATGGAGAGAGAGAGAGAACATCACATGGACTGGAGGCTGTTTTATATATATTGAACTACCCACAGCCTGGAGGGTGTTTTATATATAGAGAACATCCCACAGACTGGAGGGTGTTTTATATATATTGAACTACCCACAGCCTGGAGGGTGTTTTATATATAGAGAACATCTCACAGAATGGAGGGTTTTTTATGTAGATAGAACATCCCACAGACTGGAGGGTGTTTTACATATGGAGAACATCCCACAAACTGGAGGCTGTTTTCTATATTTGGAACATCCCACAGACTGGAGGGTGTTTTCTATATAGAAAACATCACATAGACTGGAGGATGTTTTATATATATGGAACATCCCACAGACTGGAGGCTGTTTTATATATATGGAACATCCCATAGACTGGAGGGTGTTTTATATATATAGAACATCCCATTGACTGGAGGGTGTTTTATATATACAGAACATCCCATAGACTGGAGGGTGTTTTATATATATAGAACATCCCATAGACTGGAGGATGTTTTATATATATGGAACATCCCATAGACTGGAGGCTGTTTTATATATATGGAACACCCCATAGACTGGAGGGTGTTTTATATATATAGAACATCCCATTGACTGGAGGGTGTTTTATATATACAGAACATCCCATAGACTGGAGGGTGTTTTACATATATAGCACATTCCATAGACTGGAGGATGTTTCATACATATTGAACATCCCATAGACTGGAGGGTGTTTTATATATATAGAACATCCCATTGACTGGAGGGTGTTTTATATATACAGAACATCCCATAGACTGGAGGGTGTTTTATATATATAGAACATCCCATAGACTGGAGGATGTTTTATATATATGGAACATCCCATAGACTGGAGGCTGTTTTATATATATGGAACATCCCATAGACTGGAGTGTGTTTTATATATATAGAACATCCCATTGACTGGAGGGTGTTTTATATATACAGAACATCCCATAGACTGGAGGGTATTTTACATATATAGAACATTCCATAGACTGGAGGATGTTTCATACATATTGAACATCCCATAGACACGAGGGTGTTTTATATATATAGAACATTCCATAGACTGGAGGGTGTTTTATATATATTGAACATCCCATCGACTGGAGGATGTTTTATATATATAGAACATCCCATAGACTGGAGGGTGTTTTATATAAATAGAACATCCCACAGACTGGAGGGTGTTTTATATATATAGAACATCCCATGGACTGGAGGATGTTTTATATAAACAGAACATCCCACAGATTGGAGGGTGTTTTATATATATAGAACATCCCACAGACTGGAGGGTGTTTTATATAAACAGAACATCGCACAGATTGGAGGGTGTTTTATATATATAGAACATTCAATAGACTGGAGGGTGTTTTATATATATAGAACATCCCCTGGACTGGAGGGTGTTTTATATATATAGAACATCCCATAGACTGGAGGGTGTTTTATATATATAGGACATCCCATAGACTGGAGGGTGTTTTATATATGTGGAACATCCCACAGACTGGAGGTGTTATATATATATATACAAGATTACATAGAGTGGAGGATGTTTTATATAAATATTTGGAGAGAGAGAGAGAACATCCCACAGACTGGAGGGTGTTTTATCTAGATATATGGAGAGAGAGAGCTAACATCCCATAGACTGGAGGGTGTTTTATATATACACAATATCCCATAGACTGGAGGGTATTTTATATAAATATATGGAGAGTGAGAGAGGACATCCCATAGACTGGACGATGTTTTATATAGATATATGGAGAGAGAGAGAGAACATCACATTGACTGGAGGATGTTTTATCTATCAGGAACATCCCACAGACTGGAGGGTGTTTTATATATATAGAACATCCCATAGACTGGACGATGTTTTATATAGATATATGGAGAGAGAGAGAGAACATTCCATAGACTGGAGGATGTTTTATCCATAAGGAACATCCCACAGACTGGAGGGTGTTTTATATATGTGGAACATTCAATAGACTGGAGGGTGTTTTATATATATAGAACATCCCCTGGACTGGAGGGTGTTTTATGTATATAGAACATCCCATAGACTGGAGGGTGTTTTATATATATAGAACATCCCATAGACTGGAGGGTGTTTTATATATATAGAACATTCAATAGACTGGAGGGTGTTTTATATATATAGAACATCCCCTGGACTGGAGGGTGTTTTATATATATAGAACATCCCATAGACTGGAGGGTGTTTTATATATATAGAACATCCCATAGACTGGAGGGTGTTTTATATATATAGAACATTCAATAGACTGGAGGGTGTTTTATACATATAGAACATCCCCTGGGCTGGAGGGTGTTTTATATATATAGAACATCCCATAGACTGGAGGGTGTTTTATATATATAGAACATCCCCTGGACTGGAGGGTGTTTTATATATATAGAACATTCAATAGACTGGAGGGTGTTTTATATATATAGAACATCTCACAGAATGGAGGGTTTTTCATCTCGATAGATCATCCCACAGACTGGAGGGTGTTTTATATATATTGAACTACCCACAGCCTGGAGGGTGTTTTATATATAGAGAACATCCCACAGACTGGAGGGTGTTTTATATAGATAGAACATCCCACAGACGGGAGGGTGTTTTATATATATAGGAAATCCCCTGGACTGGAGGATGTTTTATATATATAGAACAGCCAGAGACTGGAGGGCGTTTTATATATATAGAACATCCCACAGACTGGAGGCTGTTTTATGTAGATATATGGAGAGAGAGAGAGAACATCCCATAGACTGGAGGATGTTTTATACATATAGAACATCCCATAGACCGGAGGGTGGTTTATATATATAGAACATTCCATAGACTGGAGGATGTTTTATATTTCAAGAATAGCCAGAGACTGGAGGGTGTTTTATATATATAGAACATCCCACAGACTGGAGGCTGTTTTATGTAGATATATGGAGAGAGAGAGAGAATATCCCATAGACTGGAGGATGTTTTATACATATAGAACATCCCATAGACTGGAGGGTGTTTTATATAAATATATGGAGAGAGAGAGAGAACATCACATGGACTGGAGGGTGGTTTATATTGATAGAACATCCCACAGACTGGAGGGTGTTTTATATATATTGAACTACCCACAGCCTGGAGGGTGTTTTATATATATTGAACTACCCACAGCCTGGAGGGTGTTTTATATATAGAGAACATCCCATGGACTGGAGGGTGTTTTATATATATAGAACATCTCACAGAATGGAGGGTTTTTTATATAGATAGAACATCCCACAGACTGGAGGGTGTTTTATATATGGAGAACATCCCACAAACTGGAGGCTGTTTTCTATATTTGGAACATCCCACAGACTGGAGGGTGTTTTCTATATCGAAAACATCCCATAGACTGGAGGATGTTTTATATATATGGAACATCCCATAGACTGGAGGGTGTTTTATATATATAGAACATCCCATTGACTGGAGGGTGTTTTATATATACAGAACATCCCATAGACTGGAGGGTGTTTTACATATATATAGAACATCCCATAGACTGGAGGATGTTTCATACATATTGAACATCCCATAGACACGAGGGTGTTTTATATATATAGAACATCCCATAGACTGGAGGGTGTTTTATATATGGAGAACATCCCACAAACTGGAGGCTGTTTTATATATATTGAACTACCCACAGCCTGGAGGGTGTTTTCTATATAGAAAACATCCCATAGACTGGAGGATGTTTTATATATATTGAACATCCCATAGACTGGAGGCTGTTTTATATATATGGAACATCCCATAGACTGGAGGGTGTTTTATATATATAGAACATCCCATTGACTGGAGGGTGTTTTATATATACAGAACATCCCATAGACTGGAGGGTGTTTTATATATATAGAACATCCCATTGACTGGAGGGTGTTTTATATATACAGAACATCCCATAGACTGGAGGGTGTTTTACATATATAGAACATTCCATAGACTGGAGGATGTTTCATACATATTGAACATCCCATAGACACGAGGGTGTTTTATATATATAGAACATTCCATAGACTGGAGGGTGTTTTATATATATTGAACATCCCATCGACTGGAGGATGTTTTATATATATAGAACATCCCATAGACTGGAGGGTGTTTTATATAAATAGAACATCCCACAGACTGGAGGGTGTTTTATATATATAGAACATCCCATGGACTGGAGGATGTTTTATATAAACAGAACATCCCACAGATTTGAGGGTGTTTTATATATATAGAACATCCCACAGACTGGAGGGTGTTTTATATAAACAGAACATCGCACAGATTGGAGGGTGTTTTATATATAAGGAACATCCCACAGACTGGAGGGTGTTTTATATAAATAGAACATCCCATAGACTGGAGTGTGTTTTATATATATAGAACATCCCATAGACTGGACGGTGTTTCTTTAAATAGAACATCCCACAGACTGGAGGGTGTTTTATATATATAGAACATTCAATAGACTGGAGGGTGTTTTATATATATAGAACATCCCCTGGACTGGAGGGTGTTTTATATATATAGAACATCCCATAGACTGGAGGGTGTTTTATATATATAGGACATCCCATAGACTGGAGGGTGTTTTATATATGTGGAACATCCCACAGACTGGAGGTGTTATATATATATATACAAGATTACATAGAGTGGAGGATGTTTTATATAAATATTTGCAGAGAGAGAGAGAACATCCCACAGACTGGAGGGTGTTTTATGTAGATATATGGAGAGAGAGAGCTAACATCCCATAGACTGGAGGGTGTTTTATATATACACAATATCCCATAGACTGGAGGGTATTTTATATAAATATATGGAGAGAGAGAGAGGACATCCCATAGACTGGACGATGTTTTATATAGATATATGGAGAGAGAGAGAGAACATCACATTGACTGGAGGATGTTTTATCTATCAGGAACATCCCACAGACTGGAGGGTGTTTTATATATATAGAACATCCCATAGACTGGACGATGTTTTATATAGATATATGGAGAGAGAGAGAGAACATTCCATAGACTGGAGGATGTTTTATCCATAAGGAACATCCCACAGACTGGAGGGTGTTTTATATATGTGGAACATTCAATAGACTGGAGGGTGTTTTATATATATAGAACATCCCCTGGACTGGAGGGTGTTTTATGTATATAGAACATCCCATAGACTGGAGGGTGTTTTATATATATAGAACATCCCATAGACTGGAGGGTGTTTTATATATATAGAACATTCAATAGACTGGAGGGTGTTTTATATATATAGAACATCCCCTGGACTGGAGGGTGTTTTATATATATAGAACATCCCATAGACTGGAGGGTGTTTTATATATATAGAACATCCCATAGACTGGAGGGTGTTTTATATATATAGAACATTCAATAGACTGGAGGGTGTTTTATACATATAGAACATCCCCTGGACTGGAGGGTGTTTTATATATATAGAACATCCCATAGACTGGAGGGTGTTTTATATATATAGAACATCCCCTGGACTGGAGGGTGTTTTATATATATAGAACATTCAATAGACTGGAGGGTGTTTTATATATATAGAACATCTCACAGAATGGAGGGTTTTTCATCTCGATAGAACATCCCACAGACTGGAGGGTGTTTTATATATATTGAACTACCCACAGCCTGGAGGGTGTTTTATATATAGAGAACATCCCACAGACTGGAGGGTGTTTTATATAGATAGAACATCCCACAGACGGGAGGGTGTTTTATATATATAGGAAATCCCCTGGACTGGAGGATGTTTTATATATATAGAACAGCCAGAGACTGGAGGGTGTTTTATATATATAGAACATCCCACAGACTGGAGGCTGTTTTATGTAGATATATGGAGAGAGAGAGAGAACATCCCATAGACTGGAGGATGTTTTATACATATAGAACATCCCATAGACCGGAGGGTGGTTTATATATATAGAACATTCCCATAGACTGGAGGATGTTTTATATATAAAGAATAGCCAGAGACTGGAGGGTGTTTTATATATATAGAACATCCCACAGACTGGAGGCTGTTTTATGTAGATATATGGAGAGAGAGAGAGAACATCCCATAGACTGGAGGATGTTTTGTACATATAGAACATCCCATAGACTGGAGGGTGTTTTATATAAATATATGGAGAGAGAGAGAGAACATCACATGGACTGGAGGGTGGTTTATATTGATAGAACATCCCACAGACTGGAGGGTGTTTTATATATATTGAACTACCCACAGCCTGGAGGGTGTTTTATATATATTGAACTACCCACAGCCTGGAGGGTGTTTTATATATAGAGAACATCCCATGGACTGGAGGGTGTTTTATATATATAGAACATCTCACAGAATGGAGGGTTTTTTATATAGATAGAACATCCCACAGACTGGAGGGTGTTTTATATATGGAGAACATCCCACAAACTGGAGGCTGTTTTCTATATTTGGAACATCCCACAGACTGGAGGGTGTTTTCTATATCGAAAACATCCCATAGACTGGAGGATGTTTTATATATATGGAACATCCCATAGACTGGAGGGTGTTTTATATATATAGAACATCCCATTGACTGGAGGGTGTTTTATATATACAGAACATCCCATAGATGGAGGGTGTTTTACATATATATAGAACATCCCATAGACTGGAGGATGTTTCATACATATTGAACATCCCATAGACACGAGGGTGTTTTATATATATAGAACATCCCATAGACTGGAGGGTGTTTTATATTTGGAGAACATCCCAAAAACTGGAGGGTGTTTTATATATATTGAACTACCCACAGCCTGGAGGGTGTTTTCTATATAGAAAACATCCCATAGACTGGAGGATGTTTTATATATATGGAACATCCCATAGACTGGAGGCTGTTTTATATATATGGAACATCCCATAGACTGGAGGGTGTTTTATATATATAGAACATCCCATTGACTGGAGGGTGTTTTATATATACAGAACATCCCATAGACTGGAGGGTGTTTTATATATATAGAACATCCCATAGACTGGAGGATGTTTTATATATATGGAACATCCCATAGACTGGAGGCTGTTTTATATATATGGAACATCCCATAGACTGGAGGGTGTTTTATATATATAGAACATCCCATTGACTGGAGGGTGTTTTATATATACAGAACATCCCATAGACTGGAGGGTGTTTTACATATATAGAACATTCCATAGACTGGAGGATGTTTCATACATATTGAACATCCCATAGACACGAGGGTGTTTTATATATATAGAACATTCCATAGACTGGAGGGTGTTTTATATATATAGAACATCCCACAGACTGGAGGGTGTTTTATATATATAGAACATCCCACAGACTGGAGGGTGTTTTATATATATAGAACATCCCATGGACTGGAGGATGTTTTATATAAACAGAACATCCCACAGATTGGAGGGTGTTTTATATATATAGAACATCCCACAGACTGGAGGGTGTTTTATATAAACAGAACATCGCACAGATTGGAGGGTGTTTTATATATATAGAACATCCCACAGACTGGAGGGTGTTTTATATAAACAGAACATCGCACAGATTGGAGGGTGTTTTATATATATAGAACATCCCACAGACTGGAGGGTGTTTTATATTAATAGAACATCCCATAGACTGGAGTGTGTTTTATATATATAGAACATCCCATAGACTGGAGGGTGTTTCTTGAAATAGAACATCCCACAGACTGGAGGGTGTTTCATACATATTGAACATCCCATAGACACGAGGGTGTTTTATATATATAGAACATTCCATAGACTGGAGGGTGTTTTATATATATAGAACATCCCATCGACTGGAGGATGTTTTATATATATAGAACATCCCATAGACTGGAGGGTGTTTTATATAAATAGAACATCCCACAGACTGGAGGGTGTTTTATATATATAGAACATCCCATGGACTGGAGGATGTTTTATATAAACAGAACATCCCACAGATTGGAGGGTGTTTTATATATATAGAACATCCCACAGACTGGAGGGTGTTTTATATAAACAGAACATCGCACAGATTGGAGGGTGTTTTATATATATAGAACATCCCACAGACTGGAGGGTGTTTTATATTAATAGAACATCCCATAGACTGGAGTGTGTTTTATATATATAGAACATCCCATAGACTGGAGGGTGTTTCTTGAAATAGAACATCCCACAGACTGGAGGGTGTTTTATATATATAGAACATTCAATAGACTGGAGGGTGTTTTATATATATAGAACATCCCCTGGACTGGAGGGTGTTTTATATATATAGAACATCCCATAGACTGGAGGGTGTTTTATATATATAGGACATCCCATAGACTGGAGGGTGTTTTATATATGTGGAACATCCCACAGACTGGAGGTGTTATATATATATATACAAGATTACATAGACTGGAGGATGTTTTATATAAATATTTGGAGAGAGAGAGAGAACATCCCACAGACTGGAGGGTGTTTTATGTAGATATATGGAGAGAGAGAGCTAACATCCCATAGACTGGAGGGTGTTTTATATATACACAATATCCCATAGACTGGAGGGTATTTTATATAAATATATGGAGGGAGAGAGAGGACATCCCATAGACTGGAGGATGTTTTATATAGATATATGGAGAGAGAGAGAGAACATCACATCGACTGGAGGATGTTTTATCTATCAGGAACATCCCACAGACTGGATGGTGTTTTATATATATAGAACATCCCATAGACTGGACGATGTTTTATATAGATATATGGAGAGAGAGAGAGAACATCCCATAGACTGGAGGATGTTTTATCCATAAGGAACATCCCACAGACTGGAGGGTGTTTTATATATGTGGAACATACCACAGACTGGAGGGTGTTTTATATATATCGATCATCCTACAGACTTGAGGCTGTCTTACATATTTAGAACATCCCACAGACTGGAGGCTGTTTTATATATGTGGAACATCCCACAGACTGGAGGGTGTTTTATATATAGAGAACATCTCACAGAATGGAGGGTTTTTAATATATTTAGAACATCCCACAGACTGGAGGCTGTTTTATATATTTGGAACATCCCATAGACTGGAGGGTCTTTTCTATATATTGAACTACCCACAGCCTGGAGGGGGTTTTATATAGAGAGAACATCTCACAGAATGGAGGGTTTTTCATCTCGATAGAACATCCCACAGACTGGAGGGTGTTTTAGATATATAGAACATCTCACAGAATGGAGGGTTTTTCATCTCGATAGAACATCCCACAGACTGGAGGGTGTTTTATATATATTGAACTACCCACAGCCTGGAGGGTGTTTTATATATAGAGAACATCCCACAGACTGGAGGGTGTTTTATATAGATAGAACATCCCACAGACGGGAGGGTGTTTTATATATATAGGAAATCCCCTGGACTGGAGGATGTTTTATATATATAGAACAGCCAGAGACTGGAGGGTGTTTTATATATATAGAACATCCCACAGACTGGAGGCTGTTTTATGTAGATATATGGAGAGAGAGAGAGAACATCCCATAGACTGGAGGATGTTTTATACATATAGAACATCCCATAGACCGGAGGGTGGTTTATATATATAGAACATTCCCATAGACTGGAGGATGTTTTATATATAAAGAATAGCCAGAGACTGGAGGGTGTTTTATATATATAGAACATCCCACAGACTGGAGGCTGTTTTATGTAGATATATGGAGAGAGAGAGAGAACATCCCATAGACTGGAGGATGATTTGTACATATAGAACATCCCATAGACTGGAGGGTGTTTTATATAAATATATGGAGAGAGAGAGAGAACATCACATGGACTGGAGGGTGGTTTATATTGATAGAACATCCCACAGACTGGAGGGTGTTTTATATATATTGAACTACCCACAGCCTGGAGGGTGTTTTATATATATTGAACTACCCACAGCCTGGAGGGTGTTTTATATATAGAGAACATCCCATGGACTGGAGGGTGTTTTATATATATAGAACATCTCACAGAATGGAGGGTTTTTTATATAGATAGAACATCCCACAGACTGGAGGGTGTTTTATATATGGAGAACATCCCACAAACTGGAGGCTGTTTTCTATATTTGGAACATCCCACAGACTGGAGGGTGTTTTCTATATCGAAAACATCCCATAGACTGGAGGATGTTTTATATATATGGAACATCCCATAGACTGGAGGGTGTTTTATATATATAGAACATCCCATTGACTGGAGGGTGTTTTATATATACAGAACATCCCATAGATGGAGGGTGTTTTACATATATATAGAACATCCCATAGACTGGAGGATGTTTCATACATATTGAACATCCCATAGACACGAGGGTGTTTTATATATATAGAACATCCCATAGACTGGAGGGTGTTTTATATTTGGAGAACATCCCAAAAACTGGAGGGTGTTTTATATATATTGAACTACCCACAGCCTGGAGGGTGTTTTCTATATAGAAAACATCCCATAGACTGGAGGATGTTTTATATATATGGAACATCCCATAGACTGGAGGCTGTTTTATATATATGGAACATCCCATAGACTGGAGGGTGTTTTATATATATAGAACATCCCATTGACTGGAGGGTGTTTTATATATACAGAACATCCCATAGACTGGAGGGTGTTTTATATATATAGAACATCCCATAGACTGGAGGATGTTTTATATATATGGAACATCCCATAGACTGGAGGCTGTTTTATATATATGGAACATCCCATAGACTGGAGGGTGTTTTATATATATAGAACATCCCATTGACTGGAGGGTGTTTTATATATACAGAACATCCCATAGACTGGAGGGTGTTTTACATATATAGAACATTCCATAGACTGGAGGATGTTTCATACATATTGAACATCCCATAGACACGAGGGTGTTTTATATATATAGAACATTCCATAGACTGGAGGGTGTTTCATACATATTGAACATCCCATAGACACGAGGGTGTTTTATATATATAGAACATTCCATAGACTGGAGGGTGTTTTATATATATAGAACATCCCATCGACTGGAGGATGTTTTATATATATAGAACATCCCATAGACTGGAGGGTGTTTTATATAAATAGAACATCCCACAGACTGGAGGGTGTTTTATATATATAGAACATCCCATGGACTGGAGGATGTTTTATATAAACAGAACATCCCACAGATTGGAGGGTGTTTTATATATATAGAACATCCCACAGACTGGAGGGTGTTTTATATAAACAGAACATCGCACAGATTGGAGGGTGTTTTATATATATAGAACATCCCACAGACTGGAGGGTGTTTTATATTAATAGAACATCCCATAGACTGGAGTGTGTTTTATATATATAGAACATCCCATAGACTGGAGGGTGTTTCTTGAAATAGAACATCCCACAGACTGGAGGGTGTTTTATATATATAGAACATCCCCTGGACTGGAGGGTGTTTTATATATATAGAACATCCCATAGACTGGAGGGTGTTTTATATATATAGGACATCCCATAGACTGGAGGGTGTTTTATATATGTGGAACATCCCACAGACTGGAGGTGTTATATATATATATACAAGATTACATAGACTGGAGGATGTTTTATATAAATATTTGGAGAGAGAGAGAGAACATCCCACAGACTGGAGGGTGTTTTATGTAGATATATGGAGAGAGAGAGCTAACATCCCATAGACTGGAGGGTGTTTTATATATACACAATATCCCATAGACTGGAGGGTATTTTATATAAATATATGGAGGGAGAGAGAGGACATCCCATAGACTGGAGGATGTTTTATATAGATATATGGAGAGAGAGAGAGAACATCACATCGACTGGAGGATGTTTTATCTATCAGGAACATCCCACAGACTGGATGGTGTTTTATATATATAGAACATCCCATAGACTGGACGATGTTTTATATAGATATATGGAGAGAGAGAGAGAACATCCCATAGACTGGAGGATGTTTTATCCATAAGGAACATCCCACAGACTGGAGGGTGTTTTATATATGTGGAACATACCACAGACTGGAGGGTGTTTTATATATATCGATCATCCTACAGACTTGAGGCTGTCTTACATATTTAGAACATCCCACAGACTGGAGGCTGTTTTATATATGTGGAACATCCCACAGACTGGAGGGTGTTTTATATATAGAGAACATCTCACAGAATGGAGGGTTTTTAATATATTTAGAACATCCCACAGACTGGAGGCTGTTTTATATATTTGGAACATCCCATAGACTGGAGGGTCTTTTCTATATATTGAACTACCCACAGCCTGGAGGGGGTTTTATATAGAGAGAACATCTCACAGAATGGAGGGTTTTTCATCTCGATAGAACATCCCACAGACTGGAGGGTGTTTTAGATATATAGAACATCCCACAGACTGGAGGCTGTTTTATATATTTGGAACATCCCACAGACTGGAGGGTGTTTTAGATATATAGAACATCCCACAGACTGGAGGGTGTTTTATATATAGAGAACATCCCACAGACTGGAGGGTTTTTTATATAGATAGAACATCCCACAGACTGGAGGGTGTTTTATATATAGAGAACATCCCACAGACTGGAGGGTGTTTTCTATATATTGAACTACCCACAGCCTGGAGGGTGTTTTATATAGATAGAACATCCCACAGACTGGAGGGTGTTTTATATATATTGAACTACCCACAGCCTGGAGGGTGTTTTATATATAGAGAACATCCCACAGACTGGAGGGTGTTTTATATATATTGAACTACCCACAGCCTGGAGGTTGTTTTATATATATAGATCATCTCACAGAAAGGAGGGTTTTTTATATACATAGAACATCCCACAGCCTGGAGGTTGTTTTATATATATTGATCATCTCACAGACTGGAGGGTGTTTTATATATATAGAACATTCCATAGACTGGAGGGTGTTTTATATTTAGAGAACATCCCACAAACTGGAGGGTGTTTTATATACATTGAACTACCCACAGACTGGAGGGTGTTTTGTATATAGAAAACATCCCACAGACTGGAGGGTGTTTTATATATATTGAACTACCCACAGCCTGGAGGGTGTTTTGTATATAGAAAACATCCCACAGACTGGAGGGTGTTTTATATGTATTGAACTACCCACAGCCTGGAGGGTGTTTTCTATATAGAGAACATCTGACAGAATGGAGGGTTTTTTATATGTATAGAACATCCCATAGACTGGAGGATGTTTTATATATATGGAATATCCCATAGACTGGAGGCTGTTTTATATATATGGAACATCCCATAGACTGGAGGGTGTTTTATATATATAGAACATCCCTTTGACTGGAGGGTGTTTTATATATATGGAACATCCCATAGACTGGAGGGTGTTTTATATATACAGAACATCCCATAGACTGGAGGGTATTTTACATATATATAGAACATCCCATAGACTGGAGGATGTTTCATACATATTGAACATCCCATAGACTGGAGGGTGTTTTATATATATGGAACATCCCATAGACTGGAGGGTGTTTTATATATATAGAACATCCCATTGACTGGAGGGTGTTTTATATATATGGAACATCCCATAGACTGGAGGGTGTTTTATATATATGGAACATCCCATAGACTGGAGGGTGTTTTATATATACAGAACATCCCATAGACTGGAGGATGTTTTATATATATAGAACATCCCATAGACTGGAGGGTGTTTTATATAAATAGAACATTCCATAAACTGGAGGGTGTTTTATATAAAGAGAACATCCCATCGACTGGAGGATGTTTTATATATATAGAACATCCCATAGACTGGAGGGTGTTTTATATAAATAGAACATCCCACAGACTGGAGGGTGTTTTATATAAAGAGAACATCCCACTGATTGGAGGGTGTTTTATATATATAGAACATCCCACAGACTGGAGGGTGTTTTATATATATAGAACATCCCATAGACTGGAGGGTGTTTTATAGATATAGAACATTCAATAGACTGGAGGGTGTTTTATATATATAGAACATCCCCTGGACTGGAGGGTGTTTTATATATATAGAACATCCCATAGACTGGAGGGTGTTTTATATATATAGAACATCCCATAGACTGGAGGGTGTTTTATATATATAGAACATTCAATAGACTGGAGGGTGTTTTATATATATAGAACATCCCCTGGACTGGAGGGTGTTTTATATATATAGAACATCCCATAGACTGGAGGGTGTTTTATATATATAGAACATTCAATAGACTGGAGGGTGTTTTATATATATAGAACATCCCATAGACTGGAGGGTGTTTTATATATATAGAACATTCAATAGACTGGAGGGTGTTTTATATATATAGAACATCCCCTGGACTGGAGGGTGTTTTATATATATAGAACATCCCATAGACTGGAGGGTGTTTTATATATATTGAACTACCCACAGCCTGGAGGGTGTTTTATATATAGAGAACATCCCACAGACTGGAGGGTGTTTTATATATAGAGAACATCCCACAGACTGGAGGGTTTTTTATATAGATAGAACATCCCACAGACTGGAGGGTGTTTTATATATAGAGAACATCCCACAGACTGGAGGGTGTTTTCTATGTATTGAACTACCCACAGCCTGGAGGGTGTTTTCTATATAGAGAACATCCCACAGACGGGAGGGTGTTTTATATAGATAGAACATCCCACAGACTGGAGGGTGTTTTATATATATTGAACTACCCACAGCCTGGAGGGTGTTTTATATATAGAGAACATCCCACAGACTGGAGGGTGTTTTATATATATTGAACTACCCACAGCCTGGAGGTTGTTTTATATATATAGATCATCTCACAGAAAGGAGGGTTTTTTATATACATAGAACATCCCACAGCCTGGAGGTTGTTTTATATATATTGATCATCTCACAGAATGGAGGGTTTTTTATATTGATAGAACATCCCACAGACTGGAGGGTGTTTTATATATATTGATCATCTCACAGACTGGAGGGTGTTTTATATATATAGAACATTCCATAGACTGGAGGGTGTTTTATATTTAGAGAACATCCCACAAACTGGAGGGTGTTTTATATATATTGAACTACCCACAGCCTGGAGGGTGTTTTGTATATAGAAAACATCCCACAGACTGGAGGGTGTTTTATATATATTGAACTACCCACAGCCTGGAGGGTGTTTTGTATATAGAAAACATCCCACAGACTGGAGGGTGTTTTATATGTATTGAACTACCCACAGCCTGGAGGGTGTTTTCTATATAGAGAACATCTGACAGAATGGAGGGTTTTTTATATGTATAGAACATCCCATAGACTGGAGGATGTTTTATATATATGGAATATCCCATAGACTGGAGGCTGTTTTATATATATGGAACATCCCATAGACTGGAGGGTGTTTTATATATATAGAACATCCCTTTGACTGGAGGGTGTTTTATATATATTGAACATCCCATAGACTGGAGGGTGTTTTATATATATGGAACATCCCATAGACTGGAGGGTGTTTTATATATACAGAACATCCCATAGACTGGAGGGTATTTTACATATATATAGAACATCCCATAGACTGGAGGATGTTTCATACATATTGAACATCCCATAGACTGGAGGGTGTTTTATATATATGGAACATCCCATAGACTGGAGGGTGTTTTATATATATAGAACATCCCATTGACTGGAGGGTGTTTTATATATATGGAACATCCCATAGACTGGAGGGTGTTTTATATATATGGAACATCCCATAGACTGGAGGGTGTTTTATATATACAGAACATCCCATAGACTGGAGGATGTTTTATATATATAGAACATCCCATAGACTGGAGGGTGTTTTATATAAATAGAACATTCCATAAACTGGAGGGTGTTTTATATATATAGAACATTCCATAGACTGGAGGGTGTTTTACATATATAGAACATCCCATCGACTGGAGGATGTTTTATATATATAGAACATCCCATAGACTGGAGGGTGTTTTATATAAATAGAACATCCCACAGACTGGAGGGTGTTTTATATAAAGAGAACATCCCACAGATTGGAGGGTGTTTTATATATATAGAACATCCCACAGACTGGAGGGTGTTTTATATATATAGAACATCCCATAGACTGGAGGGTGTTTTATAGATATAGAACATTCAATAGACTGGAGGGTGTTTTATATATATAGAACATCCCCTGGACTGGAGGGTGTTTTATATATATAGAACATCCCATAGACTGGAGGGTGTTTTATATATATAGAACATCCCATAGACTGGAGGGTGTTTTATATATATAGAACATTCAATAGACTGGAGGGTGTTTTATATATATAGAACATCCCCTGGACTGGAGGGTGTTTTATATATATAGAACATCCCATAGACTGGAGGGTGTTTTATATATATAGAACATTCAATAGACTGGAGGGTGTTTTATATATATAGAACATCCCATAGACTGGAGGGTGTTTTATATATATAGAACATTCAATAGACTGGAGGGTGTTTTATATATATAGAACATCCCCTGGACTGGAGGGTGTTTTATATATATAGAACATCCCATAGACTGGAGGGTGTTTTATATATATTGAACTACCCACAGCCTGGAGGGTGTTTTATATATATAGAACATCCCATAGACTGGAGGGTGTTTTATATATATAGAACATTCAATAGACTGGAGGGTGTTTTATATATATAGAACATCCCATAGACTGGAGGGTGTTTTATATATATAGAACATCCCATAGACTGGAGGGTGCTTTATATATATAGAACATCCCATAGACTGGAGGGTGTTTTATATATATAGAACATTCAATAGACTGGAGGGTGTTTTATATATATAGAACATCCCATAGACTGGAGGGTGTTTTATATATATAGAACATTCAATAGACTGGAGGGTGTTTTATATATATAGAACATTCAATAGACTGGAGGGTGTTTTATATATATAGAACATCCCATAGACTGGAGGGTGTTTTATATATATAGAACATCCCATAGGCTGGAGGGTGTTTTATATATATAGAACATTCAATAGACTGGAGGGTGTTTTATATATATAGAACATTCCCTGGACTGGAGGGTGTTTTATATATATATAACATCCCCTGGACTGGAAGGTGTTTTATATATATAGAACATTCAATAGACTGGAGGGTGTTTTATATATATAGAACATCTCACAGAATGGAGGGTTTTTCATCTCGATAGAACATCCCACAGACTGGAGGGTGTTTTAGATATATCGGACATCCCACAGACTGGAGGGTGTATTATATAAAGGGGACATCCCACAGACTGGAGGGTTTTTTATATATGTGGAACATCCCACAGACTGGAGCTGTTATAGATATATAGAACATCCCACAGTCGGGAGGCTGTTTTATATATAAAGAATAGCCAGAGACTGGAGGGTGTTTTATATATATAGAACATCCCACAGACTGGAGGCTGTTTTATGTAGATATATGGAGAGAGAGAGAGAACATCCCATAGACTGGAGGATGTTTTATATATATAGAACATCCCACAGACTGGAGGCTGTTTTATGTAGATATATGGAGAGAGAGAGAGAACATCCCATAGACTGGAGGGTGTTTTATATATATATATGGCGAGAGAGAGAGAACATCCCATAGACTGGAGGGTGTTTTATATATATAGAACATCCCACAGACTGGAGGCTGTTTTATGTAGATATATGGAGAGAGAGAGAGAACATCCCATAGACTGGAGGGTGTTTTATATAAATATATGGAGAGAGAGAGAGAACATCACATGGACTGGAGGGTGGTTTATATTGATAGAACATCCCACAGACTGGAGGGTGTTTTATATATATTGAACTACCCACAGCCTGGAGGGTGTTTTATATATATTGAACTACCCACAGCCTGGAGGGTGTTTTATATATAGAGAACATCCCATGGACTGGAGGGTGTTTTATATATATAGAACATCTCACAGAATGGAGGGTTTTTTATATAGATAGAACATCCCACAGACTGGAGGGTGTTTTATATATGGAGAACATCCCACAAACTGGAGGCTGTTTTCTATATTTGGAACATCCCACAGACTGGAGGGTGTTTTCTATATCGAAAACATCCCATAGACTGGAGGATGTTTTATATATATGGAACATCCCATAGACTGGAGGGTGTTTTATATGTATAGAACATCCCATTGACTGGAGGGTGTTTTATATATACAGAACATCCCATAGACTGGAGGGTGTTTTACATATATTTCGAACATCCCATAGACTGGAGGATGTTTCATACATATTGAACATCCCATAGACACGAGGGTGTTTTATATATATAGAACATCCCATAGACTGGAGGGTGTTTTATATATGGAGAACATCCCACAAACTGGAGGGTGTTTTATATATATTGAACTACCCACAGCCTGGAGGGTGTTTTTTATATGGAGAACATCCCACAAGCTGGAGGGTGTTTTATATATGGAGAACATCCCACAAACTGGAGGCTGTTTTCTATATTTGGAACATCCCACAGACTGGAGGGTGTTTTCTATATCGAAAACATCCCATAGACTGGAGGATGTTTTATATATATGGAACATCCCATAGACTGGAGGGTGTTTTATATATATAGAACATCCCATTGACTGGAGGGTGTTTTATATATACAGAACATCCCATAGACTGGAGGGTGTTTTACATATATATAGAACATCCCATAGACTGGAGGATGTTTCATACATATTGAACATCCCATAGACACGAGGGTGTTTTATATATATAGAACATCCCATAGACTGGAGGGTGTTTTATATATGGAGAACATCCCACAAACTGGAGGGTGTTTTATATATATTGAACTACCCACAGCCTGGAGGGTGTTTTCTATATAGAAAACATCCCATAGACTGGAGGATGTTTTATATATATGGAACATCCCATAGACTGGAGGCTGTTTTATATATATGGAACATCCCATAGACTGGAGGGTGTTTTATATATATAGAACATCCCATTGACTGGAGGGTGTTTTATATATACAGAACATCCCATAGACTGGAGGGTGTTTTATATATATAGAACATCCCATAGACTGGAGGATGTTTTATATATATGGAACATCCCATAGACTGGAGGCTGTTTTATATATATGGAACATCCCATAGACTGGAGGGTGTTTTATATATATAGAACATCCCATTGACTGGAGGGTGTTTTATATATACAGAACATCCCATAGACTGGAGGGTGTTTTACATATATAGAACATTCCATAGACTGGAGGATGTTTCATACATATTGAACATCCCATAGACACGAGGGTGTTTTATATATATAGAACATTCCATAGACTGGAGGGTGTTTCATACATATTGAACATCCCATAGACACGAGGGTGTTTTATATATATAGAACATTCCATAGACTGGAAGGTGTTTTATATATATAGAACATCCCATCGACTGGAGGATGTTTTATATATATAGAACATCCCATAGACTGGAGGGTGTTTTATATAAATAGAACATCCCACAGACTGGAGGATGTTTTATATAAACAGAACATCCCACAGATTGGAGGGTGTTTTATATATATAGAACATCCCACAGACTGGAGGGTGTTTTATATAAACAGAACATCGCACAGATTGGAGGGTGTTTTATATATATAGAACATCCCACAGACTGGAGGGTGTTTTATATATATAGAACATCCCATAGACTGGAGTGTGTTTTATATATATAGAACATCCCATAGACTGGAGGGTGTTTCTTGAAATAGAACATCCCACAGACTGGAGGGTGTTTTATATATATAGAACATTCAATAGACTGGAGGGTGTTTTATATATATAGAACATCCCCTGGACTGGAGGGTGTTTTATATATATAGAACATCCCATAGACTGGAGGGTGTTTTATATATATAGGACATCCCATAGACTGGAGGGTGTTTTATATATGTGGAACATCCCACAGACTGGAGGTGTTATATATATATATACAAGATTACACAGACTGGAGGGTGTTTTATGTAGATATATGGAGAGAGAGAGCTAACATCCCATAGACTGGAGGGTGTTTTATATATACACAATATCCCATAGACTGGAGGGTATTTTACATAAATATATGGAGGGAGAGAGAGGACATCCCATAGACTGGAGGATGTTTTATATAGATATATGGAGAGAGAGAGAGAACATCACATCGACTGGAGGATGTTTTATCTATCAGGAACATCCCACAGACTGGATGGTGTTTTATATATATAGAACATCCCATAGACTGGACGATGTTTTATATAGATATATGGAGAGAGAGAGAGAACATCCCATAGACTGGAGGATGTTTTATCCATAAGGAACATCCCACAGACTGGAGGGTGTTTTATATATGTGGAACATACCACAGACTGGAGGGTGTTTTATATATATCGATCATCCTACAGACTTGAGGCTGTCTTACATATTTAGAACATCCCACAGACTGGAGGCTGTTTTATATATGTGGAACATCCCACAGACTGGAGGGTGTTTTATATATAGAGAACATCTCACAGAATGGAGGGTTTTTAATATATTTAGAACATCCCACAGACTGGAGGCTGTTTTATATATTTGGAACATCCCATAGACTGGAGGGTCTTTTCTATATATTGAACTACCCACAGCCTGGAGGGGGTTTTATATATATATAACATCTCACAGAATGGAGGGTTTTTCATCTCGATAGAACATCCCACAGACTGGAGGGTGTTTTAGATATATAGAACATCCCACAGACTGGAGGCTGTTTTATATATTTGGAACATCCCACAGACTGGAGGGTGTTTTATATATATTGAACTACCCACAGCCTGGAGGGTGTTTTATATATAGAGAACATCCCACAGACTGGAGGGTGTTTTATATATAGAGAACATCCCACAGACTGGAGGGTTTTTTATATAGATAGAACATCCCACAGACTGGAGGGTGTTTTATATATAGAGAACATCCCACAGACTGGAGGGTGTTTTCTATATATTGAACTACCCACAGCCTGGAGGGTGTTTTCTATATAGAGAACATCCCACAGACTGGAGGGTGTTTTATATAGATAGAACATCCCACAGACTGGAGGGTGTTTTATATATATTGAACTACCCACAGCCTGGAGGGTGTTTTATATATAGAGAACATCCCACAGACTGGAGGGTGTTTTATATATATTGAACTACCCACAGCCTGGAGGTTGTTTTATATATATAGATCATCTCACAGAAAGGAGGGTTTTTTATATACATAGAACATCCCACAGCCTGGAGGTTGTTTTATATATATTGATCATCTCACAGAATGGAGGGTTTTTTATATTGATAGAACATCCCACAGACTGGAGGGTGTTTTATATATATTGATCATCTCACAGACTGGAGGGTGTTTTATATATATAGAACATTCCATAGACTGGAGGGTGTTTTATATTTAGAGAACATCCCACAAACTGGAGGGTGTTTTATATATATTGAACTACCCACAGCCTGGAGGGTGTTTTGTATATAGAAAACATCCCACAGACTGGAGGGTGTTTTATATATATTGAACTACCCACAGCCTGGAGGGTGTTTTGTATATAGAAAACATCCCACAGACTGGAGGGTGTTTTATATGTATTGAACTACCCACAGCCTGGAGGGTGTTTTCTATATAGAGAACATCTGACAGAATGGAGGGTTTTTTATATGTATAGAACATCCCATAGACTGGAGGATGTTTTATATATATGGAATATCCCATAGACTGGAGGCTGTTTTATATATATGGAACATCCCATAGACTGGAGGGTGTTTTATATATATAGAACATCCCTTTGACTGGAGGGTGTTTTATATATATGGAACATCCCATAGACTGGAGGGTGTTTAAGATATATGGAACATCCCATAGACTGGAGGGTATTTTACATATATATAGAACATCCCATAGACTGGAGGATGTTTCATACATATTGAACATCCCATAGACTGGAGGGTGTTTTATATATATGGAACATCCCATAGACTGGAGGGTGTTTTATATATATAGAACATCCCATTGACTGGAGGGTGTTTTATATATATGGAACATCCCATAGACTGGAGTGTGTTTTATATATATGGAACATCCCATAGACTGGAGGGTGTTTTATATATACAGAACATCCCATAGACTGGAGGATGTTTTATATATATAGAACATCCCATAGACTGGAGGGTGTTTTATATAAATAGAACATTCCATAAACTGGAGGGTGTTTTATATATATAGAACATTCCATAGACTGGAGGGTGTTTTACATATATAGAACATCCCATCGACTGGAGGATGTTTTATATATATAGATCATCCCATAGACTGGAGGGTGTTTTATATAAATAGAACATCCCACAGACTGGAGGGTGTTTTATATAAAGAGAACATCCCACAGATTGGAGGGTGTTTTATATATATAGAACATCCCACAGACTGGAGGGTGTTTTATATATATAGAACATCCCATAGACTGGAGGGTGTTTTATAGATATAGAACATTCAATAGACTGGAGGGTGTTTTATATATATAGAACATCCCCTGGACTGGAGGGTGTTTTATATATATAGAACATCCCCTGGACTGGAGGGTGTTTTATATATATAGAACATCCCATAGACTGGAGGGTATTTTATATATATAGATCATCCCCTGGACTGGAGGGTGTTTTATATATATAGAACATCCCATAGACTGGAGGGTGTTTTATATATATAGAACATCCCCTGGACTGGAGGGTGTTTTATATGTATAGAACATTCAATAGAATGGACGGTGTTTTATATATACAGAACATCCCATAGACTGGAGGGTGTTTTATATATATAGAACATCCCCTGGACTGGAGGGTGTTTTATATATATAGAACATCCCATAGACTGGAGGGTGTTTTATATATATAGAACATCCCATAGACTGGAGGGTGTTTTATATATATAGAACATTCCATAGACTGGAGGGTGTTTTATATATATAGAACATCCTCTGGACTGGAGGGTGTTTTATATATATAGAACATCCCATAGACTGGAGGGTGTTTTATATATATAGAACATTCAATAGACTGGAGGGTGTTTTATATATATAGAACATCCCATAGACTGGAGGGTGTTTTATATATATAGAACATTCAATAGACTGGAGGGTGTTTTATATATATAGAACATCCCCTGGACTGGAGGGTGTTTTATATATATAGAACATCCCATAGACTGGAGGGTGTTTTATATATATTGAACTACCCACAGCCTGGAGGGTGTTTTATATATATAGAACATCCCATAGACTGGAGGGTGTTTTATATATATAGAACATTCAATAGACTGGAGGGTGTTTTATATATATAGAACATCCCATAGACTGGAGGGTGTTTTATATATATAGAACATCCCATAGACTGGAGGGTGTTTTATATATATAGAACATCCCATAGACTGGAGGGTGTTTTATATATATAGAACATTCAATAGACTGGAGGGTGTTTTATATATATAGAACATCCCATAGACTGGAGGGTGTTTTATATATATAGAACATTCAATCGACTGGAGGGTGTTTTATATATATAGAACATTCAATAGACTGGAGGGTGTTTTATATATATAGAACATCCCATAGACTGGAGGGTGTTTTATATATATAGAACATCCCATAGACTGGAGGGTGTTTTATATATATAGAACATTCAATAGACTGGAGGGTGTTTTATATATATAGAACATTCAATAGACTGGAGGGTGTTTTATATATATAGAACATCCCCTGGACTGGAGGGTGTTTTATATATATAGAACATCCCCTGGACTGGAAGGTGTTTTATATATATAGAACATTCAATAGACTGGAGGGTGTTTTATATATATAGAACATCTCACAGAATGGAGGGTTTTTCATCTCGATAGAACATCCCACAGACTGGAGGGTGTTTTAGATATATCGGACATCCCACAGACTGGAGGGTGTTTTATATAAAGGGGACATCCCACAGACTGGAGGGTTTTTTATATATGTGGAACATCCCACAGACTGGAGGTGTTATAGATATATAGAACATCCCACAGACTGGAGGCTGTTTTATATATTTGGAACATCCCACAGACTGGAGGGTGTTTTATATATATTGAACTACCCACAGCCTGGAGGGTGTTTTATATATAGAGAACATCCCACAGACTGGAGGGTGTTTTATATAGATAGAACATCCCACAGACGGGAGGGTGTTTTATATATATAGGAAATCCCCTGGACTGGAGGATGTTTTATATATATAGAACAGCCAGAGACTGGAGGGTGTTTTATATATATAGAACATCCCACAGACGGGAGGGTGTTTTATATATATAGGAAATCCCCTGGACTGGAGGATGTTTTATATATAGAGAACATCCCACAAACTGGAGGGTGTTTTATATATATTAAACTACCCACAGCCTGGAGGGTGTTTTCTATATAGAAAACATCCCATAGACTGGAGGATGTTTTATATATATGGAACATCCCATAGACTGGAGGCTGTTTTATATATATGGAACATCCCATAGACTGGAGGGTGTTTTATATATATAGAACATCCCATTGACTGGAGGGTGTTTTATATATATGGAACATCCCCTAGACTGGAGGGTGTTTTATATATATGGAACATCCCATAGACTGGAGGCTGTTTTATATATATGGAACATCCCATAGACTGGAGGGTGTTTTATATATATAGAACATCCCATTGACTGGAGGGTGTTTTATATATATGGAACATCCCATAGACTGGAGGGTGTTTTATATATATGGAACATCCCATAGACTGGAGGGTGTTTTATATATACAGAACATCCCATAGACTGGAGGGTGTTTTACATATATATAGAACATCCCATAGACTGGAGGATGTTTCATACATATTGAACATCCCATAGACTGGAGGGTGTTTTATATATATGGAACATCCCAAAGACTGGAGGGTGTTTTATATATATAGAACATCCCATTGACTGGAGGGTGTTTTATATATATGGAACATCCCATAGACTGGAGGGTGTTTTATATATATGGAACATCCCAAAGACTGGAGGGTGTTTTATATATACAGAAAATCCCATAGACTGGAGGGTGTTTTATATATATTGACATCCCATAGACACGAGGGTGTTTTATATAAATAGAACATTCCATAAACTGGAGGGTGTTTTATATATATAGAACATTCAATAGACTGGAGGGTGTTTTATATATATAGAACATCCCATAGACTGGAGGGTGTTTTATATATATAGAACATCCCATAGACTGGAGGGTGTTTTATATATATAGAACATTCAATAGACTGGAGGGTGTTTTATATATATAGAACATCCCATAGACTGGAGGGTGTTTTATATATATAGAACATCCCATAGACTGGAGGGTGTTTTATATATATAGAACATCCCCTGGACTGGAGGGTGTTTTATATGTATAGAACATCCCATAGACTGGAGGGTGTTTTATATATATTGAACTACCCACAGCCTGGAGGGTGTTTTATATATATAGAACATCCCATAGACTGGAGGGTGTTTTATATATATAGAACATTCAATAGACTGGAGGGTGTTTTATATATATAGAACATCCCATAGACTGGAGGGTGTTTTATATATATAGAACATCCCCTGGACTGGAGGGTGTTTTATATATATAGAACATCCCATAGACTGGAGGGTGTTTTATATATATAGAACATCCCATAGACTGGAGGGTGTTTTATATATATAGAACATTCAATAGACTGGAGGGTGTTTTATATATATAGAACATCCCATAGACTGGAGGGTGTTTTATATATATAGAACATTCAATAGACTGGAGTGTGTTTTATATATATAGAACATCCCATAGACTGGAGGGTGTTTTATATATATAGAACATCCCATAGACTGGAGGGTGTTTTATATATATAGAACATTCAATAGACTGGAGGGTGTTTTATATATATAGATCATCCCCTGGACTGGAGGGTGTTTTATATATATAGAACATCCCATAGACTGGAGGGTGTTTTATATATATAGAACATCCCATAGACTGGAGGGTGTTTTATATATATAGAACATTCAATAGACTGGAGGGTGTTTTATATATATAGATCATCCCCTGGACTGGAGGGTGTTTTATATATATAGAACATCCCCTGGACTGGAGGGTGTTTTATATATATAGAACATCCCATAGACTGGAGGGTGTTTTATATATATTGAACTACCCACAGCCTGGAGGGTGTTTTATATATATAGAACATCCCATAGACTGGAGGGTGTTTTATATATATAGAACATTCAATAGACTGGAGGGTGTTTTATATCTATAGAACATCCCATAGACTGGAGGGTGTTTTATATATATAGAACATCCCATAGACTGGAGGGTGTTTTATATATATAGAACATCCCATAGACTGGAGGGTGTTTTATATATATAGAACATTCAATAGACTGGAGGGTGTTTTATATATATGGAACATCCCATAGACTGGAGGGTGTTTTATATATATAGAACATTCAATAGACTGGAGGGTGTTTTATATATATAGAACATTCAATAGACTGGAGGGTGTTTTATATATATAGAACATCCCATAGACTGGAGGGTGTTTTATATGTATAGAACATCCCATAGACTGGAGGGTGTTTTATATACATAGAACATTCAATAGACTGGAGGGTGTTTTATATATATAGAACATCCCCTGGACTGGAGGGTGTTTTATATATATAGAACATCCCCTGGACTGGAAGGTGTTTTATATATATAGAACATTCAATAGACTGGAGGGTGTTTTATACATATAGAACATCTCACAGAATGGAGGGTTTTTCATCTCGATAGAACATCCCACAGACTGGAGGGTGTTTTAGATATATCGGACATCCCACAGACTGGAGGCTGTTTTATATATTTGGAACATCCCACAGACTGGAGGGTGTTTTATATATATTGAACTACCCACAGCCTGGAGGGTGTTTTATATATAGAGAACATCCCACAGACTGGAGGGTGTTTTATATAGATAGAACATCCCACAGACGGGAGGGTGTTTTATATATATAGGAAATCCTCTGGACTGGAGGGTGTTTTATATATATAGAACATCCCACAGACGGGAGGGTGTTTTATATATATAGGAAATCCCCTGGACTGGAGGATGTTTTATATATATAGAACATCCCATAGACTGGAGGGTGTTTTCTATATATAGAACATCCCATAGACTGGAGGGTGTTTTATATACATAGAACATTCAATAGACTGGAGGGTGTTTTATATATATAGAACATCCCCTGGACTGGAGGGTGTTTTATATATATAGAACATCCCCTGGACTGGAAGGTGTTTTATATATATAGAACATTCAATAGACTGGAGGGTGTTTTATATATATAGAACATCTCACAGAATGGAGGGTTTTTCATCTCGATAGAACATCCCACAGACTGGAGGGTGTTTTAGATATATCGGACATCCCACAGACTGGAGGGTGTTTTATATAAAGGGGACATCCCACAGACTGGAGGGTTTTTTATATATGTGGAACATCCCACAGACTGGAGGTGTTATAGATATATAGAACATCCCACAGACTGGAGGCTGTTTTATATATTTGGAACATCCCACAGACTGGAGGGTGTTTTATATATATTGAACTACCCACAGCCTGGAGGGTGTTTTATATATAGAGAACATCCCACAGACTGGAGGGTGTTTTATATAGATAGAACATCCCACAGACGGGAGGGTGTTTTATATATATAGGAAATCCTCTGGACTGGAGGGTGTTTTATATATATAGAACATCCCACAGACGGGAGGGTGTTTTATATATATAGGAAATCCCCTGGACTGGAGGATGTTTTATATATAGAGAACATCCCACAAACTGGAGGGTGTTTTATATATATTGAACTACCCACAGCCTGGAGGGTGTTTTCTATATAGAAAACATCCCACAGACTGGAGGGTGGTTTATATGTATTGAACTACCCACAGCCTGGAGGGTGTTTTCTATATAGAAAACATCCCATAGACTGGAGGATGTTTTATATATATGGAACATCCCATAGACTGGAGGCTGTTTTATATATATGGAACATCCCATAGACTGGAGGGTGTTTTATATATATAGAACATCCCATTGACTGGAGGGTGTTTTATATATATGGAACATCCCATAGACTGGAGGGTGTTTTATATATATGGAACATCCCATAGACTGGAGGGTGTTTTATATATACAGAACATCCCATAGACTGGAGGATGTTTTATATATATAGAACATCCCATAGACTGGAGGGTGTTTTATATAAATAGAACATTCCATAAACTGGAGGGTGTTTTATATATATAGAACATTCCATAGACTGGAGGGTGTTTTACATATATAGAACATCCCATCGACTGGAGGATGTTTTATATATATAGAACATCCCATAGACTGGAGGGTGTTTTATATAAATAGAACGTCCCACAGACTGGAGGGTGTTTTATATAAAGAGAACATCCCACAGATTGGAGGATGTTTTATATATATAGAACATCCCACAGACTGGAGGGTGTTTTATATATATAGAACATCCCATAGACTGGAGGGTGTTTTATAGATATAGAACATTCAATAGACTGGAGGGTGTTTTATATATATAGAACATCCCCTGGACTGGAGGGTGTTTTATATATATAGAACATCCCCTGGACTGGAGGGTGTTTTATATATATAGAACATCCCATAGACTGGAGGGTATTTTATATATATAGATCATCCCCTGGACTGGAGGGTGTTTTATATATATAGAACATCCCATAGACTGGAGGGTGTTTTATATATATAGAACATCCCCTGGACTGGAGGGTGTTTTATATATATAGAACATTCAATAGAATGGACGGTGTTTTATATATACAGAACATCCCATAGACTGGAGGGTGTTTTATATATATAGAACATCCCCTGGACTGGAGGGTGTTTTATATATATAGAACATCCCATAGACTGGAGGGTGTTTTATATATATGGAACATCCCATAGACTGGAGGGTGTTTTATATATATAGAACATTCCATAGACTGGAGGGTGTTTTATATATATAGAACATCCCCTGGACTGGAGGGTGTTTTATATATATAGAACATCCCATAGACTGGAGGGTGTTTTATATATATAGAACATTCAATAGACTGGAGGGTGTTTTATATATATAGAACATCCCATAGACTGGAGGGTGTTTTATATATATAGAACATTCAATAGACTGGAGGGTGTTTTATATATATAGAACATCCCCTGGACTGGAGGGTGTTTTATATATATAGAACATCCCATAGACTGGAGGGTGTTTTATATATATTGAACTACCCACAGCCTGGAGGGTGTTTTATATATATAGAACATCCCATAGACTGGAGGGTGTTTTATATATATAGAACATTCAATAGACTGGAGGGTGTTTTATATATATAGAACATCCCATAGACTGGAGGGTGTTTTATATATATAGAACATCCCATAGACTGGAGGGTGTTTTTTATATATAGAACATCCCATAGACTGGAGGGTGTTTTATATATATAGAACATTCAATAGACTGGAGGGTGTTTTATATATATAGAACATCCCATAGACTGGAGGGTGTTTTATATATATAGAACATCCCATAGACTGGAGGGTGTTTTATATATATAGAACATTCAATAGACTGGAGGGTGTTTTATATATATAGAACATCCCATAGACTGGAGGGTGTTTTATATATATAGAACATCCCATAGACTGGAGGGTGTTTTATATATATAGAACATTCAATAGACTGGAGGGTGTTTTATATATATAGAACATTCAATAGACTGGAGGGTGTTTTATATATATAGAACATCCCCTGGACTGGAGCGTGTTTTATATATATAGAACATCCCCTGGACTGGAAGGTGTTTTATATATATAGAACATTCAATAGACTGGAGGGTGTTTTATATATTTAGAACATCTCACAGAATGGAGGGTTTTTCATCTCGATAGAACATCCCACAGACTGGAGGGTGTTTTAGATATATCGGACATCCCACAGACTGGAGGGTGTTTTATATAAAGGGGACATCCCACAGACTGGAGGGTTTTTTATATATGTGGAACATCCCACAGACTGGAGGTGTTATAGATATATAGAACATCCCACAGACTGGAGGCTGTTTTATATATTTGGAACATCCCACAGACTGGAGGGTGTTTTATATATATTGAACTACCCACAGCCTGGAGGGTGTTTTATATATAGAGAACATCCCACAGACTGGAGGGTGTTTTATATAGATAGAACATCCCACAGACGGGAGGGTGTTTTATATATATAGGAAATCCCCTGGACTGGAGGATGTTTTATATATATAGAACAGCCAGAGACTGGAGGGTGTTTTATATATATAGAACATCCCACAGACGGGAGGGTGTTTTATATATATAGGAAATCCCCTGGACTGGAGGATGTTTTATATATAGAGAACATCCCACAAACTGGAGGGTGTTTTATATATATTAAACTACCCACAGCCTGGAGGGTGTTTTCTATATAGAAAACATCCCATAGACTGGAGGATGTTTTATATATATGGAACATCCCATAGACTGGAGGCTGTTTTATATATATGGAACATCCCATAGACTGGAGGGTGTTTTATATATATAGAACATCCCATTGACTGGAGGGTGTTTTATATATATGGAACATCCCCTAGACTGGAGGGTGTTTTATATATATGGAACATCCCATAGACTGGAGGCTGTTTTATATATATGGAACATCCCATAGACTGGAGGGTGTTTTATATATATAGAACATCCCATTGACTGGAGGGTGTTTTATATATATGGAACATCCCATAGACTGGAGGGTGTTTTATATATATGGAACATCCCATAGACTGGAGGGTGTTTTATATATACAGAACATCCCATAGACTGGAGGGTGTTTTACATATATATAGATCATCCCATAGACTGGAGGATGTTTCATACATATTGAACATCCCATAGACTGGAGGGTGTTTTATATATATGGAACATCCCAAAGACTGGAGGGTGTTTTATATATATAGAACATCCCATTGACTGGAGGGTGTTTTATATATATGGAACATCCCATAGACTGGAGGGTGTTTTATATATATGGAACATCCCAAAGACTGGAGGGTGTTTTATATATACAGAAAATCCCATAGACTGGAGGGTGTTTTATATATATTGACATCCCATAGACACGAGGGTGTTTTATATAAATAGAACATTCCATAAACTGGAGGGTGTTTTATATATATAGAACATTCAATAGACTGGAGGGTGTTTTATATATATAGAACATCCCATACACTGGAGGGTGTTTTATATATATAGAACATCCCATAGACTGGAGGGTGTTTTATATATATAGAACATTCAATAGACTGGAGGGTGTTTTATATATATAGAACATCCCATAGACTGGAGGGTGTTTTATATATATAGAACATCCCATAGACTGGAGGGTGTTTTATATATATAGAACATCCCCTGGACTGGAGGGTGTTTTATATGTATAGAACATCCCATAGACTGGAGGGTGTTTTATATATATTGAACTACCCACAGCCTGGAGGGTGTTTTATATATATAGAACATCCCATAGACTGGAGGGTGTTTTATATATATAGAACATCCCATAGACTGGAGGGTGTTTTATATATATAGAACATTCAATAGACTGGAGGGTGTTTTATATATATAGAACATCCCATAGACTGGAGGGTGTTTTATATATATAGAACATTCAATAGACTGGAGTGTGTTTTATATATATAGAACATCCCATAGACTGGAGGGTGTTTTATATATATAGAACATCCCATAGACTGGAGGGTGTTTTATATATATAGAACATTCAATAGACTGGAGGGTGTTTTATATATATAGATCATCCCCTGGACTGGAGGGTGTTTTATATATATAGAACATCCCATAGACTGGAGGGTGTTTTATATATATAGAACATCCCATAGACTGGAGGGTGTTTTATATATATAGAACATTCAATAGACTGGAGGGTGTTTTATATATATAGATCATCCCCTGGACTGGAGGGTGTTTTATATATATAGAACATCCCCTGGACTGGAGGGTGTTTTATATATATAGAACATCCCATAGACTGGAGGGTGTTTTATATATATTGAACTACCCACAGCCTGGAGGGTGTTTTATATATATAGAACATCCCATAGACTGGAGGGTGTTTTATATATATAGAACATTCAATAGACTGGAGGGTGTTTTATATCTATAGAACATCCCATAGACTGGAGGGTGTTTTATATATATAGAACATCCCATAGACTGGAGGGTGTTTTATATATATAGAACATCCCATAGACTGGAGGGTGTTTTATATATATAGAACATTCAATAGACTGGAGGGTGTTTTATATATATGGAACATCCCATAGACTGGAGGGTGTTTTATATATATAGAACATTCAATAGACTGGAGGGTGTTTTATATATATAGAACATTCAATAGACTGGAGGGTGTTTTATATATATAGAACATCCCATAGACTGGAGGGTGTTTTATATGTATAGAACATCCCATAGACTGGAGGGTGTTTTATATACATAGAACATTCAATAGACTGGAGGGTGTTTTATATATATAGAACATCCCCTGGACTGGAGGGTGTTTTATATATATAGAACATCCCCTGGACTGGAAGGTGTTTTATATATATAGAACATTCAATAGACTGGAGGGTGTTTTATATATATAGAACATCTCACAGAATGGAGGGTTTTTCATCTCGATAGAACATCCCACAGACTGGAGGGTGTTTTAGATATATCGGACATCCCACAGACTGGAGGCTGTTTTATATATTTGGAACATCCCACAGACTGGAGGGTGTTTTATATATATTGAACTACCCACAGCCTGGAGGGTGTTTTATATATAGAGAACATCCCACAGACTGGAGGGTGTTTTATATAGATAGAACATCCCACAGACGGGAGGGTGTTTTATATATATAGGAAATCCTCTGGACTGGAGGGTGTTTTATATATATAGAACATCCCACAGACGGGAGGGTGTTTTATATATATAGGAAATCCCCTGGACTGGAGGATGTTTTATATATATAGAACATCCCATAGACTGGAGGGTGTTTTATATATATAGAACATCCCATAGACTGGAGGGTGTTTTATATACATAGAACATTCAATAGACTGGAGGGTGTTTTATATATATAGAACATCCCCTGGACTGGAGGGTGTTTTATATATATAGAACATCCCCTGGACTGGAAGGTGTTTTATATATATAGAACATTCAATAGACTGGAGGGTGTTTTATATATATAGAACATCTCACAGAATGGAGGGTTTTTCATCTCGATAGAACATCCCACAGACTGGAGGGTGTTTTAGATATATCGGACATCCCACAGACTGGAGGGTGTTTTATATAAAGGGGACATCCCACAGACTGGAGGGTTTTTTATATATGTGGAACATCCCACAGACTGGAGGTGTTATAGATATATAGAACATCCCACAGACTGGAGGCTGTTTTATATATTTGGAACATCCCACAGACTGGAGGGTGTTTTATATATATTGAACTACCCACAGCCTGGAGGGTGTTTTATATATAGAGAACATCCCACAGACTGGAGGGTGTTTTATATAGATAGAACATCCCACAGACGGGAGGGTGTTTTATATATATAGGAAATCCTCTGGACTGGAGGGTGTTTTATATATATAGAACATCCCACAGACGGGAGGGTGTTTTATATATATAGGAAATCCCCTGGACTGGAGGATGTTTTATATATAGAGAACATCCCACAAACTGGAGGGTGTTTTATATATATTGAACTACCCACAGCCTGGAGGGTGTTTTCTATATAGAAAACATCCCACAGACTGGAGGGTGGTTTATATGTATTGAACTACCCACAGCCTGGAGGGTGTTTTCTATATAGAAAACATCCCATAGACTGGAGGATGTTTTATATATATGGAACATCCCATAGACTGGAGGCTGTTTTATATATATGGAACATCCCATAGACTGGAGGGTGTTTTATATATATAGAACATCCCATTGACTGGAGGGTGTTTTATATATATGGAACATCCCATAGACTGGAGGGTGTTTTATATATATGGAACATCCCATAGACTGGAGGATGTTTTATATTTTCAGAACATCCCATAGACTGGAGGGTGTTTTACATATATATAGAACATCCCATAGACTGGAGGATGTTTCATACATATTGAACATCCCATAGACTGGAGGGTGTTTTATATATATGGAACATCCCAAAGACTGGAGGGTGTTTTATATATATAGAACATCCCATTGACTGGAGGGTGTTTTATATATATGGAACATCCCATAGACTGGAGGGTGTTTTATATATATGGAACATCCCATAGACTGGAGGGTGTTTTATATATACAGAACATCCCATAGACTGGAGGGTGTTTTACATATATATAGAACATCCCATAGACTGGAGGGTGTTTTATATATATTGACATCCCATAGACACGAGGGTGTTTTATATATATAGAACATCCCATAGACTGGAGGATGTTTTATATATATAGAACATCCCATAGACTGGAGGGTGTTTTATATAAATAGAACATTCCATAAACTGGAGGGTGTTTTATATATATAGAACATTCCATAGACTGGAGGGTGTTTTATATATATAGAACATCCCATCGACTGGAAGATGTTTTATATATATAGAACATCCCATAGACTGGAGGGTGTTTTATATAAATAGAGCATCCCACAGACTGGAGGGTGTTTTATATAAAGAGAACATCCCACAGATTGGAGGGTGTTTTATATATATAGAACATCCCATTGACTGGAGGGTGTTTTATATATATGGAACATCCCATAGACTGGAGGGTGTTTTATATATATGGAACATCCCATAGACTGGAGGGTGTTTTATATATATAGAACATCCCACAGACTGGAAGGTGTTTTATATATATAGATCATCCCATAGACTGGAGGGTGTTTTATATATATAGAACATTCAATAGACTGGAGGGTGTTTTATATATATAGAACATCCCCTGGACTGGAGGGTGTTTTATATATATAGAACATCCCAAAGACTGGAGGGTGTTTTATATATATAGAACATCCCCTGGACTGGAGGGTGTTTTATATATATAGATCATCCCCTGGACTGGAGGGTGTTTTATATATATAGAACATCCCCTGGACTGGAGGGTGTTTTATATATATAGAACATCCCATAGACTGGAGGGTGTTTTATATATATTGAACTACCCACAGCCTGGAGGGTGTTTTATATATATAGAACATCCCATAGACTGGAGGGTGTTTTATATATATAGAACATTCAATAGACTGGAGGGTGTTTTATATATATAGAACATCCCATAGACTGGAGGGTGTTTTATATATATAGAACATCCCATAGACTGGAGGGTGTTTTATATATATAGAACATCCCATAGACTGGAGGGTGTTTTATATATATAGAACATTCAATAGACTGGAGGGTGTTTTATATATATAGAACATCCCATAGACTGGAGGGTGTTTTATATATATAGAACATTCAATAGACTGGAGGGTGTTTTATATATATAGAACATTCAATAGACTGGAGGGTGTTTTATATATATAGAACATCCCATAGACTGGAGGGTGTTTTATATATATAGAACATCCCATAGACTGGAGGGTGTTTTATATATATAGAACATTCAATAGACTGGAGGGTGTTTTATATATATAGAACATCCCCTGGACTGGAGGGTGTTTTATATATATAGAACATCCTTTGGACTGGAAGTTGTTTTATATATATAGAACATTCAATAGACTGGAGGGTGTTTTTTATATATATAGAACATCTCACAGAATGGAGGGTTTTTCATCTCGATAGAACATCCCACAGACTGGAGGGTGTTTTAGATATATCGGACATCCCACAGACTGGAGGGTGTTTTATATAAAGGGGACATCCCACAGACTGGAGGGTTTTTTATATATGTGGAACATCCCACAGACTGGAGGTGTTATAGATATATAGAACATCCCACAGACTGGAGGCTGTTTTATATATTTGTAACATCCCACAGACTGGAGGGTGTTTTATATATATTGAACTACCCACAGCCTGGAGGGTGTTTTATATATAGAGAACATCCCACAGACTGGAGGGTGTTTTATATAGATAGAACATCCCACAGACGGGAGGGTGTTTTATATATATAGGAAATCCCCTGGACTGGAGGATGTTTTATATATATAGAACAGCCAGAGACTGGAGGGTGTTTTATATATATAGAACATCCCACAGACGGGAGGGTGTTTTATATATATAGGAAATCCCCTGGACTGGAGGATGTTTTATATATAGAGAACATCCCACAAACTGGAGGGTGTTTTATATATATTGAACTACCCACAGCCTGGAGGGTGTTTTCTATATAGAAAACATCCCACAGACTGGAGGGTGGTTTATATGTATTGAACTACCCACAGCCTGGAGGGTGTTTTCTATATAGAAAACATCCCATAGACTGGAGGATGTTTTATATATATGGAACATCCCATAGACTGGAGGCTGTTTTATATATATGGAACATCCCCTAGACTGGAGGGTGTTTTATATATATAGAACATCCCATAGACTGGTTGGTATTTTATATATATACATATGGAGAGAGAGAGAGAAAATCCCATAGCCTGGAGGATGGTTTATATCTCTTGAACATCCCATAGACTGGAGGGTGTTTTATATAAATATATGGAGCGAGAGAGAGAGAGAACATCCCATAGACTGGAGGATGTCTTCTATCTCTTGAACATCCCATCGACTGGAGGGTGTTTTATATATATAGAACTACCCACAGACTGGACGTTGTTTTATATATAGAGAACATCCCAAAGACGGGAGGGTGTTTTATATATATAGGAAATCCCCTGGACTGGAGGATGTTTTATATATATAGAACAGCCAGAGACTGGAGGGTGTTTTATATATATAGAACATCCCACAGACGGGAGGGTGTTTTATATATATAGGAAATCCCCTGGACTGGAGGATGTTTTATATATATAGAACAGCCAGAGACTGGAGGGTGTTTTATATATATAGAACATCCCACAGACGGGAGGATGTTTTATATATATAGGAAATCCCCTGGACTGGAGGATGTTTTATATATAGAGAACATCCCAAAGACTGGAGGGTGTTTTATATATATAGAACATCTCATAGGCTGGAGGGTGTTTTATATATATAGAACATCCCAAAGACTGGAGGGTGTTTTATATATTTAGGACATCCCCTCGACTGGAGGGTGTTTTATATATATAGAACATCCCATTGACTGGAGGGTGTTTTATATATATGGAACATCCCATAGACTGGAGGGTGTTTTATATATATGGAACATCCCAAAGACTGGAGGGTGTTTTATATATACAGAAAATCCCATAGACTGGAGGGTGTTTTATATATATTGACATCCCATAGACACGAGGGTGTTTTATATAAATAGAACATTCCATAAACTGGAGGGTGTTTTATATATATAGAACATTCAATAGACTGGAGGGTGTTTTATATATATAGAACATCCCATAGACTGGAGGGTGTTTTATATATATAGAACATCCCATAGACTGGAGGGTGTTTTATATATATAGAACATTCAATAGACTGGAGGGTGTTTTATATATATAGAACATCCCATAGACTGGAGGGTGTTTTATATATATAGAACATCCCATAGACTGGAGGGTGTTTTATATATATAGAACATCCCCTGGACTGGAGGGTGTTTTATATGTATAGAACATCCCATAGACTGGAGGGTGTTTTATATATATTGAACTACCCACAGCCTGGAGGGTGTTTTATATATATAGAACATCCCATAGACTGGAGGGTGTTTTATATATATAGAACATCCCATAGACTGGAGGGTGTTTTATATATATAGAACATTCAATAGACTGGAGGCTGTTTTATATATATAGAACATCCCATAGACTGGAGGGTGTTTTATATATATAGAACATTCAATAGACTGGAGTGTGTTTTATATATATAGAACATCCCATAGACTGGAGGGTGTTTTATATATATAGAACATCCCATAGACTGGAGGGTGTTTTATATATATAGAACATTCAATAGACTGGAGGGTGTTTTATATATATAGATCATCCCCTGGACTGGAGGGTGTTTTATATATATAGAACATCCCATAGACTGGAGGGTGTTTTATATATATAGAACATCCCATAGACTGGAGGGTGTTTTATATATATAGAACATTCAATAGACTGGAGGGTGTTTTATATATATAGATCATCCCCTGGACTGGAGGGTGTTTTATATATATAGAACATCCCCTGGACTGGAGGGTGTTTTATATATATAGAACATCCCATAGACTGGAGGGTGTTTTATATATATTGAACTACCCACAGCCTGGAGGGTGTTTTATATATATAGAACATCCCATAGACTGGAGGGTGTTTTATATATATAGAACATTCAATAGACTGGAGGGTGTTTTATATCTATAGAACATCCCATAGACTGGAGGGTGTTTTATATATATAGAACATCCCATAGACTGGAGGGTGTTTTATATATATAGAACATCCCATAGACTGGAGGGTGTTTTATATATATAGAACATTCAATAGACTGGAGGGTGTTTTATATATATGGAACATCCCATAGACTGGAGGGTGTTTTATATATATAGAACATTCAATAGACTGGAGGGTGTTTTATATATATAGAACATTCAATAGACTGGAGGGTGTTTTATATATATAGAACATCCCATAGACTGGAGGGTGTTTTATATGTATAGAACATCCCATAGACTGGAGGGTGTTTTATATACATAGAACATTCAATAGACTGGAGGGTGTTTTATATATATAGAACATCCCCTGGACTGGAGGGTGTTTTATATATATAGAACATCCCCTGGACTGGAAGGTGTTTTATATATATAGAACATTCAATAGACTGGAGGGTGTTTTATATATATAGAACATCTCACAGAATGGAGGGTTTTTCATCTCGATAGAACATCCCACAGACTGGAGGGTGTTTTAGATATATCGGACATCCCACAGACTGGAGGCTGTTTTATATATTTGGAACATCCCACAGACTGGAGGGTGTTTTATATATATTGAACTACCCACAGCCTGGAGGGTGTTTTATATATAGAGAACATCCCACAGACTGGAGGGTGTTTTATATAGATAGAACATCCCACAGACGGGAGGGTGTTTTATATATATAGGAAATCCTCTGGACTGGAGGGTGTTTTATATATATAGAACATCCCACAGACGGGAGGGTGTTTTATATATATAGGAAATCCCCTGGACTGGAGGATGTTTTATATATATAGAACATCCCATAGACTGGAGGGTGTTTTATATATATAGAACATCCCATAGACTGGAGGGTGTTTTATATACATAGAACATTCAATAGACTGGAGGGTGTTTTATATATATAGAACATCCCCTGGACTGGAGGGTGTTTTATATATATAGAACATCCCCTGGACTGGAAGGTGTTTTATATATATAGAACATTCAATAGACTGGAGGGTGTTTTATATATATAGAACATCTCACAGAATGGAGGGTTTTTCATCTCGATAGAACATCCCACAGACTGGAGGGTGTTTTAGATATATCGGACATCCCACAGACTGGAGGGTGTTTTATATAAAGGGGACATCCCACAGACTGGAGGGTTTTTTATATATGTGGAACATCCCACAGACTGGAGGTGTTATAGATATATAGAACATCCCACAGACTGGAGGCTGTTTTATATATTTGGAACATCCCACAGACTGGAGGGTGTTTTATATATATTGAACTACCCACAGCCTGGAGGGTGTTTTATATATAGAGAACATCCCACAGACTGGAGGGTGTTTTATATAGATAGAACATCCCACAGACGGGAGGGTGTTTTATATATATAGGAAATCCTCTGGACTGGAGGGTGTTTTATATATATAGAACATCCCACAGACGGGAGGGTGTTTTATATATATAGGAAATCCCCTGGACTGGAGGATGTTTTATATATAGAGAACATCCCACAAACTGGAGGGTGTTTTATATATATTGAACTACCCACAGCCTGGAGGGTGTTTTCTATATAGAAAACATCCCACAGACTGGAGGGTGGTTTATATGTATTGAACTACCCACAGCCTGGAGGGTGTTTTCTATATAGAAAACATCCCATAGACTGGAGGATGTTTTATATATATGGAACATCCCATAGACTGGAGGCTGTTTTATATATATGGAACATCCCATAGACTGGAGGGTGTTTTATATATATAGAACATCCCATTGACTGGAGGGTGTTTTATATATATGGAACATCCCATAGACTGGAGGGTGTTTTATATATATGGAACATCCCATAGACTGGAGGATGTTTTATATTTTCAGAACATCCCATAGACTGGAGGGTGTTTTACATATATATAGAACATCCCATAGACTGGAGGATGTTTCATACATATTGAACATCCCATAGACTGGAGGGTGTTTTATATATATGGAACATCCCAAAGACTGGAGGGTGTTTTATATATATAGAACATCCCATTGACTGGAGGGTGTTTTATATATATGGAACATCCCATAGACTGGAGGGTGTTTTATATATATGGAACATCCCATAGACTGGAGGGTGTTTTATATATACAGAACATCCCATAGACTGGAGGGTGTTTTACATATATATAGAACATCCCATAGACTGGAGGGTGTTTTATATATATTGACATCCCATAGACACGAGGGTGTTTTATATATATAGAACATCCCATAGACTGGAGGATGTTTTATATATATAGAACATCCCATAGACTGGAGGGTGTTTTATATAAATAGAACATTCCATAAACTGGAGGGTGTTTTATATATATAGAACATTCCATAGACTGGAGGGTGTTTTATATATATAGAACATCCCATCGACTGGAAGATGTTTTATATATATAGAACATCCCATAGACTGGAGGGTGTTTTATATAAATAGAGCATCCCACAGACTGGAGGGTGTTTTATATAAAGAGAACATCCCACAGATTGGAGGGTGTTTTATATATATAGAACATCCCATTGACTGGAGGGTGTTTTATATATATGGAACATCCCATAGACTGGAGGGTGTTTTATATATATGGAACATCCCATAGACTGGAGGGTGTTTTATATATATAGAACATCCCACAGACTGGAAGGTGTTTTATATATATAGATCATCCCATAGACTGGAGGGTGTTTTATATATATAGAACATTCAATAGACTGGAGGGTGTTTTATATATATAGAACATCCCCTGGACTGGAGGGTGTTTTATATATATAGAACATCCCAAAGACTGGAGGGTGTTTTATATATATAGAACATCCCCTGGACTGGAGGGTGTTTTATATATATAGATCATCCCCTGGACTGGAGGGTGTTTTATATATATAGAACATCCCCTGGACTGGAGGGTGTTTTATATATATAGAACATCCCATAGACTGGAGGGTGTTTTATATATATTGAACTACCCACAGCCTGGAGGGTGTTTTATATATATAGAACATCCCATAGACTGGAGGGTGTTTTATATATATAGAACATTCAATAGACTGGAGGGTGTTTTATATATATAGAACATCCCATAGACTGGAGGGTGTTTTATATATATAGAACATCCCATAGACTGGAGGGTGTTTTATATATATAGAACATCCCATAGACTGGAGGGTGTTTTATATATATAGAACATCCCAAAGACTGGAGGGTGTTTTATATATTTAGGACATCCCCTCGACTGGAGGGTGTTTTATATATATAGAACATCCCATTGACTGGAGGGTGTTTTATATATATGGAACATCCCATAGACTGGAGGGTGTTTTATATATATGGAACATCCCAAAGACTGGAGGGTGTTTTATATATACAGAAAATCCCATAGACTGGAGGGTGTTTTATATATATTGACATCCCATAGACACGAGGGTGTTTTATATAAATAGAACATTCCATAAACTGGAGGGTGTTTTATATATATAGAACATTCAATAGACTGGAGGGTGTTTTATATATATAGAACATCCCATAGACTGGAGGGTGTTTTATATATATAGAACATCCCATAGACTGGAGGGTGTTTTATATATATAGAACATTCAATAGACTGGAGGGTGTTTTATATATATAGAACATCCCATAGACTGGAGGGTGTTTTATATATATAGAACATCCCATAGACTGGAGGGTGTTTTATATATATAGAACATCCCCTGGACTGGAGGGTGTTTTATATGTATAGAACATCCCATAGACTGGAGGGTGTTTTATATATATTGAACTACCCACAGCCTGGAGGGTGTTTTATATATATAGAACATCCCATAGACTGGAGGGTGTTTTATATATATAGAACATCCCATAGACTGGAGGGTGTTTTATATATATAGAACATTCAATAGACTGGAGGGTGTTTTATATATATAGAACATCCCATAGACTGGAGGGTGTTTTATATATATAGAACATTCAATAGACTGGAGTGTGTTTTATATATATAGAACATCCCATAGACTGGAGGGTGTTTTATATATATAGAACATCCCATAGACTGGAGGGTGTTTTATATATATAGAACATTCAATAGACTGGAGGGTGTTTTATATATATAGATCATCCCCTGGACTGGAGGGTGTTTTATATATATAGAACATCCCATAGACTGGAGGGTGTTTTATATATATAGAACATCCCATAGACTGGAGGGTGTTTTATATATATAGAACATTCAATAGACTGGAGGGTGTTTTATATATATAGATCATCCCCTGGACTGGAGGGTGTTTTATATATATAGAACATCCCCTGGACTGGAGGGTGTTTTATATATATAGAACATCCCATAGACTGGAGGGTGTTTTATATATATTGAACTACCCACAGCCTGGAGGGTGTTTTATATATATAGAACATCCCATAGACTGGAGGGTGTTTTATATATATAGAACATTCAATAGACTGGAGGGTGTTTTATATCTATAGAACATCCCATAGACTGGAGGGTGTTTTATATATATAGAACATCCCATAGACTGGAGGGTGTTTTATATATATAGAACATCCCATAGACTGGAGGGTGTTTTATATATATAGAACATTCAATAGACTGGAGGGTGTTTTATATATATGGAACATCCCATAGACTGGAGGGTGTTTTATATATATAGAACATTCAATAGACTGGAGGGTGTTTTATATATATAGAACATTCAATAGACTGGAGGGTGTTTTATATATATAGAACATCCCATAGACTGGAGGGTGTTTTATATGTATAGAACATCCCATAGACTGGAGGGTGTTTTATATACATAGAACATTCAATAGACTGGAGGGTGTTTTATATATATAGAACATCCCCTGGACTGGAGGGTGTTTTATATATATAGAACATCCCCTGGACTGGAAGGTGTTTTATATATATAGAACATTCAATAGACTGGAGGGTGTTTTATATATATAGAACATCTCACAGAATGGAGGGTTTTTCATCTCGATAGAACATCCCACAGACTGGAGGGTGTTTTAGATATATCGGACATCCCACAGACTGGAGGCTGTTTTATATATTTGGAACATCCCACAGACTGGAGGGTGTTTTATATATATTGAACTACCCACAGCCTGGAGGGTGTTTTATATATAGAGAACATCCCACAGACTGGAGGGTGTTTTATATAGATAGAACATCCCACAGACGGGAGGGTGTTTTATATATATAGGAAATCCTCTGGACTGGAGGGTGTTTTATATATATAGAACATCCCACAGACGGGAGGGTGTTTTATATATATAGGAAATCCCCTGGACTGGAGGATGTTTTATATATAGAGAACATCCCACAAACTGGAGGGTGTTTTATATATATTGAACTACCCACAGCCTGGAGGGTGTTTTCTATATAGAAAACATCCCACAGACTGGAGGGTGGTTTATATGTATTGAACTACCCACAGCCTGGAGGGTGTTTTCTATATAGAAAACATCCCATAGACTGGAGGATGTTTTATATATATGGAACATCCCATAGACTGGAGGCTGTTTTATATATATGGAACATCCCATAGACTGGAGGGTGTTTTATATATATAGAACATCCCATTGACTGGAGGGTGTTTTATATATATGGAACATCCCATAGACTGGAGGGTGTTTTATATATATGGAACATCCCATAGACTGGAGGATGTTTTATATTTTCAGAACATCCCATAGACTGGAGGGTGTTTTACATATATATAGAACATCCCATAGACTGGAGGATGTTTCATACATATTGAACATCCCATAGACTGGAGGGTGTTTTATATATATGGAACATCCCAAAGACTGGAGGGTGTTTTATATATATAGAACATCCCATTGACTGGAGGGTGTTTTATATATATGGAACATCCCATAGACTGGAGGGTGTTTTATATATATGGAACATCCCATAGACTGGAGGGTGTTTTATATATACAGAACATCCCATAGACTGGAGGGTGTTTTACATATATATAGAACATCCCATAGACTGGAGGGTGTTTTATATATATTGACATCCCATAGACACGAGGGTGTTTTATATATATAGAACATCCCATAGACTGGAGGATGTTTTATATATATAGAACATCCCATAGACTGGAGGGTGTTTTATATAAATAGAACATTCCATAAACTGGAGGGTGTTTTATATATATAGAACATTCCATAGACTGGAGGGTGTTTTATATATATAGAACATCCCATCGACTGGAAGATGTTTTATATATATAGAACATCCCATAGACTGGAGGGTGTTTTATATAAATAGAGCATCCCACAGACTGGAGGGTGTTTTATATAAAGAGAACATCCCACAGATTGGAGGGTGTTTTATATATATAGAACATCCCATTGACTGGAGGGTGTTTTATATATATGGAACATCCCATAGACTGGAGGGTGTTTTATATATATGGAACATCCCATAGACTGGAGGGTGTTTTATATATATAGAACATCCCACAGACTGGAAGGTGTTTTATATATATAGATCATCCCATAGACTGGAGGGTGTTTTATATATATAGAACATTCAATAGACTGGAGGGTGTTTTATATATATAGAACATCCCCTGGACTGGAGGGTGTTTTATATATATAGAACATCCCAAAGACTGGAGGGTGTTTTATATATATAGAACATCCCCTGGACTGGAGGGTGTTTTATATATATAGATCATCCCCTGGACTGGAGGGTGTTTTATATATATAGAACATCCCCTGGACTGGAGGGTGTTTTATATATATAGAACATCCCATAGACTGGAGGGTGTTTTATATATATTGAACTACCCACAGCCTGGAGGGTGTTTTATATATATAGAACATCCCATAGACTGGAGGGTGTTTTATATATATAGAACATTCAATAGACTGGAGGGTGTTTTATATATATAGAACATCCCATAGACTGGAGGGTGTTTTATATATATAGAACATCCCATAGACTGGAGGGTGTTTTATATATATAGAACATCCCATAGACTGGAGGGTGTTTTATATATATAGAACATTCAATAGACTGGAGGGTGTTTTATATATATAGAACATCCCATAGACTGGAGGGTGTTTTATATATATAGAACATTCAATAGACTGGAGGGTGTTTTATATATATAGAACATTCAATAGACTGGAGGGTGTTTTATATATATAGAACATCCCATAGACTGGAGGGTGTTTTATATATATAGAACATCCCATAGACTGGAGGGTGTTTTATATATATAGAACATTCAATAGACTGGAGGGTGTTTTATATATATAGAACATCCCCTGGACTGGAGGGTGTTTTATATATATAGAACATCCTTTGGACTGGAAGTTGTTTTATATATATAGAACATTCAATAGACTGGAGGGTGTTTTTTATATATATAGAACATCTCACAGAATGGAGGGTTTTTCATCTCGATAGAACATCCCACAGACTGGAGGGTGTTTTAGATATATCGGACATCCCACAGACTGGAGGGTGTTTTATATAAAGGGGACATCCCACAGACTGGAGGGTTTTTTATATATGTGGAACATCCCACAGACTGGAGGTGTTATAGATATATAGAACATCCCACAGACTGGAGGCTGTTTTATATATTTGTAACATCCCACAGACTGGAGGGTGTTTTATATATATTGAACTACCCACAGCCTGGAGGGTGTTTTATATATAGAGAACATCCCACAGACTGGAGGGTGTTTTATATAGATAGAACATCCCACAGACGGGAGGGTGTTTTATATATATAGGAAATCCCCTGGACTGGAGGATGTTTTATATATATAGAACAGCCAGAGACTGGAGGGTGTTTTATATATATAGAACATCCCACAGACGGGAGGGTGTTTTATATATATAGGAAATCCCCTGGACTGGAGGATGTTTTATATATAGAGAACATCCCACAAACTGGAGGGTGTTTTATATATATTGAACTACCCACAGCCTGGAGGGTGTTTTCTATATAGAAAACATCCCACAGACTGGAGGGTGGTTTATATGTATTGAACTACCCACAGCCTGGAGGGTGTTTTCTATATAGAAAACATCCCATAGACTGGAGGATGTTTTATATATATGGAACATCCCATAGACTGGAGGCTGTTTTATATATATGGAACATCCCCTAGACTGGAGGGTGTTTTATATATATAGAACATCCCATAGACTGGTTGGTATTTTATATATATACATATGGAGAGAGAGAGAGAAAATCCCATAGCCTGGAGGATGGTTTATATCTCTTGAACATCCCATAGACTGGAGGGTGTTTTATATAAATATATGGAGCGAGAGAGAGAGAGAACATCCCATAGACTGGAGGATGTCTTCTATCTCTTGAACATCCCATCGACTGGAGGGTGTTTTATATATATAGAACTACCCACAGACTGGACGTTGTTTTATATATAGAGAACATCCCAAAGACGGGAGGGTGTTTTATATATATAGGAAATCCCCTGGACTGGAGGATGTTTTATATATATAGAACAGCCAGAGACTGGAGGGTGTTTTATATATATAGAACATCCCACAGACGGGAGGGTGTTTTATATATATAGGAAATCCCCTGGACTGGAGGATGTTTTATATATATAGAACAGCCAGAGACTGGAGGGTGTTTTATATATATAGAACATCCCACAGACGGGAGGATGTTTTATATATATAGGAAATCCCCTGGACTGGAGGATGTTTTATATATAGAGAACATCCCAAAGACTGGAGGGTGTTTTATATATATAGAACATCTCATAGGCTGGAGGGTGTTTTATATATATAGAACATCCCAAAGACTGGAGGGTGTTTTATATATTTAGGACATCCCCTCGACTGGAGGGTGGTTTATGTATATAGAACATCCCACAGACTGGAGGTGAACATCCCACAGTCTGGAGGGTGTTTTATATATATAGAACATCCCACAGACTGGAGGCTGATTTATATAGATATATGGAGAGAGAGAGAACATCCCACAGACTGGAGGGTGTTTTTTTTGTATAGAACTTCCCATAGACTGGAGGGTGATTTCTATAAATGTATGGGACAGAGAGAGAGAACATTGCGTAGACTAGAGTGTTATATCTTCGTGTCTCATAGTTTCTCTTCATGGATGTTAACTATCTCGTAGTTGAAGTTGATCGGGTAACCATGTGTTGGGTGTTGTTAGGAGTGGAGAAGTAAGCTCTGGGGCAAGCAATAAACAGTCTCCTCCAAAGCATTCTCGGGCGGTATTTTACATTCGGTGGACGAAAAATTTAAAGAAAGGAAGAACTGAATTTCTATAGCACTTTTCCTGATTTCAGGAAATCCCAATTACTGCTAATTAAGCATGTTTTTGTAGCTTATTGTAACATAGGAATCACTGCAGCTAATTTGCGCACAGCAACTCCTACGAACAGCATTGCGATAACAACCAGATCATTTTTTTTTCGTGATATAGATTGATGGATTAATATTGTCCAGGACACTGAGGATAACTCTTCTGCTCTTCTATAAGACAGTGCCATGGGATCTTTCGCATTCATCTGAGAGGGCAGGCAGGGCCTTAGTTTAACGTCTCATCCAAAAGACGGCACCTCCGACATTGAAGCATTCCCTCAGTCCTGCACTGGAGTCTCAGCTGAGATTTTTGTGCTCAAGTCTCTGGAGTGGGTCTTGAACCTACAACCTTCTAACTCAGAAGAGAGAGTGGCACACACTGAGCGATGGCTGACACTTTACTTACTCTGGGATGGACAAGCCCCAATTTTCTCTGGTGTGTTTAGTGTATAAGTACTGCAACTTCACACCCTCATGTGTTTCAATGTCGAGTGTCTCAGCCATACACCAATATAACGAAGCTTGTGCATAGGTGGACGCTGGAATTTGCAGTCCAGTTTACTCATTAATAACGGTGAGTGCTGACAGGCTCACTGTTCTTAACGCAAAATCAGGGCCATCATATACGGGATGTCCCACGGGCTGAAGGGCATTACATAGAAAATAATATATAGACCAGAGAGTGTTATATGTCGGATGTCCCATTAACTGAACATCATTCTATATAGGGTGTCCCATGGCTGAAGGGAATTACAGATAGTGTAACATACAGACCAGAGAGTGCTGCTGACAGGTTAACATTGGGCCATTTACTAATACAGGGACATATTGAAGGATTCTGATTCCATCAGAAACCACAAGAATTGTACTGAACTCCTGCCAGCATATGTTTCTGCTCTGAAGCACAAACCAGCCTGAGCTATTCTTTACAACGAATAAAACTGTTTATCATTTTAAAACACATCTGCAACAGGCAGAGTCTATATATGGCAGCAGAGTCTGCGATGGAATCCCCAGAAGCAAAATGATTCGTGATGCATGTTTTAGGTAAACCAAGAATCATTGGGTAAACAGGAGAGCATGAGGCAGGGAGGGGAAAGGCAAATATAAATTCACTATCCAATGGCAGGGAGGGTTAGTAACCAGAGGATACAAATCTAAGATCATTAGTAAAAATACAGGGGAGAAATGAGGTTTTTTTTGCGTAGTAAGTTGTGATCTGGAATGCACTGTCTGAAAAGGCGGTCGAAGCAGATTCAATAGTAACTTTCAAAAGCGAATTGTAAGTGGAAACAATTACAGGCATATGGGGAAAGAACAGAGGAATGGGACTAACTGAATAGCTCTATCAAAGAGCTGGCACAGACACGATGGGCCAAATGGCCTCTTTCTGCGCTGTAAAATTCCATAATTGTTCTTTTAATTTGGTAAACTTTGTTCCACTGCCTTGTGATCTCTTGTATCCCCAGTTGGAATTCAGAAGTGTACCTCCGAGAGTGTTGTAGCCGGCCCTTCACCTCATCTGTGCCAGTAGAGGGACTAGGCAAAGGCTGTGTGGTGGTGATGTTACAGCTGCTGTTCCAAGATCTGTGTTTTTAACAGTTAGAGAACTGCCATGTTCTTTTATTTTTGTAAATATCGGTGGAGGGCATGTTAAAGATTCTGCAAACGGTTGAAATCTGCTGTATTGATATCCCACTACTGTTTACTTTTAACAACAGAAGCAGCTTGTGTTTATATAGCTACTTTAGTGTAATGAAATATGCCAGGGCACTTCACAGGAGCAATTATAAAGCAAGATTTGAGACCGAGCCACATACAAGAGGTATTAGGGCAGTTGATCAAAAGTTTGGTCAAAGAGGTAGGTTTTACGGAGCGCCTTAGAGGAGGAGAGAGAGGCGGAGAGATTTTAAGGAGGGAATTCCAGAAATTGAGCCCAGGCAACTGATGACGGAGCAGTTAAAATCGGGACACTGAAGAGACCAAAACTGGATGAGTGCAGATATCTTGGAGGGTTGTGGGGGTGAAGGAGGTTACTGGGATAAAGAGGAGTGAGGCCACGGAGAAATTTACAAGGATGTGAATCTTAAAATCGATTTGTCATTTATATAGATTAAGTTGACTTATTCAGCAGAATGTTTATTTTTCCGCAGTTCAAAGACTGACGTGATCAGGTCACTGCCTGTTTCACACCCTTCCTGATTTTACGCGATTTTTGCTTTGCATTAAACTCAATGGAAAACAAAATGTTTGGGAAGGAAGGTGTGTAAAACAAGCGACTTTTCCGATCCTATCAGTTCCCGTCAGGAAAGGTGAGGTTAAGTTTATCATTGAGGCTTCTGACCAACCACTAAAAAAAAATCTTCATTCAACAACACCATCCAGGACAAAGTGGCCCGCTTGATTGGCACCCCATCCACCACTTTAAACATTCATTCCCTCCACCACCAACGCATAGTGGCAGCAGTGCGTACCATCTACAAGATGCACTGCAGCAACTCACCAAGGCTCCTTAGACAGCACCTTCCAAACCCGCAACCTCTTCCACCTAGAAGGACAAGGGCAGCAGATGCATGGGAATACCACCACCTGCAAGTTCCCCTCCAAGCCACACACCATCCTGACTTGGAACTATATCGCCGTTCCTTCACTGTCGCTGGGTCAAAATCCTGGAACTCCCTTCCTAACAGCACTGTGGGTGTACCTACACCCCAAAGACTGCAGTGGTTTAGGAAGGTGACTCACCACCACCTTCTCAAGGGCATTTAGGGATGGGTAACAAATTCTGGTAATGTCCATATTGAGAATTTTTGTCAATTAGCAGGTATTGTGCATATAGAGGCACACTCTAGTTTGGAGTGACAGGGTCCATGGGTGGCCCTTGGTTCTGAGCGTGAGAAGGAGATCTGACAAGGTCATGAAAAAAAATGCGCTGACAATTTTATCTTATGTGGTGAACACAACTGATTAAAAATCAATCTCTCACTAGTTCTGTTTATGATAAGCAGGATTAAAAGTGCACAGAAGATTGCAATTGCAGATGGTTGCAAGCAAATGCCGATCTGTTCTGCATGTGTGTTTAGATCCCTCTCACACGTTGGCCATAACACAGATGGAGTCCTGTTTATTAACAGGAAATTTTAAAAAAGAAATAACAGCAAAGAAATGGACAAGAGAAAAACTGGGAGAAACACAGGGCACTTACTCAACTAAATAGCCAAATAAAATTCCCCAGTTGCATTACAACGATGACTGCACTTTGAAAGAGTTGTAAAGCACTTTGGGATGTCCTGTGGTTGTGAAAAGGTGCTTATATAAATGTAAATGTCTTTCTTTTCTCCACTACCTTCCTGAAGGCACAGACTCTTGTCGGGGAATGGCTAACCCAGCAAGCCACCAGTACCTCTTTCAAGTGACTAGTCAACCATGGAGAGCATTAGAACTGAAGCCAGTTTACCCTCCACATAATCTCCACACACACAGGCTGGATAGATCTTGACTGTTGCCATCGTGTAAGGTGCATGATATGGACATAAGAGATAGGAGCAGGAGTAGGCCATTTGCCGAGCCTGCTCCGCCATTCAATAAGATCATGGCTGATCTTCTACCTCAACTCCATCTTCCTGCCCTATCCCATATCCCTTAATTCCCTTAGTACCCAAAAAATCTATCAATCTCTGTCTTGAATATATTCAATAACTGAGCATCCACAGCTCTCTTCGAGTAGAGAATTGCAAAGATTCACAACTCTCTGAGTGAAGATATTTCGCCTCAACTCTCACTCTTATAAACTCCAGAGAACATAGGCCTAGTCTACTCAATCTCTCCTCATAGGACAATCCCCTCATCCCAGGAACCAATCTCGTGAACCTTTGTTCCACTCCCTCTAGGGCAAAAATGACCAGAACTGCACACAGTACACCAGGTGTAGCCTCACCAATGCCCTGTACAATTGTCGTAAGAATAATGATACTGAGTCAGCAGCTGGTATTACATCTCTCCCCACTTTAATTTCCATTGAAGTTAATAGCCAAGGTCTAGCTCACTGAGTGAAGAGAGAGAAATAAACCTCTTACCACTGAGGGTTGTTGGGACGAAGAATGTTTTTGGATGAGACGTTAAATTGAGGCCCCATCTGCTCTGTCAGGTGGACATAAAAGAGCCCATGACACTATTCTGAAGAAGAGCAGGGGAGTTCTCCCTGGTGTCCTGGATTGATATTTATCCCTCAATCAACATCATTAAAAACAGATAATCTGGTCATTATCACATTGCTGTTTGTGGGAGCTTGCTGTGTACAAATAATCTATCATATTTCCTACTTTTCAACACTTGAAAAAGTACGCCATTGGCTGTAAAGCACTTTGGAACGTCCTGAGGTTGTGAAAGGTGCTATATAAATGCAAGCCTGTCTTTCTTCTTTATTTTGCCACAGGGGGTGGTTGAGGCAGAGACAATTGCATCTTTTAAACGCAGAGTGGATGAATATTTGAAGCGGAGGGGAGCGAGCGAGGCAGTAGGATCGCACAAAGTCAGGATCTACCCTCTGCGCTTTCCAACCAAAGCCACTGGATCAGGAATGGGATCACTGGCTGATTTTGTCCTTCCCGATCCATAGAAGTCAGCCAACTCAGCACACTAGAGATTGAAAGGATACAGAGAAAACATTTACCTCTGAGGGACATTTTAAGAATTTGTGCTTGTTTTCATTGGAAAAGTGAGGTGAATTAAATTAAGGTTGGGAAACTGAGTGACGCTAATTCTTCACTAGCATGAAGAATGTACTCCACCTGTGGCCTAACCATTGGCTTGTACAATTTTATTGTTACCTCTTTGGTATTTCAGTTGAGATTTTGGGTGAGAATTTTGCCAAAGCGGGGTGGTTTCGGGATCGTGGGTCCACTCGGGCGGAAGGCAGGACATCCCCACAAGATTGCCAGGAGCAGGCAATTAAGAGCTGGCAGGAGAGGGAGGTGCCAACTAAGGATGGCAGGTGGGCCTTCCACACTGCTGGCCCAGTCAGAGGGTTGGCTGCTGTGGAGCCTCAGCAGCACCACTGAGAGTGATGGCCGCTGCTGAGGCAGAAAGATGAATGCAGAGGTGCCTCAAAATGGAGGCGCTCTCGGAAGGGTGAGCATTATGTACATTTTTGAATGGGCCAAGCAGGCAGGCCCCGGACAATGGAGGGGAAACCCCTTCAGTGTCAGCTTCGGGGCTGCTAGGGTAGACTTTGAAGCCCATAGGTCCCTCCCTGATCTCTATCTCTGATGGTGCCACGCTGCGCAACCCCCCCCCCTCCCCCCCACCAAGGAAGTCGCTGGGACGCTGTCTCCATGCTGGAGTCCTCTCCATGCAGTGGGGGGGAGGGGGGAGAGGAGGGAGTCCCTCCTCCGCTGGCAAAATGCCACTGGCCTGGGAAAATCACCCTTAATCGGTCCTTTAAGTATTCAAGTTGGCTGCCTGTCTCATTTGGTGGGCACTTTTTTTTTATTCTTTCACGGAATATGGGCATCACTGGCAAGGTCAGCATTTGTTGCCCATCCCTAATTGCCATTGACAACTGAATGGCTTGTTAGGCCATTTCAGAGGGCAGTTAAGAGTCAACCACATTGCCGTGGGTCTGGAGTCACATGTAGGCCAGACCAGGTAAGGATTTCCTTCCCTAAAGGACATTAGTGAACCAGATGGGCTTTTTATAACAACTGATGATAGTTACATGGCACCATTACTGAGACCAGCTTTCAATTCCAGATTTTTATTTAATCAATTGAATTTTAAAAAATTAATTAATTGAACTTAAATTCCACCAGCTGCCGTGGTGGGATTTGAACTCAAGTCCCCAGGGCATTAGGCTAGGTGTCTGGATTATTAGTTCAAGCCGCAGCCGTTCCCGGCACTAGGATTTGTCCCTGACAGTGGGACTGGGTCGTGGAGCCATCCTGATGCGGCTCCCTGGCATTTTACCAGCACCCCCCACCTCTGTTCCTGCCACCTAGGGTCCAGTAAAATACTGCCCATTGTGTTTTGGGCAAGAAAGAAACCAGGGGATATGGGGTTGGGAGAGAAAGTGAAGTTGACGTGAAAGATGATGGAGGAGGTTTGAGGGGCCGAATGGCCTACTCATAAAGAAAATAAGACAGACTTGCATATATATAGAGCGCCTCTCATGATTTCAGGTCACCCCAAAGTGCTTTGCAGCCAAAGAAACCACCCCTATTTCATATGAATTTACTAAACCCAGGCTCTGTCAACCCTCCCAAGTAAATGTAAACGATCCCAGGGCACAATCTCGAGGCAGGGTGGGGGGGTTCTCCCTGGTGTCCCGGTCAATATTTATCCATCAACCTACATCAATAAACAAAAAATGATCTAGTCATTACCACACTGCTGTTTGTGGGAGCTTGCTGTGTGCAAATTGGCTGCCGAATTTCCAATACAAAAGTAACAACACTTCAAAAAGAGGTCAATTGGCTGTAAAGAGCTTTGGGATGCCTGGGGTCATGAAAAGCACTATATAAATGGAAGTTCTTTATTCTTTCAGTTTTGGAAGTAAAAGAGGACTGAAGCCCAATTGATTGAATGCCTGGGTGTAAGCAATACCTGCCACACCCCCTCCTTCCCCAGCCAGATCCACTTTAACAGAGCCCTGAAAGCTGCTGGCTTTTCATTAATCTTTGCAGTCTCACATCCTCTCAAGTTATGCAAGAAACCTGAACCTGTCAGTTCAGAGGGATGGTGGGGAGGACCATACCCAGACTCTGCATATCAGGCATTTCTGGGGACATTTGATTTTCTTCCATCAGCTTGGAGCTGCTTGTTTTGAAGGCTGCCTGGTGAAAGATTACCTGTGTTGTGTTACAGGCGTTCACAGATTCCCACACTCTTCAACGTAATTGTAACTCCATCTCCTTGGGCCCTTCTCCTTTCAGTCCCTTCAGTAACAATGGAGCATCTCGCTACTACATACAAGCCTTCCCCATCTGACGTTACATCCTTTCCCACCCACATCTTTAAGAATGGAGGTCCCTAGATTACACGTAGAATCATAGAATGATACAGCACAGGAAAAAGCCATTTGGCCCATTGTCCCTTTGCCAGCCCTTTGAAAGACATTTTAGCCCCACTCCCATACCTTAGTTGTGGCTCAGTTGGTAGCATTCTTGCCTTTGAGCATAAATCACTGGTTAGACCTCAGCGAGCCTATTGTTGTCCAATTTGATACATCACACTTCAGGAAGGGTAGCTAAACTTTAAAGAGGGTGATTTACTAGAACTGTACCAGGGATGAGGGTCTTCAGTTATGTGAGGAGACTGGACAAACTGTATTTGTTCGCCTTACAGCAGAGAAGGTTAAGGGGAAATTTGATAGAGGTGTTCAAAATTATGAAGGGTTTTGATAGGGTAAATAAGGAGAAACTGTTTCCAGTGCCAGGAGGGTTGATAACCAGAGGATACGCATTTAAAATAATAGGGAACATAGAACATAGAACATAGAACATTACAGCGCAGTACAGGCCCTTCAGCCCTCGATGTTGCGCCGACCTGTGAAACCATCTGACCTACACTATTTCATTTTCATCCATATGTCTATCCAATGACCACTTAAATGCCCTTAAAGTTGGCGAGTCTACTACTGTTGCAGGCAGGGCGTTCCACGCCCCTACTACTCTCTGTGTAAAGAAACTACCTCTGACATCTGTCCTATATCTATCACCCCTCAACTTAAAGCTATGTCCCCTCGTGTTTGCCATCACCATCCGAGGAAAAAGGCTCTCACTATCCACCCTGTCCAGCCCTCTGATTATCTTATATGTCTCTATTAAGTCACCTCTTCTCCTCCTTCTCTCTAACGAAAACAACCTCAAGTCCCTCAGCCTTTCCTCGTAAGACCTTCCCTCCATACCAGGCAACATCCTAGTAAATCTCCTCTGCACCTTTTCCAAAGCTTCCACATCCTTCCTATAATGCGGTGACCAGAACTGCACGCAATACTCCAAGTGCGGCTGCACCAGAGTTCTGTACAGCTGCAGCATGACCTCGTGGCTCCTAAACTCGATCCCCCTACTAATAAAAGCTAACACACCATATGCCTTCTTAACAGCTCTATTAACCTGGGTGGCAACTTTCAGGGATTTATGTACCTGGACACCAAGATCTCTCTGCTCATCTACACTACCAAGAATCTTCCCATTAGCCCAGTATTCTGCAATCCTGTTACTCCTTCCGAAGTGAATCACCTCACACTTTTCCGCATTAAACTCCATTTGCCATCTCTCAGCCCAGCTCTGCAGCCTATCTATGTCCCTCTGTAACCTACAACATCCTTCGGCACTATCCACAACTCCACCGACCTTCGTGTCATCCGCAAATTTACTAACCCACCCTTCTACACCCTCTTCCAGGTCATTTATAAAAATGACAAACAGCAGTGGCCCCAAAACAGATCCTTGCGGTACACCACTAGAAACTATACTCCAGGATGAACATTTACCATCAACCACCACCCTCTGTCTTCTTTCAGCCAGCCAATTTCTGATCCAAAGCACTAATTCACCTTCAATCCCATACTTCTGTATTTTCTGCAATAGCCTACCGTGGGGAACTTTATCAAACGCCTTACTGAAATCCATATAGACCACATCCATGGCTTTACCCTCATCCACCTGTTTGGTCACCTTGTCAAAAAGCTCAATAAGGTTTGTGAGGCACGACCTACCCTTCACAAAACCGTGCTGACTATCTCTAATGAACTTATTCTTTTCAAGATGATTATAAATCCTATCTCTTATAACCTTTTCCAACATTTTACCCACAACCGAAGTAAGGCTCACAGGTCTATAATTACCAGGGCTGTCTCTACTCCCCTTCTTGAACAAGGGGACAACATTTGCTATCCTCCAGTCTTCCGGCACTATTTCTGTCGACAATGACGACATAAAAATCAAGGACAAAGGCTCTGCAATCTCCTCCCTGGCTGCCCAGAGAATCCTAGGATAAATCCCATCTGGCCCAGGGGACTTATCTATTTTCACACTTTCCAAAATTGCTAACACCTCCTCCTTGTGAACCTCAATCCCATCTAGCCTAGTAGTCTGTATCTCAGTATTCTCCTCGACAACATTTTCTTTCTCCACTGTAAATACTGACGAAAAATATTCATTTAACACTTCCCCTATCTCCTCCGATTCCACACACAACTTCCCACTACTATCCTTGATTGGCCCTAACCTATCTCTTGTCATTCTTTTATTCCTGATATACCTATAGAAAGCCTTAGGGTTTTCTTTGATCCTATCCGCCAATGACTTCTCGTGTCCTCTCCTTGCTCTTCTTATCTCTCCCTTTAGATCCTTCCTGGCTAGCTTGTAACTCTCAAGCGCCCTAACTGAGCCTTCACGTCTCATCCTAACATAAGCCTTCTTCTTCCTCTTGACAAGCTCTTCAACTTCTTTAGTAAACCACGGCTCCCTCGCTCGACAACTTCCTCCCTGCCTGACAGGTACATACTTATCAAGGACACGCAGTAGCTGCTCCTTGAATAAGCTCCACATTTCGATTGTGCCCATCCCCTGCAGTTTCCTTCCCCATCCTACGCATCCTAAATCTTGCCTAATCGCATCATAATTTCCTTCCCCCCAGCTATAATTCTTGCCCTGCTGTATATGCCTGTCCCTGCCCATCGCTAAGGTAAACCTAACCGAATTGTGATCACTATCACCAAAGTGCTCACCAACTTCTAAATCTAACACCTGGCCGGGTTCATTACCCAGTACCAAATCCAATGTGGCATCGCCCCTGGTTGGCCTGTCTACATACTGTGTCAGAAAACCCTCCTGCACACACTGGACAAAAACAGAACCATCTAAAGTACTCGAACTATAGTATTTCCAGTCAATATTTGGAAAGTTAAATTCCCCCATAACCACTACCCTGTTACTCTCGCTCCTGTCAAGAATCATCTTTGCTGTCCTTTCCTCTACATCTCTGGAACTATTTGGAGGTCTATAGAAAACTCCCAACAGGGTGACCTCTCCTCTCCTGTTTCTAACCTCGGCCCAGACTACCTCAGTAGACGAGTCCTCAAACGTCCTTTCTGCCGCTGTAATACTTTCCTTGATTAACAATGCCACACCCCCCCCTCTTTTACCATCTTCTCTGTTCTTACTGAAACATCTAAATCCCGGAACCCGCAACATCCATTCCTGTCCCTGCTGTACCCATGTCTCTGAAATGGCCACAACATCGAGATCCCAGGTACCAACCCATGCTGCAAGCTCACCCACCTTATTCCGGATGCTCCTGGCGTTGAAGTAGACACATTTTAAACCAAGCTCTTGCTTGCCAGTGCCCTCTTGTGTCCTTATAACCTTATCTCTGCCCTCACTACTCTCAACATCCTGCACACTGGAACTACAATTTAGGTTCCCATCCCCCTGCTGAATTAGTTTAAACCCCCCCGAAGAGCACTAGCAAATCTCCCCCCCCAGGATATTGGTACCCCTCTGGTTCAGGTGAAGACCATCCTGTTTGTAGAGGTCCCACCTACCCCAGAAAGAGCCCCAATTATCCAGGAAACCAAAACCCTCCCTCCTACACCATCCCTGCAGCCACGTGTTCAACTCCTCTCTCTCCCTATTCCTCAGTTCGCTAGCACATGGCACGGGCAACAACCCAGAGATAACAACTCTGTTTGTTCTCGCTCTAAGCTTCCACCCTAGCTCCCTGAATTTCTGCCTTAAATCCCCATCTGTCTTCCTACCTATGTCGTTGGTGCCTATGTGTACCACGACTTGGGGCTGCTCCCCCTCCCCCTTGAGGATCCCAAAAACACGATCCGAGACATCACGTACCCTGGCACCTGGGAGGCAACACACCAACCGTGAGTCTCTCTCATTCCCACAAAACCTCCTATCTGTTCCCCTAACTATGGAGTCCCCACTGTCTAATGCTCTGCTCCTCTTACCCCTTCCCTTCTGAGCAACAGGGACAGACTCTGCGCCAGAGACCTGTATCCCATTGCCTACCCCTGGTAAGTCGTCTCCCCCAAAACGGTATACCTGTTGTTGAGGGAAACGGCCACAGGGGATCCCTGCACTGCCTGCTGGAAAATGAGGAGAATTCTTTTTTTACGTAGCGAGTTGTTGTGATCTGGAATGCACTGCCTGAAAGGGCAGTCGAAGCAAATTCAATAGTAACTATCAGACAGAATTGGATAAAAAAAAAATTTTTAATTCATTCATGTCATGTGGGCATCACTGGCCAGGCCAGAATTTATTGCCCATCCCTAATTGCCCTTGAGAAGGTGGTGGTGAGCTGTCTTCTTGAATTGCTGCAGTCCATGTGGGGTAGGTACACCCACAGTGCTGTTAAGAAGGGAGTTCCAGGATTTTGTCCCAGCAACAGTGAAGGAACGGCGATATAGTTCCAAGTCAGGATGGTGTGTGACTTGGAGGGGAACTTGCAGATGGTGGTGTTCCCAACCATTTGCTGCCCTTGTCCTTAGGTGATAGAGGTCACGGGTTTGCAAGGTGCTGTCTAAGGAGCCTTGGTGAGTTGCTGCTGTGCATCTTGCAGGTGGTAAACACTGCTGCCACTTTGAGTGGAAGGAGTGAATGTTTGGTGGATGGGGTGCCAATCAAGCGGGCTGCTTTGTCCTGGATGGTGTCGAGCTTCTGGAGTGTTGTTGGAACTGCACCCAGCCAGGCAAGTGAAGAATATTCCATCACACTCCTGACTTGTGCCTTATAGATGGTGGACAGACTTTGGGGAGTCAGGAGGTGAGTTACTCGCTGCAGGATTCCTAGCCTCTGACCTACTCTTGTAGCCACGGTATTTATATAGCTACTCCAGTTCAGTTTCTGGTCAATGGTAACCCCCAGGATGTTGATAGTGGGGGATTCAGCGATGATAATGCCATTGAATGTCAAGGGGAGATGGTTAGATTCTCTCTTGTTGTAGATGGTCATTGCCTGGCGTGAATGTTACTTGCCACTTAACAGCCCAAGCCTGGATATTGTCCAGGTCTTGCTGCATTTCTACACGGACTGCTTCAGTATCTGAGGAGTCGCGAATGCTGGACATTGTGCAATCATCAGCGAACATCCCCACATCTGACCTTATGATTGAAGGAAGGTCATTGATGAAGCAGCTGAAGATGAAGATGAAATATTTGAAAAGGAAAAATTTGCAAGGTTTATGGGGAAAGAGTGAGGGTGGGGGAGTGGGAGTAATTGGCTAGCTCTTTCAGAAAGCTAGCACAGGCCCAATGAGCCAAATGGCCTCTTTCTGTGCTGTAAAATTCTATGAAGTCCCACTCAAGAGGTTTGAGCACACAACATTGGTTGAAACTCCCAGTGCAGTACTGAGGGAATGCTGCACTGTCAGTGGTGTATTTTTTCAGATGCAATGTAAACCATCTAGCCTCTCAGATGGATGTAAAAGATCCCAGTACAAGATGCAGGATAGATTTTTAACTTGCCACCTGGGCGTAAAACTCGAGTTGTGGATGGGCTGCCTGATTTTTCATGTCCATGAACTTCACAAGAAGACTAAAAGGGTTAAATTATGAAGACACTTTGCACAGATTAAGCTTGCATTCCCTTGAGCATAGAAGATTAAAGGATGATCTGACTGAGATGTTTAAGATGATTGAAAGGGTTGATAGAGTAAATACAGAGAAACTATTTCCTCTCCTGGGGGAGTCCAGAATGAAGGGGTGGGATCTTAAATTTAGAGCCAGGCCGTTCAGGGGTGATGCCAGAGGGCACTGCTTCACAAAAAAGATAGTGGAAATCTGGAACTCTCTCCCCCAAAAAGCTGTTGAGGCTAGGAGTCAATTCAAATTTTGAAAACTGAGATTGATAGATTTTTGTCAAAGGTATTAAAGATATGAAACCAAGGCAGGTAGGCCAAGTTAAGATACAGATCACCCGTGGTCTAATTGAATGGCAGAACAGGCTCAAGGAAATGAATGCCCTCCTCCTATTCCTATCTTTCCTATATAACAGGAGGTGCACAAAGGGAAACCACTATTCCCAAGCAGAATGGAAATGGTGAGTAATTCTCCTGCCAATCTGCACTGCTGCAAGCGACTAGGATTAATTTGACACACATAATTTGTATTATGCAACCATCCTGCACTCTGCATTTTTCTGGAGAAATAAGCCTGCTTTCTTTCGGGAGATGCTTGGTGGTGTTTCGGACATGAGTTTGGAGACTCTGTTAGTTTATGAGATTGCTGTAGAGACTCTGTTTGCTGAGTAAATAGACTCTGTTTGCAGTAGTTTATGAGTTAAATTAAAACCCACAAGTCTTATCCCGCCTCCAACACATGGGCAGGCAGGGTGGTGTTAGTATTCACAGAAATTGCACCTACCCAATTAGGCTCCTGCCCCGAGGAAGACTGCAGCCCCTCCTACCCAACACGGCCTCCGGTGAATCATATAGCACAAAAGGAGGCCATTCAGGCCATCGTTCATGTACTGGTTCTCTGAAAGAATTAATTTTCATAAATGTAAGGAGGAGCCAGTGGAAATGCTGGGAAAGTCCCTTGTAGGTAGTTTTGGGGGGGAGAAGGGTTAGAATTAGTTTTACTTGATTCTTTAATCTGTTAATAATACATTTATAGCAGTGTATTAAAAGAAATCAGTCACAATTAATCCTAAAACCTTAAGTTATATGGGTTCTATGTGTATTAATTTGGGTATGTCTTAATTATGTAGTTTGCGCCACACAAGTGCCAGGCAATGACCATCTCCAACAAAAGAGAATCTAACCATCTGCCCTTGACATTCAATGGCATTACCATCGCTGAATCCCCCACTATCAACATCCTAGGGGCTACCATTGACCGAAAACTGAACTGGAGTAGCCATATAACTACTGTGGCTACAAGAGCAGGTCAGAGGCTAGGAATCCTGAGGCGAGTAACTCACCTCCTGACTCCCCAAAGCCTGTCCACCATCTACAAGGCACAAGTCAGGAGTGTGATGGAATACTCTCCACTTGCCTGGATGGGTGCAGCTCCAACAACACTCAAGAAGCTCAACACCATCCAGGACAAAGCGGCCCGCTTGATTGGCACCCCATCTACAAACATTCACTCCCTCCACCACCGACGCACAGTGGCAGCAGTGTGTACCATCTACAAGATACACTGCAGCAATGCACCAAGGCTCCTTAGACAGACACCTTCCAAACCCGCGACCTCTACCAACTAGAAGGACAAGGGCAGTAAATGCATGGGAACACCACCACCTGCAAGTTCCCCTCCAAGTCACACACCATCCTGACTTGGAACTATATCACCGTTCCTTCACTATCGCTGGGTCAAAGTCCTGGAACTCCCTTCCTAACAGCACTGTGGGTGTACCTACCCCACATGGACTGCAGCGGTTCAAGAAGGCAGCTCACCACCACCTACTCAAGGGCAATTAGGGATGGGCAATAAATGCTGGCCTGGCCAGTGACACCCACATCCCGTGAATGAATTAAAAAAAAATAAAGAAAACCAAAGTCAGTTTGTTTTAAAAAGTTTAAAAATGTTTGAGAAAAGCTTAAAGGATCCTTTTCTGTAACTCACTGTAATACAGATATGTCAGCACAAAGGCATACGAACATATGAATTTGGAGAAGGAGTAGGCCATTTGTTCCTTCGAGGCTGATCCGCCATTTGATAATATCATGGCTAATCTGATTGTGGTTTCAACTCCACTTTCCTGTCTACCTTCTATAACCTTTAACTCCCTTGTCAATCAAGAATCTATCTAACTCGGCCTTAAAAATATTCAATGAAGCTGCCTCCACTGCTCTCTGAGGAAGAGAACTCCACAGACCAACAACCCTCTGAGAGAAAAATATTCTCCTCATCTCCATCTTTCATGAGAGACCCTAATTTTTAAACTGTGTCCCTAGTTCTAGTCTCCCCCATAAGGGGAAACATCCTCTCAGCACCCACCCTCTTAAGTCCCCTCAGGATCTTGTATGTTTCAATAAGATCACCTCTCATTCTTCTAAACTCCAATGGATACAGGCCCAACCTGTCCAACCTTTCCTCATAAAATAACCCCTTCATCCCAGGAATCAGACGAGTGGACCTCCTCTGAATTGCTTCTAATGCAATTTTGTCCTTTCTTAAGTAAGGAGACCAAAACTGTACATAGTACTCCAGATGTGGCCTCACCAATGCCCTGCGCAACTGTAGCAAAACTTCCCTACTTTTATATTCTATTCCCCTTGCAATAAATGCCAACATTCCATATTTTTTTTATTCATTCAGGGGATGTGGGTGTCACTGGCTAGGCCATCATTTATTGCCCATCCATAATTACCCTTGAGAAGGTGGTGGAGAGCTGCCTTCTTGAACCGCTGCAGTCCGTATGGGGTAGGTAGGGAGTTCCAGGATTTTGACCCAGTGACAGTGAAGGTACGGCGATATAGTTCCAAGTCAGGATGGTGTGTGACTTGGAGGGAAACTTGCAGGTGGTGGTGTTCCCATGCATTTGCTGCCCTTGTCCTTCTAGTCGGTAGAGGTCGCTGGTTTGGAAGGTGCTGTCTAAGGAGCCTCGGTGCGTTGCTGCAGTGCATCTTGTAGATGGTACACACTGCTGCCACTGCGCGTCGGTGGTGGAGGGAGTGAATGTTTGAGGATGGGATGCCAATCAAGCGGGCTGCCTTGTTCCTGGATTTGCCTTCCTAATCACTTGCTGTACCTGCATATTAGCTTTTTGTGATTCATGTACCAGGACGCCCAGATCCCTCTGTACTGCAGAGTTCTGCAGTCTCTCTCCCTTTAAATAATATACAGCTTTTCTATTCTTCCTGCCAAAGTGGACAAGTTCACATTTCCCACATTACATTCCATCTGCCAAATTTTTGGCCACTCACTTAACCAATCTAAATCCTTTGCAGACTCCTCGGGCTGAATTGTATTAGTGCGTTGCACATCGTAGCAGCGCGCCTTGAAGTCGGCGGCCTTCAGGCGCGGATGCGCCGTTGTTGAGTCCCCGGGATATTTCATTTAAATGGAGGGGGCGGAGCGGCCACCCCCGGTACGTAGAGGTGGCAGCCAATCCATCCCCAGCAATGGCGTCTGGCGCCACCACGCAGGTGCTGGCACCATTTTTAAAGGTCTTCAAGCCCTTCCGCCGAATTAACGTTTTAAAAGAAACATTGCTGTAACATTGATTGTAAAAGATTTAAAGAAAGATGAAAGCCCCTCTACCAGCCCCGCAATGACCACACACTTTATTTTTGGGCCTTTCCCACCAGAAAAAATCTTCTTCCCCACCCCCTCCCCCCGAGTTTAGTCTCCTTTGCCTTTCAACCCCTTCACACCATCCCCTCATCCAAGTTATTGTTAATGGTGCATTACAGGGGCTGCTTTAATTATGCGACATCTGTGTTAGCCCTAAGACAGCCATGGGTAAACCAGGGGAAAGAGGAGGAAGAGTCTTCATGGCTTTTCCTGCTCTTTGATCGAACTCCATGTTTACATGCATTAAATGGGGCTTCTGCTGGAGTGACGTCAGAGAGACTCCTCAAAGAAAATTAACCCCCAAGATTGGCTAACGCCAGCACCATTTTTTTTACACCAGCTTTTCCCTAAGGGGAGGCCTTACCATATCTGGCATGTTTGCCTTCATTTTTCAGCCAACTGGAGAGCAGCCCTTGATGCCAGCTGTGGCACAGTGGCTAATGTGCTTGCCTCTGGGTCAGACGGTTGTGGGTCTAAGCCCAACTCCAGACACTTGAGCACAAGATCTAGGCTGACACTTTAGTGCCAATGCTGAGGGAATGCTGCACTCTCGAAGGTTCAATCGTTTGGGTGAGATGTTAAACCACGACCCTGTCTGCTCCCTCAGGTGGCCATAAGTGATCTTGTGGCCGCTATTTCAAAGAGGAGCAGGGAAGTTCTCACGGGTGTCATAGAAATTTGCAATGAGGAAGGAGGCCACTTGGCCCATCATGTCTGTGCCAGCCAACATGTAGCCATCCAGCCTAATCCCACTTTCCAGTTCTTGGTCTGTAGCCTTGTAGGTTACGGTACGTCAAGTGTATCCAAATACTTTTTAAATGTTATGAGGGTTTCTGCCGCTACCACCCTTTCAGGCAGTGAGTTCCAGATCCTCATCAACCCTTGAATTCTCTCGAAACCTCTTCCCTCTTATCGCAAATCTTTGCCCCCTGGTTATGGACCCCTCCATCAAAGCCTTCCTATCCACTCTATTTAGACCCCTCACAATTTTATACACTTCAATTAGGTCTCCCCTCAGTCTCCTCTATCCAAAGAAAACCCTAGCCTATCCAATTTTTCCTCATAACTGGAATTCTCCAGTCCAGGCAATATCCTCATAAATCTCCTCTGTACCATTCCTAGTGCAATCACATTTTCCCTATAGTGCGGTAACCAGAACTGCACGCAGTACTCCAGGTGTGGCCTAACTAGTATCTTAAACAGTTCCGGCATAACCTCTCAGCTCTTATATTCTATGCCTTGGCTAGTAAAGTCAAGTATCCCACATGCCTTCTTGACCACCTTATCTACCTGTCCAGTCACTTTCAGAGATCTGTGGACATGCACTCCAAGGTCCCTCTATTCCTCTACACTCCTAACTGTTCTACCATTTATTGTGTATTCCCTTGCCATGTTAGCCTTCCCCAACTACATTACCTCACACATCTCCGTATTGTTCTCCAGTTGCCACTGTTCCGCTCACCTGACTAGTCCATTGATATCTTATTGCAATCTACAGCTTTCTTCATTATCAACCACACAGCAAAGTATTCATTAAGAACCATACCAATGGCCTCCGCCTCCACACACAGGTTACCCTTATGGTCCCTAATAAGCCCTACTTTTGCTCTTAATGTATTTATGAAAAAAACTAGGTTCTCCTTGATTTTACTTGCCAATATTTTTTCATGCCCTTTCTTTGCTTCCCTAATTTCCTTTTTAATTTCACACCTACACTTTTCATACTCCTCCAGATTTCCTGCAGTTTTGAGCCCTCAGTATCTATCATAAACTTCCTTCTTTTTCTTGATCCTTTCCTTTAAGCCCCTTGACATCCCGGGGCTATGGATCTGTTAGTCCCTCCCTTTTTCTTTCAGGGAACATACTTGTTATTTCTTCCTTGAGTGCCTCCAACTGATCTGGCACTGATTTACCTTTAAGTAGCTGTTTCCAGTCCACTTTAGTTAAAGCACATCTCAGCTTAGTAAAATTAGCTTTTTCCCACTTGAGAACTTCTATTCCTGGTCTATGTTTGTCATTTTCCATAAATACCTTAAATCTAACTGAATTATGATCACTTCCAACCAAGCGCTCCCCAACTGATACCCTTTCCACTTGCCCAGCTTCATTCCTTAAAACTCAGTCTGGTCCTGGTCAATATTTATCCCTCAACCAACATCACTAGAACAGATGATCTGATTGTTATCATGTTGCTGTTTATAGGAACTTGCTGTGTGTTAATTGACTGCCACACTTCCTACATTACATCAAAGTCTGCAGTTCAGAAGTAATTTACTGGCTATAATGCCCTTTGAGATGTCCTGTGGCTTTGATAGGTACTATATTAATACAAGTCCTTCTTTCTTCTCGGTCAGGGCCAGTGGAGCAAGTATGGGACTCACCTGGTATAAAGGCAGCTTCGCTACACATCTAACCCATATTATACATGACTTCAAAGTGCCAGGTACAAAATATAGGGGCGGAAAAAAATGTTCCATTGCTCACTGTTGACATCCCTCACTTCTTTGATCTTTAAAGTATTAAAATGAAAGTGTTTTGGTGGTGAGAAAGTTCAAACCACAGTGTGTTTGTTGGCTGCTGCCATTGTTTGTCTGCCGCAGGCATTCCCCTGTGACTGGCAGCTCGGGTCTGTGTAGCAGCACTCTCCAAATGCTGGGAGCACCAGAGGCAGGTTTCTGGTTCATTCATTGTATTTGACATATTCCTGTGGAACTTGACACTCCTACATTGGAGCTAGGCCATTTAGGAGGGAAATCAGGAAGCACTTTATTCACCTAATGGGTGGTAGAAATTTGTAACTCACCTGTCCCCAAGAGGTTGTAGAGGTTGGGGGTCAATTGAAGCTTTCAAATGTTTGTTAGGTAAGGGTATCAAGGGATATTGAGCTCTGACAGGTTAATGGAATTGAAATAAAAACAGAAAATACTCAGGAGGTCAGGCAGCATCTGTAGAAGGAGAAACAGAGTTAATGGGCAGGATTTTCCCACAGGCTTCGGGACCCCGGTGTTGGACCAAATGTGAGTCCCAAACGTGCACTTGCTAGGAGCCAGACTGGCAGAGCTATTTTCCTGGAAGCAGCCTCCTAACTGGCCGCCTCCGCACTTGCTGTCCTATTTAGGGCAGTGGGTGGGATCCCGACGCTACTGGCCCAATCAGAGGGCTGGCAGCTCTAGAGCCTAGGTAGCCACACCAGGAGAGGGGGGCACTGCTGAGGCTGGTCAGGGATCAGGAGGGCACCTCAAAATGGAGACGCCCTTGGAGGTGTAAAAATAATTAAATATTTCGGAGGGGAAAGGGGAAAGGTAGCAGGTCCCTCAGGTCGGAAGGGGAGCCCCCTCCAGTTGGATCGTTGCAGCCATGGGTGTGGCCTTTCCTGCCTGGTCTACTCTTTGACATATAGAGCCTCCGGCTCCGATGGCTTCCCACACTGCCGCAGGGAGGCCTTCTCTATGGAGCTGGTGGCCTTACCACACAGAGGGTAGGGACCGGTCTGCTACTGGAAAAATGCTGGTGCAGCCACAGAATCATCCCTATTTGGGGCCTTGACTATTTAAATTGGCTGCTCACCTCTGGGCAGCAGGAGGCAATCCATTTCCCAGTCCGCCCTGGGAATCTTCCTCAGCTGCGGGGAATGCGTCAGGAATGCCATCCCGAAGCAACTCCCCCACTATTTTCCTGGCCCTCCCACCTCCACTCCTGCCACCAGGGGGCCGGGAAAATTCATCCCAGCTTTTCAGGTCAATCACTTTTCATCAGAACTGGAAAGATTTAGAGATGTAACAGGTTTTAAGTGAGTATAGAGGCAGGGAAAAGGGGAGAGGGGAAAGAACAAAAAGGAAGGTCTGTGATACTGTGGAGGGCAGGAGAGACAAAAGGGATGATGGTGCAAGACCAAAAGGAGATGGTAATGGGACAAGTAAAGAAACAAAAGATGTGTTTGTAAATGGGAAAATGCGGAATCATTACCAACAGCTGCTGTCCAAAAACAAACAAAAAGCACGAGCAGAGGTTCTGAGCTGAAATTGCTGAACTCAGAAGGGCTATTAAGTGCCTAACTGATAGTTGAGGTGCTGACCCTCCAGCTTATGTTGAGCTTCACTGGAATAATGGCAGAAGCTGAGATCCGGGACGTCAGAGTGGGAGTAAAGAATTAAAATGACAGGCGATTAAAAGCTCACGCTTGCAAACTGAATGAGGTGCTCCGCAAAGGAGACACCTGATCTGTTTTTGGTCTCCCTAGCGTAGAGGAGACCGCATCGTGAGCAACAAATATACTAAATAGAAAGAAGTACAAGTAAATCGCTGTTTCAATTGACGAGCTGTGTCAATTATCCCAACACAAATAGATAAGAATAGAAAATAAATGGCTGAAGATAAACCTATTCATCTATCGAAGCACAGAATATGCGTAATCGTTCTACCATCTAATGGGACTGAGGTGCAGATTAACCATGACTTAATTGACTGGCGGAGCAGGCCTGAGGGACAGCCTGGTTCTAGAATTTAACGCTGTGGCTTGTAACGTTAGACTGAAATTCTAGTGATTTATTCCTTTTTTCCTCTGGGGTTTGGGATTTTACAGATTTTCATCTTAATGGCAATATTACAAGTGGTTGGTCAACTTCTACAGGGGATTAAATTGGTTGGTTAGATGATAAAGCAAATTACAGATATTCAGTGCTTCGAAGGGTGAATAGGTTTTTCTTCAACCATTTACTGTTTGTGTTGGGGGAAGTTTACATGGCTAGCTGGTGTGAATACATTTTGTAGATGGATGTAGCAGTGACTCTGAGAAAGTGTAAGATTCAAATTTACCTGCCCAGCTGCTGCCTCACGTAGCTTGTAACCATAATCATTCGTTGGAGCCCACTGCTTCCATTTGATGTAAGTGGGACTTATAACCTTTATAAAGCAAACCCCTGTGCATAATATAGTCATGAGCACAGCAACAAAGGGCGAATGGTTATTTAATACCCTTCCAAAAGACATTATTAATGCCAAGATAAACATTCCCAGCAGTCCTTTCCTGCACGTAAACGTGTTGCGGGACTGGTCATAAAATGACTAATTTGACCCTTTGTACATTACACTGGGGGTAGAGGTCACTTGTCTGGAATGGCCACTTGAGATTCTTCTGTCGGGTGAAAGTTACCTTACAGTCAAGACAGAAACTTCTTAGTGATTTCTCTGGACCAGTGAGGTTTCATTGTTTAAGTGAGCTGTAAATGTTAGTTTCTGGCATAAGAAAGGACAAAGAAGGAGAATCCTAGTAAGATCTTTCCCATGAAACCATCTCTTTGACCAAACTTTCAGTCACCTCTCCTTCTTTCGTTCGGTGCCCATCTTTTTCTGATGCATCATTGAGTTGACTTTTCTATGTTAAAGCTTCTACATGAATGCAAGTTGTTGTTGATATCAATGGATTCCTCAAGTTGCTTTGGAGGGGCATGGGATCGTCAGAGAGGAACAGGCTGCATTTTTCCTCGCATGTGTAGGAGATATACGAAATTCCAGAGCATGAGAAATCTTAGGAAAATCTCTCTTACATGGGCTTTCATAAAGCTTTAAAACTAATATCTTGTGCACTTCTTATGATAGAAGCTCTGGGAGTTCACAGGCAAATCTTGGATTGTATTAATGATCTAGATGTAGGTGCTGGGGATTTGCAGGCGACACTAAGATCTGTGTGGGTGTTATAATTGTAGACGATGCTCATTTAGTTCAGGTCGATCTTGATATGTTCGGGGATCAGACCCGTGACTGGCAAATGATGTTAAATGTTGAAAAGTGCAATATTGTGCATGTGGGCAACATGCACACACCCTGCAGGGAAAAGTCTTAAAGAACCTTGAGAAACAGAGAGATCTGGGTTTTCTAGCGCAACAATCTCTAAAGGTTCATGAGCTCTTCTATGAAGTGATAGCTAGAGCGAAAAGAGCATTGGGGTGTATCGCTAGGCCAACAGGATGTAAAGGCATGGCATACTAATTTTCCTTTATACAAGACCTTGCTCAGGTGTCACATGGAATACTGAGTGGAATTATATGCTCTCCCCCACAGCAGGTTTGGAGGTGGGGTGAGCATAAAATCTGGTGGGATGGTGGCTGGTGGGGGGGACCCTGCCACCATTCTGCCTCTGCTGAAATTATGTCCGTGGCAGGAAGGCCTGTGAACGACCTTCCAGCCCCATCGCCAATTGAGGCCCTTAACTGGGTAATTAACCCCCAGTTAAGGGCCTCTTCCCGCCACAGCCGCAATTACCTGTGTGGCGGGCGGCCCTGTCGCCGCACGGGAAGCACAGCACAAGAAACCGTGTGGGCTGTTTCCTGGCTACGGGAGAGTGGTGGGGGGAGTGTCCCTTGTTCAAAGGCACAGTGCCTGAACGAGGGACCCGGCATCACGGGAAGGCGGGGGGGGCATCCCACTGAGGGCCACACCTCTGCACTTGCTGCCGACCTCCCCCCCCCCCACAATTGCCCCAGCGACTCCCACTCCGCGAGAGCCCTCCCGCCTTTACCTACCTGAGGCCTGGGTCCAACGCCACTCCTCGGTGTCTGGTCGCTGCAGCTAGAGCTGTGCCTCTGCGGAAGCAGTGGCTGCTGCTGTAGCTGCTGGTCTCTGATTGGCCGGCTGCTCTGCAAGGCCGGGACTTCTGGCGATGGGGTCCTAAATCCTATGGAGGTCACACTGCTGTCCAGTTAAGTGCCTGATAGACACTAAATTCAGCGGGCCTTCTGTAGAAGAGGCGCATGGGGATCTTGGCGTCGGTTTCCCCTGATGCCGAGACCTCCGCCGTCAGCATAAAATTCCACCCACTGTGTCTAGGTATGGTCTCCTGAAATGGTGGGTGGAAAGTGTACAGATGAGAGCTACTAGACTAGTTCCTAGTTCAAAGTATCTCAGTTGTCAAGATAGGCTAAAAGAGTTGGGACTGCACATTTTAGAGAAGCGTAGATTTAGGGGTGATCGGATCGAGGTTTGTACGATGATAAGGGATTAGATTGTGTTCCAGTTGATACCTTTTCCAATTAAATAGGTTAGGGGGGACCAGGAGTCACAATCTCAGGTTGCGTAAGACCAGATCTAGGTTAGTTGTCAGGAGGTGGTTCTTTGCCAGGGGAACAGTGAACCTCTGGAACAGGCTACCGGCTGGTGCCGTGGAGGACAATTCACTGAATTCCTTCAAATGAGAGCTGGACCTTTTCTCACTGATCACCTCTTACAAAAGGGTGGGTGCTGCATAGAATTATCAGGGCCAGACTGATTGCCTGGATTAGCTTCGATTGCCTAGTAGGGTCAGAGAGGAATTTCCAGGTTTCCTCCCTAAATTGGCGTGGTTTTTAAATCTGTTTTTTGCCTCTCCCAGAAGATCACGTTGTTTTGGGTGGAATGGGGAGTGTAGACATTGTGATAGACAAGGTATCAAAATTGTGTGGGATAGGCTGAATGGACCAGTGGGTCCTTTTCTGTTCAATATTGTCCATACTTTTGTATGTAACTGCCCTGCTCTTCTTCGAATAGTGCCATGGGATCTCCCACCCCACCTGAGGGGTCTTTGGTTTAACATCACATCCTTCCTCCGTACAGCACTTCCTAACTACTGCATTGGGAGCATCAGACTGGATTATAAGCTTGACCCTCCCGGAGCGAGACTTGAACCCATGATTCATTCTAGATGATAGAAAATAGAGAGAGCTGCCGTGGGATAGACCACTTCCTGCCATCCCTGTCACTTGATAGAATTGGCAATCCTGGTAGATGGCCTGCACGTGAAAGGCCCACTGCAAACGTCAAACTTTCTGTGGTTATCCAGGCCCTCAATGCCAATTTAGAGCCAGAGACTGCGCACCTTGTTGGAAATCAGCACCACACAGATTTATATGTGTGTATTCAGTACTCTGGGTTGCTGAATTGCTGAATGAATGGTTAAATGAACTGTGCTACAAAGGATTCCAATCTGTTATTTTGAACCCAGCTTTATTGGGTTTTTGTTTTAAGCGTTAAATTTCTTGGCAGTTTTCCTTTCGTCTGTTAACCGAGAGTAGCTGTCCCCTGTTTTTGAAAGTATTTGTCCTCTACACTGGCCGGATCTTCTCCCTGGAGGTCATAAGGTCAGCAGACAACTTTGTCCATCTGAGCTGAGTGCGAGGCTGCATCTCCTAGCATCATACAGCACAGCTTGAGGCCATTCTGCCTATCGTGCCAGTTCTGGCTCTTTGAAAGTGCTATCCAATTAGTTCAAATCCCTTTGCTGCCCTTTCCTCATAACCTTGAGAAGTTTTCCTCCTGATATATCCAATTCCCTTTTGAAAGTTACTACTGAGTTTGTTTCTATCACTATTTCAGGCAGTGTGTTCCAAATTACAGCAACTCGCAGTGTAAAAAAAAATTCTCCTCATCACCCTCTCTGGTTCTTTTGCCAATTATCTTAAATCTGTGTCCTCTGGTTACCAACCTTCCTGCCAGTGGAAACAGTTTCTGCTTATTTACTGTCGCAAACCCTTTCATTATTCTATTCAATCTCTCCATAACCTTCTAAGGAGAACAAACCCAGTTTCTCCAGTCTTTCCCTGTAAATGAAGTATTTAATCCCTGGTCTCATTCCGGTAAACCTCCTCTGCAGCCTCTCTAAGGCCTTGACATCCTTCCTAAAGCTGGTGCCCAGAATTTAAGTCGCTCCATAAAAGTTGCCTCTTTGACCGTGTTTTTTGGTCACCTGCCCTAATATCTCCTTAAGTGGCTCGGTGTCAAGTTTTTTTTGATAATGCTCCTGTGATGTTTGACAATGGTAAAAGAGCTATATAAATCCAGGTCATTGCTAAGAGGAACAGATTTGCCAGGTCGGGATACCGACAGAGGGGCAGATGGGAAGGATGATCGAGGTGTGGGGAGAGGTTCCGGCAACAGCTATCAGTTGAATGTGGAGTCCAGAGGGGAGCTTCTCCTGCTCCTGGCTCCACATTCAGGTAGGTTTTATAAATTACCTCTGTATTTTGTCTGCACTCTCTGCTCTCCCTTTAAGGGACTGATGGTTTGGCCGCATGTGCGGTGCAGTGCAGATTCCAACAGCATTTCGCCCAGTATGGAAACATGGTCCTGCAACGGGCGTGGGACGCTCCTTTGCAAATTTAAATTGAAATCAGCTGCGTCCAATATGTCAATGGTTTGTGATGCCATCGCGTAGAGGGTGCAAGGGCATGAAAGCGGACTCTCCAGTGCCCATCTTTCAACCCCCTCAAAAAAGTCGCTGACCAACCCAATTTCTAGGCCTCCCTGGACTGAATAGCTTTTGGTTTTAAGATCTCTTAGCAACCTTGTGCTAAAGTTACCTTGGATGAATAGGTGAGTCAGCCACCCACTACTGGGTGCTCTGCACCCTCCTAGGCTTGACCAGTGCAGACGTACGACATGGAGTGCGTGTGTGTGTGTATGTGTGGTGGGTGAGAACTGGCAAGATGTGGCTGTTTGTATCTGTGGATTTGTGCTTATAGAGGAATGCCTCACCTTCTCTTGAATGTCATGCCCAGAGAGGGCAAATGTGCGTTAGCTTGAGGAAAGGGTGAACTGGGTACCTTGGTAGTGTGGAATGTGACCCTGAGAAGGGGGGGAGTTATATCAAGCAGAATTCTCACTCCAGATCACAGTGACCCCACTGGAAAGCTCATAGATGAGGATTGGATTGAATAAGAACTGGATTGGCTTTGGCAGATTTCGCCGAGGGTAGGACTGGCCGAGGGCAGGATTGGCCGAAGGCGGGATTGGCCGAAGGCGGGATTGGGATGAGGACAGGATTGGGTTGAGGGCGGGACTGGCTGAGGGCGGGACTGGGTGAGGGAAAAATTGGTCAAGGGCAAGATTGGGTTTGATTTACTTTCCACAAATAGTCAGCCAACTCTAACTCTATAGGTGAGGTATTAGGTGGTTGTTAGTACCTGTAGAAACATAACGATCGAGGACAGAAGAGGAGAAGGTCCTTTGTTGGCCAGGGATAGGGTGGTGCTGTAGGGTCACTGTTAGTAAGAGAGAGATGGACAAACACAATAAGACTACAATTATCAGATAATCAATGCAAAAGACATTTTGCAAATTTGAGTAACAAAATAAGGAATAGTCTGAGATGTTTTTAGAATGTATTTATTTAAAAGTCTTTTAAAGAAAAAAATAGGACATTGTTTTCACAAAAACCTTTATATTTAAGTCTCCACAAAAAAACTTAAAATTCTAAAGTCTTATAAATACTAATTTTTTTCAGATTTTTAAAAATTATTTTGTAGCCTGTAATAGAAAATATATATACAGATTATATCTACAGCCACTGTGTTGCAAATCCGTTGCTACGACAATAGCATTGCCACGGTTCAGGAGCTCAGCAAATGTCTGTTTTTGTTGTGAAATTCCAATTCCTGTCTGTGTAAAGGTCTTGGAGGAACCTGGAGATTCCTGCATTCCTGCACCTGAAAGGACGGAACCAGGAGGCATCCCTGAACCTGCTGAGCTTAACTGCTTCCTCCAGATTTACGTGTTTGGGATTTCAAGCCCCATTTTTGGGTACTAGGTTCTGTGGAACACACCTCCCCTCCCCCACCTCCCTCTCCTGCCATCCCGCATGTCAGATTTCCAAAGCTCCCATCTTTTTAGAATAAATCAAGACGATACCTTCACGAATGCATTTCTCCCCACCCATTCAATGAAAGGCATCGTCCTTTTGCTTTTGTCTCTTCAGCTTTGAGACAAAACCCAATCTCTTAGTCGAACTGTAGCAGTTCTTATAACTCATCGAATCCCAACTATCTTTTTTTCTCGTGGGTAAGGGACGGGAGTGGCGGGGGGAAGGGGGGGGTGGTTAGGGTGGGTAGGGGGAAGGCGGGAGTGGGGTTGGGAGATAGATGGTGGAATCTCGCTGGGGAGAACAGAAGAGTTGTAAGTACCGCAGCAACTGTTTCCTTTTATTGATGTTTTACTGTTTTTCCTCCTCTTCAAATCCGGTGAAAATTAGGACCAGGCTTTCGAAAGGCTTTCAGCCCAACCATCACAAATAGATCTATCATCTTGGCAGAATCCCATCTGAAAGGCATCACGAGGATTTTACACACTTCCGAACCGTCAGGGTAAGGTAATGTTTGCTTTGTCAATAGTCCTCTTCAGTTCATCCAATGTCTCTGCTGGTCTTTATAGAGGGGTGTTGGGGATGGGGGCAGGATGAAGGAAGTGGGGGGAGGGGGTGTAGGGTTCACTTGCAGACGTACCTCTCCACTATCCTCTCACATTTCTTGCATGTCACGTAGCAACACCAGTGGTACTTGCAGTGGCATCTCTCCACCAGCTTCTCCATGTAAGGGTTGTAGCCCCTGCCACAGCACATCAGGGTACAGCTATCGCTGCCATTGGATGTTTTGTTGCACTGTCTGGAACCGAGAAGAGGGGAAGGGATGGAAGGAGAGAAAAACATATCAGGGATTGCTAACAATAAAAGACCAAGGTTTGTTTCATCCAGCTTCCTTTTTTTTTTAATTGATTCATGTGGATGTGGACATCAAGAACAAAGAACAAAGAAAATTACAGCACAGGAACAGGCCCTTCGGCCCTCCAAGCCTGCGCCGATCCAGATCCTCTATCTAAACCTGTCGCCTATTTTCTAAGGGTCGGTATCTCTTTGCTTCCTGCTCATTCACGTATCTGTCTAGATACATCTTAAAAGACGCTATCGTGCCCGCGTCTACCACCTCCACTGGCAACGCTAGCCAGGCACCCACCACCCTCTGCGTAAAGCACTTTCCACGCATATCACTGGCAAGGCCAGCATTTATTGTCATTGAGAAGGTGGTGCAAAGTAGCCTTCTTGAATACAATTGAGTGGCTTGCTCGGCCATTTCAGGGGTCCATTAAGAGTCAACCACATTGCTGTGGGTCTGGCATCATTTTTTTAATTCGTTCTTGGGATGTGAGCACTGCAGGCAAAGCCAACATTTATTGCCCATCCCAAATTTCCCTTGAGAAGGCGGTGGTGAGCTGCCTTCTTAAACCACTGCAGACTGTGTGGTGTATGTACACCCACAGTGCTTTTTTCCTGTAGCTGTTTGCTACAACTGAGTAGTTTACTCGGCCATTTCAGAGGGCAGTTAAGAGTCATTGCTGTGGACCTGGAGTCATATGTAGGCCAGACCGGATAAGGACAGCAGATTTCGTCCCCCCGAAGCCCATTAGTGAACCAGATGGGATTTTAAGACAATGCTGTAGTTTCATGATCATTATTTATGAGACTAGGATTATTCCAGATTTATTCATTAATTGAATGTAAAGTCTCCCAGCTGCCTTAGTGGGATTTGAACTAATGTCTCTGGAGCATTCGTCTAGTCCTTGGAATTAGTAATCCAGTAACATTATTACTTTGCTACCATTACCATATAGGCCAGACCGGGTAAGGATGGCAGATTTCCTTCCCTAAAGGGCATTAGTGAACCAGATGGTTTTTTTTACCAAAATAAATCTAGTAGTTTCATAGTCAGCATTACTGATAGTAGCTTTTTTAAAATTCCAGTTTTATTTTATTTACCAAATTTTAATTCCACAGATGCCTTGATAGGATTTGAACCCACATCTATGGATTATTAGACCAGGATTCTGGCTTATTCGTCCAGTAGCATAATCACCATGCTACCATTCCCAATACAGCATTAATGGCATTAACTACCAATCAATCTCTATCAACAGACCCAGAAATGAGGAACCCTCCTCCCCACCAAATGCGGTGGGAACCATTGAAGCAGATCACCTGTTTACATCCAACCGCATGACGATTTTCCCCCCTTCTCTGACCTGGGGCCGTTAAATCCAATTGTAACAAGCCTACTGTTCTGCTGGCACAGGCCTGAGATCGAACCTGGCCCTTTACTGGCCCTGCTCCTCACTGAATATACTCTCAACCTAACCAGCCAGGCACCAAATTGCTGGGATTATGTTGGCTACCCATTTTGCACGCTGGCCAATTATATTTACTGTTGAAGCCAATTAAAAAACGAATTTGAATTTATATAGTGCCTGTCACGTCTACAGGACCTCCCAAAGCACTTTATATCCAATGAAATACTTTAGAAGAGTCGTCACTGTTGTAATGTAGGAAATACAACATCCAATTGGTGCACAGCAAGCTCCCACCAACAGCAATGTGATAATGACCAAATAATCTGTTTTGTGATGTTGATTGAGGAATAAATATTGGCCGGGACACCGGGGCGAACTCCCCTGCTCTTCTTCAAAATAATGTCTTGGGATCTTTTGTGTCCATCTGAGAGGGAGGATGGGGCCTCAGTTTAACATCTAATCTGAGAGACAGCACCTCTAACAGTGCAGCATGCCCTCAGTATTGCACTGGGAGCGTCAGCCTAGATTTTGAGCTCTAATCTCTGGGGTGGGACTCGAACCCACAACTTTCTGACTCAGAGGTAAGAGTGATATGAACTGCACGACAGACAACAAATAATAAGTAAAATCGAGGGAGTGCAAAATGGATGTTGGATTCAATTGCATTTGTTTGATACTGGGCAGATTGATTAAAATCACCCTCATGGAGTCCTTTGTGGGAGTATTGGGTTTGAAGTGCTCACCATCACCAATATACCATGCCCTGAGGAAAGAGCAGTGTAGTGGGATCAATTAGATAGTTCCTTAAAAGAGCTGGTATATGCACAATGGGCCGAATGGCCTCCTTATGTGCTGCATTATTCTATGATAAATAAAACAGATATTAGAGTCATTCATTTGTTGTTTGTCAGACCTTTGCTGCAGTGTTTGGCTACGTAGCAACAGGAACTGCACTTTGTAAGTAACTCATTGGCTGTAAAGCATTTTGGGATGTCCTGGGATTTGATAAGCTGTGATATGAATACAATTTCTTTCTTTCTTTATTCGCTCCCTGGCTGAAATCAATAAAACTCAACAGAGACTAGGGATTGAATCCTAGATCAGGTTCACTGTCACAACAGATGGTTCATTTACTCAGCACGTTATCAGTGAAGGAGCTGTACAAAGGCACATTAGGGACAGAAGTAGCCCATTCAACCCCTCCGACGTGCTCCACCATTCAGTTCAACCATGGCTGATCTGTACCTCAACTCCATTTACCTGACTTTGCTCCATATCCCTTGATACCCCTTAACCAACAAAAATCTATTAATCTCAGTCTTGAAAGTTCCAAATTGTCCCCAGGCATCTATAGCCTTTTGTGGGAGTAAGTTCCAGATTTCTACCATCCTTTGTGTGGAAAAATACTTCTTGATTTCAGTCCAAAATGGCCTGGCTCTGATTTTAAGGTTCTGCCCTCTTGTTCTTGTTTCTTCCACCAGAGGAAATGTCTCCATATCTATCCCATTGAATACTTTGAACATTTTAATAACCTCGATCAGCCCATCCCTCAATCTCCGATATGTAAGGAAATAGAAGCCAAGTTTATGCAATCTGTCCTCATAATTTAATCCTCTTAGCTCGGGTATCATTGAATTATTCATTGATTTAAAAAACAAGTTCTGATGCAGTATAATTACTGCTAAGGTTACAAAGGGTTTATTGGACAAAATGTTGTGCAGTGTAAGCATGTCTCCTCGATGGAACAATGCAAAATCTTCCAGTACTGTGTAATGCACTGTAACCTAAACAAATGTGTAAACTTTACTGAATTCAATAAAAACTTATAAACAAACCAAGTGCAATACATACATGTCATGAAGCATATGTTAGACTCCACATGCAGCCAATAACCTGCCTAGATAGGATTGCTACAGCTCTTAACTCTTTTCGTATTCCTATAAAAGTCTAGAGTTAGAACAGATGCTTTTGACTCTGCCTCGTCCACCTGGCCAGTTACTATCAATGGGGAGCCAGAGCTGAACTGCATTAACCTTTAATGTATGTGCCAGTATGTTCCAATCTCTCTCCCTTAATGCTCCCTTGGGACGTAGGAGACAGGAAGAGCTTATATTTTCCCAGTCATCACCTGTAAATCCTCAAAGCAGCTTTTGAGTTTAGAGACCTCAGCCCCACCCCGATTACTCATGAACCAGATCCAGTTTGGACATTAAATATCGCGTTTTTTTAGCAGGATAACTGCCTGTGAGTCAGCTACATTTCAGCAGTTCAAAAGACAGAGAGCTTCTTGAGTCACCAGTGGAACTGAACCTGGACAGACTAGTTAGGCATCAGGCTCGATTCCCATGGTCTGCATTAACACAGCTCAATGAAAGCAACAACTGAGGTTGTGTCATTTTATTCGTTCATGGGATGTGGGCATCGCTGGCAAAGCCAGCATTTATTGCACATCCCTAATTGCCCTTGAGATGGTGGTGGTGAGCTGTCTTCTTGAACCTCTGCAGTCCTTGGGGTGTAGGTGTACCCACAGTGCTGTTAGGTAGGCAATTCCAGGAATTTGACCCAGCAACAATGAAGGAATGGCAATACAGTTCCAAGTCAGGATGGTGTGTGGCTTGGAGGGGAACTTGCAGGTGATGGTGTTCCCATGCATCTGTTGCCCTTCCCCTGGTAAGCCAGCGTTTTTCCAAACTGGGGTCTGAGAGACTCCCAGGGGGTCCAAGAAAAAGCAATACGCCAATAAGCAGCAGCCAGAGCGGGCTTGGTACAAGCTGGGCGATAGGAGCAGAATGTGGTCGCCACATGTGCAGCACAGAGAGGGCTGGCTGTCTAACTTCGGAGGGGAGCATGCATGGCAGAGCACTGCGAGCAGCAGGAAGATGGGCAGGTACACCCACAGTTACTATGGCTTGTGAGGGGCACCAGGTGAATTCAACTTTGTTCAAGAGAGGGAAGTTTTAAAATATTTAAAACTCGAATAAAGAGCCCTAAAAGACAAGCTCGCCCAGGTATTTTGAGTATTATACTGTATTGTAATTTAGATGTGGTGGGGGTGGTCCATGATTCATAATCCATTTGGATTAATCCTTTACCCAACAGGTTTGCAATCCACTGATCTAGACAGTAGAGGGTTTGGGGGCTTATTTTGAAAAAGCACCTCCCACAGACACCTTTCTATTGGTGAGGACGGAAAGGACAAGGCTTTGCTGTGTCAGCTATGGCTTAGTTGGTAGCACTCTTGCCTGTTAGTCACAAGGTTGTGGGTTTAAGTCCCACACCAGGACTTGAGCACAAAAGTTTAGACTGAAACGCCAATGCAGTACTAAGAGGGTGCTGTAGTGTTGGAGGTGTCGTCTTTCAAATGAGTCGTTAAACCAAGGCCCCGTCTCCCATCTCAGGTGGACATGAAAAATCCCATGCCTTTTTATTATTATTTTGGGAAGATCAAGGGAGTTCTCCCTGGTGTCCTGACCAATATTTACCCCTCAATCAACATCACAAAAACAGATTATCTGGTCATTATCACATTGTTGTTGTGGGAGCTTGCTGTGCTTATGCTGGCTGCATCGTTTCCTGCATTACAACAATGATTAAACTTCAAAAGTACTTTATTGGCTGTAAAGTGCTTTGGGATGTCCAGTGGTCATGAAAGGCGCTATATGAATGTAAGTCTTTCTTTTCTCTGTGTACACGAGCTATTTTAACAGGGCTTAAATCAGCATAAATAATCTGGTAAACCAGACATAATCTGGCAGCACTCGGCTCACAAAAACTACTTGACACAGAAATGCAAGTCAAAAGCAAGTCTAGAATGCCTATAAAACAGGCCTCCTCCCATATCCCCATCATCCAAGCCAATGGGTAGAATCCCAATGGACCAAATGCATAAAATTGTATAAAATTCCAATGGATCAAATTCTGAATCAACCCACTTTACATTCACTCCAGTTCCAAGAGTGAACTAAACTTTTCTGATTTATATAGAATTCCAATGGATCAAATTCTCAGCCAGTCTCATTGTGAGAACCATTCCCATTTTAAAAAGAAAAACAGAAAGAGATCCGATTTGATTTCTTTTGGGCCTCCTTATCTCGAGAGACAATGGATACGCGCCTGGAGGTGGTCAGTGGTTTGTGAAGCAGCGCCTGGAGTGGCTATAAAGGCCAATTCTGGAGTGACAGGCTCTTCCACAGGTGCTGCAGAGAAATTTGTTTGTTGGGGCTGTTGCACAGTTGGCTCTTCCCTTGCGCCTCTGTCTTTTTTCCTGCCAACTACTAAGTCTCTTCGACTCGCCACAATTTAGCCCTGTCTTTATGGCTGCCCGCCAGCTCTGGCGAATGATTTATATAGAATTCCAATGGATCAAATTCTCAGCCAGTCTCATTGTGAGAACCATTCCCATTTTAAAAAGAAAAACAGAAAGAGATCCGATTTGATTTAATGGGCAACAATCAAGAGGCCTGGATCCACCGAACATGAGTTCAAATCTTGACACTTTGAGAATTTCAATTTAGTTTAAAAGTCTGGCACTAAAAGGCAGATATCAGTAAAAGCTACCATGAAGCTGTCATATTGTCATAAAAACTCATCTGGTTCACTAATGTCCTTTAGAGAAGGAAATCTGCAATCCTTACCCGGTCTGGCCTATATGTGACTCCAGTCCCACACCGACATGGTTGCCTCTTAGCTGCCCTCTGAAGTGGCCTCGCAAGCCATTCAGTTGCATCAAACTGCTACCAGTAGTTCAAGAAACCGGCTTGAACTCGCCACCTTCTCAGGGTAACTAGGGATGGGCAATAAATGCTGGCCTTGTCAGTGACACCCACGTCTCAAAGTTGTTTGTATATCCGACGTACTCGTTTTATCCAGCTGGAAAGGCTGAGTGCACCCGTTAGAGATTTGAAATCTGGGGCACATTCCAGTCCTCAACCAACTCAATGTTGTAAATGTTATCCAAGTACAGAGCAAGGCAAAGCCAAAAAAATACTGGAAAACACTGAACAGGTCAGGCAACTTCTGCGGAGAGAAGGGGAAGGTATCACCATTGGGAGGTTCCAGTACTGAGGAAGGATCCAAAGCTGTTCTCTCCACAGGTGCTGTCTGACCAGTTGAGCTTTCCAGCAGTGTCTGTTTTTGTTTCAGGTTCCCGGGATCTGCAGCATTTTTGCAATTTTCCTCTGCTTAGATCATTGGAAAATGGTCAAACTGCTGCCAAATTTCAACCTCATGAACAGAAGCATGGTTTTGAAATCTTAATTAAGTTTTGTCTAAAATATATGCTTTTGTAAAAGCATTTTCTATTGTGTTTGTTGTCTCAGCTGAGTTGCTGAATGATATATATATATGAATATTTGCAAATTGGCAAATCATATCAATGGTCAGTAGCAATCTCAGTCTATGCAGTACGTGCCTTGGCAATGAGTTGGTAGGCCTATCAGCCTTTCACTCTTGTTAAGGAGGCTGGCAACTGAGTCACTCTAAATCAATGCGCCCCTTCCCTCTCCCCTTCTGAGCTGGCACAGGTCGTTGCTGATACAGACATGGAGACACCAAATCGCATCCTGCTGTTCTACTAGGCGGTGACGCAGAGGCACAGAGAGGGGTGACCATCAGGTCTCCAAGAAATACAGCTCTTGATTGGGCCGCTAAGAGCTGTGCAAGTGACCCACGGTCTTAACCATGCCTCAGTGAAAAGCACTCTCGGTAATCCAGGCTGACACTCCCAGTGCCAGTATTGAGGGAGTGCTGCACTGTCAGAGGTGCAATACTTCAGATGAGACATTGAACTGAGGTCCCGTTTACCCTCTCAGGTTGATGTAAAAGATTCCATGGCTATAATTTCAAAGAAGAGCAGGAGATTTTTCCCTGGTGCCGCGGCCAATATTTACCCATCAAGCGACATCACAAAAACAGATGATCTTGTTATTCCCACACTGGTATTTGTGGGAGCTTGCTGTGCACAAATTGGCTGTTGCATTTCCTGAATTAAACAATGAGCACACTTCAAAAGTGCTTCATTAGCTGTAAAGCACTGTGGGATGGCCCGAGTTCATGAAAGGCGCTATATAAATGCAAGTTCATTCTTACTAAGATTGTTTTGCTTCCAAGGAAAGCGAGCAGGTCTGCTTAACCCAAAAGTGTGCTTCCTCAATAGGTAACGTACATTAAAATGCTTGGTTACATACCCAGGAATCCTTCATATATACTGATGGTTATGATCTATGACATCTAATATTGCTCCACTTTTGTCATTAATGACTTTACAATAGAGCATTAACAGGGCACCTCTTCTCCCCTTTCCATATTAATCACAAGCTTTCTCCATTTACTGATTTACCACAACAGATTTAGCTCATTGGATCTTTGTGGCTCTATTGACTAACTGTGATCATTAATTAATCTGCAGACAGCCTCCAATTACAACAAGTTGTTGCTTGTGCAATTGCTGTCATTGTTACCCACAATGGGCATTCAGAGTGTTGTGCTGTGTTGTGTGTGATAGCAACTTGATTTATTCAGCACCTTTAACATAGTAAAATATCCCAAGGCGCTTCACAGGAGCATAAATCGGACAAAAGCATGACACTGAGCCACACAAGAGAGATAGAAGGACAGGTGACCAATAGTTTGATCGAAGAGCTAGGTTTTACGCAGCTTCTTAAAGGCAGGGAGAGATGTGGCGAGGCGGAGAGGGAATTCCAGAGCTTTTTAAAGCCTCAGCAGCTGAAGGCACGTTTGCCAATGGTGCAGTGATTAAAATCAGGGATGCCCAAGAGGCCAGAATTGGAGAAACGCAGAGATCTCAGAGGGTTGTAAGACTGGAGGAAGTTACAGAGATAGAGAGGGGTGAGGCCAGGGAGAGATTTGAAAAGCGTAGAGTAGTAGTGGGGCTGATATCAGGAGAGGAGATAACTGGACGCAGAAAAGTGAATGGTTTGTAGGTTAGTGACAACAACCGTTGACCTGGAAGTTTTGTTAAGTCATTTGTGTTTCTCTTCTTTAAAAAAGGGAGCAGGATACTCATTAATGCATGGAAAGGTCTCTCCTTAATCACTATTTTCCCTTATGAAAGGCTTTAGTTAAAACATCAATGAGTGATTTAGCAAGCGTTGGATATCATTGTGATATCATTGCCTAGTGACAAAGGGTTGCTAATGACTCCTCCAAGGCTCATCAGTTCAAGCAAACTATCCTCTCTCAAACCTGTTCTTCCTGTCCCCACTGTTTCCCTCTGCTCCAATTTACTTGCATACAACTTACAGCACAGCAACTGGCCATTCGCCCCAACATGTCCAGGCTGTGTTTCTACTCCCACCCTTCTTTATCGAACCCTATCAATTTATCCTTCTATTTCTTTCTCAAGTGCTTATTTAGCTTTTCCTTAATTGCATCCATGTTATTCGCCTCAAGCACTCCATGTGGTAGCGAGGCCGACATTGTTACCACTCTTTTGGTAACAAAGTTTCTCCTGAATTCCCTATTATATTTATTGGTAGCTGTTATATTTATAGAATCATACAGAAGGAGGCCATTTGGCCCATCATGCCTGTTGCCGGCTCTTTGAAATTAGCCCAATCCCCCTATCCTTTCGCCATAGCCCTTCATTTATCCCCTACAAGCATTTGATTAATTCCCTTTTGAAAGTTATTACTGAATCCGTTCCCATCTGTTTCAGGTAGTGCATTCCAAATCACAACAATTATTGCAAAAAAAATGTTTTTTTTCCCTCATGTCACTTCAGGTTCTTTTGTCAATTATCATATATTTGTGTCCTCTGGTTACTGACCATCCTGCCAGTGGAAACAGTTTCACCTTATTTACTCTATCAAAATAGATCATGATTTTGAACACCTCTATCAAATCTCCCCTTAACTTTCTCTGCTGTAAGGAAAACAACCCAAGTTTCTCCAGTCTCACCACTAAACTGAAGTCTATCATCCCTGGCACCATTCTAGTAAATCTCCTCTGCACCCTCTCTGAGGCCTTAACATCCTCCTTAAAGCATGGTGCCCAGAAATAGCTGGGCCTAATAAGTGTATCATAAAGATATAGCATAACCTCCTTTCTTTTGTACTCTATGTCTCTATGAATAAATGTCAAGGATCCTATATGCTTTAACAACATCTTTCTCAACTTGTCCTGCCACCTTCAAAGACTTATGTAAGTCCACCCCCAGATCTCTCTATTTCCCCTATAGAATTGTTCCTTTTAATTTATATTGCATCTCCTCATTCTTCTGACCAAATCAAATCACTTGGCACTTTTCTGCATTAAATTTCATCTGCCCAAGTGTCTGCCCACTTCACCACTCTGCCTATGTCCTCTTGAAGTCTGTTACTATCCTCCTCACAGTTCCAAGTTTGGTGTCATCTGAAAATTTTGAAATTATACCCTGTATATCCGAGTCCAGATCATTAATATATACTAAAAAAGAGCAGTAGTCCTAAAACCAATCCCTGGGGAACACAACTGTATACCTCCCTCCAGGCTGAAAGACAACTTTTCACTTATCATTGAAACCTGAAATATTAACTCTGTTTCTCTCTGCACCGATACTGCCTGACTTGCTGAGTATTTCTAGCATTTTCTGCTCTTAGTTTACCACTACTCTCTGCTTTCTGTCCCTTAGCCAATTTCATATCCGTGCTGCCAGTGTCCCTTTAATCTATGGGCTTCAATTTTGCTAGCTAGTCTGTTATGTGGTCCTATCCTGAGTGGCGTGAAACAGGGCTGTGTTCTCGCACCCACACTTTTTCCGATTTTCTTCTCCCTGCTGCTTTCACATGCGTTCAAGTCCTCGGAAGAAGGAATATTCCTCCACACAAGATCAGGGGGCAGGTTGTTCAATCTTGCCCGTCTAAGAGCGAAGTCCAAAGTACGGAAAGTCCTCATCAGGGAACTCCTCTTTGCTAACGATGCTGCTTTAACATCTCACACTGAAGAGTGTCTGCAGAGTCTCATCGACAGGTTTGCGGCTGCCTGCAATGAATTTGGCCTAACCATCAGTCTCAAGAAGACGAACATCATGGGGCAGGACGTCAGAAATGCTTCATCCATCAATATTGGCGACCATGCTCTGGAAGTGGTTCAAGAGTTCACCTACCTAGGCTCAACTATCACCAGTAACCTGTCTCTAGATGCAGAAATCAACAAGCACATGGGAAAGGCTTCCACTGCTATGTCCAGACTGGCCAAGAGAGTGTGGGAAAATGGCGCACTGACACGGAACACAAAAGTCCGAGTGTATCAAGCCTGTGTCCTCAGTACCTTGCTCTATGGCAGCGAGGCCTGGACAACGTATGTCAGCCAAGAGCGACGTCTCAATTCATTCCATCTTCGCTGCCTCCGGAGAATATTTGGCATCAGGTGGCAGGACCGTATCTCCAACACAGAAGTCCTCGAGGCGGCCAACATCCCCAGCTTGTACACACTACTCAGTCAGCGGCGCTTGAGATGGCTTGGCCATGTGAGCCGCATGGAAGATGGCAGGATCCCCAAAGACACATTGTACAGCGAGCTCGCCACTGGTATCAGACCCATCGGCCGTCCATGCCTCCGCTTTAAAGACGCCTGCAAACGCGACATGAAATCCTGTGACATTGATCACAAGTCGTGGGAGTCAGTTGCCAGCGTTCGCCAGAGCTGGCGGACAGCCATAAAGGCGGGGCTAAAGTGTGGCGAGTCGAAGAGACTTAGCAGTTGGCAGGAAAAAAGACAGAGGCGCAAGGGAAGAGCCAACTGTGTAACAGCCCCGACAATCAAATTTTTCTGCAGCACCTGTGGAAGAACCTGTCACTCTAGAATTGGCCTTTATAGCCACTCCAGGCGCTGCTCCACATACCACTGACCACCTCCAGGCGCTTACCCATTGTCTCTCGAGATAAGGCGCCCAAAGAAGAAAGAGAAAAAAAATACTTTAAAGGTCTATATACATATCACCCTCACTACCTTCATCAACTCTTTCTGTTATTTCATCAAAGAACTCAATCAAGTAGTCAAACATGATATGCTTTTAACAACTCCATGCTGACTTTCATTTATTCATCCAAGCACCAATTAACCTAATGCTGGATTATTGTCTTAAAAAAGTTTCCCATGTTAGGCTGACTGGTCTGTAGTTGCCGGCTTTATCCCTTACCCATTTTTAAACAAAGGTGTAATATTTGCAACATTCCAAACCTCAAGTACCACTCCCACATCTGTGGAGGATTGGAAGATTATGGCCAGAGCCTCTATGGTTTCCACCCTTACTTCCCTCAGCAACCTAGGATCCATCCCATCTGGACCAGGTGACTTATTTACATTGAAGGCTTCCATCCTTTTAAGTACATCCTCTTTATTTTTATCCTGTCCAATTTCTCTACCAACTCCTTTACTGTGACATTAGCAGAATCCTCTTCTTTAGTGAAGACAGATGCAAAGTACTCATTTAGTAATCATACCCTCTGCTCCACAATAAGAATTCCCTTTTGGTCTCTAAACAGTCCTACCCTTCCTTTGACTACCCTCTTTCAAGTCTGATGTTTATAAATGACATGGTTCCCTTTTATGTTACCTGCTAATCAATTCTAATATTCACATTGTCTCTCTTATTTCCTTTCTCAGATCTCTCCTGCATTTTCTGTATTCAGATTGGTTCTCTACTGAATCATGAACCTGACATTTATCATAAGCCTCCTTTTTTCATTTTAATCTTTAGTCATCCAGGAAGCTCCAGCTGTAGATGCCCTTCCTTTTCCCTCATGGAAATATGGCTAGTTTGTGCCCAAATTATCTTCTCTTTGAAAGGCCTCCCATCGCCTGTTTATTGTTTTACCTGCCAATCTTTGATTCCATTCCACCTGGGCCAGATCTCATTTCAACTCACTGAAATTAGCCCTCCTCCGGTTGTGTCTTTTCACATTTGATTTTTCCTTATCCATTTCCATATCTACTCTAAACCTGACGATATTATGATCACTGTTCCCCAAATGCTCTCCCACCGAAACATGCTCCACTTGCCCCACTTCATTTCCCAGGACTAGATCCAACACAGCTTCTTCCCTCGTTGGGCTGGAAGCACACTGATCAAGAAAGCTCTCATGCATATTTCAAGAAGTCCCCTCCCTCTTTGCCCTTTACACTGTTATTGACCCTGAAAAGTTGGGGTTAATTGAAAGTCCCATTATCACTACTCTCTAATTTATGCATCTTTCTGTAATTTGCCTGCAAATATGCTCCTCTATCTCCTTCCCACTATTTGGTGGCCTGTAGTACACACCTAGCAGTGGAACATCTCCTCTATTGTTCCCTAATTCGAACCAAATAGATTTTGCCTTTGAACCCTAAGTATATCATTCCTTTCTAGCTTGGATCAATACTGCCACGCCTCCCCCTCTTTTTTTCCCCCTCTCTTTCCTGAATACATTGCACCAAGAATATTAAGTGCCCCATTCTTCCCTTGTTTGAGCCAATAATGCATGCAATTGGTTCTTGCATTAGGTGACAGTTGTGGCTCAGTGGATGGCCGTTTTGCTTACGTCCGAAGGTTGTAGGTTCTAGTCTCACTCCAGAAACTTAAGCACAACTCCACGCTGGTGATGCTCCAGTCAAGAACTGAGGGAGTGCTGCAATGTTGGAGTTGCTGTCATTTAAATGAGATGTTAAACTGATGGCCTATCAAGTGGATATAAAAGATTGCATGGCAATATTTTGAAGACGCGCAGGGGAGTTTCCTTTAGGGTAGAAGTGACAATCTTTGAGAGAATGTAAAATGACACAGCACAGAAGGAGGCCATTCAGCCAGTGGTGCATGCCGGTTGTTTGGTAGAGCTGTCCAACCAGAAACTGAACTGGAATACCATTCCAATGGCTACAAGAGCAGGTCAGAGGTTGGGAATCCTGCGGTGAGTAACTCACCTCCTGACTCCCCAAAGCCTGTCCACCATCTACAAGGCACAAGTCAGGAGTGTGATGGATACTCTCCACTTGCCTGGATGGGTGCAGCTCCAACATCACTCAAGAAGCTCAACACCGTTTGATTGGCACACCATCCACCATCTTCAACATTCACTTCCTCCACCACCGACACACTGCGGCAGCAGTGTGTATCATCTACAAGATGCACCGCAGCAACTCACCAAGGCTGCTTAGACAGCACCTTCCAAACCACGACCTCTATCACCTAGGAGGACAAGGGCAGCAGATGCATGGGAACGCCACCATCTGCAAGTTCCCCTCCAAGTCACACACCATCCTGACTTGGAACTTTATCGCCGTTCCTTCACTGTCACTGTCAAAATTCTGGAACTCCCTTCCTAACAGCACTGTGGGTGTACACTCCAAGGACTGCAGTGGTTCAAGAAGGCAGCTCACCACCACCTTCTCAAGGGCAATTGGGGATGGGCAATAAATGCTGGCCTAGCCAGCGATGCCCACATCCCATGAACAAATAAAAAAGTAAAATTGTCCCTTCCCCTGTTCTTTCCCTATACCCCTGAAAATTTTGCTTTTCAAGTATTTATCCAATTTCCTTTTGAAAGTTACTATTGAATCTGCTTCCACCGCCCTTTCAGGCAGCGCATTCCAGATCACAACTCACTGTATAAAATAAACTCTCCTCATGTTGTCTCTGGTTCTTTTGCCAATTACTTTAAATGTGTCGTCTGGTTACGGAACCTCCTGCCAGTACAAACAATTTTTTGTTATTTATTCTGTATTCATAATTTGGCACACATTGATTAAATTTCCTCTAAACTTTCTCTGCTCTAAGCAGAACAATCGCAGCTTCTCTATTCTCACCAAGTACTTTAACCCAGGTATCATTTTAGCAAAGCTTTCATTAGGGTTGGATTAATTGGATGACATTCTACGTGAGCTCCCAACTCATAATCAACGCCCTATCATGGATTGAATGAGTGTAATTGTCCTTTAGTGTCAGCCAATGATCAGTGGGTAGCACCCTCATCCCCTCAGTCAGAAGGTTGTGGACTCAAGTCCCATTCCAGAGACTTGAGTGCAAAAATCTACGCTGACACTCCCAGTGCAGTACTGCGGGAGTGCTGCACTGTTGGAGCGTGCTGTCTTTCAGATGAGACATTAAACTGAGGTCCTGCCTGCCCTCTCAGATGGATGTAAAAGATCCCATGATACTATTTTGAGGATGGGCAGGAGAGTTCTCCCTGGTGTCCTGGGAGAATATTTTAACCCTCAACCAACACCATTAAAATAAAAACAGATTAGCTGGTTATTATCACATTGCTGTCTTTGGGAGCTTGCCGTGCGCAAATTGACTGCCTCGTTTCCTACATTATACAAGTGACTTCAAAATGTAAAGCGCTTTGGGATGTCTTGGGGGTCATGAAAGGTACTAGATAAATACAAGTTCCTCTAACCATCTCACCTCTCTTGAGTTCCATTGGAGCCCAGTTTTTCATTCTTCGAACAGAAGTCCGGAGAGCTCTGCAGGTACACCAGCTCGTTCTCACGGATGGGCCTGACATCGATGTCCTTTGGAACCAGCTGCTTCCGTGTGCCCACTGGCCGATGGACCACCCTGGTGGCAGACAGGTACTTCTGCTTGAGGTCCTGGGCAATGCTGCCAAGTTCTTGCAGTCCCTTCCAGCAAGTCTTCACTGAGCAGGAGCCGGAGACCCCGTGACATTTACACTTTATTTCGAGCGATGCCTTCAGAGCCTGGAAGATGCAGAACTGTGTCAAAAAATTGTCAGCCGTAGCTCAGTTGAGCTCGCATGCTTGCCTCTGAGATAGAAGGTTGTGGGTTCAAATCCCACTCCAGAGACTTGAGCACAAAATCTAGGCTCGCACTCCCAGTGCAGTACTCAGGGAGTGCTGCACTGTTGGAAGCATTGCCTTTCAGGTGGAATGTTAAACCGAGGCCCCGTCTGCCCTCTCAGGTGGATGTAAGAGGGGATGTTCTCCTAATGCCCTGGCCAATATTTATCCCTCAACTAACACCACTGAATCAGATTGCCTGGTGATTTATATCGTTGCTGTTTGTGGGATCTTGCTGTGTGAAAATTGGCTGCCACGTTTCCTACATTATAACAGTGACTACACTTCAAAAAGCAGTTCATTGGCTGGAAGGTGCTTTGGGACTGCCTGAGGTCATGAGCTTCTACAAATATATTAAAAAGAGTAACTAAAGTTGGTCCCTTAGAGGATGAGGCTGGGGAATTAATAATGGGAAACAAAGAAATGACAGAGACTTTGAACAAGTATTTTGTATCTGTCTTCATGGAAGATGACACAAAAAAATATCCCAAGAAGAGTAGAAAATCAAAGGGCAAAAGGGAGAGAGGAACTTAAAACAATTACTATCACTAGGGAAAATGTACTAGGAAAACTATTGGGACTAAAGGTTGACAAGTCCCCTGGACCTGATGGCCTGCATCCTAGGGTCTTAAAAGAAATGGTTGCAGAGATAGTGGATGCATTGGTTGTAATCTTCCAAAATTCCCTAGATTCTGGAAAGCACCCAGCAGATTGGAAAACTCCAAATGTAACACCTCACCACCACCTTCTCAAGAACAATTAGGGATGGGCAAGAAATGCTGGTCTAGCCAGCGATGCCCACATCCCATGAACGAATAAAAAAAACTCTATGCAAGAAAGAAGGGAGACAGAAAGCAGGAAACTATAGACCAGTTAGCCTAACGTCTGTCATTGGAAAAATGTGGAAATCCATTGTTAATGAAGTAGTAGCAGGACATTTAGAAAATCATAATACAATCAGGCAGAGTCAACATGGTTTTGTGAGAGGAAACTCTTGTTTGACAAATTTATTAGAGTTCTTTGAAGATGTAACAAGCAGGATGGATAAAGGGGAGCCAGTAGATGTAATGTATTTGGATTTCCAAAAGGCATTCGATAAGGTGCCATATATGATATTACTGCACAAGGTAAGACTTCATGGTGTTAGGGGTAATGTATTAGCATGGATAGAGGATTGGCTAACTAACAGGTAACGAAGAGTCGGGATAAATGTGTCATTTTCAGGTTGGCAAACTGTAACTAGTGAGGTGCCGCAGGGATCAGTGCTGGGACCCTCAACTATTTGCAATCCATATTAATGGTTTGGACGAAGGGACTGTGTGTATTATAGCCATATTTTCTGACGATACAAAGAAAGGTAGGAAAGCAAGTTGTGAGGAGGATACAAAAAGTTTACTAAGGGATATAGATAGGTTAAGTGAGTGGACAAAAAGTTGGCAGATGGAGTATAATGTGGGAAAATGTCAGGTTGTCCACTTTGGTGGGAATAGGAAAGCAGATTACTTAAATGGAGAGAGACTGCATAATACTGCGATACAGAGGGATCCGGGTGTCCTTGTACATGAATCACAAAAAGTTATCAGGCAAGTAATTAGGAAGGCAAATGGAGTGCTGGCCTTTATTGTAAGGGAGATGGAGTATAAAAGTAGGGAAGTCTTGTTGCTACTGTACAGGGCAATGCTGAGACCACACCTAGTGTACTGTGTACAGTTTTGGTTACTTTATTTAAGGAGGGATATACTTGCATTGGAGGCAGTTCAGAGAAGGTTCACTAGGCTGATTCCTGGGATGAAGGGGTTGTCTTATGAGGAAAGGTTGGGCCTATACTCATTAGAGTCAGAAGAATGACACATTAATTGAAACATACAAGATTCGGAGGGCGCTTGACAGGGTAGATGCTGAGGGGATGTTTCCCCTCGTGGGGGAATCTAGAACTAAGGGACACAGTTTCAAAATAAAGGGTCTCCCTTTTAAGATGGAGATTAGGAGGAATTTCTTCTGTCAGAGGGTCATTAATCTTTGGAATTCTCTTCCCGAAAGAGTAGTGGAGGCTGGGTCATTGAATATATTCAAGGCTGAGCTGGACAGATTTTTGATGTACAAGGGAGTCAAGGGTTATGGGAGGCAGGCAGGAAAATGAAGTTAAGACCACAAACAGATCAACCATGATCTTATTGAATGGCAGAGCAGGCTCGAGGGGCTGAATGGCCTACACCTATTTCTAATGATTTTATGATTTCCATATGTTTACCTGTCGTCCGACCTCACTGTTGTGCAGATTCATCAGTTTATTCGCTTGTGATCCGGATTTTTTCATTTTCATCGGCGAATCTGAGAATTTGGATCCCAGCACGATTCCGTAATTCAGGTTGTCATTGCAGCCTCCCCATCGGAATCCTGGCCCGGGAGCCTCAGAAGCCATTGGACCACAGGAGCAGCCAGGGAGGTCTCCTGAAGTGCAGGCTCTGGCTATCGTGTGGCTGATAGCGGCAGCAGACAGAGCATAGACAAACGCTGACTCTCTGGTACCTAGAGTGAGAAGTGAGAGTCGATGAACTCACCCCATGAACAGTGTGAGTTTCAAAACTGTTGCTGATGGGGTGGTGGGGAGCAGACACATTGCACGGAATCTCATCAAGGAATTCCACCCCAGCAACAACAACTTGCATTTATATAGCATCTTTACCATAGTAAAACATCCCAAGGCACCTCACAGGACATTTATCAAACAAAATTTGACACCAGCCGCATAAGGAGATATTTGGACAGGATGGTGATTGGGAAGCGGAAGTTCAACCACCAAACATTTGGGTTGGATGAATGGATGAGTGGGTGAGTGATTACATGGACGGGTTGATGAATGAAAAGTTAGCTGGATGAATCGATGGATGAATGGGTAGATAGATGTATCGGCAGATTGATGAATGGATATGGATGGGTGGATGGAAGAATGGGTTTATGAACGGATTGATAAACTGGTTAACGAGTGGGTTGATGGATGGATTGGTTGAAGGATTAATATAATAGACTATGAATTACCTCAAAATAAACCAGAAAAATGAAATCAAAAGCCAAATTTAAATTACCAAAATATTTATTTCACTAATGAAACTCCTCAAAGAGTATTTTGCTCATCGATAGCTCTGCCGAGAGAAGTTTGATACAACCGAGTGGCTTTCTAGGCCATTTCCGAGGACAGTTAAGAGTCAATCTATTAAGTAAGGGACTGGAGTCACATACAGGCCAAATTGGGTAAGGAGGGCGAAAGGATATTGGTGAAACAGTTAGGTTTTTATGACAGTTCGACAGCTTCATAGTCACTTTTCCAGGCTTTTTGTTTCCAAATTTTATAAAGTAAATTCAAATTTGCAAAGTGCTATGGTGGATTATTAGTTGAGGCCTCTATTAGTAGGGCAGTAACATAACCACTATGCTCTCATCCCATTACCTCTTAGCTCCATAACAATGGGGACTGTACTGCAGTCGCTATAGTAATTTGTCAGCTGTGAAGCTCTTTAGGATATCCTGAGGCAATGATAATGTTTTGTATCAATGGAAGTACTTCCTTCATTTAATATATCAGCAATAACGATTTACCTCTCTCCAGGTCCGGTGGAAAGTAGGGAGCCAGCTCAATGGAAGAGCAGTTCCACCTCATGTCAGAGAAAGTTTTCTGGCAGGTTTTCTTGACCTCTTGAGCTGCCTGAATGATGCTCTGCATGAGGTCCAGATTGCTCCGGCAGAGTTGCTGCTGAGCTGAGACCAGACCCTCCAAGTGCTTGCAGTTCTGGGTCTGATTGAAGGGCATCGCTGGGTCAGTCCTGGCCAGAGCACTGGATGGAAGAGAAATACAAGGGTCAGCCACTTTCAAACTTAGTCCCTTGCAAGATGCGCTTGTTCATGTCTAATGGGGTTATCCATCCCAAACAGTAAGGAGAGGGCCATAAATACAAGTCCAAGTCGCCTGTTTCGGTGGTGTAAATTTCATGTGATGCTTAAGACCTTTAATGCAGCAAAAGATTCCAAGGTATTTCATATTGGGGGGGGGGGGGTGGGGTGGGTGGGTGGGAGACTGAGGGGAAAACAGACACTGAGCAGGATTTTAGGGGAGAGGACTGAATACTTGTTTGAAGCATCAGGCTTTGAGTAGGCTCATTGAAGGGAGAAATGTAGCAAGGTGGAGGGGTGACAGAAGCACATGGCTTTCAAATGGGACCTTTCACCAAAATCCTGTCTGCCTGATCAGTTGGACATAAAAGCAATATTCGAAAAAGGGCAGGGAGGTTCTCTGAGTGCCTTGGCCAACCATCCTCCCTTAAACAACACTGCTAAAGACAACGGCCATTGATCTATTCTTTAGCTGTTTGTGGGACCTTGCTGTGCACAAACTGGTTGCCATGGTTGTTACATAACAGCAGCAATTGCGTTTCAAAATGACTCAATTGGCTGAAAAGCACTGAAACATCCTGAGGATATGAAAGTTGTTCCATAAATGCAAACCCATTCTTTCTGTCTTTCTTCCCTGAGCACAATGACTGAAAGTTAGTCTTAGAGTCATTTACGGCACAGAAGGAGGCCATTCAGCCCATCTGCCAGTGATGATGGGAGGAGGTAGATTGGGAAGGGACAGTAGGCCACTGTTAGCCAGTGTCAAAAGAGCAGAGGTTTAACCATGCAGATAGTGCTGGAGGAAGTTGCAGAGGTTGGATGATGGTGAGGATTTTCAAATCAATTGGGGGTGCAGTGCAGTGCAGGGTCTGTTTATGACATCAGCTGTGGCTTAGTGGGTAGCACCCTCACTTCTGGATCAGAAGGCTTTGGGTCAAGTCCCACTCTCGGGACTTGAGCACAAAATCTAGACTGACACTTCAGTGACAGTACCAAGGGAGTGCTGCACAGTTGGAGGCACTGTCTTTCAGATGTGAAACCAGGGCCCTGTCATCCCTCTTAGGTGGATGTAAAAGGCCACAATGCTAATTTGAAGAAGAGTATGGGAGTTCACCTTGTGGCCAATATTTATCCTTAAGCAAGATCTTCAAATATCTGATTATTATCAAATTGCTGTTTGTGGATGAGAGTTCCTTTGCATGATGAAATGTTTTCCCAATTTCACTCCTGAAATGTCTGGCTCTAATTTTTAGACTATGCCCCCTAGTCCTAGACTCCCCAACCAACAGAAATAGTTTCTCTCTATCTACTCTGTCTGGTCCCTTCAACCTCTTCCTGATGTTTACAGCCCCTGCCAGTTCTGAGTACAATACACCAAGCAGGAACTCTGCAGTTTTTTTAACAAGCTACTCTGTGCTTTGATCTTGATTTTGGTAGTATCTGACATCCAGTATTCACACAATTAGAATAAAAGAGTTTTATAGCACAGGAGGAGGCCATTCAGCCCATCACAGCTGTGCCAGCTCCCTGAAAGCTATCCGCTAACCAGTGGATAGCACCCTCGCCTCTGAGTCAGGATCTGGTGGGTTCAAGCCCCAGATAATTTAGGCTGACGTTCCAGCACAGTACCGAGAGGAGTGCTGCATTCTCGGAATACCGTAGGAAACTCAGCAGCCAATTTTCACACAGCAAGATGCCACAAATAGCAATGAGGTACCTTTCCAGGTGATTCGATTCTTGCTTGCAATGTTGGTGGAGGGATAAATTTTGGACAGGATACCAGGGAGAGCTGTTCGCCCTTCTTCAAAACAGGGCCATGGGGTCTTTTGTGTCCACCTGAGAGGCAGACAAAGCCTCAGTTTAACATCTCACCCAAGGGACAGTACCTCCAACAGCACAGCACTCTCTCAGCAACTGCACTGAAAAGTCAGTCCAGATAACATCCTCATCTGAAATGGGATGTGCACCACAACCTTCTAGGCACAGAGGCAAAAGTGCTACCCACTGAGCAAATGGAAAATTAGGAAGGATTTTACAGTATTTGGAATCTCCGAGCAATTTTCCTGTCTCTATACATGTGAACAGGTGATTCAATGTGTTTAGATGGAGTAACAAGATAAATCCTCTCCAATATCTTTGGATCCTAGTTTTCTAACCCTCTCTCTTGCAACAGGGAGTTGGCCAAATTCTGTCCACATGTGTGACTTCTTTGGGGTTTCTTCTTTGCAAAAGTCTACCAAATGATTTATGCGACAGATGTCCAGCCAGGTTGGGAACTTGGGAAAATAAAACTGTCTGTTGGAGAATATGGAAAAAATTTACTGCTTGCTTTGAGGGAAGTTAAACTGCTCCCCAGGACATTGCAATCAGGCGTTATATCGCATCAATCTGTCTAACTGCAAGCGGACTGTTGTTTTTTAATTCGCTCCCACTCCCGCTTCTCCCCCCGTCTCCTTTCCACGCATACCTCTTCCCTGTGGGTATTCATCACGTGCATTTACACAGGCTGGGATGGTGTAAAATTTATTTTTTTGGTTGGTTAATGAGGCTTGGGGAGCTGGCTGGCTATTGTACAACCTGTCCGCTTTTCATTTGCACTGGCACTGGCAGCCATGGCTCAGTTGGTAGCATTCTCGCTTCTAGGTCACAAGGTTCTGGGTTTAAGCCCCACTCCAGGACTTGCACATTAAAATCAAGGTCAGCACTCCAGTGCAGTATTGAGGGAGTGCTATGTTGTCAGAGGTGCCATCTTTTTGGATGAGGTGGATGAGGTCCTGTCTATTCTCTTAGGTGGACATAAGAGAACCCATGGCACTATTTTGAAGAAGGGCAGGGGAGTAGTCCCCAGTGTCCTGGCCAATATTTATCCCTCAATCAACATCACAAAAAACAATCATGTTGTCTTTATCACATTGCTGTTTGTGGGAGCTTGCTGTGCAGAAATTGGCTGCTGCGTTTCCTACATTACAACAGTGACTACACTTTAAAATAAGTACTTTGTTGGCTATAAAGTGCTTTGAGACCTCCAGTAGTTGTGAAAACTGCTGTATAAATGTAAGCCCCATTTCAAAGTCTTGAGCACATAATCCAGACTGCCACTCCAGTGCCAGTACTGAGGGAGTGCTGCACTGCTGTCTTTTGAATGAGGCACTAAACTGAAGCCTGTCCGCCTTCTCATGTACATGTAATTTGATCCCATAGCACTATTTTGAAGAAGAGCAAGGGAGTTCTGGTCAATGTTTATCTCCAAGCTAACATCAGTAAAAAAATTATCTGAGAATTTCACGTTGCGGTTTGTCGGAGCTTGCTGTGCACAGATTGGCTCCTGTGTTTCCTACATTCCAACACTTCAAAAGTACTTCCAAGCTCATAAAGCACTTTAGGATGCCTTAAGGTCAGAAAAGGTCCGATATTAATTTCTTTCGTGCTTTTGTTCTTTACTGGCCATTCTGTGCCAACCCAGTGGTTGAATTCCACCTCCTGTGTGTGTGGCATGAAGATTGCACTGACCCAGTATCTGCTCTTGTCAGCAATGGGTAGCAATCAGGAGAACCAGGGACCCTAGCTGATTTTTAACCTCAGGGATATTAAAAGGAAAATTGCAATGAACCCATAGCCGAGATCAGGTAACTCAACACAGCCCCAGGGCACTTCACTGTGGTAGCCCATTTTATAACTGATCCTATTTAAGGGAATACATTTTAACAGATGAAATAGACTCTGATGTTTAAAAAAATGTGTCACAGATGCAACACGAGGATATGATCTTAACTAACTTGGTACTAAAAAATATTTGGTAATTGGAATTTTGTCCTTTATCGAATGCAGGTTCTACTGGCAATTATTGATCGTCCCCTGGTCACAATTGACATCCTATGTGACTGTGAAAAGGTAAACTTTCCCTCCTTGTCCTTCTCGACCTGTCTGCAGCCTTTGACATGGTTGATCACACCATCCGCCTCCAACACCTCACTACTGTCGTCCAGCTGGGTGGGATGGCACTCGCCTGGTTGCATTTTTATCTATCTAATTGTATCTAGAGTATCATCTGCAATGGCTTCTCTTCCTGCTAATGCACTTCTGGTCTCCCCCAAGGAACTATCCTTGGCCTCCTCCTATTTCCCATTCCCTCTGCTCCTTGGTGACATCATCCTGAAACATGTCAGTTTGCACATGTACACTGATGACACCCAGCTTTACCCCACCACCACCTCTTTTGACCCCTCCACTGACTAAATTGTCAGGCTGTTTGTCCGACATCCAGTACTGAATTAGCAGAAATTTCCTGCAACTAAATACTGTGATGACCGAAGCCATTCCCTTCAGTCCCCACCATAAACTCTGTTCCCTCACCACCAAATCCCTCTGCCTGGCAACTGTCTGAGGCTCGCAATCTTGGGGTCATATCTGACCCTGGGATGAGTTTCCGAGGACACATTTGTGCCATCACTAAGACCACCTATTTCCACCTCCATAAATCGCCTGACTCAGCCCCTGGTTCAGATCATCTACAGCTGAAACCCTCATCCATGCCTTTGTTACCTCTCGACTTGACTATTCCAATGCACTCCTAGCCGGCCTCCCACATTATACCCTCTGTAAACTTGAGGTCGTCCAAAACCCTGCTACCTGAGTCCTAACTCACACCAAATCCCATTCACCCATCACTCCTGTGCTCGCTGGCTCCCAGTTAAGCACCGTCTCGATTATAAAATTCTAATCCTTCTTTTCAAATCCCTCCATGATCTCTCCCCTCCCTATCTCTGTAACCGCCCTCTGCACTCATCTAATTCTGGCCTCTTGAGCACTCCCCGATTTTAATCGCTCCACCATTGGTGGCCATGCCTTCAGCTGCCTTAGCCCTAAGCTCTGGAATTCCCTCCCTAAACCTCTTTGCCTCTCGACATATAAGATTCTAAAGGGGCTGTATAGGTAGACTGAGAGATTACTTCCGCTGGTCGGGGAATCTAAAACACAGGGGCAGAGTCTCCGGATAAGGGGCCGATCATTTAGGACTGAGATGAGGAGAAATGACTTCACTCAACGGGTTGTGAATCTTTGGAATTCTCTACCCCAAAGGGTTGTGGATGCTCCATCGTTGAATACATTTAATAATGTATTGGGATAGAGAGATTTTTGGTCTCACAGGGAATCAAAGGGTATGGGCAGCGGGCAAGAAAATGGAATTGAATCCTAAGATCAGTCATGATCATTTTGAAAGGTGGAGCGGCCTCAATGGGCCATATGGTCTACTCCTGCTCCTATTATTTGTGTTCTTGTACCCCTCTCTCCTCCTTTAAGACGCTGTTTAAAACTGATCTCTTTGACCAAGTTTGGTCATCTGTCTTCATATCTCCCCACGTGGCTCAGTGTCAAATTTTGTTTGACAACATTCCCGTGAAGCACCTTGGAATGTTTTACTACAGTAAAGGAGCCAAATAAATGTATAAAAGTTGTTCCTCTGAGAAGGTGGTGGTGAGTCTCCTTCTTGATTTGTTGGTAATGGTTTTGATATAACTGAGAACATAAGATATAGAAGCAGAAGTAACCAGACGGCCCCTCCAGCCTGTTCCGCCACTTAATAAAACCATGGTTACTTTTACTGACACCAGCTTTTTATTTCCAGACGTTTTAAACTGAATTTAAGTTCCTAAAATGCCACATGGGATTTGAACGCTTATCCTGTGAATAGTAGCTCGGACCTCTGGATTACCAGTCCAGTACCTGGCAAACCCAACTGAGCAATCAAAATCAAATTTGCTTATGGATCTGTCTAAGACACCCTAGCCCTGAAACTCCATTGTCGTTCCAGTGTGATTCCATCGTAACTAAAGTCCCTGTGGTGTACATAAAGCATATGGAGTTGTGTGTATCAAGTACAAAGGCTCTGGTTGCATATGGCAAGCAGTAATTGTCATCTCACACACAGTGACTGGGTGAAGGTACGGGGGATGGCAGGGAAGCAATTGGCAGAGCTCCATCTCAACATGGGGAGTCACAGAACCTAGATGGGGTCTCAGGCCCAGTTGGGTGTGTTTGGGATAAGGTTTATTCTTTGACCTTTGGTGCAGTGGATTAGTGTTAATGGAGAGGGTTCGGACAATGACACAGGAATGTAAGGTTTGCAATTCACAGTTATCAGTCCACTGAAACATAAACCCACACTTAAAATGCATATATAACTATACACCCCATATGCACACACAAACATATCATACATACACATATGATACATATCGACATCATACACGTACACACACTTGTTACACACACACACATACATACACATGCGTATACACACATATACATGCACATCATACACAAGTGAGAAACATCACACATACATACACACATTGGGCACACATATCACACATACACACATTATACACACACATGTGTGGCACACGCGGGGATACTTACAGCCATCGAATGGCACCACAGACCCTTGAGTTGAACAGCAGGGCAGAAACACATGCCAACATGCAACAAATGGCCAGTCTCATTCTGCAGACAGCGTCAGAACCAACCAACAGGAGGAAAATCGTCCCAAAGCGTCTCCAAATTCGAAATGACCCCTTGTCAGCTCAATGTCTAGTGCCAGGAGCAAAGAGATAAATCTGGAAAGCATAAGTTGGGGGGTGGGGTGGGGGGGGGGGGTGTCAGTCATACAGTAAACACAAATTACACACTGCTAATATTGAAACACTTTCTACATTTCTCCCCCAAAGCACTGACTCAAACCGAGCTGCAGCTCCACAGGCAGCAGCACTCCTCCAATCCTCACCCATGTGATGCTTCATGTCAGGCAAAGCAGGACGTTGCTAGTAGCAGGACACAGCTGTGGCTCAGTGGGCCGTGCTCCTACCTTTGTGTCAAAAGGTTGTAAGTTTATGTCTTGCTCCTGTGACTTGAACATGCAATTGTGACCGATGTGCTCATGCAGTACTGAGCTTCAACCCTAGCTACCCTCTCAGGTAGATGTGAAAGAGACCATAGCCAATATTCCAAAGAAGCACAGGGGAGCTCTCTTCAGTATCCTGATCAATATTTATCCCTGGATCAAAATCATTTGTTGTAAAGAGTTTTGGGGGGACATGGAAGATGCTATATCAATGCAATTTTTTTCTTTAATGAGTTTACAAATAGGTGGTGACTTTAGAATGTTAATATTAAACATGAGTACTGCACTGGAGTATCAGACTGGATTATGTGCTCAAGTTGCTGGAGTGGGACTTGAACCCACAACCTTCTGACCCAAAGGTGAGAGTGACACTGAGCTAAGGCTGACACCTAATTTTAACTGCACAAAATTAATTTTTAATTGAGCCAACGTTGTTATTTGGTGGCACCCTACTAAGACAAAACAGCTTGACAAATGATGGGCTTGCAAAGGGAAAGGCCTTCACGACAGTTGTAGATTTTGTCCCTTTGACTAGGGTTACATCTGGAGAGAATATTTTGAGCAGTGTAACACTGGGGGGTAACACCGGTTGTTACAAGACTGTTATCAATGGTGACGATATCACACAGAAAACTAAGTCGCACAGTCAATCTCGCAGAATGTCAGTCACGGAAGAAGTCACTCACAAAAGAAATAAATCTTGCAGCATTCAAGTCCCTATTGGGATTGTCACCAAAACAATGATTGTTGATAAGGTTGTGTATTTCTTCTGTCATCACACCAAGTATTGGCTGAATACTGGTAAGCAAAGCTAACCAGACACTGTTTTAGCCACGTGGACCAATTTTAGTAGAAAATGCCTCACACACAATAGAGCTAAATATACGTCACATGTGTCTATCACTTAACAACCTCCCACCACCATTCAGTAACCAAGGGATTAAAGCACTCACAATGATTAACTAACAATTGCACACTTTTGCTTTTTGTCTTACCAATTTTACCAACAAGTTCAAATGCCCACCCCGTGCGAATGAGTATTGAGATCACATGACCGACTATTTTATTTACTAATCAAAAATGCAATTAGCCACACCTGAATTCTCAAACATGTAGCTAGTGACTAAAGTTTTGGAGAAAACTGATCTACATTAATGTTAACTAACCAGACGTTGTTTATTCAGGGGAAATAGTCAAGTATTCAAATTTGTTAAGAGAATAGATAAATTATAAACTGATTATATGATCCAGTCCTCACATACTCAAGATCAAGGTTTCGAGATCAGAGAACCTAAGATACCCACTGCAGAGGCTTGAGTAGATAAACTAGGCTGGCACACCCATGCCAGTACTGAGAGAGTGCTGCATTGCCAGAGGTACTGTCTTTTGGATGAGACATTAAACCTCGTGCCCATCTGCCCTCTTACGTGGATGTAAAAGATCCCACAACACTATTTTGAAGGGGAAATAGTTCTCCCCAGAGTCCTGACCAGCCACAACACATTTAGTGATAATGTGCAAGAATGCAGTTGTCGTGGAATAGCTTTGTGCATCCAATTTTTGATTTGGTAAATTGTTAGTCATAGATATTATTGGAGGGCGCAGTGAGCTTGCAAGTTGTCCGTTTAAATACGCATCCTCAATTTTGACTTAAGTCACCTTTATCTTCCTGTTTAAACTGAGTCTGGTTTTTGGGCCATTGATGTCTGCACGCCACTCTTGTGCAATCTTACATGGAATGGGGAGCCCATCTATGCAGGTTCACTGGGCTCCTCTTTATTACAGAGCTATGTAGAGATGGCAAAGACACGGGATCATCTCCCTGTGTTTACAACACCAGAAACCCTTATCCTGCAACCTGCACTTTCATGGGGCTGTGTTGTTGGAATATGGGAACCAGGGATGTGGAGTGCAGCAGTGGTGAGAGATCTAATTAGCTGGATGTAACATTGTTAAAGCATCTCTATGCTGGTGGAGTCAAAGTCTGGACCCTCTGCAGGTAGACTCAATCCAGACAGCACGGCAGTGCCCACATAGCATCATAGAATCAGAGAATGGTTACAGAAGGAGGCCATTCAGCCCATTAAGTCCGCACTGGCTCTCTGCAAAATCAATTTAGCTAGTCGCACTACATCGCTTTTTCCCATAGCTCTACAAATTGTTTCTCTAATTCCCTTTTGAACACCATACCCTCAGGCAGTGCATTCCAGATCCTAACCACTGCAGCACCAATTGGCAAGCTCTCTCAGAGATGGCAGGGTGTCAAAAGAGTCATAAAGTTATTATGGCACAGAAGGAGGCCATTCAGCCCATTGAGCCCATGCTCTCTGTAGAGCAATCTAGTCAGTCCCATTCCCCTGCTCGATCACCGTAGCCCTGCCAGTCTATTTCGCTCAAGTGCCCATCCAATTTAATTTTGAAATCATTGACTGTCTCTGCTTCCATCACCCTCGTTGGCAGCGAGTTCCAGGTCATTAGCACTCGCTGCATAAAAATGTTCTTCTTCACAACCCCCCTACCTCTCTTGCCCAAAACGTTAAATCTTTGTCTCCCAGTCCCTGTACCATCAGCTAATGGGAGCAGTTTTTCTTTCTCTACCTTATCTAAACCTGTCATAATCTTGTACACCTCTGTCAAATCTCCCATCAACCTTAGCTTCAAGGAGAACAACCCCAGCTTTTCCAACCTAACCTTGTAGCTAAATCCCTCGTCTCTGGAACCATTCTGGTAAATCTCCTCTGCACCCTCTCAAGGACACTCACATCCTTCCTAAAGTGTGTGACCAGAACTGGACACAATACTCTAGTTGTGGCCTAACCAGAGCTTTATAAAGGTTCAGCATAACTTCCCTGCTTTTGTACTCAATACCTCTATTTATGAAGCCCAAGATCCCATATGCTTTGCTAACTACTCTCTCAATATGTCCGGCCCAAGATCTATGCACAAGAACCCCAAAAAGAAATGTCACACTGGTGGTTGTGAGATGTTGGTTAATGGATAAATATCAGCAGGTGACTAGGGAGACCTCCCCTGAAAGAGTATCATGGATATTCTTATATCCACCTGAGGGAGCAGACAGGACCTTGGTTTAATGCCTCATTTGAAAAGTGGCACTTTAAACAGCGTAGCACTCTCTCAGTACTGCACTGGGAATATCAGTATAGATTATGGCATCTCCAGAGTTGGATTTGAACCCATGACATTCTGACTCAGAGGTGAGCAGCGACTGGCACTCTGTGGTTGCATTGAAGAGGTGGTTAACTAGTTCATCCCTGACCTAGGGACACTCAGGAATAACATAAACACCATTGACAAATCCTTGAAGGTGAAGAAAGGCCACTCGGCCCACATGAGAGTGCAGCTGGGGCACTTGGAACCACATTCTAGCGAGCCTTCAGGAAAGACACGGAGAGGAAAAAGAGGAAAGCTGGGAGATTCCGGCTCTCTTCAAGGTATTTGGATATATAAGAAGTGGATAGAGAGGGGCCAACCTGTGAAATGGCTTTTGTAGCACCAACTGCTGCGTATGACAGTGGTGTCTCTGTAATTGGCAGTGTGCAGAGCCCAGTTTAGCAAAGGGCTCACACAAAGAGCCTCAAATTACACAAAATTATTCACAACAATTGGAGTACGAGTCAACGCCTTCATTTTTCCACACCAATTCCCTCTCCCTACTGGGGCAGCACTTACTGGGGGTCAGTTCTACAGGTGCCTAACCCACCAGCCATTGTTCACATCCCAACTCGCTGTCAACGGTCTTTTTAGCATTGAACAAGCCAACTCCTATCCATGTCCAGAGTCATCATACACGCAATTCCCACCTCACTGGACTGATCTTTCCTTTTGCTAACCCAGAGGCACTGAGGTTTTTTTTTCATTCATTCATGGGATGTAGGTGTCACTGGCCAGGCCAGCATTCATTGCCCATCCCTAATTGCCCTTGAGAAGGTGGTGGTGAGCTGCCTTCTTGAACCGCTGCAGTCCATTTGGGGTAGGTATACCCGCAGTGCTGTTAGGAAGGGAGTTCCAGGATTTTGACCCAGCGACAGTGAAGGAACGGCGATGTAGTTCCAAGTCAGGATGGTGTGTGACTTGGAGGGGAACTTGCAGGTGGTGGTGTTCCCATGTATTTGCTGCCCTTGTCCTTCTAGTTGGTAGAGGTCATGGGTTTGGAAGGTGCTGTCTCAGGAGCCTTGGTGCATTTCTGCAGTGCATCTTGTAGATGGTACACACTGCTGCCACTGTGCATCGGTGGTGGAGGGAGTGAATGTTTGTAGATGGTGTGCCAATCAAGCGGGCTGCTTTGTCCTGGATGGTGTTGAGCTTCTTGAGTGTTGTTGGAGCTGCACCCATCCAAGCAAGTGGAGAGCATTCTATCACACTCCTGACTTGTGCCTTGTAGATGGTGGACAGGCTTTGGGGAGTCAGGAGGTGAGTTACTCGCCACAGGATTCCTAGCCTCTGACCTGCTCTTGTAGCCACGGTATTTATATGGCTACTCCAGTTCAGTTTCTGGTCAATGGTAGCCCCTAGGATGTTGATAGTGGGGGATTCAGCGATGGTAATGCTGTTGAATGTCATGGGGAGATGGTTAGATTCTCTCTTGTTGGAGATGGTCATTGCCTGGCACTTGTGTGGCGTGAATGTTACTTGCCATTTATCAGCCCAAGCCTGGATATTGTCCAGGTCTTGCTGCATTTCTACACGGACTGCTTCAGTATCTGAGGAGTCACGAATGGTGCTGAACATTGTGCAATCATCAGCGAACATCCCCACTTCTGACCTAATGATTGAAGGAAGGCCTCTCCAAGTGGAGATAGATTCTCTCCTTCAGAATTTTCTCCAATAGTTTCCCTACCACTGATGTGAGACTCACTAGTTCCCTGGCTTATCCCTACAAACTTTCTTAAATAGTGGAACCACATTAGCTGTTCTCCAGTCCTCTGGCACCTCCCTCGTGGCCAGAGAGGAATTAAAAATTTGGGTCAGAGCCCCTGCAATCTCCACCCTCGCCTCCCACAGCATCCTGGGACACAAATCTTCTCAAAGGTAGCTAAAGATGGACAATTATGTCCCGGAACTTCTACCGACACCACAGTGTCAGCAAAAGAGTTGGAGGCAGGCAGGGCTCATGGCACTTACTCAGCAAGCCAAAGAAAGTTTATTTAAACAATCTGTTTAAGACATGTTTCTATGAACTTGGCAAGCGGAATTTAGCAATGTCTCCCAATGAAAGCAGGGTTATTTCTCTGGCAAAATGCAGTTAGTGGAGGATGATTGCATGACACAAATTATGGCCGGGATTTTATCCGGGTGACAGGAGTCTCGGCCACTGGCAGAAGAGCCGGCAACAGCTCCACATCGCCCCCTCTGGGGAAAGCCTGTCGTATGATCTGCCAATTAAGCACATCAGAGGACAGCGGGGGGCCTCTCACAGGATCAAGGACCCCAGCAACGGAAGTCCCGCCTGCTGAGAACCGTCAGTCAATCAGAGGCCAATCCGAGCCCGGCAGCTCTTTTACTGAGCAGCGCCACCGCAGAAGCAGTGGCTGCTGCTGGTATTGGACTCACCGGTAGCTGTGGATCGTTGAGGGATCCAGGCCACAGATGAGTCAGGCAGGAGGGGTTTGACGGGGGAGGGAAGTGTATGGGGTTAGCAGCAAGGTCGGGGGGCTGGCTCTCAGTGGGCACCCCCCCACCTTCCCAATGCTGGGTGCCTTTTTATGAGGGACCCCACCCCCGGAGCCGGCAAGCAACCCGCACGCGGTTGCTTGGCATGCTCCCAGTGCGGTGACAGGCCTGCCTGCCGCTGGGCTCATAACAACAGAGGTAGGTTGAGGCCCTTAATTGGCAGCGGGGCATGCAGGCCGTGCACAGGTCTCCCTGCCCCGGACTTAATTGGAGTGGTGGCAGGAAGGTGGTGGGGTCCCAACCCGCCAACATCCCACTTAATTATATGCTCTCCCTGCCTCAAAACCCGCTACGGAAAAGCAGCTGCTGGCGACATCCAGGCTGGTCATTCCAGGCGGTGACTTCAACTGCATCATTGATGCAGCTGGACGATCCGGCAGTGACGACAGCAAACTGGACACTACATCCAGATTCCTAATGGAAATGGTAAAAGATGCCGAACTGCACCACGTCTTCAGCAAACCCTGCAGATGGAGCACAGCGTAAATACACCTGGTCAAGACCGGACGGGTCTGCCCGTTCCACGATTGACTTGCTGTTTGTGTCCCGTGCTGTCATGGTCAGATCCACCGACGTCCAGCCAGTGTTTTTCTCTGACCACTGCCTCCTGCTGGCCGACTGTCATCTACAGGAGAACCAGCAGGTTGGCAGGGGGACATGGAAGCTGAATGTAACACTGCTAACCCCAGGGAACGTTGATAACTCAAAAGGGATTACAAAGGTTGGACAACTGTGAAACCCCTCTCTGAGTCTCTGCTGCACTGGTGGGAAGCCAGCAAGGTGAATATCAAGAGCTTCTTTATCCTCAAAGGTGTTCAGAAGGTGAGAGAGAGACAGAGGGAAATGTCCCGACTCCAGAAAAGAATGCAAAATCTGCTCCGGCTGCACACGATGGGGGTCGAGGCCAAGGAGGATCTCCAAGAGCTGAAGAGCCATCAGGCATCGCTCTTTGCCACGGAGGCCTCCAAGATCATCTTCTAGTACAGAGTCCACTCCGTTAAGTTCTTCCAAAAGGTACACAGAGAGAGCTCTGTGATCAGCAGCCTGAAGGAAGAGGATGGCTCAGTCACATCTTCGCAGTCTGACATGCTAAGGATCAGCAAATCCTTTTATGCCGGGCTGTACAACGTGAAGCCCACGGACAGCACGGCTTCCCAGTCCTTCTTGTCATCTATCACAGAGGTCTCAAATGACAGCATGCGGGAGAGTCTTGACAAACTGCTAACTCTGGACGAGCTGACAAAGGCCGTCAGGACCAGCGAGACGAGTAAAACTCCCAGAAGCGATGGCTTACCGGTTGAGTTGTATTCGGCCCTGTGGGACTGGGTCGGCCCAGACCTGCTGGAAGTATACGAGAGTATGCTTCTGGCCGGCAGCATGTCAGAATCCATGAGAAAAGGCATCATCACCCTCATCTACAAGCGGAAGGGGGAGAGGGCGGAAATCAGTAATTGGCGGCCCATCTCACTGCTTAATATTGACTGCAAGATTCTGTCCAAAGTTATCACCAATTGGGTCAAGTCTGCTCTGGAGTTGGTGATTCACCCTGACCAGACCTGTACTGTGCCCAGCAGGAATATCTCTGATAGGCGATCGTAGCCCTGAGTAGCGCGAGACTATGTAAGGGACAGGAGGGTGGACACCTGCCTCATCAGCTTGGACCAGGAGAAGGCTTTCACACATCTACATGATGGACGTGCTCTCCAAAATGGGGTTTGGGGAGGGAATCTGTAATTGGATCAAACTGCTCTACACAAACATCAGTAGCACAGTCTCAATCAATGGGTGGGAATCAGAAAGTTTCCCGATCCAATCTGGAGTTGGACAGGGCTGTCCTCTCTCCCCTGTCTTGTTTGTTTGCTGTATTGAACCCTTTGCTGAGTCTATTCAGAAGGATGTGGGCATAAGAGGGGTGACAATCCCAGGCAGTGCAGGCACTCAGGTTAAAGTGTCCCTGTACATGGATGACGTCGCCGTCTTCTGCTCGGATCTGCTGTCTGTGCGCAGACTGATGAGCATCTGTGACCAGTTCGACCAGTTCGGGAGCCAAAGTAAACCAAGGCAAGAGCGAGGACATGTTCTTTGGGAACTGGGCTGACCGATCATTTGTCCCCTTCACCGTCAGGTCAGACTACCTAATGGTACTTGGGGTATGGTTCGAAAGGGCCGGGGCGTGCACCAAAACCTGGGAGGAGCGAGTAGCCAGGGTACACCATAAACTGAGCATGTGGGGGCAGCGATCTCTCCCCATTGCAGGTAAGAACCTGGTCATCAGGTGCGAGGCGCTCACGTTGTTGATGTACGTGGCGCAGGTCTGATCCAGACCCCACTCCTGCACCGTGGTAGTCACCCGAGCCATTTTCCACATTTTCTGGAGATCCAAAATGGACCGGGCCCGGAGGGACACGATGTTCAAACCTCTGGATAAAGGGGGAAAAATGTATCCAACATAGCCCTCATCCTGATGGCCACCTTTGTGTGCGGCTGCATCAAACTATGTGTAGAACCCCAGTACACAAACTCCAAGTGTCACTACGAGCTGAGGTTCTATGTGTCCCCGGTGTTGCGAAGGATGGGCCTGGTCACATTGCTGTGGAACGCTCCATCCAATTGGACCGTGCCTTATCACCTATCCTTCGTGGAAAAGTTTGTGCAGAAAAACACCTTTGACCACCAATCCATCAGGCAGTGGTCTGAATGGAATGTCCTCAAGGCCCTACGGGAAAAGGAGATGGTGGATCCTTTTGGATGGTTCCCCCAGTAGACTGCCAAACCGGCTACTTTTCCCGTAGGGCCTTGAGGACATTCCGTGCAGACCACTGCCTGATGGATTGGTGGTCAATGGTGTTTTTCTGCACAAACCTTTCCACGAAGGATAGGTGATATGGCACGGTCCAACTGGATGGAGCGTTCCACGGCAATGTGACCAGGCCCATCCTTCGCATTTGGCAGAATGCCTCATCGCCAAAACTTTCAAACAAGCACCAAGGCATAGCTTGGCTGATGGTGAGAAGGGCCCTCCCCGTCAGATCCTTCCTGCACACCCGGAATCTTACCGCCTCTGCACGCTGCCCTCAAGGTGGCTGTGGTGGGGAAGAGACGGTTGTCCACCTCCTTCTGGAATGTGCCTTTGCAAAGCAGGTGTGGAAAGAGATGCAGTGGGTTTTGTCAAGGTTCATGCGAGCAGCTCCGTAACACAGGAGTCTGTGCTCTACGGGCTGTTCCCAGCGATGCACACCGAAATAAACATCAACTGTTGCTGGAGGACCATCAACCCATTGAAAGATGATCTTTGATTTGCCAGAAACATGCTGGTCTTCCAGTGCAAAGAGTTGTCCACGACCGAGTGTTGCAGACTGGCACATTCCAAGGTCTAGGACTACGTGCTGAGGGATGCACTAAAGCTTGGGGCAGCCACTGCAAAGGTTCAATGGGGAAAGACCACAGTGCAAGGTCCTCCCACCATAGTGAACCGAGGGGCTGGAACCTGTGTAAAACCCCTCGGGCTGTATACACCAAAATATGGTTTTGCTGTGTAATGCAAATCTACATTGCTTGTAAAATGGAAAGGAAGGGGTGTGAGGCAACTCACGTTCTGTATTGAAGAAAACTGATTTATTTTGTACTTTCTGGAATGTCAACTTGGAACTGTTTTGTAATTTTTTTTTTACAGATTTTTATGAATAAAATATATTTTTGAGAAAAAAAAGTCCACACATGCAGCCAAATATTGGCGGCCGTGTTAGTGACGCCCATATCCTAAGAATAAATTAGAAAAAGTAACGTATATAAAGCTCAGCTGAGAGGTGGAATGACTTTTAGCAGCAGACACAAGCACATGGACAATTGCAGTGAACACATTGGTGGATAAGCTGGTAAACGGTCTTGCAAAGTGGTTTACTGGGACAATAGTGGGTTTTATTTCCTAAGCACTATTTTTAGCCACGCCAGTTCCCAAATGGAAAGAAGATCCTGTTTGCATGTTCCTAGCACAATTGTTAACATAAGTGAGATAACGACCTGTTAAATTAGCATAGTCTGGAATGAATGTGAAGTCATTAAGCTCTGTGCTAAAAATAGCCCAGAGACATTTGAAACCCATCAATATTATCACTAGGCCTTTTTAGCAGATGGTCCCCAATACACTTCAGGAAAAAACATACTTAAAATCAATGCATTTTAACACTATGTGATAGTGGGTTTTATTTCCTAAGCACTACCAGTCATGGATGAGCTGGACATACAGCCAACCAAATCAGAACTCAGTGATGCCATTGATTCTCTAGCCAGCGGAAAAGCCCCTGGGAAGGACAGCATTACCCCTGAAATAATCAAGAGTGCCAAGCCTGCTATACTCTCAGCACTACATGAACTGCTATGCCTGTGCTGGGACGAGGGAGCAGTACCACAGGACATGCGCGATGCCAATATCATCACCCTCTATAAAAACAAAGGTGACCGCGGTGACTGCAACAACTACCGTGGAATCTCCCTGCTCAGCATAGTGGGGAAAGTCTTTGCTCGAGTCGTTCTAAACAGGCTCCAGAAGCTGGCCGAGCACGTCTACCCTGAGGCACAGTGTGGCTTTTGTGCAGAGAGATCGACCGTTGACATGCTGTTGTCCCTTCGTCAGATACAGGAGAAATGCCGTGAACAACAGATGCCCCTCGACATTGTTTTCATTGATCTCACCAAAGCCTTTGACCTCGTCAGCAGACGTGGTCTCTTCAGACTACTAGAAAAGATCGGATGCCTACCAAAGCTACTAAGTATCATCACCTCATTCCATGACAATATGAAAGGCACAATTCAACATGGTGGCTCCTCATCAGAGCCCTTTCCTATCCTGCGTGGCGGGAAACAGGGCTGTGTTCTCGCACCCACACGTTTTGGGATTTTCTTCTCCCTGCTGCTTTCACATGCGTTCAAGTCCTCGGAAGAAGGAATTTTCCTCCACACAAGATCAGGGGGCAGGTTGTTCAACCTTGCCCGTCTAAGAGCGAAGTCCAAAGTACGGAAAGTCCTCATCAGGGAACTCCTCTTTGCTGACGATGCTGCTTTAACATCTCACACTGAAGAGTGTCTGCAGAGTCTCATCGACAGGTTTGCGGCTGCCTGCAATGAATTTGGCCTAACCATCAGCCTCAAGAAAACGAACATCATGGGGCAGGACGTCAGAAATGCTCCATCCATCAATATTGGCGACCACGCTCTGGAAGTGGTTCAAGAGTTCACCTACCTAGGCTCAACTATCACCAGTAACCTGCCTCTAGATGCAGAAATCAACAAGCGCATGGGAAAGGCTTCCACTGCTATGTCCAGACTGGCCAAGAGAGTGTTGGAAAATGGCGCACTGACACGGAACACAAAAGTCCGAGTGTATCAGGCCTGTGTCCTCAGTACCTTGCTCTATGGCAGCGAGGCCTGGACAACATATGTCAGCCAAGAGCGACGTCTCAATTCATTCCATCTTCGCTGCCTCCGGAGAATACTTGGCATCAGGTGGCAGGACCGTATCTCCAACACAGAAGTCCTCGAGGTGGCCAACATCCCCAGCTTGTACACACTACTGAGTCAGCGGCACTTGAGATGGCTTGGCCATGTGAGCCGCATGGAAGATGGCAGGATCCCCAAAGACACATTGTACAGCGAGCTCGCCACTGGTATCAGACCCACCGGCCGTCCATGTCTCCGCTTTAAAGACGTCTGCAAACGCGACATGAAATCGTGTGACATTGATCACAAGTCGTGGGAGTCAGTTGCCAACGTTCGCCAGAGCTGGCGGGCAGCCATAAAGACAGGGCTAAAATGTGGCGAGTCAAAGAGACTTAGTAGTTGGCAGGAAAAAAGACAGAAGCGCAAGGCGAGAGCCAACTGTGTAACAGCCCCGACAAACAAATTTCTCTGCAGCACCTGTGGAAGAGCCTGTCACTCCAGAATTGGCCTTTATAGCCACTCCAGGCGCTGCTTCACAAACCACTGACCACCTCCAGGCGCATATCCATTGTCTCTCGAGATAAGGAGGCCCAAAGATTGATTGATATCGTTTGTGTCGAAAGGCCTTGGGTTAAGTGCCCTGTTAAGTACCGCATCCATTTTTAACACCAAAAAAAACCTGCATTTATATAGTGCTTTTCAGCACATCCCAAAGTGCTTCACAGCCGATTAAATACTTTTGAGGTGTATTTAATGTTGTAACATGTTTGTGCACAGCAAGCTCCCACAAACAGCAATGAGATAATGACCAGATAACCTTGCTTTAGTGATGTTGGTCAAGAGATAAATGGTGGCCAGGACACAGGGGAGAGAACTACCCTGCTCTTCTTTGAATAGTAGTATGTGATCTTCTGTTCATCGACCTGAGAGTAGATGGGGCCTCAGTTTAATGCCTCATACAAAAGATGGCACCTCCTACAGTGTGGCACTCCCTCTGTACTGAACTGGGAGTGTCAGCCTGAATGATGTGTGCAAGTCTCTGACTGGCCTTGAACCCATGACTTTCTGACTCAGAGATGAGAGTGCTACCCAAGGAGTCAAGTCAGTGTCTTCAGATGGCGAAGGTTCTTAAAATGAAATAATGTTTTCATGGGATTGTTGGTGGACGATTAAACAACAAACAGGAGGAGGAGGAAGCTCCACAAATATCCCCATCCTTAAAGAAGGGGGAGTCCAGCACATCAGTGCAAAAGATAAGGCTGAACCATTTGCATCCATCTTCAGCCAGAAGTGCCGAGTGGATGATCCATCTCGGCCTCCTCCTGAGATCCCCAGCATCACAGATGCCAGTCTTCAGCCAATCCGATTCACTCCACGCGATATCAAGAAACTGCTGAAGGCACTGGATACTGCAAAGGCTATGGGCCCTGACAACATTCCAGCAATAGTACTGAAGACCTGTGCTCCAGAACTTGCCGCACCCCTAGCCAAGCTGTTCCAGTATAGCTACAACACTGGCATCTACCCGGCAATGTGGAAAATTGCCCAGGTATGTCCTGTACACAAAAAGCAGGACAAATCCAACCCGGCCAATTACCGCCCCATCAGTCTACTCTCAATCATGAGCAAAGTGATGGAAGGGGTCATCGACAGAGCTATCAAGCTGCACTTGCTCAGAAATAACCTGCTCACTGATGCTCAGTTTGGGTTCCATCAGGGCCACTCAGCTCCTGACCTCATAGACAAAACATGTCCAAATATGGACAAAAGAGCTGAACTGCAGAGGTAAGGTGACCGAGTATGGCATCAAGGAGCCCTAGCAAAACTGGAGTCAATGGGAATCAGGGGGGATACTCTCCGCTGGTTGGAGTCATACCTAGCACAAAGGAAGATGGTTGTGGTTGTTGGAGATCAATCATCTCAGTCCCAGGACATCACTGTAGGAGTTCCTCAGGGTAATGTTGTAGGCCCAACCATCTTCAGCTGCTTTATCAATAACTTTTCCTCCATCATAAGGTCAGAAGTGTGGATGTTCGCTGATGATTGCACAATGTTCAGCACCATTCATGACTCCTCAGATAATGACCTAGCCCGTGACCAGATGCATCAAGATTTGGATAACATCCAGGCTTGGGTTGATAAGTGGCAAGTAACATTCGCGCCACACAAGTGCCAGGCAATGACCATCTCCAACAAGAGAGAATCTAACCATCTCCCCTTAATGTTCAATGGCATTACCATCACTGAATCTCCCAGTATCAACATTCTGGGGGTTAGCATTGACCAGAAACTGAACAGGATCAGCCACATAAATACTATGGCTACAAGAACAGATCAGAGGCTGGGAATTATGCGGTGAGTAACTCACCTCCTGACTCCCCAAAACCTGTCCACCATCTTCAAGGCACAAGTCAGGTGTGTGATTAAATACTTTCCACTTGCCTGCATGGGTGCATCTTCAACAACATTCAAGAAGCTCGACACTATCCAAGACAAAGCAACCCACTTGATTGGCAACCCATCCACCACCTTCAACATTCACTCTCTTCACCACCGACGCACTGCTTTGTGCTGCTCATGGATATGATTGCCTATCTATGGGACAGGCAGGTGGAGACCTGCCTCATCAGCTTGGACCAGCAGAAGGCTTTTGACAGGATATCGCAGACCTATATGATGGATGTGATCTCCAAAATGGGATTTGGGGACGGAATCCACAATTGGATCCAACTGCTCTGCACAAACATCAGTAGGGCAGTTCCAATAACTGGGTGGAAATCGGAAAGTTTTCCGATTAAATCTGGAGTCAGGCAGGGCTGTCCTCTCTCCCCTGTCTTGTTTGTTTGCTGTATTGAACCTTTTGCCGAGCCCATTGGGAAGAATGCTGGCATTTGAGGGGTGACAATCCCAGGCAGTGGTGGCACTCAGGTCAAAGCCTCCTTGTACATGGACAGCGTCGCCGTCTTCTGGTCAGATCCGCTGTCAGTTCGCAAACTGGTGAGCATCTGCAACCAGTTCAAACTGGCCTCAGGAGCCAAAGTAAACCGTGGCAAGAGCGAGGCCATGTTCTTTGGGAACCTTCAACAACAGGTCCAGACTACCTGAAGGTGCTGGGGATATGATTTGGAGGGGCCGGGGTGTGCGCCAAAAAACTGGAAGGAGCGAGCAGCATGATGAAACAGAAACTGGTCATGTGGGAGCAACGCTCCCTCTCCAATGCAGGTAAGAACCTGGTCATCAGGTGCGAGGCACTCCCAGTGTTGCTGTATGTGGTGCAGGTCTGGCCCATACCCCACTCCTGCGCCATGGTGGTCACCCGAGCCATCTTCTGCTTTATCTGGAGATCGAAAATAGACCGTGTCCACAGGGACACGATGTTCAAACCTCGAGATAAAGGGGGGAAAATATATACTCAACATTGCCCTCATCCTGATGGCCACCTTTGCGTGCGGCTGCATCAAGTGGTGTGTAGACCCCCTGTACACAAACATCAAGTGTCACTGCGTGCTGAGGCTCTATTTGTCCCCGATGTTGCGGAAGATGGGTCTGGCCACATTGCCGCAGAACGCTCCATTCAGTTGGACCGTGCTGTACCACCTGTCCTTCATAGAAAAGTTTGTGCAGAAAAACATCTTTGACCACAAGTCCATCAGGCAGTGGTCCACGCTTAACGTTCTCAAGGCCCTGCAAGAAAATGAGATGTTGGATCCTGTCGGATGGTTTCCCGAGCAGACTGTCAAAATCATTTTGGCAGAATGCCTCAGTGCCAGAACTTTCAAATAAGCACCAAGACGTAGCTTGGTTGATGGTGAGAAGGGCCCTCCCCGCCAGATCCTTCCTGCACGCCTGGAGTCTCACCGCCTCTGCACGCTGCCCTCGAGGTGGCTTCGGTGGGGAAGAGACCATCGTCCACCTCCTTCTGGAATGTGCTTTTGCAAAGCAGGTGTGAAAAGAGATGCTGTGGTTTTTGTTGAGGTCCATCCCGAGCAGCTCTGTAACACAGGATTCAACTCTACAAGCTGTTCCCAGGGACGCACACTGAGATAAACATCAACTGCTGCTGGAGGACCATCAACTCGGCGAAGGACCCACTTTGGTCTGCCCGAAACTTGCTGGTCTTCCAGAGCAAAGAGTTGTCCAATATCGAATGTTGCAGACTGGCATATTCCAAGGACCAGGAGTACCGTGCTGAGGGACGCACTGAAGCTTGGGGCAGCTGCTGCAAAGGCTTAATGGGGAGAGGCCACTGTGTAAGGCCCACCCACCATAGTATAATCAGGGATGGAAACCTCTAAAACCCCTTGGGCTGTATTCACCAGAGAATATTTGATCTGTAATGTAAACCTGAAATGGCAATTGTAGTTTTTGTACCTTATGTACTGTATTGAAAGAAATTGATCTGTATTGCATTTTATGTAATGTCAAATTTGAATTTTTATGTAATGTACTTTTGCCAAATGTTATGAATAAAGCATATTTTTGGGAAAAAAGGAAATATTTACTCTGTCTCTACACTATCAACTTGTTCTATCAACTTAAATGCCTCAATTCAAGCATCAAAAACCACAACTATAATTTACATAGTGTCTTTAACATAGTAAAGCATTCGCGACTCCTCAGATACTGAAGCAGTCTGTGTCCCTATGCAGCAAGACCTGGACAACATTCAGGCTTGGGCTAAGTGGCAAGTTACATTCGCGCCACACAAGTGCCAGGCAATGACCATCTCCAACGAGAGAATCCAACCATCTCCCTTGACATTCAATGGCATTACCATTACTGAATCCCCCACTAGCAACATCCTAGGGGTTACCATTGACCAGAAACTGAATTGGAGCTGCTACATACATACCGTGGCTCCATGAGCAGGTCAGAGGCTAGGAATTCTGTGGCAAGTAACTCACCTCCTGACTCCCCAAAGCCTGTCCACCATCTACAAAGCACAAGTCAGGAGTGTGATGGAATACTCTCCATTTGCCTAGATGGGTGCAGCTCCAAAAACACTAAGGAAGCTCGACACCATCCAGGACAAAGTAGCCCACTTGATTGGCACCCCATCCACTACTGGCGCACAGTGGCAACAGTGTATCCATCTACAAGTCCCCAAGCCTTGGCTCTTGCGAATTTATATGTAAGCTCACCTGACTTAGATAAGTCCCAATGACGAAACCGCTTGTTCAATAGAAGGACAGGAAACCTACCTTTTTACAATACTCAGTAAGAAAAAGGAAAGAACTTGCATTTATTCCATTGCTTTTCACATCCTTGGGACGTCCCAAGGTGATTTATAGCAAATAGATTATTTTTGACGTCACTATTGTTATGCACAGCAAGATCCCACAAATGACCAGTTGGCTTGCCAGGACACTAATTCTCCTGCTCTTCTTTAAATAGTGCAATGGGATCATTTACCTGAGCAGGCAGACGGGGCTTCGATTTACCATCTCAGAGGAAGAACAGCACCTCCAGCAGTACAGCACTCTCTTAGTGCTGCATCAAAATATTAGCTTACATCAAGACCTGGAGTGGAGCTTAAACCTACAACCTTCTGACTCAGAACTAAGAATGTTCCCATTGAGTCATACTGACACTTGACTTGGTAACACTAGTTATGATGATCTCAAATGCACTCCCTGATAGGGCAACAGAAGCAGGTTCGATAACAACTTTCAAAAGCAAATTTGATGAATTGGATAACTCTTTCAAAGAGCCAGCACAGGCACAATGGGCTGAATGGCCTCCTTCTGTTCTGTAAGATTCTATGGCAATGCATTTCTGAACAAGTCAGACACAAAACCAAACAAAAAAAAATGACATGTTTCAAAATGAGATGCAACATGGTGCCATCATTTTTGTTGAACGTTTTTGGGTTCATCTTTCTCCTTTCCTCTATTGCCAAGATGGGGAACTACAGGCCTGTTAGTTTCACGTCATGAGTAGGGTAAATGTTAGAATCTATTATAAAGGGTGTGATGACTAGGCACTTAGAAAATAATGATATGATTGGGTAGAGTCAACATGGATTTATGAAAGGGAAATCATGTTTGACAAACCTGTTGGAGTTTTTTTGAGGATGTTACTTGTAGCATAGATAAAGGAGAAGCAGTGGATGTGGTGTATTTGGATTTTCAGAAGGCTTTCGATAAGGTCCCACATAGAGGGTTAGTAAACAAAATTGGAGCACATGGGATTGGGGTTGTATAATGATATGGATTAAGAATTGGTTAACAGACAGAAAACAGACAGTAGGAATAAACGGGTCATTCTCAGGATGGTAGGCTGTTACTAGTGGGGTAACACAAGGATCATCAGTGCTTGGACCACAGCTGTTCACAATCTGTATAAATGATTTGGATGTAAATAAATGTAATATTTCCAAATTTGCTGAGGACACAAAACTAGGTGGGAATGTAAATTGTGAGGAGGATGCAAGAGGCTTCAAGGGGACTTGGACAGGCTAAGTGAATGGGCAAGAACATGGCAGATGGAATATAATGTGAATAAGTTGGAAATTATCCATTTTGGTAGAAAAAAAGCAGAAAGACAAGAGTATTTTTTAAATGGTGAGAGGTTGGGAAATACTGATGTTCAAAGGGACCTGGGTGTCCTTGTTCATGAGTCATGAAAAGCTAGCATGCAGGTGCAGCAAGAAATTAGGAAGGTAAATGGTATGTTGGCCTTCATTGCAAGGGGATTTGAGTACAGGAGTAAAGTCTTGCTGCAATTGTATAAAGCCTTAGTGAGACCACACCTGGAGTATTGTGTACGGGTTTGGTCTTCTCATCTAAGAAAGAATATACTTGCTATAGAGGGTGGTGAATCTTTGGAACTCCTGGCCACAGAGGGCTGTGGAAGCTCAGTCACTGAGTATGTTCAAGACTGAGATCGATAGATTTCTACATCAAGGGTTACAGGGATAGTGCAGGAAAATGGTGTTGAAGTAGAAGATCAACCACAATCTCATTGAATGGTGGAGCAGAATTGAAGGGCTGAATGGCCTATTCCTGCTCCTATTTCTTGTGTTCTTGTGAGTGCAACGGAGGTTCACCAGACTAATCCCTGGGATGGCGAGATTGTCTTATGAGGAGAGATTGAGGGAACTGGGCCTGTATTCTCTAGAGTTTCGAAGAATGAGAGATGATCTCATTGAAACTTACAAAATTTTTACAGGGCATGATAGGGTGGATGTAGATAGGATGGTGAGTCTCGAACCAGGAGACACAGTCTCAGAATAAGGGGCAGGCCATTTAACACTGAGATGAGGAGGAATTTCTTCACTCAGAGAGTGGTGAATCGTTGGAATTCTCTACCCCAGAGGGTTTTGGAAGCTGAATCATTGAGCATGTTCAAGACAGAAATCGATAAATATCGATTAATCGATATTAATGACATCAAGGGATAGCTTGAGAAAGTGGCTTTGAGGTAGATGATCAGTTATGATCTAATTGAATGACAGAGCAGGCTCAATGGACTGAATGGCCTTCTCCTGCTCCTATGTTCCTAAGATACAAGGGGCTGGTTGCTAAAATAGCCATCCTTGCCATTGAAAGCCGAGCGAGTGTTAGCAGGCTATTCCACCATGGAGAGCATCACAACCAAACCCCCCGATTCTGTCCTAGTCAATGTCCACCCCCACACATTGTGGGCAGGATTTTGAGTTTGGGGTCAGGACACCAACGTCAGGGTCAAATAGGGGTCACAACCCCACACTGTGTGGGGGACCGTTACCCGGCAGTGATTTTCCTTGAATTGGCCAATTAGACCCTGGAGGGCAGGCTCGCCATCCAATTAAGGACAGCAGGTGAGCTCACAAAGCTGGAGGGCCAATAGGAGGCCCTCCAGCTTGGAAGGAGCAGCAGGCTGCCTTTTCAGGAAGTGAGAGACAGGGTGCCTCCAATGGAAGTGCCTTCTCTCCAACTTTTAAACATTTTAAATAAAAAATGCCCTTAACAACCAGGTCATCGCTGTAGAGGGTACACCTTCCAGAGGGCACTGGCAGCTACCACCGCCAGGAGGCTGCCTCCAGGAGTTGGCCTAGTCCACAACAGCTCAGGGGTCCCAGAGGTCTTAAGTGGCAAAGGCTTCTCGGCCTTTTGGCTAAAATCAAGTGTAGTATCTGTTCTTATCAGTACTTACTTGGCAGAGGAGAAACCATGATCAGTGGCTTTTGATCCTGGGTCAGCTTTGAGTAAAATGGCTACAACCAACCTTCGCGCTTCAGGCCAGGGAGTGCGCAACACCGTTCGGGTGGTGGTGAAGGACAAGGAAGAAGATTCACCAGTCGATCGCACCTTCTTCATCAAGAAAATCCTCATCGATTGCTGCGGATTCCAAGCTACGGACATCTTCTGCCTGCAGGATTTCCCCAGCAGTGGATACTTCGACGTGACGTTCCGGAACGTGGCGGGATGCATCAAGTTCCTGAAGGTGTTCAAGGAGAAAGGGGACCGGGCGCCACTGTCAATCCTCACAGCGGAGCCGCTCTTCACGCTTCCGTCACAACGGGACCGGGTGGTGACGATTCACCTCTACAACCCCCATGTTCCGGTGGTGGATGTACTCACCTTTCTCGCCAGGTACGTCGAGGTGGCCGGCAGCAGCACTGATGTCAAGGACCCCTTTGGGATCTGGACCAGCAAGCGGCAGGTCAAGGTGACCTTGAAGGTCGATGCCAGTGGAGCCATCATCCACCCTCCCTCCAGCTTCACTATCGGGGGAAGTCGAGGCTTCTTGTCTATGCGAGGCTGCCCAGAGTTTGTCGCACCTGTGGCAAATCTGGTCACGTGGCAGCCAACTGCAGCATGGTTGTCTGCAAGAACTGCAAGTAGGAAGGCCATCAGACCAAGGACTGTAGGCAGAGTAAGTGCTGCAACTTGTGCGGTGAGGCAGGCCACCTCTACAAAACCTGCCCCAAACGCTGCCTCAGTTATGCTCAGGCTGCAAGGTCCAAGGAAAGGCCGGAAGAAGGAATGACGAAGGTGCCCGGGGCTGGAAAGGAAATAAGCAACCCTCTCCGCAGCGAGGAAAGTCAACCTAAGAAGGAGAAGAAAGGGGAGGCAGCTGAAACCAGCGACCCACCACCTACGCCTGGGAACCCCTCCTCCACAGACAGAATCAGTGGAGAAGGAGGCAGCAGATTGACAAACAGGTCAGTGGCAAGTGGTACAAAAGAAAACCACAAAGAAAAAACTTCCAAAAGCAGAACAGGCCACCACCCAAACCAGTGGCAAGAGGAGGCTACCGTCTGAGACAGACAACAACAGCTCCTCTTCACTGGACGAGGAAGTGCCGGAACTACGGCACCTTCAAAAGAGGCGGCAGAACTCGGAGCTGGTAGATAAAGCCCCCCAGCCCCTGGGCACTGGAAGCTGTGATAGGCCCAGCGTGCCCCAAACCAAAGCGCTGAACCTAGCGACATGGCCAGCGCATCCCAGCTCCGGGACACCGAGAGCAAAGGCACGTCTGGCGCACTCCAGCTCCGGGAAGCTGGGAGCAGTGATGTTTTCGAGGAGGAACAGAGGGGAACAGCAGAGGACAGCCCAATCCTTGCTGCGTACAAGACCACCCACCCACCCCCACCCCCCTGCCGATGTCACCCCAGCAGAACAAACCCTGCATGAAAAACCAGGAGGGGTTTCCGAGCCCAACAAACATGAAACAGCTTGTGTACACGATGGGTATGCAGGAACATCCCGAAGGACTGGGACTAGCAAGGACAAATGGTGTGGGAAGCAACAACTAACTTAAAAAAAAAATGGGTATAAGGATTGCTTCAATTAATGTGCGTAGCATTAAATCCACTACGCGATGTGTTTCAACCTTGGATTACCTCGCCAAGGTCAAAGCCGACCTACTGTTTCTGCAGGAGTGTGGAATACCACACCTCAGCACCTACAGGCAGTGGTCGCGATGGTGGTCCCAGGGGCCATCGATCTGGTCAGGGGGTGATGATTCCCGTTCCTCCGGCCTGGGTATTCTGCTGCGGGGAGGTAACTTCACCATCTCCAAAGTTAAGGAGGTGGTGGGCGGTCGCCTCCTCGTAGCAGATGTAATGTACAACAACGCTCCGCTCCGGTTGATCAATGTGTACGTCCCGGTTCAATACAGCGAGCAGCTGACCGTCTTCCAGCAGCTCGCACTGCTGCTGGTGACGTCCAGGCCGGTCATCCTAGGCGGTGACTTCAACTGCATCATCGATGCAGCTGGAAGATCCGACAGTGACGACAGCAAACTGGACGCTACGTCCAGATTCCTAATGGAAACAGTAAAAGATGCCAAACTGCACGATGTCTTCAGCAAACCTGCAGACGGAGCACAGCGTAGATACACATGGTCAAGATCGGACGGGTCTGCCCTTTCCAGGATTGACTTCCTGTTTGTGTTCCATGCTGTCACGGTCAGATCCACCAACGTCAAGCCGGCGTTCTTCTCCGACCATTGCCTCTTACAGGCTGACTGTCACTTACAGGATGACCAGCGGGTTGGCAGGGGGACGTGGAAGTTCAATGCTATACTGCTAACCCCAGAGAATGTTGAGGAACTCAAAAGGGATTACAAAGGTTGGAGGACCGTGAAACCCCTCTTTGAGTCTCCTGTTCACTGGTGGGAGGCGATCAAGGAGAACATCAAGAGGTTCTTTATCTTCAAAGGTGTTCAGAGGGCGAGACAGAGAGAAATATCCCGACTCCAGAAAAGTATGCAAAATCTGCTCCGGCTGCAGTCTATGGGGGTCGAGGTCAAGGACGACCTCCATGAGGTGAAGAGCCAGCAGGCCTCGCTGTTTGCCACAGAGGCCTCCAAGATTATCTTCCGGTTCAGAGTCAACTCAATTGAGCAGGATGAGACGTGCTCGCATTACTTCTTCCAACAGAGCTCTGTGATCAGCAGCCTGAAGGAAGAGGATGGCTCGGTAACATCTTCGCAGTCTGACATACCAAGGATCAGCAAATCCTTTTATGCTGGGCTATATGACGCGAAGCCCACAGACAGCAGAGCCTCCCAGTCCTTCCTGTCATCTATCACAGAGGTCTTAGATGACAGCATGAGGGAGAGACCGGACAAACTGCTAACTCTGGATAAGCTGACAAAGGCCGTCAAGTCTTTTGAAACGAGTAAAACTCCCGGAAGCGATGGCTTACCGGTTCAATTGTACTCGGCCCTGTGGGACTGGGTCGGCCCAGACCTGCTGGAAGTATACGAGAGTATGCTCCTGGCCGGCAGCATGGCAGAATCCATGAGGAAAGGCATCATCACCCTCATCTACAAGCAGAAGGGGGAGAGGGCGGAAATCAGAAATTGGCGGCCCATCTCAGTGCTTAATGCTGACTACAAGATTCTGTCCAAAGTCATCGCCAGTCGGGTCAAGTCTGCTCTGGAGTTGGTGATTCACCCTGACCAGACCTGTACTGTACCCGGCAGGAAGACCTCTGATAATCTTGCGCTACTCAGGGATACGATCGCCTATGTACGGGACAGGAGGGTGGACACCTGCCTCATCAGCCTGGACCAGGAGAAGACTTTTGACAGGATATCACACACCTACATGATGGACGTGCTTTCAAAAATGGGGTTTGGGGAGGGAATCTGCAATTGGATCAAACTGCTCTACACAAACATCAGTAGCACAGTCTCAATCAATGGGTGGGAATCAGAAAGTTTCCCGATCAAATCTGGAGTCAGACAGGGCTGTCCTCTCTCCCCTGTCTTGTTTGTTTGCTGTATTGAACCCTTTGCTGAGTCTATTCAGAAGGATGTGGGCATAAGAGGGGTGACAATCCCAGGCAGTGCAGGCACTCAGGTTAAAACCTCCCTGTACATGGATGACGTCGCCGTCTTCTGCTCGGATCCGCTGTCTGTGCGCAGACTGATGAGCATCTGTGACCAGTTCAAACTGGCCTCAGGAGCCAAAGTAAACCAAGGCAAGAGCAAGGCCATGTTCTTTGGGAACTGGGCTGACCGATCCTTTGTCCCCTTCACCGTCAGGTCAGACTATCTGAAGGTGCTGGGGATATGGTTCAGAAGGACCGAGGCATGCACCAAAACCTGGGAGGAGCGAGTAGCCAAGGTACAACACAAGCTGAGCATGTGGGAGCAGCAATCTCTCTCCATTGTCGGTAAGAACCTGGTCATCAGGTGCGAGGCGCTCACATTGTAGCTGTACGTGACGCAGGTCTGGCCCATACCCAACTCCTGCGCTGTGGCGGTCACCCGAGCCATTTTCCGCTTCATCTGGGGATCCAAAATGAACCGGGTCCGGAGGGACATGATGTTCAAACCTCTGGATAAGGGCGGGTAAAATGTACCCAACATCGCCCTCATCCTGATGACTACCTTCGTGTGCGGTTGCATCAAGCTGTGTGTAGACATCCAGTACGCAAACGCCAAGTGTCATTACGTGCTGAGGTTCTATCTGTCCCTGGTGTTGCGAAGGATGGGCCTGGTCACATTGCCGCGGAACGCTCCATCCGGTTGGACTGTGCCGTACCACCTATCCTTTGTGGAACAGTTTCTGCGGAAAAACACCTTTGACCACCGATCCATCAGGCAGTGGTCTGCACGGAATGTCCTCAAGGCCCTACGGGCAAAGGAGATGGTGGATCCTATTGGATGGTTCCCCGAGCAGACCGCCAAAGTCATTTGGCGGAATGCCTCATCACCAGAACTTTCAAACAAGCACCAAGATGTAGCTTGGCTGGTGGTGAGAAGAGCCCTCCCCGTCAGATCCTTCCTGCACACCCGAAGTCTCACCCCCTCCGCACAATGCCCTCGTGGTGGCTGTGGTGGGGAAGAGACGGTTGCCCACCTCCTTCTGGAATGTGTCTTTGTGGAAAGAGATGCAGTGGTTTTTGTTGAGGTTCATCCCAAGCAGCTCTGTAACACAGGAGTCTGTGCTCTACGGGCTGTTCCCAGGGACGCACACCGAGATAAACATCAACTGCTGCTGGAGGACTATCAATTCGGTAAAAGACGCCCTTTGGTCTGCCCGAAACTTGCTGGTCTTCCAGCGCAAAGAGTTGTCCACGAACAAATTTTGCAGACTGGCACATTCCAAGGTCCACGACTACGTGCTGAGGGACGCATTAAAGCTTGGGGCAGCCGCAGCAAAGTTTCAATGGGGAAAGACCACTGTGTAAGGTCCCCCCACCAAGCTGAACTGAGGGGCTGGATCCATGGGAAACCCCTTGAACTGTATCCAGAAAATCTTTGTTTGCTGTAAAATGTATATGGCATGAAAAATGAAATGGAAGGGTTGTGAGGCAACTCACTCCTGTATAGAAGGAAACAGATCTCTTGGGCACTGTTTGTATTTTTTGACTAGGTGCTGTTTGGAACTGTTTTGTAATGTATTTTTTTACAGATTTTTATGAATAAAGTATATTTTGGAAATTTAAAAAAATCTTAAGAGGCAATTTAACCCCCTTAACCCGCCACACTACCAGAAGGATGTGGAGGCTTTGGAGAGGGTACAGAAGAGGTCTACCAGGATGTTGCCTGGTCTGGAGGGCATTAGCTATGAGGTGAGGTTGGATAAACTCGGATTGTTTTCACTGGAATGACGGAGGTGGAGGGGCGACATGATAGAGGTTTACAAAGTTATGAGCGGCATGGACAGAGTGGATAGTCAGAAGCTTTTTCCCAGGGTGGAAGAGTAAGTTACTAGGGGACATAGGTTTAAGGTGAGAGGGGCAAAGTTTAGAGGGGATGTGCGAGGCAAGTTCTTTACACAGACGGTAGTGAGTACCTGGAACTTGCTGCCGGGGGAGGTGGTGGAAGCAGGTACGATAGCAATGTTTAAGAGGCATCTTGACAAATACATGAATAGGAAGGGAATAGAGGGATACGGGCCCCGGAAATGCAGAAGGTTTTAGTTTAGGCAGGCATCAAGATCGGCGCAGGCTTGGAGGGCCAAATGGCCTGTTCCTGTGCTGTACTGTTCTTTGTTAATTGGCTACCCGCCACATATGGGCAGGTAGCCCTGCTGTCACCCCCTCCAAGAAAATGGCTCGGGGATGGGATGATGTTGGCAAAGTGGCATGCTGAATGGCAGCATGAATTTCTGTGCCCACCCACCTTCATGCTCACCCCCATCGGAGACTAAAGATCTATCCCTGCGTCACTAATTAGTGATCAGGAATAGGAACTTTGGCTTTTTTTATGCTCAAGGATACTGAGTCAAATGTAGCCTCCCAATGCTTTATAGAATCATAGAATGGTTACAGCACAGGAGGAGGCCATTCTGCCTGTTGTGTCCATGCCTGCTCTCTGCAAGACAGGATTGCCTATCCTCCAGGATTCTCCTGGAGTCTCCAGGACATTGCTGTGAGAAAAACCCAGGACAAAAATTCATAGGAGCAGCAAACAAAATTCTGTTTTTTTGCTTCATTTTCTTTGAACACTTTGATTTATTAGTCCTAAAAATATTGGAGATTATGAAGTCAAGATTAATCCAATTGAGTAACAAACAGTCTGTTTCCTTTCCAATTGGCTGTGGGAAGGAATTAGGATGGACTAATGACAGGAGTGTCGGTGGGTGGGAGGTCATGTGATGAAACCTCCAGGAATGTACCCAGCCAGAGTTGGCAACTCTACAATGCAGAGGTTTGGAGACTTGATATTGAATTGGATTGGATATATCAGTACAAGAGTTGCGTTTGCAAATATCAGTACGAAAGGAGGCATATTATATGTGGGAATGCTGAAAGGCAGGTCATACAAGAAGGAAAAGGCAGCATTTTCTAAAAAGCAATAGCAGTGAAGATAATATAATCAGGCTGATTCCTGCCCAGCATGATGTGAATTAAAATCGAATGTCGTTAGCCTCAAAGTCTTGCAATGATTCTAATTGTGCAGGAGCAAAGATGCAAACCCATTACCTTACTTAACGATGTGAAAAGTAGCATGCCTTTGAAGAAAATGCAAAGTTTTGTTTATTGCAGAGCTGTGCTCGTGTTCCCATCAGAAGAAACACTTGCTATTGACGAAGAGAATAATAATGGTGGTTGTCGACCAAAGGAAGGATTGGCTTGTGCTTTGCTGGCTTGATGGAACAAAACTGATTACGTTGCATCTAATATTTACCAGCATTGAGTACAAAAGAAAGGAAGTCATGCTAACACTTCATATAAATCACTTGTTCAGCCTCAGCTGGAGCATTACGTTCAATTCTGGGCACCACACTTAGGAAGGATGTCAAGACCTTAGGGGAAAAAGGAGCTTGGAGAAGGTGCACAGGAGATTTACTACAATGATAGTAGCAAAGAGGAACTCCAGTTACATGAAGAAACTAGAAAATCTAGAATTGTTCTATTTAGTACATGGAAGGTTAAGTGGAGATTTAACAGAGGCAACTAATCTATGCTGGTATCTATAGTCCAAACGAGTCTCCTCCCATTTCACCGCCCTCATCTCAGCATGTGTTTCTATGTTTTAGTTTTAACTGCATTTCAAATGTAATTTATTTCATGCGAACCCTTTTGAGATGTTTCTCAGCATCATGCTGTAGAAATGCAAGGCTTTCTTTACTTAAGATATTATATTATAGAGTAGAAGTTGATGTTGGCAATGTTAATACGAACATAAGAAATAGGAGCAGGAGTAGGACATACAGCCCCACGAACCTGCTCCACTATTCAATAAGATCATAGCTGATGTTCTATCTCAACTCCATCTTCCCACATTATCTCCATATCCCTTGACTCCATGAGTGTCCAAACAATGTTAGCATATAACCACTTAGATCAACTTCCTCTCTTTGCTATTTTACTGAAAAGGTTAAACAACCAGTTCATTGAGACTGGCCGGGTGGATTGCAATGGTCTTTTCTAGTCCTCTAAATCCTCATGTTTTTATCTAACAGGTTACCGACTCTGTCATTCTCTCTTCATTATTGTATTGGAAAGTTTTAAAAGGAAAAGGCCTCTTAAAACATTTGCATGGAGGAAATTGAGACAAGCACTTTAAGCATTTGTGTAATGCCACAAACAGTATTAGACACAACCCAGTAACCCTCTCACACACCCCTTCTGGGTTTAAATCCACTATCTTTTGCTATAATATTTCTGTCACTTTAAAAGTCTAACAAAATATTGATATGGGGAAGGAGAACCTCACTGTACTTCCTCAGGCACAATGATTTCATTGAGCAAGTCACAGTCTCACAATGAGGAAACTTTGCATTTGATTGAGATGTTTTGTGTAACCATTTACACATTGTAAACTAATTGTCCCTTTTTACATAAAGCAAGATTAACCATAAGTTTTTTTTTCTTATTCACTGGCAAGGCTGCCTTTTAACGCCCGCCTCTAGTTACCAGAGAAGGTGGTGGTGGTCCTTTTATCTTGAACTTCCGGTAACCGCTTGTTAGGTCACTTCAGAGGGCAGTTAAGAGTCAACCACATTGGTGGTCAACCACATTTAGCCACAGGGCTAAATTGTGGCGAGTCGAAGAGACTTAGTAGTTGGCAGGAAAAAAGACAGAGGCGCAAGGGGAGAGCCAACTGTGCAACAGCCCCAACAAACAAATTTCTCTGCAGCACCTGTGGAAGAGCCTGTCACTCCAGAATTGGCCTTTATAGCCACTCCAGGCGCTGCTTCACAAACCACTGACCACCTCCTGGCGCGTATCCATTGTCTCTCGAGATAAGGAGGCCCAAAAGAACATTGGTGTGGAACTGAAGTCACATATAGTCCAGACCGGGTAAGCATGGCAGGTTTCATTCGCTGATAATGAACCAGTTTGGATTTTGGCAACACAGCTTCCGGGTCACATTTTGGAAATGTTTTCAGCTAGAGCTCAGTTGGTAGCACTTTAACCTCTGGGTCGGAAGGTTGTGGAGTCAAGCCCTACTCCAGAAACTTGAGTACAAAATCTAGGCTAACACTTTAGTATGGTGCTGAGGGAGTACTGCACTGTCACAGGTGCTGTCTTTCAGATGAGGCATTAAACTGAGGCCCCATCTCCTTTGGGTGGATGTAAAAGCTTTAGTGGCCCTGGTGTCCTGGCCAATATTTATCCCTCGACCAACATCATTTTTTAACAGGTTATCTAGTCATCTGAGATAAAAACAGAAAGTCCTTGAAATACTCAGCTTATCAGGCAACACCTGATTGGTTCTGATGACCTGAAACATTAACTCCATTTCTCTCTCCACAGATGCTGAGTATTTCTAGCAATTTTTCTGCTTTTATTTCAGATTTCCAGGATCTGCAGTATTTTGTTTTTGTTATCTGGTCATCCATCTCATTGTGATGTGCAAATTGGTTTCTGCATTTCCTACATTATAATAGTAACAACACTTCAGAAGTAATTAATGGACAGCGAAGTGTTTGGGACATCCCAAGGTTGTGAAAGGCGCTATAACAATGTAAGTTCTTTCTGTGAAAACTCATTACGAGGACAATCTGCATTTATATAGCACATTTTGCACTGATAAAACAGAAAACAAGTGGGTCACAGGAGCAGAGTTAGGGAGGGTGGCTGTAGTCATTGCTCAAGAGAGAGGTTTGGAGGAGAGGAGAGATAAATGAGGGAATTCCAGCGTGTGGGGCCCAGACACACCACTAATATTGGAGGTAAGAACATAGGGATAGGAGGAGGCCATTCAACCCCTCAAACCTGTTAAGTCATTACTGATCGGTATTTTAATTCCATCTACATGCATGGTGCATGTTCCCTTAACTAACAAAAATCGAGTGTTGAAAGTTTCAATTGACCCCAGCCTCTATAGCTTTTTGGGGGAAGAGAGTTGCAGATGTCAACTACCCTTTGTGTGAAAAACTGCTTTCAAACATCACCCTTGAAAGGCCCAGTTTTTTTGTCCTGGACTTGCCCCACTGGAGGAAACGGGTTTGCACTTGAGGTTAAAGGATGTCAGAGGACTGGAGAACTTAAAGACCGTGACACTCCTTACCTCCCTCAGCCTGTACTCCCCTCCAACAGTCTATAGGCTCTGCAAAGACACAGCTTGGTAACGCCAAACCCATTCCTTCTCTATCAATTCATCTCCGGTGACAAGTTTCACTCACTGACACTGAGTTTCACAATGCAAAAAAAAAGGCAACAATTTTCGACTCTGTTCCTTTCTTTCAAGCCTCTGTGTGTGGGGAGGTCACAGTAAGTCATGGTTTAATCCCCCAATGTTTAATATTGCTATAGTTTACGGAGAGTTTAATGTGGATGAAAGTTGAGACCAAGCATTTGATAAGCTGCACGTTGCTTTAAAACGCGGAAAGGGAGCAACTGGAGGGAAATGAGCAATGCGGGGGGCACTGAAACCCTCCTCTAAACGCCCCTGATTTTACTTGAGAGGGATTGAAACATTTTGGATTGAACACAATCCCACATCCGTGAGGCAACCTCGAGAGACTCTTCCAGATTTATATCCTATCGGATCAGCTCCAATCTCCCCACTTATTCATGGAATTTACCGCCCAGAAAGCGGCCATTCGGCCCTACAGCTCCGTGCCAGCGTTTATGCTGCACACGCGCCCCTTCTCTCCCTGACTCCATCCAACCCAAACTTAATCAAAGTCAACCCAACTTTTCGTCACTTCTAGCTCATTCCTGGAACAATGTTTGCACAACTCTGACACTGCGACAGTGGTTTATTAATGGGGGAGAGGGAGAGAATAATCTACAGCTCACAAAAGCAGAGAGAAATCAAGGGATTTGATGGATTCGTAATTGGATTTGTTGGGAACGTTACGAATTCGGTTAGTTTACGTGTTCGATCCCACCTACACCGTGTCGCAACCAGACAATTAAAAAGGGAACTAATTTCATTGTAATGATGGTGCAATGTATAGTATATTACCTGGGGTCGCCCTGTTAACAAGGCAACACCTATTGCATCCCTTGTAAATGTTATCAATCCAGTTCATTACCGAGCAGATTAATATCTTGACGACTGGCAACTAACCAGGAAAAATGGTAATTGTTCCTGTCTGCTTTGAAAAGGTTTTAACTGCAGGAAACGATGACGTGAAATAATGATTGAGTTTTTGTTAGAAGTCAGTTTGTACTTCAAGGATTAAAAGGGAAGTTTAGGAGCTGACCCAAGGTTCCTGCGCCCACCACCACCACCCCCCCCCCCCCCCCCGTCTCCCTTTCTGTCTCCTTTTCCAAAGTGCTGTCGAAATAATATTTTATTCCCACCCCGAGTTAAGGGCTTTTTCATTCGTGGACCCCCAGCAACGGAAATGCTGAGCTAACTTTTAATCGCGGTGAAAATGTACACATCCCACCCGTATAATTTATTACCCTGGCTATTTTACATTTATACTGAGCAAAAAAATGTGATTTGTGACATGTTCCTCCCTCCCTCTTGGTCACTCGCTGTAAAGTACAGTCAAGGACTCCTCAATTACTCTGAAACTCATCAAGCCTTTCGGAAATTGACAAATTGGGAGTCTAGGGGGGACGGGACGATTGTAATCGAATTTTAAAAATCGTTAATATAGACGCAATAACAATCCAATGATAATGCGAGGGGTTCAGGGAGGGGGGATGAAAGTTGCACTTTCTTTGGTAAATTCTATGGAACTTTTACCTACTACAATTACTACCCCCCCCCCCCCCCCACTCAATCCTACCTTCAGTTTCAGTGTTGTCCCAGCGAGTGGATCCCAGAAAAGTCTGTAGACTTTGCATTAGAAAGGCGCCAGTACTTGAGTTTAAATCCAAATAGTCCAACAGTTGGGGATTCTTGCTTGAAGTCTGTCTCCGGATCCACAGCCCGACTCTTCGCCTCTCTCTCTCTCCCTCTCTGCACTGTGGTTAATCTGAATACCATCCACCAAGTGCCTCTCCTCTCTCTCTCTCTCTGTCTCTACTGCCAGATCCTGGTTATATCGGCTCTACAACCTCCTTTGAAGTCGGATGATGTCAGGCGTTATTTAGCATAACAAAGGCGCTCCTGATTTAGCGCTAAAAAGAGCTGGAATGTTTGATCGGAAGACCATGAACCCCTGCCCTCCATTCCCCCTCCCCTCCCCTCCCCTGCCCTGCCCTCCCTCCCACTGCCCCTCTCTCCATATCAGACAGCCAGGTAGATACCACAGCCTTTGCTCCTCCACAATTGTTTCTGAGAGCAGTGCCGCTCCGATTCAATAAGGATCCAGAAGTTGTAGGCGAACCGTTCAAAAGCGTTCGATGAATCTATTCACTAAATTTTTTTTAAAATTACAACTTCTGGAAGATAACTGCAAAGGAAACGCGTAACACGCAACCAGAAATGGTAAAAACTCAGGCTGTTTCTCTCTCGGATTTAGAACTTTTGTGTGTGTTTCTCCCAAGACATTCTCTCAGTCCCCCTGTCACTCAGTGAATATCTGCCTCTCCGTTCGCCTGTTTCTCTGAATTTATTGCTGTCTCACTCTCTATTCCCTTAAACTCTCAATTTCTGCTACTCTCTCTGTGATTCACTCTCAGAGTTTATCCCGGTCTAGCTCTGAATTGTTTTGCGAGTTTCACTGTTAGTCTGTCTGTCTGAGCGAGTTTATCCACACTCTAAAACTACCTCGGTCTCTCAGTCACTCTGTCTCCTGTCACTCCCTCTCCCTCTCAGTATCTGTAAGTTTCTCTGTGAACCTCACAGCAAGTCTCTGTGTATCTTGGTTTTGGTCTCTCCTTGGATTTTTCTAACGCTTTCTCATTAGTATCTGGAGGCTGGGTCATTGAATGTATTCAAGGCTGAGTTAGATAGATTTTTGATCTACAAGGGAATCAAGGGGGCAGACAGGAAAGTGGGGATAAGGCCACAATCAGATCAGCCATGAGCTTATTGAATGGCGGAGTAGGCTTGAGGGGCTGAATGGCCTACTCCTGCTCTTATGTTATTATGTCTGTCAACCACAACTTGCATTTATATAGCTCCTTTATCAAGTTGCATTTATATATTGCCTTTAGTGTAGTAAAAGTCTCAAAGTGCTTCAGAGCAGCGATTATCAAACAAAATTTGACATCAAGCCGCATAAGGTGATATTTAGGTAGATGACCAAACATCTTGGGTTTTGTGCCGAGTTTTGAAATGCAGTCAACAATGGAGTCTGGTGGAAGAGTGAGGTAAAAGTTTTTGTTTTGGTCTTATCATTTTAGTGAAAAAGGAACACCCACATTGTACAATCTGATGGGTTTGAGGAGAGGGTCAAATGAAAGAAGGGACTGTTGGTACTGGGGACAAGGGAGAGATTGACCAGGAGAATCTCTCATCAGAAAGGATCTGCCTCACAGCTCGGGCAACTGACTGAGCTGCTAGACCCCACTCCTCTATTCCCTTCAGCTTCTCCTTGTTCTCCTCTCCACCTTGTTCCTCAGGAATCTCCAAGACAAATCCCCTTTGAATAACTGCACCGTGGAGTATTGGAGAAAATGATGATGAGACTGGGAAACAGTTTCTGGGCTGTGCTGAAAGAGCCCTCCAGACCTGTCCAGACAATGGAACCATTGCATTAGGACAGTGGTTCTGAAGTGTTTTTGGTTGAAGGAGCTCTTTTCAAATGGATTAGTGATCACAAACACCCTCAGACCTAAATTTTAATACTGCACAATACTCATAATACCTAGGCAAACTTGTATTTTGGTGCCTTTTCTCTTCTTTAAACATGTAGTACTTTTAGAAAACTCCCCTCTCTTGACCCATGCTGAACTCTCCTAGTGGAGGGGTGACATGATAGAGGTTTACAAAGTTATGAGCCCTTGGTAACTGTGGGTCTACCTGACAATCTTCGCACTGCTCTCAATGCTCTGCCATGTACGCTCCCCTCCGAGGTGAGAAAGCCAATCCATTCTGTGCTGCATTTGTGGTAACCACACTCTGCTCCTGCCTCCCAGCTCTTTGCGGACTGCTCGATTATGTCACAGACACGCTGGAATGTCCCCGCGGATCCAGTTTGTGACAGGTTGGGATTCTTTTCTCCAGTAAAAAGGCTGAGAGGTGACTTAATAAAGATCTTTAAAACTATGAAGGGGATTCGTTAGGATAGATGGAGAGAAGGTGTTTCCTCTTGAGTCCAGAACTAGGGACCATTATGTAAGATAATCTCTAATAAATCCAGTAGGGAACTCAGGATAAATCGCTTTACCTACAGAGTGGTTAGAATGTGTTACCAATGACGACATGGAATAGCTGAGGCAAATAGCATAGATGTATTTGAGGGGAAGCTAGATAAACACATGGAGCTGGATTTTACCTGGTGGTCCCCTGCCGCTCAGCGACGGGAGCAGGATTTAAATATGTTAATTAATGAATTACTTACCTACCTGCTCCTGTCAGCCGTCCCGCTGCCATATTCTGGCAGGTTGCCGGGACTCCCCCGCCTTTGGATCTCCGGAGATCTGATGCAGGACACTGGTAGGGAGGGGTGGGGGAGGTTGGGATTGCAAGGTAAGTTGTTTTTGGGGGGAGAGGGCAATCAATAAAGTGTTTAGACATTGGGGGAGGGGCTTGGATCATTTATTAAATTTATCAAATTAAATTTGTAATGTCCATTCCCTTAAAATTGTAAATTAAACTGAAGGGCTGGAGCCCTTTAGAAATGGCACCGGCGCTGCTTGCGATTGCCGGGGTTGGAGAAGCCACCCCCACCCCCCCCCACTTCATCAGGGGTGGAAGGGGGGGGAGGTCCGCCCCGTCTATGTAAGCGAGCCGCCGCACTAAATATCACGGCAGCTCCGCGGAGTACATCTCACACATGCACCAGCGGCAAGCTGGAAGAATTCAGCCCCTGGGGTAGCAAAGAAGAGAAGGATATGCTGACAGGGTGAGATGATGTAAGGTAAGAGGAGGCTTGTGTGGGCAGAGGCCAGTTGGGCCGAATGGCCTGCTTCTGTGCTGAAAATTCTAAGCAATGGCTATATCTGTAACTTCCCCCAACAGCATGTTTTTTCTGAGCTGTCTGAGCTCCTCCAATTCCGGCCTCTTTCACATCCCTGATGTTGATCACTTCACCATTGGCGGCCGTGCCTTCAGCTGCCAAGGGCATAAGCTCGGGAATGCTCTCCCTAAACCTCTTCACCTCTCTACCTCTCCTTCCTTCTTTAAGATGCTCTTTAAAACCTGCCTCTGACCCATCTGCCCTAATGTCTCCTTATGTGGCTCGGTGCCAAATTTTGTTTGACGTATCTTGGGATGTTTTGCTGCTTCAAACATATAAACGTAAGTTGTTGTTGTTGTTGACTTTGCTACCAGGAAAGGGGTACTGACCCACATCACCCACTAACACCAACAACAGCAACTTGCATTTATATAGCCCTTTAATATCGTAAAAACCTCCCAAGAGCATTATCAAACATAATTTGACACTGCATAAGAGATATCAGGGGCAGATGACCAAAAGCTTGGTGAAAGAGGTAGGTTTTAAGGAGCATCTTAAAGGAGGAGAGAGAGGTGACAAGGCAGAGAGGTCGCGGGAGGGAGCTCTGGAGCTTAGGACCCAGGCAGCTGAAGGCAGGATGCCAATTGTGGGTGAATGAAAATTGAGGATGCACAAAATACGAGATTTGGAGGAGTGCAGAGATCTCGGAGGGTTGTAGGACTGGAGTAGGTTACAGAGTTAGGGAGAGGCAAAGCCACGGACAGGTGGAAAACAAGAATGAGAATTTTAAAATTGAGGCATTGCCAGACCAGGAGCCAGTGTAGGTCAGTGAGCAAAGGGGTGATGGGTGAATGGGACTTGGTGCAAGTTAGGACATGGGCAGCAGAGCTTTGATCAAACTCAGGTTTGTGGAGGGGTGCAAGATGGGGGGCTGACCAGAAGATCATTGGAATAGTCGAATCTGGAGGTAACAGGATCATGGGTGAAAGTGTCAGCAGCTGATGAGCTGATGCAGGGACAAAGGCAGGTGATATTACAGAGGTGGAGATAGGAGGCCTTGGTGATGGAGAGGATATTGGGGACAAGCCCTCAGCTTAGAGCTCAATAGGACACCAAGGTTATGAACGGTCTGTTTCAGCATCAGACATTGGGCCAAGTGAGGGGGGCGAATGGAGTTTGTGGTGGGGACTGTAAATAATGGGTTCGGTCTTCCCAATATTTAATTGGAGGAAATTTCTGCTCCTCCAGCACGGAATGCTGGATAAGCAGTGTGACCAATCAAAGCCAGTTGAGGGCACGAGTAAAGTGATGTTGAGGAAGTCATAAGTGGATGTGTGGAACCTGACATTGTGTTTTCGGATAATGTCAGCAAGGGGCAGCAAGTTGCATGTGGAGCAAATAGAAGCCCTTCCTGTTCAGAACCAGAACTGCTCTGTGATGGGGCGCATGCAGCACTGCAGACATGCAGTAGGTGGGTACCTTACATCTGCTGGAATCTAGCAATGCAGGCAAATCCCGAGGCTCTTTCTTCCTGCTTGTCAGCCTCTGTGGGGAAGGTGATGAACTATTAACATCTCACACTAGTGAGATATAGATGACTATGTGGGGGGTAGGATCAGTAAGGTCGCGGATGACACAAAGATTGGCCGAGTGGTTAACAGTGAGGTGGAGTGTCTTAGGTTACAGGAAGATATAGACGGGATGGTCAAATGGGCAGAAAAGTGGCAGATGGAATTTAACGCTGAAAAGTGTGAGGTGATACACTTTGGAAGAGTAATGTGACATGGAAGTATTCAATGAATGGCCTGACACTGGGAAGTTCCAAGGAACAAAGGGACCTTGGTGTGCTTGTCCATAGATCTCTGAAGGCAGAAGGGCAGGTTAATAGGGTGGTGAAAAAGGCATATGGGACACTTGCCTTTATCAATCGAGGCATAGATTACAAAAGCAGGGAGGTCATGTTGGAGTTGTACAGAACTTTGGTAAGGCCACAGCTGGAGTACTGTGTGCAATTCTGGTCGCCGCATTATAGGAAGGATGTGATTGCATTGGAGGGGGTGCAGAGGAGATTCACCAGGATGTTGCCTGGGATGGAACATTTAAGCTATGAAGAGAGGTTGGATATGCTTGGGTTGTTTTCGCTGGAGCAGAGAAGACTGAGGGGTGACCTGATCGAGGTGTACAAGATTATGAGGGGCATGGACAGGGTGGATAGGGAGCAACTGTTCCCCTTAGTTGAAGGGTCAGTTACGAGGGGGTCACAAGTTTAAGGTGAGGGGTGGGAGGTTTAAGGCGGATTTGAGGAAGAACTTTTATACCAAGAGGGTGGTGACGGTCTGGAATGCCCTGCCTGGGAGGGTGGTGGAGGCAGGTTGCCTCACATCCTTTAAAAAGTACCTGGATGAGCACTTGGCACGTCATAACATTCAAGGCTATGGGCCAAGTGCTGGCAAATGGGATTAGGTAGACAGGTCAGGTGTCTTTAATGCATCGGTGCAGACTCGATGGGCCGAAGGGCCTCTTCTGCACTGTATTATTCTGTGATTCTGTGATTCTAGTGCAGCAGTGACCTGCTGGATCACCACGTGTACAGCAAACTACTGGAACTTATTTCAGCAGAAGTGGTTCAGAAGGAACTGGATTCATAAAGGTTAAGAATCATGGTGACCCTCACTGCCTCATTGCAGTGGAGTCCAAGCCCTGTTGTTGCAAAGAAAGAAAGGCCTACACTATCGCACAAAGTCAAAATTACTGACCTGAATCATCGACCCAAAACGTTAACTCTGCTTCTCTCTCCACAGAATGCTGCCAGACCTGCTGAGTATTCCCAGCACTTTCTGTTTTTATTTCAGATTTCCAGCATCCGCAGTATTTTGCTTTTGCAAAATTACCCTTTATCTGTCTGTCTCTTTGCATCTGCCCATCACTTTCTGTCCATCAATCTCTTTCTGTCTGTGTATCTGTCTATCTCTATTTTTGTTTCAGTCCTCCACTTTTCATGGCTTGCTTTTCTTCTATCCAGACACACACGTTCAGTACTGAGGAGATCTGCACTATCAGCAGTGCCAACCTTTGGACAGAAACCCCATCTGCCCTCTTGAGTGGCCATAAAACTTTCCCTGGTGCTATTTTGAAGAAGAGCAGGGGAGTAGCTCCCAGTATCCTGGTCAATATTTATATGTCAACCAACTGGATTAATACAGATTATCGAGTCATTATCTCATTGCTGGTTGTGGGAGCTTGCTTTGTGAAAATTGGCTGCCACATTTCCTACATTATAACAGTGACTACTTCAATGGCCCGAGGTTATGGCATATAAATGCAAGTCTGTCCTTTTGCTTGTATGTTAGTCATGAAACAGAAGTGTGTGCAATACATCAGAGAAATAAGTATTTGTTATATTGTGTGTTTTGTAAAACTCGGCCTACATGTCATCATTTCCACTTTGAATGAAAATCTGTAGAAGTATTTCACAGATGTCACTCAGGAACATAGGAACAGGAGGAGGCCATTCAGCCCCTTGAACCTGTTTTGCCTTTCATTGAGATCATGGCTGATCTGTATCCGAACTCCCTCCACACCACCCTTCCCCCCCCCCCGCCCAACTTGGCTTCATATCCTTTTAAACCTTTGGCTAACAAAAATTAAAAATTCTTAATTCAGTTAGTATCTTTTGTGGGAGAGAGTTCCAAACTTCTACTGTCCCTTTCATGAAAAAGTGTTTCCTAAATTTTTTTTTTAGAACATTACAGCGCAGTACAGGCCCTTCGGCCCTCGATGTTGCGCCGACCTGTGAAACCATCTGACCTACACTATTCCATTTTCATCCATATGTCTATCCAATGACCACTTAAATGCCCTTAAAGTTCTCTCCTGAATGGCCTGGCTCTGATTTTAAGGTTATAGCCCCTTGTCCTAGGCCCCCCCAACTTCAAAAGAAAGTTACTCTCCATCTACCCTATCAATTCCTTTCATAACCCTAAAACCTCAATCGAATCATCCTTTAACATTTTATATTCTACCTCAGCCTTAAAAAATATTCAAAGACTTTGCTTCTGCCGCCTTTTGAGGAAGAGAATTCCAAAGATTCGCGACCCTCTGACAGAAAACATTTCTCCTTGTCTCTGTCTTAAATGGGCGACTCCTTATTTTTAAACAGTGACTCCTAGTTCTAGATTGTCCCACAAGAGGAAACATCCTTTCCACATCCACCCTGTCAAGACCCCTCAGGATCTTATATGTGGTGCCCAGAACTGTGCGTAGTACTCCACATGTGGTCTAACCAGGGATTTGTATAGTTTAGCAAAACTTCCTCCCCATAATATTCCAGCCTTCCAGTTATAAAGGTTATGAACAGGATTGGTTTGGGATCATTAGTAACAAATAAGTACTCACTTCTGAATTTTAAATATCACTACATTTTCAAATAATTAAACATATTGAGCTCATGATCCAAACAATATTTGGTGATAATTTTTGGGTTTGATCTGAGCAATCTGGCATGGACTGGTTGGGCCTGTTTCCGGGCTGTATGTTCTATTTAATCAAGTTTGTGTAATATTATCTGGACGCATTAAGAATGTTTATGAAATAGAAGGCTGTTTCTTGCCGTCCTCCATGACGCAGGCACGTTACTTATCATTGAATTTTCTTCAGCATCAAAGTAAACTTTAGAATTTGAGCCTATGATCTCTCCCAATCCTGACTCTGAATGGGTTTTGAATTCAGAAATAGGTAGCAACTTATCGCCTAACTCAAACTCGTTCATGACCTTGTCACTGTGAGTAATAGGATCTACTGCACTAATTTAATACCACCCTTTTCTCATTTGCTCCCATTGAGTATCCTCTATTTATATGTTATGAGAAGCTACAGGATTAATGGCCCTTATGCCATGATGTGGAAAATCTGACCATTACAGCAAATCCAACACTAACTTATTGTTCATCATAAGCCTTTATGTGTCCTAAATTCACAAACATATTGGCCTGGATTTTACGGTCAGCACTGAAGTGACGGCACTCGCAGCTTCCGTCGAAGAAAGCAGCCCACAAAGATCTAGAGCTCTCTGTCACATGGTTCTTCCCCTTTCCTGACATTAATTTGAATCTGGTGACAAGTCAGGGGGATCTCTAGGCATCCAGCAACAGTGATGTCATCAAGTAGGGAAGTATTCTCTCAGACAGCAAACCAGGAAGTCAAGGATTATCCTTCATATTTTAATCTCATTTTACAGAGAGTGAAATAAAGATAGCAAGCTATGGCTCAATAGGTAGCACTCTCGTCTCTCAGTTGCATGGTTCCAGGTTTAAGTCCCAGTCCAGGACTTGAGCCCAAAAATCAAGGCTGACACTCCAGTGCAGTACTGAGGGAGTGCTGCACTGTCGGGGTGTTGTCTTTCAATGAGATGTTAAAGTGAGGCCCTATCTACCCTGACAGGTATTTAATCCATGACACTATTTTGAAGAAGAGCAGGGGAGTTCTCCCCGCTGTCCCGGCCAATATTTATCCCTCAATCAAAATCACATAAACTGATTATCTGGTTATTATCGCATTGCTTTTTGTGCGAGCTTGCTGTACACAAATTGGCTGCTGCGTTTCCTATGTTGCAACAGTGACTACACTTCAAAAAGTACTTCATTGGCTGTAAAGTGCTTTGAGATGTCTGGTGGTTGTGAAAAACACTATTTAAATGCAAGTCTTTCTTTTTCATACACATGGAATTCAGGTAGAAGCTGAAATATCATAAACAATTTTGTAACATTATTATTTAAAAAATATGTGGCTTTTTATCATAATGGAGAAATTTGACATTCCACAAATATAAAATCAGTTTTTCTGGGCCATTGAGGCTGGGCATTGAAGATCGCTATTAACACCAGTGATATTGCAGTGGGAGCAGTCTTACTCCAAGTTGATGATTCAGGCTTCGAAAGGCCAATTAGCCATTTTTCAAAAAAATTAAACAAACATCAAAAAAATTCCACAATAGAAAAGCATTAAGAATCCTACTAGTCCTTCAATATTTCGAATTTTATGCTAATAACGGGCACCGAGAAATTCAAATCTACACTGACCAAAACCCCTTAACATTCCTGGAAAATTTCAAAGTTAAAAATGCAAGACTGCTTTGATGGAATTTACTTCTTCAGCCATTTTAATTATGAATTTAGTTAAAAACCCAGTTGCACCTCATTCGACAAGGAATAACTTTTTCAAGGGTTTTGGTCGGGGGGCATTCTGTTACTTCACACCTATTCATCTTGGTTTGGGCTGTGGAGTCAGTCTGTCTACAGAATCTTTGTTGGTTCATTCCTGTAGATTGGAGCCATCAATATGTAATGGGCTTCATTCAATTTCAATGGGTTCTCCCCAGAGCTAATTCATCTTCAACAGACGGATGTGTTTACTGACAGTACAGGAGGGGTCACCTGACCTCTACTCCATTTTGTCTGTGGTACAAAAGTGCCCATTTTCTTGTGGTTCAGTTCAACAGTTGACTTTTATTTCATAATTCCTCCTGCTCATTGTTTATTTCATCACGGCTCCTTCTGAGCATGATACCTCCCCACAAAAGGGAAAAAAATGAAATTCCTGAGTATTTCATTTTTTGTTGTTTCTTGCTTTTTTGGAAAGAAGGAAAGTAAGATATAGAATAGCACACATTTGTATACATTCATCCTATGCATTCCTCAGGCTTTCAGTCATGGTTTCTTTACAGGCTTTTTGGTCAGACAGTGTTTTACATTTTAGACAAGGCATCTGCTATAATGTTGTTCTTCCCAGCGATACGTACAATTTTTAGGTTGAATGGCTGGAGAAGTAAACTCCATCAAAACAGTCTGGCATTTTTAACTTTGAATTTTTCCAGGAATGTTAGGGGTCAGTGTCAATTTGAATTTCTCAGTGTCCGTTGTTGGCATAAAATTCAAAATGTTGAAGGGCTAGTAGGATTCTTAATGCTTTTCTCTTGTGGATTTTTTTGATGTTTGTTACATTTTTTTGAAAAATAAGTAATTGGCCTTTTGAGGCCTGAATCATCATCTTGGAGCAAGACTGCTCCCACTCCAATATCTCTGGTGTTAATAGCGATCTTCAAGGGCTTGTTGAAATTTGGGGCTGCCAATACTGGGTCATTTTATAGAAGGATTAGAGGGGAGAAATGTTTTCACCCGGCAAGTGGTGGGTATCTGGAATTCGCTGCCTGGATTGATGGTGAAGGCAGAAACCTTCAACTCGTTGAAAATGTACCTGGACCTGCACCTGCACCTGCACCTGAAGTGCTGTAACCTGCAACAAGGTGGGATTAGAATGGATGGCTGGTTTTTTTCAGCCGATGCAGACTCAATGGGCTGAATGGCCTCTTTCTGTGCTGAACTTTTCTATGGTTCTATGGTTCATTTTTTAAGATTGCCTTCAACATTTCGAAAGCGAGCTGGCAGTGCTCTGAACACTTTTGCACTTTTCTTCAAGTCGGTTAAAGATGCAGCTAGGGTGCTGAAATTTGGAACAAATTTTCAGTAAAACCCACACAGTCAAAGGAAGTACATTATTTCTTTCTTTGTTCTGGAAACGGGGAAATCTACCAGCGCTTGCACTTGTGCTGCCCTTGGCAACACCCGACCTTGGCCTACAATGTGGCCTAAAAACGTTACTTTAGCCTTAGCGAATTCGCTCTTTGCTAAATTGGCCGCTAGGTGGGCCTTTTGTAAACCCTTAAAGATTTCCCTTAAATGTTTCAAGTGGTCTTCCCAGGTATCACTGTAAACTAACAAGTCATCCAGGTAGATGACACAGTTATTTAAACCAGGTTCATGAGTCTTTGGGAAATTGCTGGAGCCTATTTTTAAACCAAATGGCATTACTTTACATTGGTATAAGCCATCTGGGGTGACAAATGCTGAAATTTCTTCTGCTTGGGTGGTCATGGGGACTTGCCAATATCCTTTCAATAAGTCAGTTTTACTGATGTAGTGGAGTTTCCTACTCGGTTGATGCAGTCCTCTATGGGGGATTGGATGGGAATCTGTTCTTGTTACTGCATTGACTTTCCGGTAGTCAATGCAAAGTCTGTCGGGTTTGGGTACCAATACAGTAGGGGATCTACAGCTGCTTTGGCTGTGTTCAATTAAATCATTGTCCAGAGTGTATTGGACTTCCTAGCGGACCTGAGCCAATTTTTTGGGGCTCAGTCTGTATGGTGTTGTTTTATTGGTGGAGTCTCTCCTACATCTACATCATGTATTGTTAAGTATGTGCAATTCGGTTTGTCCCTGCAAATTTCGTTGAAATCCCTTAGCAGTGTTGCTAGGTCCTGTTTCTGCTGTTGAGAGAGAGAGAGTTGAATATGGTGTCTAGTCTCGTTAATATTTCTGCTCTTTCCCATTTTCTGGTGGGGGCTTCAATTTGAGATTTTTCTGGGTTCTCTTCCCGGTCTAATTTGTCTTCACTAGGGCTGTCTTCCTCTACTGCTGTTACTGCCTGATATACACTTGCTGGTCTATCTGATTCCCAGCTGTGGTATTGTTTTACTATATTGATGTGGCACAGTCTTTGCTTTTTACTCTGACCCGGGGTATTAATCAAGTAATTCACATCATTCCCCTTTTTCCTTATGGGTCATTAAATCTGGCTTTTAGAGATTCGCTTTGCATTGGTAGCAGTACCAGATCCTGGACACCTGGTTTAAATTTTCAGGCTGCAGTCTTTGGGGGAAATTTTATGGGCCCTGCGAGAGCAGCTTTGGTGCGTGCGGAGTGACTTAGTTAGGCGTGAGTTGTTTTTTCGTATTTTTGATGGCGGGTTTTTCTATCGCAATTCAGTCCGCAGCGTGTTTGCGGCAGTCTGGGGCTCCGCCTGCACAGTGGCTGATTGCAGCTTTGCATGCATTTCCATACCAAAAATACGCATGACCCTACACTTAGTTCAAATTAAGTCCTATCTGCCAGATTAAGTTAGCGGCGAGTGGTATTCCTGGGCCACCCAGTTCATGTTTGTTTAAAGGTGGCTTTGTTCAGTTGTGTCTGAGGTCAGTGTTATCATGTCTTGAGCTCATCGGCACAAGGAAAGCCAACGTTGGAAAGATTGTCCAGCATCAAGGAATTACCCGTCTCACATAGGAAGCTACAATGTTACAGCACTTTGATGTGACCGGCAGATCAAATCTGGAATTGCAAAAATGCCTATCCAAGGAATGTAAGAGGGCGACCACATAACTACAATTGTAAGGCACGTCGGTAAGGAAAGAAGTGCAACATCTTCAAACAACAAACACCCATTGTTGAAGACTGTAGGCTCAAATGATAAAAGGACACTGGACACTTTCAGAAATGCATTGCAAGCGTCAATGCATTCCTGCCAATAGCCCTCCAATTATCATTTTCCTTTTCAATTGAAACGAAGCAAATGATTTACGAGAGTGCATCAAATATTAAAGCAAATAAATATGTATTGAAACACGTTTGATATGTGTGTACAATGTTTACAACACCTGAGCCACCTTCGTGCTCAAAATAGTTTTCTCCAACGATGTCTAGGTGCTACCCGACATTAGCAGCTGAGATGGAGGTAGTCTGCTCAGTGCACTGCCCCATTGCTCTGGATGACCGTGGCGGGCATCCTCTGGGGCCCTACTGGGCGTCTGCAGCAATGCTGATTGAGTATCCCCCGTGTGCTCGCCTGCTGGAGGTAAGGCGCCAATGTTGGGGGAGAATGAGACGCTGCTTACCCTGGGGGTGTCCTGAGAGGAATGCAGCTGGCACGCGCTCATCCTCCATCTGGGTGCATAATGGCACCTGCCTGTTTCCCTCAGGGGAAGGAGCACCTGGAGGAAGGTCCAGGTTCCTTGTCCCCCTCTCACATAGACTCTGCTGCATGGAGCCCACGGCTACAACAATGGAGTGCAGGTCAGAGCGGATATGGCTCGAGTGCTCAACCAGACACCACAGAGCTCGCCAAACTCTCGACCGAGGAAGCCATATGTTCATATGCCTGGGACATGGCCAACGTCATGGCTTGCATAGACTCCTCCATGGCACACGCAGAGTCACATATGACCTCAGGCATCTCTGACATTTTCCACATGGGTTTGCTGCACATCCAGAAGACTTCTCATAGTAACATACAGACTCATCATGAGTGTGGAGCTGAGGAGGGGCCTGGTCCCCAGCAGTCCTCTGATTGTCAGGGGACCCGGCTGGCACAGGCTCTCTCAGCTGCTGAGACGTGTCTGTGTGGGTATATCTGCGCTGGCGGAGTGGAAGAAGAGGCCAGTGACAGTGCAACCTCTGGGGAATTGGCTTCATCTTCCTCCCCAGAGGAGGATTCTTGGGTCTCGCAGTGTTCAGACTCTTGAGTGCGGGCACCTGCAGTGGAGACACAAACAGAGGCACTTTAAGCATCAGCTGAACACAAATTCACACACTTTTCTTTGGTTTGCACATATGGCTGCAAGATTGAAGATGACATGCCATCCTTACACCTTGAAGATCCTGTCTCGCCATCTGTGGTGGCTCTGCCTTCCCCCTCTCTCGCTGTTTCTGCAGCCTCCTCCTCAGCTGATGTTAGGATTCTGATGTTTGGGACACCTCCACCTGTCTTTTCCCATTCCTGCTGGTTGTGGGTGCATTTATCCCGCAGGAGACCATGCAGATTTAATGACATATCAAAAGTGGCATCATACCCATTGTATATATACATCAACATCACTCATTCCTTTCGCACAACACATCCAAGCACATAAATAATCCCAGACGTCAACTTTGCACACACTCATTTAGTGTATGGTACCAAGGCTGCTCATGCATTCCACTACATGCCTTGTCTGCCCTCTATTTATTTTATTTATTTAGCAAATGTAAATCCCCGGAACCAAGCGATAACCTCCTCATTTGCTGAATTTAAGATGATTAGTCCGCCAGTCTGTAGATGGGACACTCCTCGGAAAAGTGCAGTATTGTTTGTGTCTCCACAAATGCATTTGTAATAAATGCTGGCCTAGCCAGCGTCACCCACATCCCATGAATGAATAATTTTTTAAAAAGGTCCCAGCAGTGGAGGTTGGCTGCACAGGGGCCCTGGCTTATCTTGGACCACTCTCACTGCGGTAGTTCAAAGCCTACCATTCAACAGATGGGATTTGTCACAATGAACTTGTTAGTGACTTCCCGTATTTCCCATTCCTTGATCCAAAGGACGTCTGCTGGTAGATCTTGCTCAGGAATGTTGCCCTACATGGGGCGCCGAGATGGAAGGCAGGCGGTAGGTGGATTGAACATGTCATTATGGAATGGTAGGTGAGGTGCAGCTTATGGGTTTTAGTCAGTCGGCGGATGTGTGGGGCAGTGATGTTTGCAAGGACAGGAAGCCAGGGGAGAGGTGTTGAGCGGAGGGTTCCATTTATGATGTGCATTGTTGCATTCAATTGAGTATCAACAAGATGACCTGTGCCAGACAGGTGCACAGTGACGAACGGTCATAGACCTGAAACGTTAACTCTGTTTCTCCCTACACAGATGCTGCCAGACGTGCTGAGTAGGGCAAGTCCTGAGGCCGGAGTGTGGTGGCAGTAGCGCCCCCTGTTGATCCAGCAAATTTGGTGAATAGGTTGATTCTGGTTTTGACCTTTGCTGCTGAAGTACAAAGTCTTAATCTAAGTTTGTTGGGTTGGGACCATGCTTTAGTATCTGACCATCCATGTAGATATGCAATTCTTTCTTGGCTTTGGCATTGTGGAGGTGGAATACACTGGATATGGTTTTAGAGGGATTCACTGTGAGACACCATGTGCTGCAGTAGTCCGTCAACTTTGTAACGTCTTCGTTAAGGATCTGGTCCAGGGTGCAGAAGGATGGATCTTGGGTGGAACAACAGATGTCATTAGCATCGATGAACTTGTGAGACGTGGTTGTTGGCAGGTCATTTGTATATATGTTGAACAGCGTTGAGGCTCGCACTGAGCCCTGTGGTAGTCCATTGGCCATGTACTTCTCCTTTGTCCAAGGAAAACTAAATTGTCTGTTGTGAAGGAGTGTTTCAACAACTGTCCCTCTGTCTTAAACACACAGTCCCAAAAGATATTTTATTCCATTATGAGAAACGCTAGCAATGGGAAGTTAAGTATCAGAGACCATTTCGCAACTCCACCCCCCCACCCACTCCCTGCCCCCATCACCCCAATTCCCTCAGTGAACTGGAACTGGTGCTCATTGTGCCTTCCAGCTCTGCTTGTGTGGGTTAGGGCAGAAACAGTGTGAGTTACAGATAGCAGAGCAATTAGCTTTCACTGTGAGCTATGAAATTTAATTCTTGCTCATAGGAAAGGCTCCGATAAAGCACTTAGGCCGTTGTCACTCGGGGGTTATCAGTTCTTCAAGTCTACAAAGGGTGAGCTCCAAATTCCTCGGTAATCCTTGATACCATGTCAGTCTAATTATAGTGATCCTGCTCTCAGGCTGACATAGGCAGTACAGAGCACAACATCATCCTGACATCAAGCATAGTTACCAAGGCTGTCACTTGGTCCGTTTTCAACTCTGAGAGGTCAATGACGGTGCACTTTTGAACAGTAATTGGACGCCTGAAGTCGATTTTTTAACATAAAAGCCAACTTTGCAATGATCTAAAGACTTCACCGGATCACATCCTATAGGAGTTGGAAGTTAAATATCAGCTACCGTCCTCCCTACTGCAACCCATCCCTCTCCCCCTGGACCAGATAACAAAAGAATTAATCAAAGCAGGTTGTAGGTTTTCAGATTGGGCCCTTAGAGAGGGATGCCGGGGGTGGGGTGACCAGTCATCAGATTTCTGTCCTCAAGGGGATGAGGATTATCTTGTGCTGCAAGTGCAGTGTTTCATGATTTCTCTATTGATTGACCAATTTATCTTCCCGTCTACCCCTTTGGGTGGCTGACAATACCTTTCGAAAGCTAAGACAAGAAGGTCACTGGGAGTGTGTCAGTATTTACTGGGGGTCCCTGGGAATGTGTCAGTATTTACAGGGTGTCTCTGGGAGTGTGTCATTATTTACTGGGTGTCTCTGGGAGTGTGTCAGTATTTACTGGGACCCTGGGAATGTGTCAGTATTTACAGAGGGTCACTGGGAGTGTGTCAGTATTTAGAGGGTGTCTCTGGAAGTATGTCAGTATTTACTGGGGGTCCCTGGGAACGTGTCAGTATTTACTGGGCGTCACTGGAAGTATGTCAGTATTTACTGGGGGTCCCTGGGAACGTGTCAGTATTTACTGGGCGTCACTGGAAGTATGTCAGTATTTACTGGGGGTCCCTGGGAATGTGTCAGTATTTACAGGGTGTCCCGAGAGTGTGTCAGTATTTACTGGGGGCCCTGGGAATGTGTCAGTATTTACTGGGCGTCGCTGGAAGTATGTCAGTATTTACTGGGGGTCCCTGGGAATGTGTCAGTATTTACAGGGCGTCCCGAGAGTGTGTCAGTATTTACTGGGTGTCTCTGGGAGTGTGTCAGTATTTACAGGGGGTCCCTGGGAATGTGTCAGTATTTACAGTGGGTACCTGGAATATGTCAGTATTTACAGAGGGTCACTGGGAGTGTGTCAGTATTTACAGGGTGTCCCCGGGAGTGTGTCAGTATTTACAGGGGGTCTCCTGGAGTGTTTCAGTACTTACAGGAGGTCCCTGGGAGTGTGTCAGTATTTACAGGGGGTCCCCGGGAGTGTGTCAGTATTTACAGGGGGTCCCCGGGAGTGTGTCAGTATTTACAGGGTGTCCCCGCGAGTGTGTCAGTATTTACAGGGGGTCCCCGGGAGTGTGTCAGTATTTACTGGGTGTCTCTGGGAGTTTACAGAGGGTCAGTATTTGAAGGACCTGTCCCACAAAGAAATATTGGAGAATTCGGGCTGCTGGATGAATACCTTTCCTCAGATACACAATTCTAGGAGCAAGTGGAGAAAGTGTACAAGCTGTAAGGGGCCAGTAGCTTCTCGAACCTGCGGGCATGGGGAGAGCAGCTGGAAGTTCAGTGGTTTTATAGTCTACTGCTACCATACCTCTACTCCCTGACCGCATTGTGGGAATGTTCTAATCATGTTAAAGCTGGTATTAGCCATGGCCATTTAGAAACTGATAGGAGTTGTTCCACTTAACTGACAACTTGATAAGTGGATGCTTGGGCTAAGTGGGAGGGAACTGCAAATTACGGCCTCCACACTTCCACCTTCTCTGCTATAAAGTGGAGGGCTAACATTGATTGCAACTGCAATTGGCAGCCTATGTTTTACAGCGGATGTACTTCGATATCGTTTAGTGTGAGGACACAGGCAGTAAGTATCTCCCCGGCAATTCTCTCCCCCACCCGATCCGACTATTTAAAAACACCAAACGTACCCAAGCTGTGTATTACATTGCTGTTTAATAATTGGATAATTCCCCATGCAAGACAAAGCACACTATTTTGTCCTTGGTTAAGCTTCAGTTATGATCCTATGTCCAGTTTGGGTCTCCTCACGTGATTGGTGATATTGAGGCTTTGGAAAGAGTGCAGAAGAGGGTCACTAGATTAATACAACTCTAAGGAAAGACTGAACAGGCTAGAGCTTTTTTCTCTGGAAAAGAGAAGAGTGAGAGGTGACCTAATATAGGTCTTTAAAATTATAAAGGGATTTGATAGATTAGGTGTTTCCATTTGTGGGTCAGTCAAAAACTAGTGGTCACAAATATAAGGTCATTAATAGATCCAGCAAGGAGTTCAGGAACTTCTTTACCCAAAGGGTTGTTGGAATGTGGAACTTGCTACCATATGAGCTACTTGAAGCGAATAACATAGATGCACTTAAGGAGAAGCTAGATAAGCACATGACAGAGAAAGGAATAGAAGGGGATGTTGACAGGGGTAGGTGAAGAGGGGCGGGAGGAGGCTCATGTGGAACATGAACACTGTCACAGACCGATTGGACTGAATGGCCTGTTCGCGTGCTGTAAATTCTGTGTTATTTCCAGTTGTGGTCCATCAGGGGAGATAAGAGGGCCAATGTCCTGGCTAATCTCTGAGCAGAACAGCAGCTGGGCAAATGCAAATGCTGAGTGTGATTTGTTATATTTATTACAGTATCTTTGGTTGAAAGATGTGCAACTCACCAACTCATCTTCCAAACCCGTGACCTCTACTACCTAGAAGGACAAGGGCAGCAGATACATGGGAACATCACCACCTGCAAGCTCTCCCCCAAGTCACACACCATGCTGACTTGGAACTATATCGCCGTTCCTTCACTGTCACTGGGTTAAAATCCTGGAATTCCCTTCTTGGATTGCAGTGGTTCAAGAAGGCAGCTCACCACCATCTTCTCAAGGGCAATTAGAGATGAGCTGGTCTTGCCAGCAATACTCACATCCAAGGAATGAATTAAAAAAACATAATTTGCATTTATTCCAGGTTTAGGTTTAGGAGGGAATTCCAGAGCGTAGCACCTAGACTTCTGAAGGCACGGTCATCAATGGTGGAGTGCAGGAAATTGGGTGATGCGCAGAGATTTTGGAGGATTGTAGGGCTGCGGAAGGTTACAGAGATAGGGAGGGGGTGAGGCCATGGAGGGGTTTGAAATCAATTATGAGAATTTTTAACTTGAGTCATTGGTTGATACACTCGGACTTTTGCGTTCTGTGTCAGTGCGCCATTTTCCCACACTCTCTTGGCCAGTCTAGACATAGCAGTGGAAGCCTTTCCCATGCGCTTGTTGATTTCTGCATCTAGAGACAGGTTACTGGTGATAGTTGAGCCTAGGTAGGTGAACTCTTGAACCACTTCCAGAGCGTGGTCGCCGATATTGATAAATGTAGCATTTCTGATGTCCTGCCCCATGATGTTCGTTTCCTTGAGGCTGATGGTTAGGCCAAATTCGTTGCAGGCAGCCGCAAACCTGTCGATGAGACTCTGCAGACACTCTTCAGTGTGAGATGTTAAAGCAGCATCATCAGCAAAGAGGAGTTCCCTGATGAGGACTTTCCGTACTTTGGTCTTCGCTTTTAGGCGGGCAAGGTTGAACAACCTGCCCCCAGATCTTGTGTGGATGAAAATTCCTTCTTCTGAAGACTTGAACGCATGTGAGAGCAGCAGGGAGAAGAAAATCCCAAACAGTGTGGGTGCGAGAACACAGCCCTGTTTCATGCCACTCAGGATAGGAAAGGGGTCTGATGAGGTGCCGCTATGCTGAATTGTGCCTTTCATATTGTCATGGAATGAGGTGATGATACTTAGTAGCTTTGGTGGACATCCAATCTTTTCTAGTAGTCTGAAGAGACCACGTCTGCTGACGAGGTCAAAGGTTTTGGTGAGATCAATGAAAGCAATGTAGAGGGGCATCTGTTGTTCACGGCATTTCTCCTGTAGCTGGCGAAGGGAGAACAGCATGTCAATGGTCGATCTCTCTGCACGAAAGCCACACTGTGCCTCAGGGTAGACGTGCTCGGCCAGCTTCTGGAGCCTGCTTAAAGCGACTCGAGCAAAGACTTTCCCCACTATGCTGAGCAGGGAGATTCCACGGTAGTTGTTGCAGTCACCGCGGTCACCTTTGTTTTTATAGAGGGTGATGATATTGCCATCGCGCATGTCCTGAGGTACTGCTCCCTCGTCCCAGCACAGGCATAGCAGTTCATGTAGTGCTGAGAGTATAGCAGGCTTGGCACTCTTGATTATTTCAGGGGTAATGCTGTCCTTCCCAGGGGCTTTTCCGTTGGCTAGAGAATCAATGGCATCACTGAGTTCCGATTTTGTTGGCTGTACGTCCACCTCATCCATGACTGGTAGAGGCTGGGCTGCATTGAGGGCAGTCTCAGTGACAGCATTCCCCCTGGAGTACAGTTCTAGGTAGTGCTCAACCCAGCGGTCCATTTGTTTGCATTGGTCAGTGATTATGTCCCCTGATTTAGATTTGAGGGAGGCGATCTTCTTGATGGTTGGCCCAAGAGCTCTCTTCATGCCATCATACATTCCTCTGATGTTTCCGGTGTCTGAGGCCAGCTGAATATGACTGCATAGGTGTTGCCAGTAGTAATTTGCGCAACGCCTAGCTGTTCTTTGTGCAGTACTTCTGGCTGCTTTAAGTGCTACGGATGTTAACTCGCTGGGGGCTTTCTTGTAGTTCAACAGTGCAATGCGCTTAGCGGCTATGACATGTTCCAGCTCTTCATTATGAGGTTGAAACCAGTCTGCATTCCTCTTCGCACATTTGCCGTAGGTGGTCAAAGCTGACTCATAGATGGCGTCTCTGATGTGGGCCCACTTGGTCTCAGCATCCCCTGTGGGAGTGTTTTGAAGGGCTGTTACAAGTGAATTTAGAAATTTTTGTAACAACTGTGGATGAGAAATTCTGCTCATGTTGATGCGCGGGTGGCCCTTCTGCTTGGAGTGATGCAGATTCTTTGGTTTGAGTCTAACCTTGCTGCACACCAGGGAGTGGTCGGTGTCACAGTCCGCACTGTGGAAGCTGCGTGTGATTTGAACACTGTTTAAGGAGGCTCGCCTTGTGATGATGAGGTCTAGCTGGTGCCAACGACGCGATCTTGGGTGCCTCCATGAAACCTGATGACAGGGTTTAGTGTGAAGGAATGAGTTGGTGATGCAGAGGTTATGATAGGTACACAACTCAAGAAGATGTGGATCAGTTAAGCATAGCAGGAACTCTCTGCTGTTCCTCACATGTGCTGCCTACAAGTGGGACACTTAGTTTGATGCAGTTACATAAGGGGAGGTACAGCGTATGGTCTAATGCCGGGCTGCATCTTAGGTCTTTACACAAAACCAGCCACTAACCATCAAAGTGGTGAAAATCCCAGCCACACTGCCGCTCCCATCCTCTCCCGGGCTCGACCTCAAGTTTCAACCCTCCTGACAAATCTTTAGTATTCTCTGGGGAATGCAACTTAACTATAATTTATGGTTGGTTTGCCTCTATGCCACACAGAAAGGAACAGGCTGCATTTAAAAAGGAGATGGAATTGCATTAATCCACTGCCTTATCACGTCTGGAACACTTTGCATGCAATGAATTATTTTGAAGGGTGGAGACGGTTTCCAGAAATGAGGTGAAAGATGGTTAATCTGTTCATGGTGGCTTTGGAGTTCTCTACCCCAGAGGACTGTGGATGATCAGTTATTGAGTATATTTAAGACTGGGTTCGCGACACTGAGAGAATCGAGGGCTATTGCACTAAAGTGGAGTTGAGGTAAAAGATCAGCATGAATCATAGAAATCTATGGACTAGAAGGAGGCCATTCGGCACAGTGTGTCTGTAAATGATCGATCCAGCCTAATCCCACTTTCCAGCTCTTGGTCCGTAACTCTGTAGATTTTGACACTTCAAATGCATATCCAAGTGGTTTTTAAATGTGATGAAGGTTTCTGCCTCTACCATCCTTTCAGGCAGTGAGTTCCAGCAACATTTTCTCCACAACTCCCCTCTAATCCTTACTTTAAATATTTTAAATGTATGCCCCCTGGTTATTGACCTCAATGCTAAAGGAAATAGGTCCTTCCTATCCATTCTATCTAGACTCCTCATAATTTTCTACATCTAAATGAAATCTCCCCTCAGCTTCCTCTGTTCCTAAGAAAACAACCCTAGTCTATCAATCGTTCCTCATAGCTAAAATTCTCCAGCCTTGGCAACATCATCATAAATCTCCTCTATACCCTTACTAATGCAATCACATCCTTCCTGTAATGCGGTGACCAGAACTGTACACAGTGCTCCAGCTGTGGCCAGACTCGTGTTTTATACAGTTCCAGCATAACCTCCTGCTCTTATATCCTATAATGAAGGGAAGACTAATGAAGGGAAGTATCCCGCATGCCTTCTTAACCCAGGCGTGAGAGGCTGTACGGCCTACTCCTGTTCCTATTTCTTATGCTATTATTGTTAAGGATGGAATGTTGACCAGAACAGTGAAAGAGCTCCATGTCCTTCTTTAAATCGTGGGATCCTTAATGTCCACCTGAAGCAAATGTAACCAAGGACTAACACTGCGATGGCCAAGCCAGGACTAAACTTACTATTGGCTCCATCCTTTACCCACTGACCTCCCACTGCCTTAAACGGATCTGCCCAAGCTCTTCTCGGTGAACAACGTCCTCCCTTGGTCCTTACCTCCATCGCCAAGCATCAGGAGTTCATAGAATGTTTTTAATTTCAAAATTTCAGACTATCCATTCAGCCACCTCAGCCTCCTTCTCCATTCTCTATTTATGCCAGCTTTGTCCTTACCTGAGTCCCATCAATAATTCATCTCCACAATAGCAGCAGCCTCCCCTCTCACTCACTCAGGCTAAACTTAATCATACCCAATACTGATGTCTGTTTGGTCATATCATAGTCACCACCAACTGTTGCTCCCTCTGTACAGCAGCACCTTCCTCCACTTTTACTGCATCCCCTGTATTACTGAAACCCTTCATCATTTGCACTCAGTCCTAATTCCTACACCCCTGTCCTTGCAACTTCCAGTGACTTCAAAATTCTCACCCTGGTTTACAGGCTCCCTCCACAGCTTGAATGGCTGTATGAAAAGCTGTGCAGTTTAATTGCAAAGGAAGAGTGTAATAGACTACAGGGAAAGGCAAGGAGATAGGATTAAAGTTAATAGCTGTGGCTGAAGAGATAGCACTGGCTTAAGCAAAATGGGCCAGAATGGCCTTCTACCTCCGCTGTAATTATGATTCTATGACATGACCACCCCCCCCCCCACTGCATTTTTGTCACCTGTTGTACCAGTACTTTGACTAGAAATATTAAACGTGAGGTATCACAGCAATCTTATATACCCACTGCCTGATATTCAGTTCCATTCACTCCAGGATCTTTTCCATCCACCTGAGTTTAACATTCAGCTGGAAGATGGCACCTCTCTCAGTACCACACTGAGTTAGGGGTTGCCAACCAACCAGAATTGACCAGGACTCTCTAGGAATTGAAGATTAATCTGCAGGACACTGCTGTGAGTCAGCCCTGGAGAAAAATTGTAGGAACATTGGAAGCTGCTCAAACCTGAGCTAAATCGCCCAACACCAGTGTAATTATCCACTGAAGGCCTCTGGAGTGCCATCATGATTAACTTGAATTTTGTGCTCATCATGGTAAGGGATGTGAGTGCCTCCAATTCCGGCCTCTTGCACATCCCTGATTTCCTTCGCCCCACCATTGGCGGCCATGCTTTCAGCTGCCTAGGCCCTAAGCTCTGGAATTCCCTTCCTCTCTGCCTCTTTCCTCCTTTATCTGCCATGATTGTTTTGAATGGATGAGCCATGTGGTCGACTCCTGCTCCTATTTCTTATGTTCGTATGAGTAGAAAATAATGTCTCTTCGGAGGCCTCTGAGAGACAATTGCACTGGTATTAGGCCATACAGAGCAGGGTTGCTGTAGGTTAAGCAGCTGAGTTTGTCATCCTTGTGTGTCAGCTGTAGCTCAATGGGAGCACTCTTACCCACAGCCTTCAAAGCCCACTCCAGAGAATTGAGTGCATTATCTAGATGATGAGGGGGTACTGTGGGGGTGCTGCCTTTTGGATGAGACATTAAAATAATGACCCTATCAGGTGGATCCCCTGGCACTATTTTGAAGCTGAACAGGGGAATTCTCCAATATTTATACCTCAACCAACATCAATGAAACAAATTGCTGTTGGTGAGTGCTTGCTCTATGCAAATCAGCTGCTGCAATTCCTACATTATAACAGTGACTGAACTTCAAAGGTACCTCATTGACTGTGAAGCGCTGTGGAACGTCCTGAGGTTGTGAAAGGCACTATAGAAATGCAAGTTGTTCTTTCTAACTCACCACAGGCAGAGGACTGAATCTGGGCCTTCTCAGACATGTTTGACCTAATTCTGCAGAGATCCTAAATGAGCCATCGCAGACCCAATTTAGCCAAATTACATGTAACCTGAGCACACATGATATAAATAGGATTCCATACCAGAAGCTATAGAATGCATCATTTATTCCATTTCACAAAGGAGATGTGTGTCACTATCCCATCATACTTCCTTCACTTAGCAATAAACACTGCACTTAACAGCTTCCTGTACAGGTTCTTCCATATTCCCACTAGGAATAACTACCGTGCAGCAATTACTTATTTGTCGCTGGGTCAAAATCCTGGAACTCCCTTCCTAACAGCACTGTGGGTGTACCTACCGCACATGAACTGCAGCGGTTCAAGAAGGCAGCTCACCACCATCTTCTCAAGGGCAATTAGGAATGGGCAATAAATGCTGGCATAGCCAGTGATGCCCACATCCCATGAATGAATGAATAAAAAAAAAAATTGTCTCTTTACTCCTGGAAGTAAATCCTCCTTTGCTCAGGTTGTCAAAGAAAAAACGATTCAGTAAACAAATCCAAGTCTTTTTTACTATTATTTTGATTTCTAAAAGACAGGAATCAAGGATACATATCTGGACATGTTCGGAATGGGGTTGTAGGTTAATTCCTTTAAAAAATAATAGGAATTGCATGTAGGTGGTGGGTGTTAGTTGTTACTCTTGGCTCTGTGACAGAAGGTTGTGGGTTCAAGTTCCAAAGATTTGAGCGTGTAATCTTTGCTGACACTCTGAGGCAGGTGTCTTTCAGCTGGATGTTAAACTGAGGCCCAGTCCACCGCCTCTCAGGTGAATATAGAAGACAGTGGCGTTATTCATGAAAACCAGGGAGAGGTGTGCTCAACCACCATCATTGCTGTTTGGGAGACCTTGCTTCCTTACAACATTGGCTATGAAGCATTCTCCTTTTAAAGTTAAGGAACATTTACAGAAAGAACACTTATAAACCCACTTTCACAACTCAGGATGCTCCAAAGCGCTTTCCAGCCAATGAAATACTTTTGAAGTGTAATCAGGTAGGAAACGTGACAGCCAATTTGTGCACATCAAGCTCCCATGAATTGCAATGTGCTAATGACCAGATCATCTGTTTTAGCAATGTTGGCCAGGACATTGAGGAGAAATCCCCTGCTCTTCTTTGACATAGTGCATCCACCTGAGAGGACAGAGAGGGCCTTGGTTTATCATCTCATCAAAAAGATAGCACCTCCAACATTGCAGCACTCCCTCAATGTTGCACTGGAGTATCAGCCTAGATTTTGTCCTCAAGTCTCTGGATGGGACATGAACTCATAGACTTTCCCTGACCCAGGCTTTGGGCCATTGTGAAAGGTGCTGCTTTTCATCAATTATAGCACTCCCCTTACCACCACCTCTAATAACCCCCTCCACTGTCTCTATTTTGTCAAACTGCTTGTCCGACATCCAGTCTAGGATGAATCAAAATTTAATCTAATTATGCATTGGGAAGACTGAAGCCAATGTCTGTATCCTGGGGTGGTCTATATACTGCAGTGATCTATATACTGGAGTGATCTATATATTGGGGTGGGGGTGGTCTGTATGCTGGGGCAGTCTATCTGCTGGGGTGGTCTATTATGCTGGTTTGGCCTATATGCTGGGATGGTCTATATACTGTGATGAGCTATATACTGGAGTGGTCTATAGGTTGGGTGGTCTATATACAAGAGGGTTTATGTTTAGTTTAGTTTAGAGATACAGCACTGAAACAGGCCCTTCGGCCCACCGAGTCTGTGCCGACCATCAACCACCCATTTATACTAATCCTACACTAATTCCATATTTCTACCACATCCCCACCTGTCCCTATATTTCCCTACCACCTACCTATACTAGGGGCAATTTATAATGGCCAATTAACCTATCAACCAGCAAGTCTTTTGGCATGTGGGAGGAAACCGGAGCACCCGGAGGAAACCCACACAGGGAGAACTTGCAAACTCCACACAGGCAGTACCCAGAATTGAACCCAGGTCGCTGGAGCTGTGAGGCTGCGGTGCTAAGGTATATAGTGGCATGGTTTGTGTGTATTTGCTGGAATGGGCTATAAGCTGGGATGTTCTATATGCTGGGGTGGTCCACTATGCTGGAGTGGTCTATAAGTGGGGTGGTCTATATACTGGCGTGACTTATATACAGGAGGGTTTATATGCTGGGGTGATCTATACATTAGTGTGGTTTGTCTGTGTAGGTCGGGGTGGTCTACATTACGGGCTTGTCTACATGCTGTGGGGTGGTCTCTATGCTGTTGTGGTCTATATCCAAGAGGGTCTATATGCTACAATGGTCAATACGCTGTGGTGGTCTATGTGTATAGGCTGGAATGGTTTCTATAATGGGGGGTGGTCTATCTAGTGGGGGGTGGTCTGTATGCTGGGTTGATCTATATGCATGTCAGTATGATATTTCAAACTAAATGTTTCGTGCTATTGAGGGTGGTGATTCTGCCGTTTGGAGGAGGGATTGAATCGAGTACGGGGAACCGACAGGATAGGTTTTAATTGTTGACATGTTTCATCTTAAGTTTCCATTTAATTTGATTCTTCGCCGTTTGTGCAAATTATTAAAACATTCTTTCCCTGCTTGTGTTTAATCTTTCTCTGCGTACGTTGAATCTTTTGCTCACTTTATTTCCTCTGTAAGCGGAGCTAACCACCCTCCCTCATTCCCTCCAGTCCAGTTATTCCGGTCCCTCCCTCCTACCTCTTGTCAGTTTCTCTGTAAAATACTGTATCAGTTGGCTCGTTGGTCTAGGGGTATGATTCTCGCTTAGGGTGCGAGAGGTCCCGGGTTCAAATCCCGGACGAGCCCTGGCTTTTAACGCTTACAAAAAATATATATAATTTAGTCTGTATTGAAGAAACTGTAATTTAAAAAAAAAGCCTTTTCATTTAATGACATTGTTTTATTGACATAAAACACTGACGGTAATTTGAAAAGTAAAAGGCTCCTGGTCGGATTTGAAGTTAGGAGCTCTTGGTTGCAAAGCTTTAGAATTTTATAGCGAATCAATGATGAAAATTGGGTGTAATCTGGGCCTGAGCGGTGATTCGATACATTGCTGCTGTATATTGTTACACTGTATCCAGGACAACAGTGATACAGTAACAAAACTACGACTGGGCCCCCGGGACTTCCCAGCTTTTGTTTCTCATCTACCGGCCCATTCATCTGTGCTTTGGTTACTCTCTTAATTTGCTTTGAGTTACTCTGTTGTCTTAGTCTTTGCCAGTGAGATAAAGTGTGAGCTAGCAAGAAGCAAAGGTGGGGCGGGGGTCAATGGAGAGAAGGGGAACGAAAGAGTAATTAACAGATTGCATTGAAAAGGAATTCAATGGGTTTTTTTAAATTATCTGTATAGAGCCTTACAGAAAAAGAAAAACAAGTGTAGAAAATTATGAAGGGCTTCGATAGGATGGATAGGAAGGACCTATCTCCCTCAGCACGGAGGCCATTAATTAGGGGGCATTGATTGAAAGTAATTGGTGGAAAGAGAGTGTGGGAAAATGGCGCACTGACACGGAACACAAAAGTCCGAGTGTATCAGGCCTGTGTCCTCAGTACCTTGCTCTACGGCAGCGAGGCCTGGACAACGTATGCCAGCCAAGAGCGACGTCTCAATTCATTCCATCTTCGCTGCCTTCGGAGAATACTTGGCATCAGGTGGCAGGACTATATCTCCAACACAGAAGTCCTTGAAGCGGCCAACATCCCCAGCTTATACACACTACTGAGTCAGCGGCGCTTGAGATGGCTTGGCCACGTGAGCCGCATGGAAGATGGCAGGATCCCCAAAGACACATTGTACAGCGAGCTCGCCACTGGTATCAGACCCACCGGCCGTCCATGTCTCCGTTATAAAGACGTCTGCAAACGCGACATGAAATCGTGTGACATTGATCACAAGTCGTGGGAGTCAGTTGCCAGCATTCGCCAGAGCTGGCGGGCAGCCATAAAGACAGGGCTAAATTGTGGCGAGTCGAAGAGACTTAGTAGTTGGCAGGAAAAAAGACAGAGGCGCAAGGGGAGAGCCAACTGTGCAACAGCCCCAACAAACAAATTTCTCTGCAGCACCTGTGGAAGAGCCTGTCACTCCAGAATTGGCCTTTATAGCCACTCCAGGCGCTGCTTCACAAACCACTGACCACCTCCAGGCGCGTATCCATTGTCTCTCGAGATAAGGAGGCCCAAAAGGAATTGGTGGAAAGATTAAAGGAGAGTTGAGGAGTATTTATTTTCATCCAGAGGTTGGTGGAAGTCTGGAACTCACTGTCTGAAAGGGTGATCGAGGCAGAAACCCTCATAACAAAAAAAAAACACTTGGATGTGCTCTCAAAGTGCTGGAGCTACAGATCAATAACTGGAATTTGGGATTAGGCTGGATCTTTTTCAGCCAGCATGGACACATTGAACCAAATGGCCTCTTCCTTTACATGCCGTAAATCTTTGTACGTTTCTTTTATGGTTCTATGTTATCCTGCCCTCAGGCCATTCCAGATCATTTCAAAACAACAACTTGCATTTATAAAGCATCTTTAATGTAGAAAACTTCCCAAGGTGCTTCATGGTGGGTAAAATTGACACTGAGACATGCGATAGGGGTGACCAAAAGCTTGGTCAAAGTGCAGCCTGTTTAATGTCTCATCTGAATGACGGTACCTTTGACAACCAGAACTGAGGAAGTGCTGCACTATCAGAGAGAGTGTCAGCCTGAGTTACATGCTGAAATCCATGGAGCAAGGGGAAAGCCCACCACTTCCTGACCCAGCAGTGAGAGTGCTACCCACTGAGCAATAGCTGACAATTAAAATCTAATAGCGGATCATCAGCACATGCTCAAACCTTCAACCTCTATCACCCAGAAAAAGGCAGGAGGCACATGGGAACACCACCAGCTGCAAGTTCCCTTCCAAGCCACACACCATCCTGACTTAGAACTATATCGCCGTTCCTTCAAGGTCATTGGGTTAAAATCCTGGAACTAACAGCACTGTAGGTGTACCTACACCACATGGACTGCAGCGCTTCAATAAGGCAGCTCACCACCGCCTTCTCAAGGGCAATTAGGGATGGGCAATAAATGCCGGCTTTGCCAGCAACGCTCACATCCCATGAACAAATAAAAATAATACATGGGCAGGTTGGTCAAATCAAATATCTCGGCCGGTCTGCTCGGGTGTGTAAGTCTATCCCACTCTGCAGGCAGTTTTCAGGGAGCTTCCAGCTGCACCATCCACAACTAAATGTGGGGCAGCTGCGCAGTTAGTTCACTCTCCCCAAGACCCGGGCTGTAAAACAAAAGCGGCTCAGTTTCTGAGGTCAGTGAGTCAGTTACAGTGCATTGGCCTGAACATTAGAATTGCCATTGAGAACAGGCTGTCACAGATCTTTATCCTGAGGTATTCCTTGAATGTAAATTGCTTACCTACTTTCTGGTTGCTGAGACTGTTTATGAACCAGGAGCATGGCAACTGGGAACAGGAAGTGAAAAGAAACTCAAAGAGAAAACAGAGCTTGCATTTACTTAGAATTACATCAGATTGGCCATTTAGCTCAAATGCTGTTTACAGAAGATATTAAGAGAACAGATAGGGCAGCTAGAAACTATTTAAGCTGGTTGGGGAGTTTAGGACTAGGGGCAATAGTCTAGAAAATAGAGCCAGGCCTTTCAGAAGTGAAATTAAGAAACACTTTTACACACAAAGGGTGGTAGAAGTTTGGAACTCTCTTCCACAAATGGTAACTATTGCTGTGTCAATTGTAAATGATCTGAAATTGATAGATTTTTGTTATCCAAAGGTATTAAGGGTAAAGGGGCGAAGCCAGGTATATGGAGTCAGATTGCAGTTCAGTCATGATTTCATTGAATGGTGGAACAGGCTGGAACTAAACGGCCTGCACTTGTTCCTGTGATCCTATAAAGCCTCCTCCCACTCCTCTTCACCTAACCCTAGCAGCATAACCTTCTATTCCTTTCTTCCTCATATGTTTATCTAGCTTTCCCATAAATATGTTATTCACCTCATCTACCCCATGTAGTAGTGAGTTCCACATTCTCACCAATCCCTGGGTAAAGAAATTTATTAGTGACTCTCTTATATTTATAGCTCTTAGTTTTGGACTAACCCACACGTCCACCCAATCAAATCCTTCAATAATCTATGATATATATTAGCAACTTCATGATATCTCGACCTTAGACATTAGAACAGGTGATCAAATGATTGGTAAAAGAGACAGGTTTTAAGAAGTGTTTTGAAGGAGGAGTCAGAGGTGGAAAGGTTTACGGAGGGAATCCCAGAACTTAGGGTTGAGGTAGTTGAAGGCTTGGCCGCCAATGGTGGAGTGATGAAAATCGGAGATAATCAATGGGCTGGAATTGGAAGAGTGTAGATATCTTAGAGGGTTGTAGGGCTGGAGGAGGTTACAGAGATGAGGAGGGGAAAGGACATGGAGGGATTTGAAAACAAGGATGAGAACTTTAAATTTAAATTTTTAATTTCCTACATTGCAGCTTCAAATGTTCTTCAGTGTTGGTAAGGTGTTCTTGGATGTCCTGATGTTATGGCAGGTGGTGTAAAAACGTAAGGTTCTCCTGCTTTGCAACTCTATCAGAATCATGTCGCAACAATTCACATACAATGAACTACTTTAGAAATGCAATCAGCGTTCTTATTAGACAAACATAGCCATTTTTTGCAGAGCAAGATCCCAAAAAATACAATTAGTTGCACGGCCAATTAATTTTTCTCTTAGCTGAGAGAGGAATGCAGACTGTGAATGCTTGGTTCATCTTTGAATAATTTGTTGACTGTATCCTAACTTGTAACGATTCATGTTCAGCCCTGTGCTCTTGACATACATTATCTCCCAGTCCAGCAATGCCTCAAATTTAAAATTCTCCTCTGTGCATTCAGATCCCTCCACGGAGTCGCTCCTTCCTATCTCTGTAACCTCTTCCAGCCCTACAACCCTCCGTGATCTCTCCACTCATCTGATTCTGGCCCTTGTGCATCCATCACTTCTTTCGCTCCACCATTGGCGGCTGTGCCTGCTAATCCCTAGACTCTGGAATTCCCTCCCTAAACCTCTCTGCCTCTCTACTGTTTTCTCCTCCTTTAAGATGCTCCCTAAAACCTGCTTCCACCTGTCCTGCTATCTCATTAGTTGGCTCGGTGTCAAATTTTGTCTGCTAATGCTCCTGTGAAGCATCTTGTGATGGTTTACTGTGTTAAAAGCGTCACATAATTGCAAGTTGTTGTTATATACCATGTTTCATGATATTAGGGTAGCCAATAAGATTAGTCAGTAGGAAATGCGATTGCCAATTTGCACGCAGCAAGCTCCCATGTTAAACATGCTTATATAAACGCAAGTCATTGTATTGCTACAAGATTTTAATTGTATAGAATAAAAATCACTCAAAATGAAATCAAAAGTGCTCCAGTAGAATAGGCCGGCACAATCTGTGGATAGAGAGAGTCACAGCTCTGCTCACAGGTGAAGCACCGATGACAATGACACACTGGATGGTAACATGATTCCCCTTTAAGAAAAAAAGTTTGGACATACAAAGAGATAAAGTCTTTGATAAAAATGTCTTTATGTTTATTGTCATCACCTGATTTTCAAATATAAAAAAAGTGTAACGATTACATGGTGGGACGTCTTTTATCATTATCTGGTTATTTAGAGTAAAACACATGATAGCAGTGGGAAACCAAATGATATACTAATTGTACTGTCACTTTCATTCTTGGCCCCGTTGCACTCTCAATGTTTACATTACAACTCCATTGCGATAGTTCTGAGGTTTCTTGGACGTGAATGCTAGCATCCATTGTCTCTGATTTGTCAAACTGCTTGACCACCATCCAGTACTGGATGAGCAGAAATTTCCTCCAACTAAATATTGGGAAGACCAAAGCCATTGTCTTCACTCCCCGCCACCAACCCTGTTCCCTAGCCACCAACTCCATTCTTCACCTTGGCAAGTGTCTGAGTCTGAACCAGACTGTTCATAACCTCGGTTTCCTTGCAGTGCTGGTATTTGACCTTGAGATGAGGTTCCGGCCACTCAGCACTCCATCGCCAAGACTGTCTATTTCCTCCTCCATAACATCATCACCCGACTCTGCGCTGGCACAGGTCATTGCTGCTAAAACCCTCATCCCTGCCCTTTTTTACCCCGAGACTTGACTATTTCAACACACTCTAGGCCGGTCTTCCACATTCTACCCTCTCTAAACGTGATGTCATCCAAAACTCAGCTGCCTGCAACCTAATATGTCAAATTTTGTTTGATAACGCTTCTGTGAAGCGCCTTGGGATTTTTACTATGTTAAAGATGCTATGTAAATGCAAGTTGTTGTTGTTGATTTTGTTCAAGTTGACAGTGCTGCATTTAACAACTTACATAAAATTACATTGAGTTTATAGCATAGATACAGGTCAATTCAGCCCAACAGGAGTCTCCACGTCGGTATTTATGCTCCACACGAGCCTCCTCCCACCCTGTTTACTTCATCTCTCCCGATCAACATATCCTTCTATTCCTTTCTCCCTCATATGTTTATCCAGCTTCCTCTTAAATGCAACTCCGTGCACCTCAACTACTCCATGTGCTCACGAGTTCCTCATTCTCACTACTCTCTGGGTAAAGAAGTTTCTTCTGAATTCCTTATTGGATTTATTAATCATATGTTAACAACATTTGGTTTTGGACTCCCCACAAATGCAAACATCTTTTTTACATTTAGACCGTCAAACATCTTTATAATTTTAAAGCTCTCCTAATTTTATAGACCTTTATAAACTTGTATTTATATAGCACCTTTAACGTAGTAAAACGTCCCAGAGTGCTTCACAGTAGTGTTATCAGACGAGCACTAGCACACAACAAGAAGTTGCACCTTATGTAGTAATCTCCTCTGAGTTAGTGAGTTCAGGTTTAACTCCATGACCTGACCACACAGTGCAAGCCAATACTTCAATACATTACTAAGGGAGCGCTGCATTTATACAATCATAGAATCATAAAATGGTTAAAACACAGAAGGAGGTCACTCAGCCCATTGTGTCCATACTAGCTCTCTGCAAGAGCAACTTAGCTTGTCCCACTCTCCTGCCTTTTCCCCATAGCCCTGTAAATATTTTCTCTTCCGATAATTATCCAATTCCCTTTTGAAAGCCACGATTGAACCACCACACTCCATATCCTAAACACTCACTGTGTAAAAAGGTTTTTCCCTCATGTCGCCTTTGCTTCCTTTGCCAATCACCTTAAATTGGTGCCCTCTGGGTCTTGACCCTGCAAACAGTTTCTCCCTGTCTACTCTGCCCAGACCCCTTGTGATTTTGAACACCTCTATCAAATCTCCTCTCAGACTTCTCTTTTCTAAGGAGAACAGCCCCAGCTTCTCCAGTCTATCCAGGTAACTGAAGCCCCTCGTCCCTGGAACCATTCTCGTAAACCTTTTCTGCACTCTCTCTGAAGCCTTCACATCCTTCCTAAAGGGTGGTGCCCATAATTGGACAGTTGAGGTCAAACCAGTGTTTTATAAAGTTTAACCACGACTTTCTTGCTTTTGTACTCTATGTCTCTATTTATAAAGCCTGGGATCCCTTATGCTTTATTAACCACTTTCTCAACCTGCCCTGCCTCCTTCATTGATTTATGCATATATACTCAAGGTCCCTCTGCTCCTGCACCTCCTTTAGAATTGTAACCTTTATTTTATATTGCCTCTCCTTGTTCTTCTTACCAAAATGTATCACTTCACTCATCTTAGCATTAAATTTCATGTGTCCACCCATTCCACCAGCCTGTCTATATCCTCTTGAAGTCTATCACCATCCTCAAAGTTCACAATACTTCCAAGTTTTGTGTCATTCGCAAATTTTGAAATTGTGCTCCTACACCCAAGTATATGTATATCAAGAAAAGCAGTGGTCCTAATACCGACCTCTGGGGAACCCCATTATATATCTTCCTCCTTTCCAAAAACAAAACGTTCACCACTACTCTCTGTTTCCTGTCCCTCAGCCAACTTTGTATCCATGCTGCCACTATCCCTTTAATTCCTTGGGCTTTAGGTTTGCTGACAAGCTTGTTATGTGGCATTTAATCAAATGCCTTTTGGAAGTCCATGTACACCACATCAACAGCATTACCCTCATCAACCCTCTCTGTCACCTCATCAAAAAACTCAGTAAAGTTAGTTAAACATGATTTGCCCTTAACAAATCCGTGCTGGATTCCTTAACTAATCCACATTTGTCCATGACTGTTAATTTTGTCCTGCATTATTGTTTCTAAAACTTTTCCCATCACCGAGGTTAAACTGACTGACTTGTAGTTGCTGGGCTTGTCCTTACTCTTTTTTGAACAAAAGTGCAACATTTACAATTCTCCAGTTCTCTGGCACCACACCTGAATCTAAGGAAGGTTGAAAGATTATGATCAGTGCCTCTACAATTTCCACTCTTACTTCCCTCTGTGTCCTTGGATGCAACTGATCTGGTCCTGGTGACTTATCAACTTTAAATGCAAACAGTCTTTATGATATCTCCTCTTAATCAATTTTTTGCCCATCCAATGTCTCAGCTGCTTCCTCTTTCACTATGACTTTGGCAGCATCTTCTTCCTTAGTAAAGACAGATGCAAAGTATTCATTTCGTGCTTTAGCTGTGCCCCCAAGCATAAATTTCTTTTTTGGACCCTAATCAGTCCATTGCTTCTTTTACTACCCTTTTACTATTTATATACCTTTACAGAAGAATTTTGGATTTTCTTTTATATTAGCTGCCAGTCTCTTCTCATACTCTCTCTTTGCTGCTCTTATTTCTTTTTTCACTTCCCCTCTGAACTTCATATATGTAGACTGGTTCTCAGTGTATTATTTAGATAAGATGTTAAACCAAGATCCCATTTGCTTAGCTAGATGGACATCATCCAATCCATAGCACTAGTTGAAGAAGAGCTGGGAGTATGTGGAGAGGCTAGACAATCATGGATTGTTCCCCTTACAGCAGTGAAGGTTAAAGGGAGATTTAATAGAGGTGTTCAAAATTATGAAGGGTTTTTTATAGAGTAGATAAGGAGAAACTGTTTCCACTGGCAGGAGGGTTGAGAACTAGTGGACACAGATTTAAGATAAAAGGACTAGAAAAGGAGATGAGGAGAATCATTTTTACACAGTGAGTTGTTCTGATCTGGATCGCACTGTGTGAAAGGGTGGTGGAATCAGATTCCATAGTAACTTTCAAAGGAGAATTGGATAAATAACTGAAAAGGAAAACATTGGGGAAAGGGCAGGTGAGTGCGACTAATTGGATAGCTGCTTCAAAGAGCCAGGATGGGCTGACTGGCCTTCGTTTGTGCTGCATAATTCCATGATTCTCCCAGGCTCCATTCCTCCCTCAACCATTGCCACCAAAAGCAAATTACCTGGTCAATTCTCTCAACTGATGTTTGTTGGGACCTATGTGAGGCCTCATACAAAATGGCTGCCACGTCTGTCTCACTAATAGCAACTAAACTTAAAATTGATGCATTAGTTGAGACACATTTTGGGAGAACATGATAATTTGCTGAACATCAATTCAAGTTCCTTCTTCAAAGAAACATCCTAATGCATTTCACAAACTGGAGAGGGGGGCAATTGAACTTCAAGCAAGGGTAAGAGTAGAGTAGCAAAGTGGTTATTGTTACTGTGCTAGTAATTCAGAGGCTAGGGTAATTATGCTAAGACATGAGTTCAAACCCCACCACAGCACCTGGGGGATTTTAAATAAGTCTGGAATTAAAAAGATAGTATCTGTACTGGTGGCCATGAAGCTATCAGATTGTTGCAAAATCCCATTTGGTTCCTAAATGCCCTTCAGGGAAGGTAATCTGCGTTCCTTACTGTGTCTGGCGCTGGACCCACAGCAATGTGGTTGACCCGTCAGTGGCCTAACAAGCCAATCAGCTGTATTGAAGGAGGTAGCTCACCACCTGTAGATGAGGAGAAACGGTTTCCAAAAGGTCAGAGAGAGGGGAGCAGAGGTTTAAAGAGCATGCCAAAAGCCTGGAGACAGAGAGGAGCATGGCAGGAGCAGAGGTTTAAAAAATGTGCCGACAGAGAGGGCAGGAGCAGAGCAGGAAAAAAAATCAAAAAGTGACATTACAATCAACAGTGAGAGCAGGGAAACAGACAGCTGCTGGGGTGAGTATACAGGTAAGCATTTAATTTAAATCAAACATAGCATCAAACATCACAGGCAAGCAGGTAGGTGATTGGTTTGGAAAGAAGCTACCTGTTTGGTGAGTATCTGTTCAGTGATTAAGGTCCATTTTAATGCTAACGTTTAAAATAGTAAAGGAACTAGTAGTAAGCTTAATAAAATATATTTTTAAAAGTGGAATAAAATAATGAAGTAGTTAATCAAAACACATTAAGGATGGCAGGACAGGTGATGTGTCACGGCTGCAGCATGTGGGAGCTCCTGGATACCAGTGTGATCCAGGGCAAACACGTCTGTAGTAAGTGTTTGAGGCTCGAAGAGCTTCGGCTCAGAGTCATTGAACTGGAGTCCGAGCTGCAGACACTGCGACACATCAGGGAGGGAGAAAGTTACCTGGACATTTTGTACCAGGAGGCGGTCACACCCCTTAGGATAGGGTCTTCTGTTGGTCTGTGGTTAGGGACAGGAGAGTGTGGCTGCAGCTGAGGCAGGTAAGGGGACCCAGAGGGCAGGAGTACAGGAGCCTCAGCCTTTGAGATTGCCCAACAGGTTTGAGGTTCTTTCAGCTTGTTTGGATGAGAGTGGGGGCTGCCGGGTGGGTGAGCAACCTGACCATGGCACCATGATACAGGAAGCCATTCGAATGGAGGAAGAAAAAAGGAATGTAGTGGTAGTAGGGGACAGTATAGTTGGGGGGATTGGCACTTTTCTCTGCAGCAAAGAGCAAGAGTCCAGATGGCTGTGTTGCCTGCCCAGTGCCAGGGTTCAGGAAATCTGCTCAGAGCTGGAGAGGAACTTACAGTGGGAGAGGGAGGATCCAGTCATCGTGGTCCTTGTAGGTACCAATGACCTAGGCAGGACAAGGAAAGAGGTTCTGCATAGTCAGTACGAGGAACTAGGTACCAAATTAAGAAGCAGAACCTCAAAGGTAATAATCTCTGGATTAAGAGAAATGAATGCATGGCTCAAAGACTGGTGTTGTAGAAGTGGGTTCCATTTTTTTTAATTCATGGGATGTGGGCGTCGCTGGCTAGGCCAGCATTTATTGTCCATCCCTAATTGCCCTTGAGAAGATGGTGGTGGGCTGCCTTCTTGAACCGCTGCAGTCCATGTGGGGTAGGTATACCCACAATGCAGTGAGGAAGGGAGTTTCAGGATTTTGACCCAGCGACAGTGAAGGAACGGCGATATAGTTCCAAGTCAGGATGTTGTGTGACTTGGAGGGGAACTTGCAGGTGGTGGTGTTCCCATGTATTTGCTGCCCTTGTCCTTCTAGTTGGTAGAGGTCACGGGTTTGGAAGGTGCTGTCTAAGGAACCTTGATGTGATGCTGCAGTGTATCTTGTAGATGGTACACACTGCTGCCACTGTGCGTCGGTGGTGGAGGGAGTGAATGTTTGTGAATGGTCTGCCAATCAAGCGGGCTGCTTTGTCCTGGATGGTGTCGAGCTTCTTGATTGTTGTTGGAGCTGCAGCCGTCCACGCAAGTGAAGAGTATTCCGTCACGCTCCTGACTTGTGCCTTGCAGATGGTGGACAGGCTAAGGGGAGTCAGGAGATGAGTTACTAGCGGCAGGATTCCTAGCCTCTGACCTGCTCTTGTAGCCATGGTATTTATATGGCGACTTCAGTTCAGTTTCTGGTCAATGGTAGCCTCTAGGGATTCAGCGATGGTAATGCCATTGGATGTCAAGGGGAGATGGTTAGATTCTCTCTTGTTGGAGATGGTCATTGCCTGGTACTTGTGTGGTGTGAATGTTACTTGCCACTTATCAGCCCAAGCCTGGATATTGTCCAAGTCTTGCTGCATTTCTACACGGACTGCTTCAGTATCTGAGGAGTCACGAATGGTGCTGATCAATGTGCAATCATCAGCAAACATCCCCTCTTCTGACCTTATGATTGAAGACGGTCATTGATGAAGCAGCTGAAGATGGTTGGGCCTAGGACACTACCCTGAGGAACTCCTGCAGTGATGTCGTGGAGCTCAGATGATTGAACTCCAACAACCACAACCATCTTCATTTGCATTAGGTATGCCTCTAACCAGCAGAGAGTTTTCCCCCTGATTCCCATTGACCTCAGTTTTGCTAGGGCTCCTTGATGCCATACTCGGTCAAATACTGCCTTGATATCAAGGGCAATCACTCTCACCTCACCTCTGGAGTTCAGCTCTTTTGTCCATGTTTGAACCAAGGCTGTAATGAGGTCAGGAGCAGAGTGGCCCTGGCGGAACCCAAACTGAGCGCCACTGAGCAGGTTATTGATAAGCAAATGTCGCTTAATGGCACTGTTGATGACCCCTTCCATCACTTTACTGATGATTGAGAGTAGGCTGATGGGGCGGTAATTGGCCGGGTTGGACTTGTCCTGCTTTTTGTGTACAGGACATGTCTGGGCAATTTTCCACATTGCCAGGTAGATGCCAGTGTTGTGGGACACTGGCACCAATACTGGGAAAAATGGTGGCTGTACCGTTTGGACAGTCTACACCTGAACCGTGCTGGGGCTGGTGTTCTAGCAAGCCACATAACTAGGGAAGTAGAGAGGGTTTTAAACTGAATAGTGGGGGCAAGGGATTAAATTTGGGAAAATATGGTAAATTGAAGGAGTAGAGACAAGGCAAGAGAGAAAGGTTTTAATACCTTTGGGAAATGATAAACAGACTGTGACAGGAAGGGACAGAGCGTACAAAGCTAAGAGTAAATCAACAGATAAGGCTAAAGGTTACAAAAATAATAAAAGGACAAAACTAAAGGCTCTGTATCTGAATGCACATAGCATCCAAAACAAAACAGATGAACTGAGAGCGTGAATAGAAATAAATAAGTACGATCTGATAGCCATTACAGAGACATGGCTGCAGACAACATAAATTGGGACCTGAATATTGAAGGGTACATGGCATTTAGGAAGGACAGGAAGCTAGGAAAAGGTGGAGTGGTAGCTCTGTTAATTCATGATGGTATTAGCGCAATAGAGAGGGATGACCTAAGTTCAGGAGATCAGGATGTAGAAGCAGTTTGGGTAGAGATGAGAAATCATAAAGGCAAAAAGTCACTTGTGGGAGTGGTGTACAGGTCACCTAACATCAACCACACCATAGGACAGGGGATAAAGGAAGAAATAATGGCAGTTTGTCGGAAAGGTACTGCGATAATTACGGGGAATTTTAACCTACATATAGACTGGAAAAATCAGATGGGCAGAGGGAGCCTAAATAAGGAGTACATAGAATGTTTTCGGGATAATTTCTTGGAACAATACGTTCTGGAGCCAACCAGAGAGCAGGCTATACTAGACCATAGTTAAGGTGCCCCTAGGTAGCAATGATCATAATATGATTTAATTTTACATTCAGTTTGAGGGAGAGAAGAATCAGTCCAAGACTAGTATTTTAAACTTAAATAAGGGCAATTATGAGGGTATGAAAGCCGAGCTCGCTAAAGTGAACTGGCAAATCAGGTTAAGGGATATGTCAATAGAGATGCAGTGGCAGACATTTAAGAGGATATTTCAGAATATACAGAACAGATACATTTCAACGAGAAAGAAAAATTCCAAAGGTGGGACCCGCCATCCCTGATTAACTAAAACAGTTAAAGATAGTATCAGACTTAAAGAAAAAGCCTATAATTGCGCTAAGATGGAAGGCAGGTCAGAAGATTGGACAGAATATAAAAAACAGCAAAGAATGTCTGAACAATTGATAAGGAAGGTATAATTAGAGTACGAGAGATAGCTAGCTGGAAATATAAAGACAGATAGTAAAAGTTTCTATAGATATTTGAAAAAGAAAAGTTAACAAAGTGAGCATTGGTCCTATAGAAAGTGAGTCTGGGGAACTAATAATGGATAATAAGGAGATGGCAGATGAATTGAACAGTTCTTTTTCATTGGTCTTCACTATTGAGGATACAAGTAACATCCCAGTATTAGCTGTAAGTCAGGAAATGGGAGGGAGCGAGGAACTTAAGAAAATTACAATCACCAGGGAAGTGGTACTGAACAAATTATTGGAGCTGTGGGCTGACAAGTCCCCGGATCCTGATGGTCTTCATCCTAGGGTGTTAAAAGAAGTGGCTAGTGAGATAATTGATGCGTTAGTTTTAATTTTCCAAAATTCCCTAGATTCTAGGAAGTTTCCATTAGATTGGAAAATAGCAAATGTAACTCCTTTATTCAAAAAGGGAGGGAGACAGAAAGCAGGAAACTACAGGCCAGTTAGCTTAACATCTGTCTCAGGGAAAATATCAAAAGCTATTATTGAAGGCATTTTGGCAGAGCATTTAGAAAAATTCAAGGTAATCAGGCAGAGTCAACATGGATTTGCGAAAGGGAAATCATGTTTAACCAATTTATTGGAGTTCTTTGAGGGAGTTACATGTGCTGTGGATTAAGGAGAACTGGTGGATGTATTGTACTTAGATTTCCAGAAGGCATTTGATTAAGTGTCACATCAAAGGTTATTGCAGAAAATAAAAGCTCATGGTGTAGGGCTTAACATATTGGCATGGATAGAAGATTCGATAGCTAACGGGAAACAGAGAGTAGGCATAAATGGGTCATTTTCTGGTTGGCAAGAAGTAACGAGTGGTGTGCCACAGGGATCTGTGCTGGGCCTGAACATTTTACAATTTATATAAATGACTTAGATGAAGGGAGCGAAGGTATAGCTGCTAAATTTGCTGATGACACAAAGATAGGTAGGAAAGTAACTTGTGAAGAGGACATAAGGGGGCTACAAAGGGATATAGATAGGTTGAGTGAGTGGGCAAAGACCTGGCAAATGGAGTATAATGTGGGAAAGTGTGAAATTGACCACTTTGGCAGGAAGAATAAAAAAGAAGCATATTATCTAAATGGTGAAAGATTGCAGAGCTCTGAGATGCAGGGGGATCTGGGTGTCCTAGTGTATGAATCGCAAAAGGTTAGTATGCAGGCACAGCAGGTAATTAGGAAAGCTAATAGAATGTTATTGCGAAGGAATTGAATATAAAAGTAGGGAGGTTATGCTTCAGCTATAAAGGGCATTGGTGAGACCACATCTAGAGTACTGTGTACAGTATTGTTCTCCTTATTTAAGGAAGGATGTAAAGGAGGCAGTACAGAGAAGGTTTACTCGACTAACACCTGAAATGGGCGGGATGTCTTATGAGGAAAGATTGGACAAGCTAGGCTTGTATCCGTTGGAATTTAGAAGAGTAAGAGGCGACTTGATTGAAACATATGAGATCCTGAGGGGTCTTGACAGGGTGGATGAGGAAAGGATGTATCCCTTTGTGGGAGAACCTAGAACTAGGGGTCACTGTTTAAAAATAAGGGGTCGCCCATTTAAGACAGAGATGAGGAGAAATGTTTTCTCTGAAGGTCGTGAGTCTTTGGAATTCTGTTTCTCAAAAGGCGGTGGAAGCAGAGTCTTTGAATATTTTTAAGGCAGAGGTAAATTCCTGATAAGCAAGGGGGTGAAAGGTTATGGGGCTAGGTGGTGGCAGAGCAGGCTCGAAGGATCGAGTGGCTCCCAATTTGGTATGTTCATATGTTCGTATGTACCTTCACAAGGGCAATAAATTCACCCAGAGAATGAATGGGGAAAACAATGTGAAGACTTGGAGGGTGGGTGTTTGGGAAATGAGCAATGACAGAAGAACATATTTGCAAGTATGGAGGGATGTAGCCAGGGGTTTAGACGAGAAACGTACAAAGTTCAGAACCCCTTACTATTGCCAACATTCTCAAAGCCACCATTGGCATTGAACTCCTATGAAGAAGATAAAGGCAGAGGTTGCTCTGCTCAGCAGATTAATCTCTTGATGTGTTGTTAGTCCTTAACAACAAGGGTTTTCTCTGTGCAACTTTCCTTTTTTCCTGCTTGTTTATTCATTACTTGCTCTTTGAAGTAGTTATTATATTACAAAGAGTGAGATTTCTACCTAGAAGTGCCTATTAAAGTGATAACTAATCTTGTTTACAGATTTGTTTAGATTTGATGCTGCAATGATCAAAGAATAAAATCACAGAAACCTCAAGTAATCCCAGCATTCAAACAGACAGAATTTTAAGAAAAGGAAAGGTTTATTAATTAACTCTTTCCTACAACCAGAGAGTATGGCAGATAATCAGGATTGTGTTCAAAGCCATGAAGAATCATAGAATATTATCGCACAGAAGGGGAAATTCGACCTGCCATGCCTGTGCTTGCTCTTTGAAAGAGTTGCCCATTTACTGAATGACCTTCATCAAAGGTCTCTCCGTTACTTCATCAAAGAACTGCTACTGATCCAATGGTTCTATGATCTGCAAAAGGAGTCTCAAAGGTCCTCACATTGGAGGAAAGATGGACATGCGCAGGAGGTGATGGGAGAAACCTATGCACAGTCAAAGAGATATATTTTTAAGAACATAAGAAATAGGAGCAGGAGTAGGCCATTCAGCCCCTTGAGTCTGTTCTGCTATTCGATAAGACTATGGCTGATCTTCTACCTCAACTTCAATTTCCTGCCCCATCCCCATACCCATTGATTACATTAGTGTCCAAAATTCTATCGATCACTGTCTGAACATACTCAATGACTGAGCATCCACAGCTGGTTGGTTAGAGAATCCCAAAGATTCACAACCCTCTGAATGAAGAAATTTTCTCCTCATTTTTTTTAAAGGGAGGCAGATAGGTCTCCATGGATGTAGTAATGTCCCCAAGACTGATGGGGAATAATCCAGGCAGAGGGACAGAGGTGGGGCATCAGGCTGATAACATTTCCCCTCCTCCAGTTAAGGTGGGACAAGGCTGGGCATGGATTTGAAAACAAGAATGATCATCTCAAAATCAGTTTGTCAGGTAGAGAGAGCCAGAATAGCTTGGTGAGGACAGAGGGAAGAGATCTTTATAGTCAATAAAGTACTTTTTGAAGTGGAGTCACTGTTGTAATGTAGGAAACGTGGCAGCCAATCTGTGCACAGCAAGCTCCCACAAACAGCAATGTTTTTTTTTTATTTCCAAAATATACTTTATTCATAAAAATCTGCAAAAATTACATTGCCAAACAGTTTCAAACAGCATCAAAAAATACAAACATTGCAAGGGAGATCAGTTTCCTTCTATACTATCATGAGATTCTTCACAACCCTTCCCTTTCACAATTGTCATGCCAATTACAGTTTTACATTTACAGCAAATGAAAATATCAACGATACAGTTCGAGGGGTTTCCCATGGATCCAGCCTCTCAGTTCAGCTTGGTGGGGGGACCTTACACTGTGGTCTTTCCCCATTGAACCTTTGCTGCGGCTGCCCCAAGCTTTAGTGCGTCCCTCAGCACGTAGTCCTGGACCTTGGAATGTGCCAGTCTGCAACATTCGGTGGTGGACAACTCTTTGCGCTGGAAGACCAGCAAGTTTCGGGCAGACCAAAGGGCGTCTTTCACCGAATTGATAGTCCTCCAGCAGCAGTTGATGTTTGTCTCGGTGTGCGTCCCTGGGAACAGCCCGTAGAGCACAGACTCCTGTGTTACAGAGCTGCTTGGGATGAACCTCGACAAAAACCACTGCATCTCTTTCCACACCTGCTTTGCAAAGACACATTCCAGGAGGAGGTGGGCGACCGTCTCTTCCCCACCACAGCCAATGCGGGGGCACTGAGCGGAGGGGGCGAGACTTCGGGTGTGCATGAAGGATCTGACGGGGAGGGCCCTTCGCACCACCAGCCAATCTACGTCTTGGTGCTTGTTTGAAAGTTCTTGTGATGAGGCATTCCGCCAAATGACTTTGACGGTTTGCTCGGGGAACCATCCGACAGGATCCACCGTCTCCTTTTCCCGTAGGGCCTTGAGGACATTCCGTGCAGACCACTGCCTGATGGACCGGTGGTCAAAGGTGTTTTCCCGCAGAAACTGCTCCACGAAGGATAGGTGGTACGGCACAGCCCAACTGCATGGAGCGTTCCGCGGCAATGTGCCCAGGCCCATCCTTCGCAACACCGGGGACAGATAGAACCTCAGCACGTAGTGACACTTGGAGTTTGCGTACTGGAGGTCTACACACAGCTTGATGCAGCCGCACACGAAGGTGATCATCAGGATGAGGGCCACGTTGGGTACATTTTTCCCACCCTTGTCCAGAGATTTGAACATCGTGTCCCTCCGGACCCGGTCCATTTTAGATCCCCAGATGAAGCGGAAAATGGCTCGGGTGACTGCCACGGCGCAGGAGTGGGGTATGGGCCAGACCTGCGCCACGTAGAGCAACAACGTGAGCGCCTCGCACCTGATGACCAGGTTCTTCCCCACAATGGAGAGAGATCGCTGCCCCCACATGCCCAACTTTTGTCGTACCTTGGCTACTCGCTCCTCCCATGTTTTGGTGCACGCCCCGGCCCTTCCGAACCATATCCCCAGCACCTTCAGGTAATCTGACCTGACGGTGAAGGGGACAAAGGATCGGTCAGCCCAGTTCCCAAAAAACATGGCCTCGCTCTTGCCGTGGTTAACTTTGGCTCCCGAGGCCAGTTCGAACTGGTCGCAGATGCTCATCAGTCTGCGCACGGACAGCGGATCCGAGCAGAAGACGGCGACGTCATCCATGTACAGGGAGGTTTTAACCTGAGTGCCTCCGCTGCCTGGGATTGTCACCCCTCCTATGCTCGCATCCTTCCTAATGGACTCAGCAAAGGGTTCAATACAGCAAACAAACAAGACCGGGGAGAGAGGACAGCCCTGTCTGACTCCAGATTTGATCGGGAAACTTTCCGATTCCCACCCGTTGATTGAGACTGCGCTACTGATGTTTGTGTAGAGCAGTTGGATCCAATTGCAGATTCCCTCCCCAAACCCCATTTTGGAAAGCACGTCCATCATGTAGGTGTGCGATATCCTGTCAAAAGCCTTCTCCTGGTCCAGGCTGATGAGGCAGGTGTCCACCCTCCTGTCCCGTACATAGGCGATCGTATCCCTGAGTAGCGCAAGACTATCAGAGATCTTCCTGCCGGGTACAGTACAGGTCTGATCGGGGTGAATCACCAACTCCAGAGCAGATTTGACTCGACTGGCTATGGCTTTGGACAGAATCTTGTAGTCAACATTAAGCAGTGAGATGGGCCGCCAATTTCTGATTTCTGCCCTCTCCCCCTTCTGCTTGTAAATGAGGGTGATGATGCCTTTCCTCATGGATTCTGCCATGCTGCCGGCCAAGAGCATACTCTCGTATACTTCCAGCAGGTCCGGGCCGACCCAGTCCCACAGGGCCGAGTACAACTCGACCGGTAAGCCGTCGCTCCCGGGAGTTTTACTCGTCTCGAAGGACTCGACGGCCTTTGTCAGCTCGTCCAGAGTTAGCGGCTTGTCCAATCTCTCCCTCCTGCTGTCATCTAAGACCTCTGTGATAGATGACAGGAAGGACTGGGAGGCTCTGCTGTCTGTGGTCTTCGCGTCATACAGCCCAGCATAAAAGGATTTGCTGATCCTTAGTATGTCGGACTGCGAAGACGTTACCGAGCCATCTTCTTCCTTTAGGCTGCTGATAACAGAGCTCTTTCTGTGTACCTTTTGGAAGAAGTAACGCGAGCACGTCTCATCCTGCTCGATGGAGCGAACTCTGGACCGGAAGATGATCTTGGAGCCCTCGTTGGCAAAGAGCGAGGCCTGCTGGCTCTTCACCTCTTGGAGGTCCTCTTTGACCTCGACCCCCATTGACTGCAACCGGAGTAGATTTTGCATAATTTTCTGGAGTCGGGACATTTCCCTCTGTCTCTCTCTCGCCCTCTGAACACCTTTGTGGATGAAGAACCTCTTGATGTTCTCCTTGATCGCTTCCCACCAGTGAACTGGAGACTCAAAGAGGGGTTTCACGGTCCTCCAACCTTTGTAATCCCTTTTGAGTTCCTCAACGTTCTCTGGGGTCAGCAGTGTAGCATTGAGCTTCCACGTCCCTCTGCCAACCCGCTGGTCGTCCTGTAAGTGACAGTCGGCCAGTAAGAGGCAGTGGTCGGAGAAGAACACCGGCTTGACGTCGGTGGATCCGGCCGTGACAGCACGGGACACAAACAGGAAGTCAATCCTGGAACGGGCAGACCCGTCCGATCTTGACCATGTGTATCTGCGCTGCGCTCCGTCTGCAGGTTTGCTGAAGACGTCGTGCAGTTTGGCATCTTTAACTGTTTCCATTAGGAATCTGGACGTAGCGTCCAGTTTGCTGTCGTCAGTGCCGGATCGTCCAGCCGCATCGATGATGCAGTTGAAGTCACCGCCTTGGATGACCGGCCTGGACGTCACCAGCAGCAGTGGGAGCTGCTGGAAGACGGTCAGCCGCTCGCTGCGTTGTACCGGGGCGTACACGTTGATCAACCGGAGCGGAGCGTTGTTGTACATCACGTCTGCTACGAGGAGGCGACCACCCACCACCTCCTTAACTTCGGAGATGGTGAAGTTACCTCCCCGCACAAACAGCAATGTGATAATGACCACGCCATTCCTTTTAATGATGTTGATTGAAGAATAAATATTGGCCAGGGCACTGGGAGAACTCCCCTGCTCTTCTTGGAAATAGTGGCTGTGTAATCTTTTACATTCACCTGAGAGGGCAGAAAGACGGCACCTCTGGCAGTGCAGCACTCCCACCGAGTCTTCTTTTTGGTTTCAGCAGTGAAGCTTTGGAGATAGGAAGGCGAGTTTGGAAAGCGTGCTGGGATATGAGGTGGTGAATAGATTGGAGCTGCTTTGCAGCGAAGTGACTTTTGATTGAGGAGGTGAGAATGACTGGCTCCACAAAACGTGCTGAAGTTTCAATGTTTTGGGGAGATGTTTCCAGTAGGATGTGGGGCTGGTTTAAAACAATAAATCTGAGTTCAAATAGAACTTTTCAAATTGGATGAAACTGAGTAATTCGCCCCTCCTCCTAACAACTCCCCTGACAACTCTATGAGTTTCTCCAGCGGGTGAGCCATATAGAAAGGAAAGGTCCCAGACTCAATTTCCCAGCCTGACCAGATACCAGCTGAGGAGGTGACTAAGGGCCCAGTCATTGGTTTGAGGGATAAAAACAAGAAATGCTGGAACCACTCAGCAGGTCTGGCAGCATCTGTGAAAAGAGAAGCAGAGTTAACGTTTCGGGTCAGTGACCCTTCTTCGGAACTGTGTCACTGACCCGAAACGTTAACTCTGTTTCTCTTTTCACAGATGCTGCCAGACCCGCTGAGTGGTTCCAGCATTTCTTGTTTTTATTTCAGATTTCCAGCATCTGCAGTATTTTGCTTTTATATTGGTTTGAGGGAGATGGAAATTAGCTGAGATTTCCAGCCTCCTGTTCAGCGAATCATTGAACCTTACAGTGCAGAAGGAGGCCATTCATCCCATCGTAACTGTGGCAGCTCTTTGAAAGAACCATCCAATTAGTCCCACTCCCCTGCTTTTTCTCCATAGCCCTACAAATGTTTTACTTTTTAAGTATTTATCCAATTCCCTTTTGAAAGTTACTACTGAATCTGCTTCCACCACCATTTCAGGCAGCGCGTTCCAGATCACAACTCCAGTGCAAAAAAAAAATTCTTCATCTCCCTCTCTGGTTCTTTTTGTCAATTATCTTCAATCTGTGTCCTTTGGTTACTGAATCTCCTGCCAGTGGAAACAATTTCTCCCTGTCTCCTTCTTCAAAACATCTCATAACTTTTAACACCTCTATCAAATCTCCCCTTAACCTTCTTTGCTTTGAGGCGAGCAATCCCAGTTTCTCTTGTCTCGCCGCATAACTGAAGGCCCTCGTCTCTGGTTCCAAAATGATGAATCTCCTCTATGTTCTATCCGGGGAAGAAGTTTTACTACAGCTGTGTAAAGCCCTTGGTCGGACTGCACTGTCAGAGGTGCCTTCTTTTGGATGAGGCATTGAACCGAGGCCCTGTCTGCTTTCTCAGGTGGATGTAAAAGATCCCATGGCCAGTATTTTTGAAGAGCAGATGAATTCTCCTCAGTGTCCTGACCAAAATGTATCCTTCAACCAGTATCACTAAAACAAATTATCTGATCATTTCTGTTTGTGGGAGCTTGCTGTGGACAAATTGGCTGCTGTGTTTCCTATGTTACAAGAGTGACTACACTTCAAAAGTTCTTCATTGGATGTAAAACACTTTGGAGTGGCCTGAGGTCATGAAAGGCACTATAGAAATGCAAGTTCTTTCTTTTCTTTATGTCAACAATGATGTTTGACTCTTAACATGTAGGTTTTTATAGGGGTCCTGGAGATGATCCATGTACTTGGCTCTGACAATATCGTAGAGATGCATAAAAGCTCACTGTACATTCTGGGAATCCACCTTGAGGATCCCTAGGCTGCAGAAGGTCCAGGAATGTTATTTTCAGCAGTAAAACTAAGTTTGGTGGGGACTGTGAACGTTCTCCATTAACCGTGGTAATGTAGGAGTCCAGTGAGCCTTACACTCCTCAGGGATTTAAGACTTTGAAACGTGGGTGTTCGTTCAACATTTTAAACAAGAGTGTGGGGAGTAAATACAAAGAGAGCAATGTGGACAAGCGAGAGAGGGAATTACTTCTTGTGAAAAGCATCATTTGTTCCATCTCCAAGGTGTTGAAATGTCATCAACCTGAGTCAGCATCTTCGGGGAGAGGAAGTGAGAAAATGGGGGAGGAGGGGAAAGGAGGGATGTTAATGAGGTGTAAACACCCAGTCGGGATTGAACAAAACATGGGGTTCATGCCAGTGTCAAGGAAGCGGACTGCCACAACGCTTCAAGGATATCAATCAAGCAGCACAAAAGGGATACTGGAGCCTGGTGTCAGCAGTCATTTACATTACAGCTGAAAACTATTTAACACAGCCCGTTGCCCTTTGGATGGTTGCCATGGTGAGGAACTGTCATACACGCTCTGTAACACGCGTTACAAAGTAAGTGTGGAGGAAAATGAATTGGCTGCGATTGAGGAGTGACTCTGACAGCTCTGGAGCACACAGCTCTCGCACTGTGCTTCCCTGGGACACATTCTGAGCCAGACGTTGACTATTGCTACAATATTATGAATCTGGCCCAAGATGTTCTATGGTCTGCTCAGTATCTGCCAGTTCTCCTAATAGATATTGACTGGCATGGTCCATGCTCTGGGATTAAGGTGTTTAGGAATGTAATGAAGCTCAGTCCAACGCCTCCAAGGAGAATATCGTGACTGACTGCCTCCTAAATTCGATGCAGTTATGTGCAAAACCTGAGAGTATCCGTAATGCACCTTTCAGTTGGAAGCAATCAACAAAAGATGTTTTATCCCATTGAACAAAATGTGCATCGAACCTTAAGGCAGCTTTGGGTGTGTCTTTTGCTATTGTGTGATTTAAAAATCCCCTTCTATAGTATAAAGTTGTTGTTTTCCCTTACATTGGTATTCTTGAGGATTGTCCTGATGAGTGCAAGACGTCTCGACAACATGTCTCTATTTTCAGCAATCCCCTTCTCTTGACTTAATTGACACTGAAATATTTCCATTTGAAACCTTCCAAGTGTCAGCTTGGCTCATTTGGTTTTCAAGGTATTTGCTGAGGTTCAGTAAGCAACACTGTCATCCCTGAGTCAGATAGTTGTGGGCTCAATCCCACTCCAGAGACTTGAGCATAAACTCTAAGCTGAGGGAGTGCTGTCCTGTCAGAGGTGCCATTGTTGAAATGAGTTGTTAAACTGAAGCCCGCCTACCCTCTCATGGGGATATAAAAGATTCCGTGGCACTATTTCAATGACGAGCAGGGGAATTCCCCCTGGTGTCCTGGGTACATCTCATTTTCTATTTGTGGGAACTTTCTGTGCAATAATTCACTGCTATGTTTACTGCGCGTAACATGCAATTCATTGGCTGTGAAGTACATTGGAATATTCTAAGGATGTGAAAGGTGCTATATAAAGGAATGTTCTTTCTTTATGCAGTGAAAAGCTCCCACTAATCTTCCCTGATATGATTTAATCTCGACCTTACAACCTCCTCACCACCCCAGTGCAGGAACAGAAATATTCCTTACACCAAGGCCAAGATATTTGACAACACCCATCTTGAGCCTTGGGCTTCATTGCAACAACAATAACTTGCATTTAAATAGCACCTTTAACGTAGTAAAACATCCCAAGGTATTATCAGACAAAATTGACAGTGAGTCACATACGGAGATATTGGGACAGAGAAGTTGGTCAAAGTGGTAGGTTTTAATGGAGCATCTTAAAGGAGAAGAGAGAGAGAGAGAGATGGAGATGCAGAAATGTTTAGAGAGGGAATTTCAGAGATAAGGGCTAGACAGCTGATGGTGCAGCCAGCAATGGTGGGGCGATTAACATGAGGGATGGTTAAGAGGCCATTACCGCTGACTGGCGACTTGAAGACATTAAAAGGCACTTCATCACCACGTGGGCCTCAGATAGTTGGGGAAGGATGAGGGTGGATGACACGGAAAGGGGTTATCAGGTCAGGAAGGACACGGGCGGTTGTGTTGTGGAGGAGGTAGCAATGACTTTCAAGAGGAACAGTGGCCAACAGCAACCCACGTTCTTTCAATGGGGGGTGGGGTCAGGAGGAACACTTAACTTGTTGGTCTCATTCCTATCATCCCTATGCTTGCTGACCTACATTTACTCCTGGTTAAGCATCTCCTCAATTTTAAAACTCTCATCCTTGTTTTCAATCCCTCCAGGGCCTTGCCCCTCCCTATCTCTGTAATCTCCTCTCCAGCCCTACAATCCTCTAGGATATCCACGCTCCTCCAATTCTGGCCTCTTGAGTATTCCTACTTTTAATCATTGGCGGCCTTGTCTTCAGCTGCTTAGGCCTTAAGCTCTGGAATTCCCTCCCTAAACCTCTCCGCCTCTCTTTCCTTTTTTAAGACGCTCCTTAAAACCGACCATCACACCAAGCTTTTGCTCATCTGCCCTAATGTCTCCTTATGTGCCTCAGTGTCAAATTCTGTTTGCCAATTCTCCTGTGGAGTGCCTTAGGATGTTTGGCTATTTTAAAGGCACTATATAAATACAAGTTGTTGTTGTTAGTTGTGGGCTGTCGTGGTCCCTTTAAGGGTGGCTTATCAGGCTGCAGGCAGGCCAGGTTTTCCTGAGAGCTGCGTGGGGCCAAACAATCTTGCCGTGGGGGCACTCAACTAGGGATTAAGCCCATTACCTGAATACGCAAATGAACCCAATGCGTGTTTCAGGCGCAGGCACTGCAGGTTGCTTTTGGTCTCGGGCCGTAACCGATACGGGAGCAGGTGAACCAGGCTTGCGTAGGGGGGGGATTCATGGCCCAGTGTGTCTTTTTGACCTTCCTGAGGGAGAGGAGATTGTCAACTTGATGCCAGTATGGGTGCTGAATTGGAAAGGGTCAGATTTGAGACACCCACATGTTTGCCGTCACAGACATCAAAGAGCACAGGTATTTCATCCCATCAATCTTTTGGATTTGAAACCCAGATCCCAGAGATGAAAGGGCAATGTTCGAATGTCAAACGCGCCAAGCGGCCTCTCTTTCTCTCCCCCTGCCTCTTGTGGTTTCAAATAAAGAGCTGGGACTGAGCCCAGATCAGTGTGGTAGCCATGGCAATGAGGCACCCACTTAGCCTACTGCAAGGCTGTCTGGCCTTAATATTATCTTTTCCCACCTTTGCTGCATCCAAAATTACATATGACTAGAAAGTATCCAATCTGCAGGGCTAAAACATGAGAGTGTTATGTATTCCCCACTGCATTTAGGTGGAATGAGTGGTGGTGTTAGGGAGGTAGGGGAGGGGGGAGGTGGTGGTGGTTGTAGGTGGGAGGTGTACTGTCTCTATCACTGCCAAGTCTCATATATCAAAACAGGGCCACTTTTAGAACCTGTGTTTGGAGCCAAAATTCTGTTGTGAAGATCAAAGACAACCTGGAACTGGGTTGGCATCTGTCCACCAGCTCTTCACATTTCAACTGGAAAACAAACCATCTCACTAATGCCACAGGTTGTTTCAAGGGAGGGGGATATCAGTGTCTTAATGGGTTTTCTGTACATCCCCACCCTCACTGCTTTTACTTACTGAGAAAGAACTAATACAAACTTCAACAGGGAATAGGCTGCTTATTTCTGAAGACTTTTTGGCCAGTTTTCCAAGGCCTCACCTTACTGGAAAATTGTTGACTGTGATTTTTAGTCCACTAAATCCTGAAAATTCCATCCATGAGCCATTGACAATTGTGTAGGTTGTGGGTTCAAGTCCGACTCCTGGCCTTGATCACAAAATCTAGACTGACACTCTAGTGCAATACTGAGGGAGTGCTGCACTGTTGGAGGTGGCCGTGCCTTCAGCTGCCGGTCTTTCAGATGAGATATTAATCCGAGGTAACGTCTGCCCTCTCAGGTTGACGTAAAAGATCGCTTGATGCTATTTGAAGAGCAGGTGAGTTCTCCCCAGTGTCCTGACTAATATTTAGCCCTCAATCAACCTCAGTAAAACAGATGGTGTGCTTAAGGATCCCAAGTGTTTACTGCTGGACTTTAACCAGCCTTTTTTTAATTCTTTCATGGGACGTGGGCATTGCTGGCCCATCCCTAATTAACTGAGTGGCTTTCTAAGCCATTTCAGAGGGCTGTTAAGAGTCAATCACATTGCTGTGGGTCTGGAGTCACATGTAGGCCAGACCAGGTAAGGACGGCAGGTTTCCTTCCCTAAAGGACATTAGTGAATCAGATGGGTTTTTACAACTATCGATATGGCACCATAACCGAGACGAACTTTCAATTCCAGATCTTTATTAATTAATTGAATTTAAATTCCACTCGCTGCTGTGGTGGGATTTGAAACCATGTCCCCTATGGCATTAGTCTGGGCCTTTGGATTACTAGTTCAGTGACATTATCACATAGGTACATAAAGATACAGCAAGCAGTTAGGAAGGCAAATGGTATGTTATCTTTTGTTACAAACGCTTTGGAGTATAAGAGTAAAAAAAAATCTTACAACAATTATACAGGGCATTGGTAAGACAACATCTGGACATACATGCCCTGGAGAGGGTGCAATGAAGATTCACTGGATCGGTTTCTGGGATGAGGGGATTGTCCTGTGGGGAGGGATTGGGTAAACTAGGCCTATATTCCCTGGAGTTTAGAGGAATGAGAGGTGATCTCATTGAAACATATAAAATTCTTAAGTGGTTTGACAGGCTAGATGCTGAGAAAATGTTTCCCTTGGCTGAGGAATTTAGAACATGGAGTCACAGTCTCAGAGCAAAGGGTCGGCCATTTAGGACTGAGATGAAGAGAAATTTCTTCTCTCAGGAGGTTGTGAATCGTTGGAATTCTCTACCCCAGAGGCTGTGGATGCTCAGTTGTTGAGTATATTCAAAACAGAGGTCAATAGAAATTGAGAGATATGGAGATAGTGCAGCTTGTGCAAAACAGTACTCCACCATCGACATGCAGAATTTGTCTTCCAAATTTTTTCACTCGATGTGCTGCAGTAATGGTTGTGGCCGTTCTTGATTTGCTCTATCTGGTATTCTCACTTGTCAGCTAATACTTGAGACTGCTTCTCTCAGAAAATGCCCTCCCTCAGCTACGAATCAGCGAGTTGAGCCTTGTGTCAATCACTAAAATGTACAATGTTCGCAACATGTTCAGCCATCAGTGAGGTGAACCTTGTGTCAATGAATAAAACACGCGAAGTTCACAAATGGCCGATTTCATGGTGGACCCGAGATTTCATGGTCCGTGACGCATTTTCCATGGCTGTGAATTGGTAGGGCCCTATGTCTAAATGCAAGTCTTTATTTCCACCTTAAAATGAGTCTGGTGGTGAGAAATTCTCTCGAGGTGTTCTCTTTTGTCTGTGTATAATCCTACTTAAATGTTCATTTTGTTCAAAGCCGAAACTTTTCCTCCATTAGTTTCTATGGGAACGTGTCCTGGGTAATACATACACACAATGCATTGTAGTTTAATGGCCCAGTTATAACATGATCTGTTAATGGTTTATCTTAATAAGTGATTCAACATTGCAGATTACTGAGATGAAATGCCTTTCAAGTCTATCTCTGGTCTATCCATACTTTCTGCATTCTCACAGCTAGGGATTCCCTCACTTTAACAGACTAATTATTTGTCGTGCTAAGAATCTTGAAACTGCACCAAACATTTGTTTTGAAGTTTTCTCCCCTGCCCCTCCTCACCCCCACAGCCCCGCTCTCCCAAAGACATGGAATGGGGAGACTGCAAGATCTATGCCCAGTCCAGCAACAAAAATAAAACTCAGGTTCAAATTGGTCATATCCTCACCCCCCTCTATCTCTGTAACCTCCTCCAGCCCTACGACCTTCCAAGATCTCTGCACTCCTCCAATCCTTTTCTCTTGCGCATCCACAATCTCCAATGGCTAACGGTGACCATACCTTCAGCTGCCTGGGTCCTAAGCTCTGGAATTCCTTTCCTAAACCTCTCCATTTCTCTACCTCTCTCTTCTCCTATAAGATGCTTCTTAAAACCTACCTCTCTCACCAAGCTTTCGGTCAACTGCCCTAATATTGCCTTAAGTGGTTCTGTGTCAAAATGTTGACGCGCTATGTTAAAGCTGGAGTCTTTTTGATGAGTTAACGGAGAGGATTGATGAGGGCAATGCTGTAGTTGTGGTGTACCTGGACTTCCAAAAATAATTCGATGAAGTGCCGCACAACAGATTTGTGAGAAAAGTTATAGCTCATGGACTAAAAGGGACAGTAGCAACATGGATACGAAATTGGCTGAGTGATAAGAAACAGAGAGGAGTGGTTAATGGATGTTTTTCGGACTGGAGGAAGGTTTATAGTGGAGTTCCCCAAATGTTAGAACCCTTGCTGTTCCTGATATATATTAATGATCTAGACCTTGGTGTACAGGGCACAATTTCAAAATTTGCAGATGATGCGAAACTTGGAAACATTATGAACTATGACAAGGATAGTGTAGAACTTCAAAAGGACATAAACTGGTTGGTGGAATGGGCAGACAGGTGGCAGATTCAGTTTAGTGCAGAGAAATGGGAAGTGATTCATTTTGGTAGGAAGAATGCGGAGAGACAATATAAAATAAAGGTTGCAATTCTAAAAGGGGGTGCAGGAGTAGAGGGACCTAGGTGTATATGTGTGTAAATCATTGAAGGTGGCAGGACAGGTTGAGAGAGCGGTCAATCGAGTATACAGCATCCTAGGCTTTATAAACAGTGGCTTAGAAAAGATTCACGAGAATGGTTCCAGGGATAGATTGGAGAAGTTGGGACTGTTTTCTTTGGAGACGGAATCAAAATCATGAGGGGTCTGGACAGAGTAGATAGAGAAAAATTGTCCCTATTAGTGGAAGGATCGAGAACAAGAGGGCACAGATTAAAGGTAATTGGCAAAAGAAGCAATGGTGAGGAAAAACGTTTTTACGCAGCAGGTGGTTGGGATCTGGAGTGCACTGCCTGAGAGTGCGATGGAGGCAGATTCAATCCAGGCCTTCAAGAGGGAATTGGATTATTATCTGAAAAGGAAGAATGTGAGGGCGACTGGGAGAAGGCGGTGGAGTGGCACTCGGTAAGTTGCTCTTTCACAGAGCCAGAACAGACACAACGGACCAAATGGCCTCCTTCTGAGCTGTAACAATTCTGTGATTCAGTGACTTGGGTCGTTAGAGTGTGAAGGAGCAGCAGAATCTTCTCCAAAAGGCCATCTTAGTAGTTGGGATGGGAGCTAGGTGTCAGCAAGTAAATGCATTGAGTTTGTTACTAAAGGAAGTGTGACAGCAGGATGCATTCAGCAGTGGGGTTGGATCTAAGCTAATAGTCTCCCTTTATGAGCTGGTCCCACAGCAGTCTGACCAAGGCACAATAAGGAATGAGTCTCCACTACCTTCTCTAGAATCCTATTCCAAAGCTCAATCACCTTCTGGGAATAATAAAACCTTTGGACAGAAAATTCCCCCCCCCCGCTCCCTCAGTTTGTACGGGTATATATTAGGTGTTATGTAGAGCATTTCACAACCTCACCACGTGCCAAAGTGCTTTACAGCCAATGGAGTGCCTTTTGAAGTGTAGTCACTGTTGTAATGTAGTAAACATGGCAGCCCATTTTCACACAGCAAGATCCCACAAACAGCAATGAGATGAAAGACCAGATAATCTGTTTTAGAGATAAATATTGGCCAGGACACTGAATAGAAGTCCCCTGTTCTTTTTCAGACAGTAGCCATAGGATCATTTACCTGAGAATGCAGACAGGGCCTCAGTTTAACATCTCAACCAAAAGGAACTACCTCCGACAGTGCAGCACTCCCTCAATACTGCACTGGGAGTGTCAGTATTTGACCAGTTCATCTGTCATCCTGAGTCTAACACACTCCAGCTTCCGCTTATTGCACTTACATTGTCAAAAAGTCAGAATATGACTATAGTCCTTGCCACAGGTCATTGAACAAAAGATAGAACTAGGTTCATAAGCAATAAAATAACACGCAGAAATTGCTTGAGGGATTCTGTGGGATCAGAACAAGCCGGGAAAGGGATTTGGTTCCATCTGGAATGTTTCTCCCATCTGATAACTATTAAATAATATTTCACACATGTCAGTTATTACTTTTCCATTTTGACTGTGTGATTGATGAGTCATCTAACTGTCATACACCTGACAGCATTCAAACATAATTCTGGCTTCAAAGTTTTTGAGTTACCAAATCAAATTTTTGTTTTAGCCTTCCGAGAACTTAAATCAACAAACTGACTCCCAGTACTGAGCCTCTTCTGCAAAGAGGTGAAATATTGGCAGGTAGACTGTTTTGTTGTTATACACATCACGCAACACATTCCGAGGAACAACACTGGCCCCTTTCGGTGCGTTTTTTAAAGGCATTTTACTCCATGTTTCCTCCCCTGCTCTTCAGATGACCCTATCCCTATAGCCTCCTCCAGCCCTACAACCCTTCAAGATCTCTGCATCTCTCCAATTCCGGCCTCTTGAGCATCCTGGGGAGGTGGTGATGTCATGGTATTGTCACTGGACTATTAACCCAGAGAACCCTGGGTATTGCTCTGGGGACATGGGTTTGAATCCCACCACGGCAGAAGGTAGAATTTGAATTCAATTAATAAATCTGGAATTAAAAAAGCGAGTCTACCCATCGGGTTCACTAATGCTCTTTAGGAAAGGAAATCTGCTGGTATGGCCTACATGTGACCCCAGACCCACCACAATGTGGTTGACTCTTAAATGGCCTAGCAAGCCACTCAGTTATCAAATTGCTACAAAGTCAAACTCCCTTCCTAACTGCACTGTGGGTGTACCTACCCCACATGGACTGCAGTGGTTCAAGAAGGCGGCTCACCACCAGCTTCTCAAGGGCAATTAGGGATGGGTAATAAATGCTAAGATAGCCAGTGACACCCACATACCATGAACGAATAAAAAAAAGCCCTGTTTTAATCGCTCCATTATTGGTGGCTGTGCCTTCAGCTGCCTCGGCCCAAAACCCTGGAATTCCCTCCCTAAACCTCTCCTTCTCTCATCTTTCCTGTTTTAAGACACTCCTTAAAACCCATATCTTTAACCAAGCTTTTGGTCAATTGTCCTAATGTGGCTTGGTCCCAAATTCTGATTGACAACACTCCTGAGAAGGGCCTTGGGACGTTTTACTGTATTAAAGGTGCTATATAAATGCAATTGTTGTTATTGATCTAGCTGCTGGGGTGTACTGTGGCACTCTACTGCTACCCTGCCTAAAATCTGCTCACCTACAAACACAAAAGACTGCAGAGAATTGGAACCCACTCCCCAAAAAAGTTATGGACGCTGGGGAACCACCAAGGCTTTCAAGACTGACCTCACTAGACCTTTGTTGGGTAAAGGTATCAAGGGATATGATGCAAAGGTGGAGGAATGGAGTTGAGACGTTGATCAGCCTTGATCTACCTGAATGGCAGAGCAGATTTGAGGGATTGGATTGCCTACTCCTCTTCCTGTTTTCTTATAAATGGTACAGAACCAGACTGGACAGTCTACCCATTGAAGCTCGTTGCCAGCCAAGTGATGAACTTGCATATAGTTAGGAGGTTTGAGCATGGAGCAGAGATTTTTAGACCAGAGAATTATAGAATGGTTAAAGCACAGAAGGAGACCATTCAGCCCATCACGTCACAGAATCACAGAATAATACAGTGCAGAAGAGGCCCTTCAGCCCATCAAGTCTGCACCGATGCATTAAAGACACCTGACCTGTCTATCTAATCCCATTTGCCAGCACTTGGCCCAAAGCCTTGAATGTTATGACGTGCCAAGTGCTCATCCAGGTACTTTTTAAAGGATGTGAGGCAACCCGCCTCTACCACCCTCCCAGGCAGTGCATTCCAGACCGTCACCACCCTCTGGGTAAATAGTTCTTCCTCAAATCCCCCTTAAACCTCCTGCCCCTCACCTTAAACTTGTGTCCCCTAGTAACTGACCCTTCAACTAAAGGGAACAGCTGCTCCCTATCCACCCTGTCCATGCCCCTCATAATCTTGTACACCTCGATCAGGTCACCCCTCAGTCTTCTCTGCTCCAGCGAAAACAACCCAAGCCTATCCAACCTCTCTTCATAGCTTAAATGTTCCATCCCAGGCGACATCCTGGTGAATCGCCTCTGCACCCCCTCCAGTGCAATCACATCCTTCCTATAATGTGGCGACCAGAATTGCACACAGTACTCCAGCTGTGGCCTTACCAAAGTTCTGTACAACTCCAACATGACCTCCCTGCTTTTGTAATCTATGCCTCGATTGATAAAGGCAAGTGTCCCATATGCCTTTTTCACCACCCTATTAACCTGCCCTTCTGCCTTCAGAGATCTATGGACAAACACGCCAAGGTCCCTTTGTTCCTCGGAACTTCCCAGTGTCAGGCCATTCATTGAATACTTCCATGTCTCTGCAAGAGCAACTCAGTGAGTCCCACGCCCCCTGCCCTTTCCCTGTAGCCCTGCAAATTTTTTCCCTTCAAGTACTTATCCAATTCCCTTTTGATAGCCACAATTTAATCTGCCTCCACCACAACCTCAGGCAGTGCATTGCAGAACCTAACTACTCACTGCATTAAAAATGTTTTTCCTCGTGTCGCCATTAGTTCATTTGCCAATCACCTTGAATCGGTGTCCTCTAATTCTTGATCCTTCCGACATGGGAACAGCTTCTCCCTATCTGCACTGTCCAGACCCTTTATGATTTTGAACACCTCTATCAAATCTCCTCTCAGCCGTCACTTCTCTAAGAAGAACAACCCCAGCTTCTCCAATCTATTCATGTAACTGGAGTCCCTCATCCCTCGAAACATTTTCATAAATTTTTTCCGCACCCTCTCTAATGCCTTCACAGAAACTTCACCGTTCGGCATTTTAGTACTGCAGTGCAGTCTGTGTTAAATACTGAGTGTACATTGGGGTCATGAAGTGGGGAGGGGGGGCCAGTTGTGGAAGAAAGGATTTAATAAGAAGTTAACAGTAGGAGAAATGGCAAACCTCTGACAGCTGTTTCTCGCTGATTAATCACCTTGTTGTGACAGGTTTTGTGATGGAAATTTTCACTGAAGACCCCCATTTAAGGGACTGTCAAATAAACACTCGGCTGATGGCCTGTTGTGTAGTCCCTGTTGGGAGTGTGGTGACCAAGTGTTTGAATGCTATATCACACTCCTGCTAACACTTTACAATCCACATTATCTGGCTTTCTCATAGAGAGAAACTTCCTCCCTTGAACAATACCTTGCAGTGAAGGTGACTTTTGAATTCATTTGCCAGTTTTCTCTTCCATTCTCTTTGTCTGTCACTGGGGTTTAGCTCCACAGGCTAATTCTGTCCTCATCAGTCATCCAGTATCCCACACTTTCCACTAGAAGTCACTGGACAGTGACCAGAAAGATAGACATTCAAGACCTTTGGATGTCCCAAGACTTTACAGCCAATGAAGTACTTTTGACTGTAATAAATATATTAATTTGTAGAATGACAGCAGAAAAAAACTTCTATTTTTTATTATTAAAAATCTTCAAACTCTCACTCCTACCTGATCCAGCCTATCTGTTATTTTATGTCATTCCATGTTATGTGATTGATTGTTAATACCCTCAAGGGAGCTAGGATGGGCAAGAGATATTGCCTTGTCAGTGTTGCCCACATGTCTCAGAAGAGCAGGGGGGTACTCCCCAGTGTCCTGGCCAATATTTATCCCTCAATCAACATCACAAAAAAGTAAATGATCTGATCATTACCACATTGCTTTTTGTGGGAGCTTGCTGTGTGCAAATTGGCTGTTGTATTTCCTACTTTACTACAAAGACTACATTTCAAAAGTGCTCCATTGGCTTTGGGACGTCCTGAGGCTGTGAAAGGCACTATAGAAATGCAAGTTCTTTCCTTTTTATTGTTTCCTTCTTTCATTGTCTTCGGTCCCCACTCCAAATTCCGTTCCCTAGCCACTGATTCCGTCCCTCTCCCTGGTAAACGTCTGCGGCTGAACCAGACTGTTCGCAAACCTAGTGTCATATTCTGACCACATACCTGCCTCATCATCAACACTGTCTATTTTCACCCCCATAACATCACCCAATCCTGTGCCTGTCTCAGTTTATCTACTGCTGAAACCCTCATTCATGCCTTTCTTACCTGTAGACTTGACTATTCCAATGCACTCCTGCCTGGTCTCCCGCCTTCTACTCTCTGTAAACTTGAGGTCATCCAAAACTCTGCTGCCCATGTCCTAACTCGCATGAAGGCTCAATCACTGGCCATTTCTCTGCTTGCTAACCTACATTGGATCCCAGTTATACAACACTGCGATTTTAAAACTTTTAACCTTGTTTTCGAATCTCTCCGTGGCCTTTCCCCTCTCTATCTCTGTAATCTCCTCAACCCCACAACCCTCCATGATATCTGTGCTCCTCTAATTCTGGCCTCTTGAGCACCCCTGATTTTAATCGCTCCACCATTGGTGGCCGTGCCATCTGCTGCCTGGGTCCCAAGCTCTGGAATTCCCTCCCTCCACTTCTCTTTTCTCCTTTAAGACCCTCCTTAAAACCTACCTCTTTAACCAAGCATTTGGTCACCTGTCCTAATATCTCCTTATGTGAATCAGTGTCAAATTTTGCTTGATAACTGTGAAACACCTTGGGGCAGTCTGACTGAACTGGCCACTAAAGGAATGCTGAATGCTGAATGGTGTGGTGACATTGACTGGAGTGAGCTTTTTTCTCACTTGAAGCTGCCAAAAGGATGCACACGGTTTGCTTTTGGGTCAGTTGGATAGGCAATGGAGCAATGAGACAAGGAAAGATAAGGAGAGAGAAGTACGTCAGAGATGCTTTCTTTATAATTAGCAGAGCTTGTGACACCTAATACACATCCCACAGCAGTGCAGTAATGTATGGAGCTCAACACAGAAACACTATCATGTCATCCACAAGTAATTCTGGATATTGCTGTGTATTCAGCCTCCTTGTCACTAGATATCTTTGACCAAAAACACCAAGGAAATAGGACATTGGCCATTCGCACACCATTAAACGTTAACAATTGTTGGGTCTTGTTTGGGCGTTTTTCTCTCTGCACCCTCCCCTTTACTGAGGAGTGAATAAACACTGAACAAAGGTGAGAAACTGTAACACTGACTCTCATTTTACAAAATGACCAGACTGAAACCTTGTGTTTGCACAACAGATTTTCTTTCAGTCAGGTTCCTGCCACTGCGAGTTCTTGTGTATTTTCGGCTGAAACTTCAATGTAGTATCAAGGGAGCGTTGCACTGTTACCTTTCCAATGAGAGTTTAAACTGAGGCTCTATCTACCCTCTCAGGTGGACTTAAAAGATTACATGACACTATTTGAAGTAGAGCAGGGGAGTTTGCCCGGATGTCCTGGCTAATATTTATTCCTCAACCAATAACTAAAAAAAAAGATTATCTGGGTATTAGCTGTATTTATATAGCACCTTTAACATAGTGGAACATCCCAAGGTGCTTCACAGGAGCATTATCAACCAAACTTTGAGGCCATATAAGGAGATATTATGGCAGACAGCCAAAAGCTTGGTCAGAGAGATCTTAAAGGAGGAGATAGAGGTAGAGAGGCAGAGAGAGATTTACAGAGAGTATTCCAAATCTTAGTGCCTAGGCAGTTGAAGGCACAGATTCCAAAGGTGTAGTGAGTAACATTGGGGATGTGCAAGAGACTAGAATTAGAGGAGTGAAGAGATCTCAGAGGGTTGTAGGACTGGAGAAGGTTATAGACATGGGGAGGGGCAAAGTAATGGAGGGATTTGAACACAAGGATGAGAATTTTAAACTCAAGTTCGTTGCTGGACTGGGAACCAAAGTAAATCAGCAAACACAGGCAATGGGTGAACAGGTGTTGGTGTGGGATAGGATACAGGCAGCAGAGTACTGAACGAGCTCATAAAGCCAGAGATGCTTGGTACCAGACTTCTTCTTCTTTGGCCTCCTTGTCACGAGAGACAATGGGTAAGCACCTGTAGGTGGTCATTGGTTTGTGAAGCAGCGCCTGGAGTGGCTATAAAGGCCAATTCTAGAGTGACAGACTCTTCCACAGGTGCTGCAGATAAAATTGGTTGTCGGGGCTGTTACACAGTTGGCTCTCCCCTTGCGCTTTTGTCTTTTTTCCTGCCAACTGCTAAGTCTCTTTGACTCGCCACACTTTAGCCCCGCCTTTATGGCTGCCCGCCAGCTCTGGTGATCACTGGCAACTGACTCCCACGACTTGTGATCAGTGTCACAGGATTTCATGTCACGTTTGCAGACGTCTTTAAAGCGGAGACATGGACGGCCGGTGGGTCTGATACCAGTGACGAGCTCGCTGTACAATGTGTCCTTGGGGATCCTGCCATCTTCCATGCGGCTCACATGGCCAAGCCATCTCAAGCTCCGCTGGCTCAGTAGAGTGTATATGCTGGGGATGTTGGCCGCCTCGAGGACTTCTGTGTTGGAGATACGGTCCTGCCACCTGATGCCAAGGATTCTCCGGAGGCACCAGACTGATGAGTACCTATACCCACCAGGCCATGTTTGTTCTTTAAGATGTAAGCCTAGAACTTAGAACTGCCGCATTAATGAACAAACATCAAACATGCTTATTTGGCATTCCTCTGCTAAAGCAGCAGAGGATTAGGATCTTAGTGCCTGCATTTAAACAGTAGACAGAGGAATGTCATAGGAAAGCATTAAGCATTCATCTCTGAATGTTGGCATCAATAATCTCTGGAATTCCTCGAAGAAAGACTTTGCTTTTATATGAACCTTATCACATCACAGCAATGAGAGGAATGGTTTTCTTATATGGTGTTGGAATGAGGGATGAACATCACCTTGTCCTTCTTCAAACCTTGGTTTAACATTTCAGTTGAAGGAAAGCACCCATGGCTCCTAGGAACACAAAAACAGGAATATAATAGAAAATGCTGGGAATACTCAGCAGATCTGGCAGCACCTGTGGCGAGAGAAACAGAGCCAAAGGCCAGAATTCTATGTGGAGGCGGAGGCCCCCAGCCACCATCTTAAAAGTCAGGGGAGAGCCCGTCTCCACTGGCTCAGGCCTTTAATTCACCTCAGGCGGGAATTCCGCCAATCAGCGGGCTGGCAGCTCTTCAGTCCCAGCAGTGCCACCGGGAGCCACTCCTGGGGCTGCACCCAGCGTGAGGAGCAGCATGGATGCCAGCCCTGTAAAAGGTAAGTGGGGTTTCGGGCTTTGCTGGGGACAATTGTTTGTGCCCCGGCGAGGGGGGTGGGAGTCAATCAGGAGGACAAGGGGAGGTGCTCTGAGGGTGGGTGGCTTGTGCTCCTGGGGGGGGGGGGCGTCCCTTTGTGTGGAACAGGGTGCCCGATCAGGAGGGTCCCACCTCCTCCTCCCAGGACCCACAAGGAGGCCACCTACTATTACTGGGCAGCTTCCTCAGCTGACAAGTGATCTGCCACCGTTGATAAGATATCAGCGGCGGTGGGAGGAGGCCCTTAAGTGGTAAGTAATTGGCCGCTTAAGGGCCCCAATTGGCCTGGGACGGGCGGGCTATTTGCCACCTCCCCCGTTGCTGGTAAAATGGCAGCGGGGGTGGGTAGGTGACAGGAATGGCACTCCCCGCTTTCCACGTGACGTTATGCCCCCCTCCCCACTCCAACCCTGCCTTCAGCCCGCTCGCAGGAGGGGCGTCAAATTCCGGCCAATGTTTCAGGTTGATGACCTTTTATCAGAACTGGGAAAAGTTAGAAATATAACAGGTTTTAAGCAAGTAGAGAAGCAGGGAAAGAATGGAGTGAGTGAAAGAACAAAGGGAAAGGTCTGTAATAGGGCGGAAGGCAGGAGAAATTAAAGGTCAAAAGGGCTGATGGTGCAAGGCCAAAGGAGATGAAAACGGGACAAGAAAAGAAACAAAAGATGGATCTAGAGGAGGTGTGAATGGCCACAGCAGAATCATTACCAGCACCTGTCTGCAAAAATGGGAGCGGAGGTTATGATCTGAAATTGTTGAACCTGATGTTGAGCCCAGAAGGTTGTAAAGTACCTAATTAAAAGATGAGGTGCTGTTCCTCATGCTTATGTTGAGCTTCATTGGAACAGTGCAGGAGGCTGAGGAACAGAGGGGCCGGGGTGGGACGGATAATTAAAATGACAAGTGAGCAGAAGCTCAGGGTCACGTGTGTGGACTGAACAGGGGTATTCAGCCAAAGTGATCATCCAATCTGTGCTTGGTCTCTCCATTGTGAACAGCAAACACAATATACTAAACTGAAAGACATACAAGTAAATCACTGTTTCACCTGGAAGGAGCGTTTGGGGCTTTGGATGGAGGGAAGGAAGAAAATGAAATGGCAGGTGGTGCAAGAATAGGATGAGGCCATTCAGTCCCTCGAGGATATTCCACCATTCGATTAGATCGTGACTGATAAGTATCTTAACTCCATTTACCTGCCTTGGTTCCATACCCCTTAATATCCTTAGTAACAAAAATCTATGATTCTCAGTTTTGAAATTTATAATTAACCCCCAGCTTCAATAATTTTTTTTTGTGGGGGGACGCGAGTTCCAATTTTCGCTACCTTTTGTGTGAAGAAAACATCATCCTTGAACAGCCTGGCTCTAATTTTAATGTTCTGCTTCCGTGTTTTGGATTCTCCCACCAGAGCAAATAGTTTCTCTGAATTTACCCTATCAACTCTTTAATCATCTTAAAACACCTCAATTAGATCACCCCTTAATCTTCGACACTCAAGGGAATACAAGCCTTGTCTATGCAACCTGTGCTTATCATTTAACTGCATTAGCCCCCGATCTTTTTCTGGTGAATCTGCGTTGCACCCCAAGGCCGTTATATCCTTCCTAAGGTGTGGTGCCCAGAACTGAATATAGTTACTCCAGATATGGTTTAACCAGAACTTTATACAATTCCATTAATCATTTTAATTATATTTTTGTACCTGTCAACTCTCTTTCACTGACTTCTGTATACGGACCCCTAAATCTCTCCAATCCTTCGCTACGCCCCAAGTCCGGAAGAGAGTTCCAAAGCCACAGCCTTCTGACTCAAGAGATAAGAATGCAACTAACTGAGCCAAGCTTACACTCAAGCTGCGATCTTAAGAACCCCTGGTACTCATTAAGTGCATTTAAACATGGAACAGTTTCTTCCTAAAGACAGATCTTGTTGGGCCTCTTGTGTGTGTGTGTCTGTGTGTGTGTGAACTGGCAGTGTCTGAAAGTATTTAGCCTGTCATTAAAGTATTTTTTTACTAAAGGTTCCACATCTATACTATCAGAACAATAAAACTATCAGCAGCTCTTTGAAATTAGATGAGAAAGATGGGGGGGGCGGGGGCGGGGGGGGGGGGAAGGGGGTGGGATCGCAATTCAACACCTTGTGCTCCACAGCTTTTTATTTCTTCGCTTAAAAAAATCTCATACATGGGAAACCCATTTGCTCAAAAACACACTTTTATCTCAGAGAACAGTGAAGGATTGCTTTTAATAAAATGGGAACTCGAAACCAGCGTTAAGGGGATAATTAATAAAATCAGTTGGACAGCTTAGTGCCGGATCGAGGAAAGAGCAACATACATATGTGCCAGCATTGCCAAGTAGAGCCATTCTATAGAGAGTCTTCTTAAGAGTAAGGCGGCAGACCTGTGATAGTGTGGGGTGTAGGTGAGGGTACAGGGAAGGGATGGTAGGAGGGCCGGGGGGGATCTAGGGTGTAACTACAGGCAGATATTAGAAATTGATATGCAACAACATGAAAGCATGGCTCAAATGGTCTTTTGTTTTCAGACTAAACTGCTCGACAATGCACACAACCTGTGCGTAGTATCAATTACACTTGTGTTATTAAAATAATTTATCATCATGACCTTGTGGAATATCATGAAAGTTTCATTCTCTGCCACTTGGTGCCCCCATTCTAGCATTTTGCTCCAAGTAGGTATTTGTTTTGAGGTGTGCTTGCCCTAGCTCACTGCAAGCTCAGTCACCAAATGCTTCTCTTCTCTCCTCTTTCTCTCCTACTTTCCTTTTCAAGAGGCAGTGTCAGCTCTGTGCTTGATTGTAATGGTTCACAGAAGCCTGTTGCATGTGACAGAGCTAGGCAGGTTCAGCGAGCGGGGCTGACTGGGAGTATTTGAAGGGGTGGGGGAGGAGGTGCGGGCAGTGGGTGAGGGTGCAGGGTGTGTCGGGGGCTTTCTAGGCAGGTCATTCCACAGGGGAGTACAGAGTCATTTACAGCTCAGAAGGAGGCCATTCGGCCCATCGAGTCTATGCTGGAGACTTACTGCCTTCTCTGAGATGTGAGAAAGGCAAAAAATGGAGGAGACTAAAATGACAACGGGCAACTGTCCAGTGCACAGTCGAGCTGTGCAGACCAGGAAGGACTCATGTTCAAACCCTAGATACTGGTTGAGAAGTAAGATTGGGCTCAGTTGTGGTCAGATGATGGCTTTTAGCCTCCTGTGTCAGTCATGGCTCAGTAGGTTCAACCTGAGCCAGAGAGTTATGGATTCAAGTCTCCTTCCGGAGACTTCAGCACAAAAATCTAGGCTGATGCTCCCTGTGCAGTACTGAGAGAATGCTGCATTGTCAGAGGTACAGTCCCTTAAATAAGATATTAAACTGATGCCCCATCTACTCTCTTGAGTAGATGTGAAAAAGCGCATCACACAACAGAGTTCTCCCTGGTAGCCTGGCCAGCATTTATCTCAACCAACATCAATAAAACAGATTATCTGGTCATTTATTTCATTATCGGGTAAATAGCACCTTGATTTTAAAATTCTCATCTTTATTTCAAATCCCTCCACAGCCTCTTCCCTCCCTATCTCAGTAATATCCTCCAGCCCTACAACCCTCCGAGATTTATGCGCTCATCTAATTCTGGCCTCTTGCGCATCCCTGATTTTAATCGCCCCACCATTGGCGGCTGTACCTTCTGCTGCCTGGACCCCAAGCTCTGGAATTCCCTCCCTAAACCTCTCTGCCTCTCTATCACTCTTTCTTTCTTTAAGACATTCCTTATAACCCACCTCTTTGATCAAGATTTCGGACATCTGCCCTAATATCGTCAGTGTTGCATGTTGTTTTATAATACTCCTGCAAAGCACCTTGGGACGTTTTATCACGTTAAATGCTCCATATAAATACCAGTTGTTGTTTTTGTTGTTGCTACTGTTTGTGGGAGCAAATTGGCATTTCTTATGTTACAACAGTGACCACACTTCAAAATTATTACATTGGTCATGAAGCACTTTGGGGTGTTCTGAGGTCATGAAAGATGTCGTGCAAATGCAACCTCTTTCTCTCTCTCCCTTGCTGTGGGTGTTGCAAACTTGGCTGCTGCATTTGCCTACATAACAGGGCCTGTACTTCAAAGGCCAAGTGATTCATTGGGTAGGCAACACTTTGGAATGTTGTGAGGGCATTAAAGTCTCCACATGGTGAGTGTCCAATCTCACCTAGCCGTCTGATGTTTGCACTTTATTCTGAGCTTCAATCACCTCCTGCTTTCCGCACTTTATTTTTAATCAGTGAATAATGACTCCTTTTTGCTTGTAAGGTCTCCTAATGCCTAATGAGCTCGTCCTCCCAACCATCATCTGGGGCGAGACAGAGCCTCAGCCGTCATGAATCAACTTGGGGAAGGACACACTCAAAATAGAAGGAATGACTTGCATTTATATAGTGTCTTTCATGATGTCCCAAAGTGCTTTACAGCCAATGAAATACTTTTGAAGTGTAGTCACTGTTGTAATGTAGAAAACACAGAAGCCAATTTGCTCACAGCAAGCAAGGTGATAATGACCAGAATATCTATTTTTCCAGTGTTGATTGAGGGATAAATATTGCCAAGTACCCCAGGGAGAACTCCACTGCTCTATGAAATAGTACCATGAGATTTTTTTACACCCATCTGAAAAACAGCACCTCCATCACTGCAGCACTCCAGTGTTGGCATTGATTTTTATGCTTAAATCCTGGATTAGAATTCAAATCCACAACTATCTCATCCAGAAGTGAGTGCTACCCACTGAGCCACAGCTGACAATGGCTAGCAGAGTCGTCGCCTCACAGCCTGCAGTCTGACTGCAATGATACCCTTAAAGTAGTAATAGGAGCTGACCACCTGCTTCTCCATATCCACGAGTGCTGAGATGTAAGGAAGTGGCTGCTTTTCTTGCTTGACACATTTAAACGGTCTCTGATGTGTAGGTGGTGACAGGTAGTCATAGCAGCGTAAAGTGTCAGCTTACTGGAAATGTTGATGCATAAGATTCCCTCACGTCTGGAGTGGGTTTGTGAAGCGTTTGTAGAAGCATCGGCTGTGGCTGTGTGGATAGCGTTTGCACCTCCAAGTGAGAAGATTGTGGATTCAAGCTGCACTCCAGAGACATGACCACCTAGCCCAGGCCAATACTCCCAGCACCAGTACCGAGGGGATGCTGCACTGGCAGAGCTACTGCTGTTTGGATGAGATGTTAGCCCCTGTCTTGCTCTCTCAACTGGATACAAAAGATCCCTCGGCACAGTGGCGCAGTGGTTAGCACCGCAGCCTCACAGCCCCAGGGACCCGGGTTCGATTCTGGGTACTGCCTGTGCGGAGTTTGCAAGTTCTCCCTGTGTCTGTGTGGGTTTCCTCCCGGTGCTCCGGTTTCCTCCCACGTCCAAAGACTTGCAGGTGATAGGTAAATTGGCCGTTGTAAATTGCCCCCAGTGTAGGGAGGTGATAGGGAATATGGGATTACTGTAGGGTTAGTATAAATGTGTGGTTGTTGGTCGGCACAGACTTGGTGGGCCGAAGGGCCTGTTTCAGTGCGGTATCTCTAAATAAAAAAATAAATAAATAATTTAAAAAGCCGTGGAATTCTCCCTAGTGTCACATCAACACGGAGAGGCTCCTGAACCCATTCTGCCATTCAATGAGATCAAGGCTGCTCTGTACCTTAACTCCACCCACCTGTCTTACTCCCAATTCCTTAATATCCTTAGCTACCAAAACTCTATTGATCTCAGCTTTAAATGTATTAATTGAGCATTTAACTGCTTTTTGTGGGAGAGAATTTCACACACTTCTACCACCCTTTGTGTGAAGAAGTCTTTCCTAACTTTTCTCCTGACTGGCCTGGCTCTGATTTTAACATTATGCCCCTTTTTCCTAGATTCCCCCAACCAATGGAATATTGTTCCATCCACTTTATCAATTTCTTTCAAAATCCTAAAAGTCTCGATCAAATCGCCCCTTAACCTTTAATATTCCAGGGAATACAAGCTTAGTTTATGTAATCTCTCCTTATAATGTAACCCTTAGTGCCCTAGTAACATTCTGGTGAACACAGCAGCCAATTTCCCCTCTGTGAGATCCCAAAATCAGCAATGGGACGTATCTAATTCTTAAAAAAATGATTCATGGGATGTGGGCCCATGCCTTGTTGTCCTGAGTATTAAGAATGAACATAGCATGGAGCTGGAGTCGACTGGAGGTCAGAAAGGAGGGAGAGAGAAAATAGGGAGCTATAGGCCAGTTAGTCCAACATCAGGAGTAGGGACAAAAACTGGAATCTATTATTAAGCCAATTATAAAAAGGCACTTGGAAAATCACAATATCATTGGGCAGAGTCAGCACAGCTTTATGAAAGGGATTTTATGTTTAACAAAGCTATTTGAGGGTGCACTAGCAGGTTAGATAAGGGGGAACCAGTGGATATAGTATACTTGGATTTTCTGAAGGCATATGATAAGGTGCTACACAAGAGGTTGTTAGAGTCATAGAGTGATACAGCACTGAAACAGGCCCTTCAGCCCACCAAGTCTGTGCTGACCATCAACCACCCATTTTTACTAATCCTACATTAATCCCACATTCCCTACCTTCCCTCAATTCTCCTACCACCTACCTACACTAGGGGCAATTTACAATGGCCAATTTACCTATCAACCTGCAAGTCTTTGGACGTGGGAGGAAACCGGAGCACCGGGCGGAAACCCATGCGGTCACAGGGAGAACTTGCAAACTCCGCACAGGCAGTACCCAGAACCTCACCCGGGTCGCTGGAGCTGTGAGGCTGCGGTGCTAACCACTGCGCCGCCCATGGGATTGGGGGATTTGTGCCCATGGGATTGGGGGCAATATACTAGCATGGATTGAGGATTGGTTAATGGACAGGAAACAGAGAGTGGGAATAATTGGTTCATTTTCAGGATGGTAGGCTGCAACTCGGGAGGGCTGCAAGGATCAGTTGTTAGGCCTCAACTATTTACAATCTATATCAATGAGATAGACGAAGAGACTGAGTGTAATATATTCAAGTTTGCTGATGATACAAAGCTAGGTGGGAAAGTAAGCTGTGAGGAGGATGCAAAGAGGCTGGAAAGAGATGTAGACCAGTTAAGTGATTGGGCAAGAAGCTAGAAGGAGCAAAATGTAGGGAAGGGTGAAATTAACCAATTTGATAGGAAGAATAAAGAAGCAGAATATTTTTATAAGGCAAGAGACGAGTATATGTTGGTATTCAGAAGGATTTTGGGGATCCCTGTACACATATTACAGAAAGCTAACGTGCAGGTACAGCAAGCAATTAGGAAAGCAAATGGAATGATACAATAACTCGGAAAGAAAAGCAGAAAGTGCTGGAAATACGCAGCAGGTCAGGCGGCATCTGTGGAGAGAGAAACAGAGTTAATGTTTCAGGTCAGTTCTGATGAAAGGTGACAGACTTGGAATGCTAACTCCGTTTCTCTCTCTACAGATGCTAGCAGACCTGCTGCATATTTCCAGCACTATCTGTTTTTATTTATTATTATAAATGGAATGTTAGCCTTTATTGTAAGGGGATTGGATTATAAGAATAAGGAAGGCTCACTGCAATTGTACAGATCTTTGGTGAGACCCAAGAGTACTGTGCGCAGTTTTGGTCTCCTTACCTAAGATATACTTACTTTAGAGGAGGTGAAACGAAAGTTCCTGATTGATACTTGGCATGAGAGACTGAGTAGAATGGGCCTATATTCTCTGGACTTGAGAATATGCGGTTCTTTCACTGAAATGTATAAAATTGTTAGAGGACGTGACAGGGTAGATGCTGAAAGGCTATTTCTCCCTGGCTGGAGTCTAGGGGTTAAAGCTTCAGGATAAGGAGCCGACCTTTTCGGACTGAGATAAGGAGAAACTTCTTCACGCAGAGGGTTATGAATCTTTGGAATTCTCTATCCCAGAGAGCTGCGGATTGGTTTGATGGATGGTCAGTCGTTGAGTATATTCAAGACAGATATTGATAGAATTTTGGGCACGAAGGAAATCAAGGGATATGGGGATGAGGCAGGAAAGTGGAGTTGCGGTAGAAGATCAGACGTCATCTTATTGATTGCGGAGCAGGCTCGATAGGATGAATGGGCTACTTTTTTTTTTCATTCATGGGATGTGGGCGTCCCTGGCCAGGCCAGCATTTATTGCCCATCCCTAATTGCCCTAACTGAGTGGTTTTTTAGGCCATTTCAGAGGGCATGTAAGAGTCAACCACATTGTTGTGGCTCTGTTTCCTGTAGGACAGACCAGCTAAGGACAGCAGATTTCCTTCCCTAAAGGACATTAGTAAATCAGATGTGTTTTTAGAGCAATCGACGATGGTTTCATGGCCATCATTAGACTAGCTTTTTAATCCCAGATTAATTAATTGAATTCAAATTCCACCTTCTGCTGTGGTGGGATTTGAACCCATGTCCCCAGAGCAATACCCTGGGTCTCTGGGTTACTAGTCCAGTGACAATACCACTATGCCACCGCCTCCTGTTCTGCTGAAAATATTGTTGTTGGTTCTTTAGCTTCCACTTAAACACATAGATATACTTCAGATTAACATCTTATCCAAAGGACAACAGCTCCAACACTGCAGCACTCCCTCAGTACTGCACAGAAGTGTCTTGATTAGCCTTCTGACTCAATAAAGGCACAGGTTCCACCAACTGAGCCAAGCTGACACATCAGTACAGTATGTCAGAGAACTTAAGCCATGACGTTCTTTCCTATCTTGTCACCTCTCCCCGTCCTAACCTTCTATGGACTTGTCAAAACACATTTGAGGACATCTGGTGAGGGTATCATCAGGAACTCTTAGATGTCCACTTTCCCTCATCCCCCCCCTTGCACCACCCCACCACCCCCCCCCCCCCCGCCCCCCCCCGCCTCACTGATACCCCCATCCACCACCCGGACTTCAGGAAAGAAGGATGGCCATGTAGGACACACCATGGAAAATAAAGAGAATTGGAATGTGCAATTTCAAATTTTGTGAATGACAGCAAATTTGGGAGGGGGGGGGGGGTGCGGAGGTGTGGTTAATACAGAGGAGAACTGCAAAAAAATACAGGAAGACATTAATAAACTTACAGAATGAGTGTATAATTGGCAAATGAACTTCATTATAGATAGTCACTTGGTGGTACAGAACTTGAGTATTGCTGAAAAAAGAGACATGAGTCAAAGCTTTTCATCTTGCACACATCAGGACAGATGCAAGAATACCACATTGACAAGACCTGTCCTCTGCAGGCAAAAGGAACATGTCCAGGCTTTGTGCCTTTCTTGAAGTAATCAAAAGCGTGAGGGACAATAGTTCCCTGGCACATTCTCCAAGGCAATGCCTCAACTAATCTTGACAACCAATCAGCACCCCTTTTCTCATGCAATATAAATTGTTGCTATTTTGAAATTTGGCATTCTTGCATCTGTCCTGATGAGTGCAAGACAAAAATCTTCAACAACGTGTCTCTTTTTTCAGCAATATTTCATTCTAGCTAAGTGTGAGGTGGTAGATTTTGGTAGGAGCAATAAGGAGATCACATACTTGTAAAATAAGTGCCTAAATGGGGTAGAGGAACAGAGGGATCTGGGGATACAGATACAGCGATCAATAAATGTAGTGATGGAGGTTAACAAGGCCATAAAAAAGCAAAGCTCTGGGGTTTATTGCTGGAGGGTTGGAATTGAGAAAGAGAGATGTTAATCTTGTATAGAACGGTTATACCACACATAGATTATTGCACACCATTCTGTTCTCCATAATTATAAAAAGCTTATAGAGGCACTGGAGAGGGTGCAAAAAGGATTTACTAGACTGATACCAGGACTGAGAGGTTATTGAAGAGGCTGGGCTCCTTTCTCCAGAAAAACTGAGGGGTGACCTGATAGAGGTCTTTTAAATTATGAAACAGTTTGATAGGGTAGACTTAGAGAAGATGTTTCAACTGGGGGGGGAGGGGGGGGGGGGTGGTGGTGGGGGGGACACCAGAACTAGGGGCCATAAGTATAAGATACTCACTAATAAATCCAAACATCTTTACCCAGAGAGTGGTGAGAATATGGAACTTGCTACCACGTGGAGTAGTTGAGACAAATAGCACAGCTGGATTTAAGGGGAAGCTGGATAACACATGGGGAAGAAAGGAATAAAATGTTATGCTGAAAGGGTGAGATGAGCAGGGGTTGGAGGAGGCCTATGTGGACCAGTTAGGTTGAATGGCCTGTCTCTGTGCTGTGCATTCAGATAACCAAAGACTGATACACCACAGAAGGGGCCACTTGGCCCATCATACCTATGCCAGCTCTTTGGTAGAATTATCCAATTAGTCCCAAATGCCCTGCTGCTTCCCCACAGTCTTGCAAATTATTTTCCTTCCAGTGTTTGTCCAGTCCCCTTTTCAAAATTAGGAATCTGTTCCCACCTTCCTTTCAAGCAGTGCATTCCAGATCATAGCATCGCGCTGTGTAAAAAAAAAACGTTTTGTCATGTTGCCTCTGGTTCTTTTATCAATTACCTTAAATCTGTGTCGTCTGCTTACCAGCCCTTCTGCAACTGGAAATATCCTTATTTACTCGATCTAAACCAATCATGATTTTGAACACCTCCATCAAATCTCTCTGTAAGCTTCCCTGCTGTAAGTAAGGAGAACAAACCCAGCTTCTCTTGTCCACATACCTGATGGGCCTCATCCTGGTTCTATGTAATTATAATTCACGATCTCAGGACATCTCAAAGTGCTTTCCAGCCAATGACGTATATTTGAAGCATAGTCACTGTTGTAATGTAGGAATGGTTTTGGTTGACCCTGGATACACATTCCAGCATCCGACCCAGGAAAGAGAGGAAAATTGGGAAAAACTAACCTGTGGAAACAGTATTTCAGTGAGCGAGTGGACAATCTCTAGGGAGACGGTGGAAGCAGATAGTATTAACATTCAAATACAAATTAGATAGATTTTCAGAAAGTAACAAATTGGGATACAGTATGGAAATAATTTGAGACATGATGTGTGAGGAATGTAGCGAGCTCAGGAGGAACAGGTGACTTTGACTTTGAATGGTTCCCAAAGCTCCCCACCACTGGGCGGTTCCCTCACCTCATGTCTGGGTCTGTTGTAGACTCGTTGATGGAGATTGGTCGCTGTGATTAGTCAACGACTCCATTATCGTTGTATTGCATGACTGTCAGAGTGGTAGAAGGTGAATTAGATGGGCCTTGGGTCTTTATTTGTCTGGCAATTCCCATGTTGCTAAGAAAGAAGTTGATTAACAGCAGCAGATGGGTGTAATGATGTCCTGGCTTGGCACTCTCCTGTTTATAAGGTAATGCATCTTGTAAGACACTTTACCTCATGATCCTACCTCTTTAACCTTTCGACCACCTTTAAGTTCTAAGAGTTTCGTTTTTGTTTTCAATCCCAGCAGGAACCCCGTCTCCACTCACTCACACCCGAGCTGAGAACAGCCCAATGGCTCCAACCCAGTGCCAGTGTTGTGTGGTCTGAAACACGGCTCGAGTGCTGGTCCAACATCTTCCCTATATCGTCTTTCTCTCCCGCTGTGCAAACTCTTCCAGAATGATACATGCTACCCTCCCGCTGCCCAGTGACAGTTGACATCAGCTGGGAGGTCAAAGGTCAACACCCCCAACCCGGAATCCAGATATTAAGTACTGTGAATGCCTTTGGATGGGGGAGAGGCTTTTGAACAGGCCGCCTGATGGATGCCTTTTACGTGATATGTATCATCAAACTCAAAAGCTCAGAAGAAGGCAGAACAGTTCTGCTCAGCATGGAACTGTCACTGAATGATTTAAGTTCTTAAGTACTGTAATGAGATAGAAAGTTGCAACTTTAAAGGGGGGGGGGGGGGGGAGGTGGTCAGACAGTCACATAATTTTTGCGGCATTCCTACCTTTTGTGGAACAGACTTAAAGGAGGCCAATGTATCAACAGCTTTTGTATTTATAGAGTGCCAAAATAGCCCAAAGTGCTTCACAGGACAAGAACTTGGTCAAACAGGTAGATTTTAAGGAGTCTCCTAAAGGAGGGACGGTAGAGAGGTGGAGAGGTTTAGGGATGGAATTCCAGAGCTTAAGGCCTAGGCAGATGAAGGCATGGCCGCCAATAGTGGAACGATTAAAACCAGGGACGTGCAAGAGGCCAGAATGGAGGAGGGCAAAGATATCAGAGGTTACGGAGATGGAAAGGGAGTGAGCTCATGGAAGGATTTGAAAACAAATGAGAGAATTTTAAAATTGAGGCGTCGCCAGACTGGGAGCCAAGGTAAAGTCACCGAGTATAGGGATGATGAGTGAATGGGACTCGCTGCAAGTTAGAATACAGGCAACATATTGGATGACATGTAGTGAAAGTTGGTTCAGTCACAGTCCAATTAAAGTGGCCACCTATTGGTTGTTATCGGGGATACATGGCACAAAGTGTACAGTTATGGAAAATGAACCACGAAGTGGTCCAGCTGCACATAGAATCACAGGAGGAGGCCATTCAGCCTGTGCCAGCTCTTTGAAAGATCGATCCAATTAGTCCCATTCCCCCTTCTCTTTCCCCATAGCCTGCAAATTCCCTTTTGAAAATTACTATTGAATCTGCTTCCAACTCCCTTTCGGGCAGCGCATTCCAGATCATAACAACTCGCTGCATTAAAATAAAACATTCTCCTCATCTACCCCTCTGGTTCTTTTGCCAATTATCTTAAATCCGTGTCCAGGGATTTCCGACCCTCCTGCCAGTTGAAACAGTTTCGCTTATCTACTTTATCAAAACTCCTCATGATTTTGAACACCGCTATTCGTATATTTTAAAATGCTGGTAGTTTTTTTAAAAAAACATCATTCTCAGGATGTGGGCCTGGCTAGCAAGTCCTGCGTAAATTGCCTATCCCAAGATGCCCTTGAGAAGGTGGTGGTGTGCATTCATGTATGTGGCCAGGTGAGTACAGGATCATGGTTGGCTCTGATAGCCTGCTGATACTCACTGTCAATAATCATTGTCAGTTGGGTAAAATATCAGAGATCGCAGTTAATTGTGGAACTGCATCTCAGTAAATGGTCAAGCCCCACTCAAGGACTTCAGCACAAAAATCAAGGCTGACACTCCCGTGCAGTACAGAGAGAGAGGGCTGCACTGTCCGAGGCGCCATCTTTCGGATGAGATGTTAAACCAATGTCTGCCCTCTCAGGTGAACGTTAAAGATCCCATTTCAATTTCAAAGACGAGCAGGAGAGTCCCCCTTTGTGTCCTGGGCCAATATTTAACCCTCAACCAACATCACCATTGTCATGTCATGGTCATTGTCACATTGCTGTTTGTGGGAGCTTGCTATGCGCAAATTGGCTGTTGGCTTTCCTACATTACAGCAGTGACTGCAAACACAAACCATTGGTTGTAAACCATTTTGGAACATTCCAAGGAGTTGATAAGGCATTTTATGAATTCAAGTCCTTGATTTTTGTAGATACGATTGCTAAAGATTGATCAGGGATTTGTTGGTGTTTGACGTCTGGATTGTGGCACCTGCACTCAAAATTTTTACACAATTAGTTAGATGAACAGAATGCATAAAATAGAAAGCAATTTGAAGACATAATAAAAGTGATTTCCTAAAGCACATCTCGGTCATCAAAACACCACGCAAAAAACTTCTTTCACTTCTGAATGGCTTTTTGGGCAAAAAATTTAAGGAATTGCACCCTCTTGTGGCAATCATTAGTAATTCAGATATTTTCACCCTTTCGATGCTAATCTTTATCTCTCACTTCTTTTAAACTTGAACTTACAGCACAGAAACAGGCCGTTTGGCCCAACTGGTCCATGCTGGTATTTATGCTCCACATGAGCCTCCTTCCACCTCTCTTCACCTAACCCTATCAGCATATCCTTCTGTTCCTTTCTCCCTGGTGGTTATTTTGCTTTCCCTTAAACGCTATTCGCCTCAACCACTCGGTGTGGTAGCGAGTTCTACATTGCCACCACTCTCTGGGTAAAGAAATTTCTTCTGAATTTCCTATTTGATTTATTAGTGACTACTTTATGGACCCTAGTTCTGGTCTCCCCCACAAGTGGAAACATATTTACTATGTCTACCCCTATCAAACTCCTTCATAATTTTAAAGACCTCTATTAGGTCACTCCTCAGTCTTCTCTTTTATAGTCAGGAGCAATAAGTGTGTGATTAAAAAAATCTTTAAAAATGTAACTCCGTTGCCAAACTCAAATTTTTTCTCCATTCCCTTGTCTCCTTAGGTGCTGACTCCTTGTCGAAGTCTGAATCTTCAGTTCATCTCATTCTGAGCAGGGTTACTATTGCAAGAACACACCATCAGCAGAGTTAACAAAAATGGAAAATACTGCAGATGCTGGAAATTTGACATAAAAACCAAAAATGCTGGAAATGGCAGATCTGGCAGTATCTGTGGAGACAGAAACAGAGTTAACATTTTACATTAACATTAGGGAAAGGCAACATAATGGTAATCCAGGGACATAAGTTCAAATCCCATTATGGCAGCTGGGGAAATAAAATTCAGTTAATAAATACATTTAGAATTTAAAAAAAATCTAGTCTCAGTAATGGTGACCATGAAATACTGGATTGTTGTAAAAATCCATTTGGTTCATTAATGGCCTTCAGAAAAGGAAATCTGTTGTCTTTACCTGGTCTGGGCTACATGTGACTCCTGACACACAGCAATGTGCTTGGCTCTTAATTGCCCTCTGAAATGGCCTAGCAAGCAAGCAGTTAATTAGAGATAGGTAATAAATGCTGGCCTTACCTGGGATGTCCACATGCTGTGAATGAATAAAAAGGCTGATGACTTTTTGTCAGTAGGGTAAAACTAGCCTGCCTCACTGGTATAAACCCAGCTCATGATCCCTATTAGATTTTTTTTGATTTAGAGATACAGCACTGAAACAGGCCCTTCGGCCCACCGAGTCTGTGCTGACCATTAACCACCCATTTATACTAATCCGACACTAATCCCATATTCCTACCACATCCCCACCTGTCCCTACATTCCCCTACCACCTACCTACACTAGGGGCAATTTATAATGGCCAATTTACCTATCAACCTGCAAGTCTTTCAGCTGTGGGAGGAAACCGGAGCACCCGGAGGAAACCCACGCAGACACAGGGAGAACTTGCAAACTCCACACAGGCAGTACCCAGAATTGAACCCGGGTCGCTGGAGCTGTGAGGCTGCGGTGCTAACCACTGTGCCACCTATTAGTGGGTGAGCAATCCAATGCTTGGTGAATCTTACTTTGCAATGACAGGAAGAGCTGTGATTGCTAGTATAGTCAGGCTTGCATAGGTGTATACTTGTCATGTGTGAAACTAGACACAGCAGTATCAACTGTGGCTCTGTGGTAGCACTCATGCCTCTAAATTGGGAGATTATGGGTTCTAGTCCCACTCCAGCACTTAAACACCAAAATCTAGGCTGACATTTCAGTACTGAGAGAGTACTGCCTTTCAGAGGAAACTCTAAATAGAGCCTCCACCTGCCTAGTCAGGTGGATGTAGAAGATCTTATGTCACTATTTCAAAAGAGCAGGGGAGTTATCCATGGTGTCCTCACCCAATATTTATCCCTCAAACAACATCACAAAAAAAAATTATATGTTCATTATCATATTGCTATTTGTGGGTGCTTGCTGTGTGAAAATTGGCTGCTACATTTCTTTTATTACAACAGTGACTACACTTCAAAAATACTTCATTGGCTGTAAGTGCTTTGGTACATCCTGTGGTTGTGCAAGTGCCATAGGAATGCAAGTCTTTGTTTTTCCTGACAGTTCTGGAAAACTGTCCACAAGTTCTAACAGGTTATTCAACCAAAGTGCAGGAGGGAAGCATCAAGGAGAAGCTAATCTGGAAGGTTACTGGGTTTGCAGATTTCACAGTAAATGGGCAAAATAGTAGAACACAATTCCCAAAACACCAGCGGGAAAAAATCCAGTCTTTAACCTAGTAAAACATCTCAAGGCGCTTTGCAGGAGCGTAATCAGATAAGAACCGACACTGAGCAAATGAAGACGATATTAGGACATGTAATCAAAAGTTTAGTCAAAGAGGTAGGTCTTAAGGAGCATCTCAAAGCCAAGTCTGATCCTCCTCTTATTCAATGAGCGTGGGGAACTTTCAACAGCAATTACTGGATCACAATCAGGAGCATGAACCCTGAATGGTCAATTCACCTCTCCCCCCACACTACCCCACCTCCCAGCTCCAAGGAACAATGGGAAACTGCTAGACCATAAGAACATAAGAAATAGGAGCAGGAGTAGGTCATTCAGCCCCTCAAGCCTGCCCCGCCATTCAATAAGATCATGGCTGATCTGCCCCAGACCTCAGCTCTCCTTTCGTGCCAGCTCCTCATAGCCCTCAACTCCCCGAGATTTCAAAAATCTATCCACCTCCTCTTTAAATATTTTCAGTGATCTAGCCTCCACAACTCTCTGGGGTAGAGAATTCCAGACATTCACTACCCTGAGAGAAGAAATTCCTTTGCATCTCAGTTTTAAATGAGTGTCCCCTTATTCTGTAACTATAGAGTCAAAAAGAAATACAGCACTGAAACAGGCCCTTCGGCCCACCAACAGCCACCCATTTATACTAATCTTACATTAACCCCATACTCCCTGCCACATCCCCACCTCCCCTCAAATATCCTACCACCTACCTACACTAGGGGCAATTTACAATGTCCAATTTACCTAGCAATCTGCAAGTCTTTGGCTGTGGGACGAAACTGGAGCACCCAACGGAAACCCACACGGTCACAGGGAGAACTTGCAAACTCTGCACAGACAATACCCAGAACCAAACCCGAGTCACTGGAGCTGTGAGGTTGCAGTGCTAATCACTGCGCCACTGTGCCACCCCTAAAACTATGTCCCCTAGTTCAAGATTCCCCCACTAGTGGAAACATCTTCTCAACATCTACCCTGTCAAGCCCCCTCAGAATCTTGTATGTTTCAATAAGATCACCCCTCTTTCTTCTAAACTCTAATGACTAAAGGCCTAACCTGTTTAGCCGTTCTTGATAAGTCAACCCCTTCATCCCAGGAATCAGCCTAGTGAATCTCTTTTGAACTGCCTCCAATGCCAGTATATCCTTTCTTAAATACAGGGACCAAAACTGTACACAGTGCTCCAGGTGCGGCCTCACCAACACCCTGTACAGTTGTAAAAAGACTTCCCTACTTTTAAACTCCAACCCCAGCATTAAAGGCCAAAATTCCATTTGCCTTCTTAATTACTTGCTGCACCTGCAAGCTAACTTTTTGTGTTTTATGCACAAGAACACCCAGATCCCTCTGTGCTGCACTTTTTGAAGACTCTCCCCATTTAAATAATAGTCTTCCTACCACTTCCTACCAAAGTGCATCACCTCACACTTTCTTACATTAAACCAGGTTTTTGCCCACCCACTCAACCTATCTATATCTCCTTGCAGATTCCTTATGTCCTCATCACAACATGCCCTCCCACCTACTTTTGTATCATCAGCAAATTTGGATATATTACACTCTGCCCCCTCCTCCAAGTCATTAATATAGACAGTAAATAATTGAGGCCCCAGGACCGATCCTTGTGGCACTCCACTAGTTACGTCTTTCCAACCTGAAAAAGACCCATTAATCCCGACTCTGTTTTCTGTGAGTTAACCAATCCTCAATCCATGCTAATACATTACCTCTAAGACTGTGAGCTCCTATCTTTTGTTATAACCTTTTATGTGGCACCTTATCAAATGCCTTCTGGAAATCTAAATACACTACATCTACTGGTTCCCCTTTATCAACTCTGCTTGTTATATCCTCAAAGAACTCTAGCAAATTTGTCAAACATAATTTCCCTTTCACAAAACCACGTTGACTCTGTTTGATTGCGCTAAGCTTTTCTAAATGTCCTGCTATTTCTTCCTTAATAATGGACCATTTTCCCAACAACCGATGTTAGGCTGACTGGCCAAAAGTTTCCTGCTTTTTGTCTTCCACCCTTCTTGAACAGGGGCGTCAGCTAGGACCCTCCTGGAATCCAATGCATTCTGGAATATTTCAACCAATGCCTCCACTATCTCTGCAGCCACTTCCTTTAAAACCCTTGGATGTAGGCCATCAGGTCCTGGCGACTTGTCTTCCTTTAGTACCATTAGTTTGTCGAATACTTTGTCCCTCATGATAGAGACTGTTACAAGATCTTTCCTCCCATTAGCTCCTTTCTTATCTGATATCTGTGGGATGTTTATAGTGTCTTCCACTGTGAAGACCGATGCAAAATATTGGTTTTAATTATCTGCCATTTCCCTGTTATCAATTCTCCAGTCGCATCCTACAAGGGTCCCACGCTCACTTTAGCTACTCTTTTTATATACCCATAGAAGCTCTTGCTGTTTGTTTTTATATTTCTTGCCAATTTACTTTCATAATCAATTTTCTCCCTCTTTATTAGCTTTTTAGTCATCCGCTGCAGGTTCTTAAAAAATTCCCAATCCTCTGGCCTACCACTAGTTTTCGCTGCTTTGTATGCCTTAGTTTTTGATTGGATACTCTCCTTGACCGCCTTTGTTAACCATGGGTGGTTCATCTTCTCATCGAGTCCTTCTTTTTGACCGGGATAAATTTTTGCTGAGTGTTATGAAATATCTGCTTAAATGTCTGCCAGTGCTCATCCACTGACCTTCCCCTTAGTCTATTTTCACAGTCTGCTTTAGACAACTCTTTCTTCATACCTCCGTAATTGCCCTTGTTTAAGTTGAAGACACTGGCTTGAGACTCGAGTTGCTCGCCCTCAAACTGACGCAGCATAACCCCAGGATTCAATATGGGATTTCTGGTCTATTTGGAATGTTGTATCATGGAGAGCAACATAGCTGGATCCAGTCCTCATCTGAGTTGGCAGCACTCTCACCTCTCTGAGTCACAAGGTTCCAGGTTTAAGTCCTGCTTCAGGGCTTAAGCACAAAAAACAAGCCTGACACTCCATTGAAGTACTGAGAGTGCTGCACAGTAGCAGCTGTCAAGTTTCAGATGAGATCTCAAACCAAGGCCTGTCTGCTCTGTCAGGTGAATGGAAAAGATCTCATGGCACTATTCTGAAGAAGAGCAGGGGAGTTCTCCCTGGTGTCCTGGCCAATATTTATCCCTCGATCAACATCACAAAAGCAGATTATTACATTGCCGTTGGTGGGATCTTGCTATGTGCAAATTGGCTGCTGCGTTTTCTACATTAAAATAGTGACTACACTTCAAAAGTTTTTCATTGGCTATAAAGCGCTTTGAGATGGTCGGTGGTCATGAAAAGCGCTATATAAATGCAAGTCTTTTTTAATCTGCGATCCACAGATGCAACATTTCCAGCAGGGATCACTGCATCAGTGAAGAAGCCTGACTTACTTCACACCAGGAAAAGGAAGGGAAGGAAGGTGAAAGAAGGGAAGGATAGGACAAAAGGAAGAGAGGGAAGGAAGGAAGAAGAGTGCCTGAGTCCATGACCTCAGGACCAAAGCACTTTAAAGTCAATGAAATATTTTTGAGGTATATTCACTGTTGTAATAGAGAAAACAAATGAATTAGAACCTCTAAGCTGACTTGAGCCACTGCAGCTGACAGTTTATCTGCTTCCCTTCTGTTGTCTCTGGGACCATACCTAGTTGTGACCTCCTGCCAGTCCTTTATGAATAACAGTCTGTACACAGCCACTGGAAATCATTGGTCTCTGGCCACCTCTTGGTAATTCACTGTGTGGCAAAATAACTTTGAGCCTTTACAAAAAAATTAATTATTTGGATGTGGGCAAGGCTGGCATTTATTGCCCATCCCTTGAGAAGGTGGCAGTGAGTCTTCTTCTCGAATCATTACAGTCCAACAGCGTTTAAGTAGGGTGTTCAAGGGTTTTGATCCAGTGGTAACACTGGGTTGCCTAAGAAATGATGGATACAAATACCAAGTCTGTTGCTCACCAATACCTCTCCTTGGCCAATGCCTGAGGCTGAACCAGACCGTCCTCAATCTTGGTGTCCTATTTGACCCTGAGACAAGCTAGTATCCACATTTCCAATCCTTCAACAAAATCGTCTACTTCCACCTCCATAACTTTGCAGTCTCCAGCCCTGTCTCAGCTTATCTACTGCTGAAACCCTCGTCCATGCCTTTGTTACTTCTAGACTTAACCATTCCAATGCTCTCCTGGTCAGCCTGCCATATTCCACCCTCCATAAAGTTGGTCTCATTAAAGAAAACTCTGCTCTTTCTATCCTAACTTGCATCAAGTTCCGTTCATCCATCACCCCCCCTGCTCGCTGACCTACATTGATTCCAGGTCCAGCAATGATTTAAAAATTCTCTTCTTGCTTGCTTTCAATCCCTCTATGGCCTTGCCTCTCCCAATTTCTGTAACCTCCTCCAGGCTCATCACATTTTTTCTGTGCTCCTCCAATTCTGACCTCTTAGCCATCACCAATTTTAATCGCACCACCATTGGCAGCTGTTCCATCAGCTGCCCAGGGTCCGAAGCTCTGGAATTCCCTCCCTCTACCTCTCCGTTTCTCTCTAATCCGTTAAGACCTTAAAAACTACCTCTTCAACCAAGATCTTGGTCACCTGCCCACATATCTCCCTCCTTATGTGGCTCAGTGTTAAATATTGTTGGATTATGCTCCTGTGAAGTGCCTTGAGATGTTTCACTATGTCAAAGGTGCTATATAAATGCAAGTTGTTGTCAAACCTGTCTTGTATAAAATAGCAATCCTTCTGGGGTGGCAAAAGTATTACTCCTCTAAAAACAATGAAAGAAAGAACAGATTCCTCCCTGCCATGGCCTAATGGGTAAAGGCACTGTGCAATACCACACTAAATCATACAGTAATCAGGACAGGTCCAATTCCAACTCTGAGCGGAGCTCATTGATCTCTGGTGTGGGCTCAGCTGCTATGCCCTCATAGATCAGACATGAAAAAAAGGATGCTGGACCAGATGCTGGAGAGCTCTTCACAGCTGTGAAACTACCAGGTCAAGAATCAGTGGCTGCATGATATAATCTTGGGTGGGAAAAATAATGTATTTTTCAAACTATTTAACCAAAACCCCCATACATATATGTAAAATGGTCTTGTTACTTTTCCTTCCAATTTTCTCCCCTTACTCACCACCCTCTGGTGAAGGTGACTGATGCTGGCTTTTTAACAACCAGTGGTAGTGGACTTGCAATTTTTAGCATTTGCAGTCGTACCAATGAACACAGCTGAAAGGATGCAGTTCATCTAAAAATACTTGCATTCATATAGCGCCTTTCACAACCTCAGCATGCTCCCAAGTGCTTTCCAGTCAATGAAGTACTTTTGAAGTATAGTCTCATCCTCTTTTGGATGAAATGTTTAGCTGAGGCCCTGTCTTTCCTCAGGTGGACATAATCGATCCCATGATTACTATTTCCAAGTACAGCAGTGGAGCTTTCCCCAGTGCCCTGGCCAATGATTACCCCTCAATAAACATTGCTAAAAAAAAATTATCTGGTCATTATCACATTGTGGTCTGTGGGATTTTGCTGTGTGCAAATTGTCTGCTGCGTTTCCTACATTACAACAGTGACTACACTTCACAAGTACATCATTGGCTGTAAAGTGCCCTAGGAAGTCATGAGAGGCGCTATATAAATGTCTTTTTTTTCTTTAATGCAGGAAATACAGCGGCCAATTTTCACAGAGTAACGTTCCACCAACAGCCATGAGATTATGACAGGATTATCTGTTTTAGTGAAGTTTGTTGAGGGATAAATATTAGTCAGCACACCTGAGGGAACTTCCCTGCTCTTCTTCGAAACTGCGTCATGGGATCTCTTATGTCCACCTGAGCGAGCAGAAGGGGCCGGGGTTTAACGCCTCATCTTAAGGACAGGACACAGGATAGTGCAGCACTCCCTCAGTACTGCACTGAGAGCATCAGACTAAATTTTGCACTCAGGTCTTGAACCCACAACTTTCTGACTCAGAGTGCTACCAACTGAACCATGCCTGACACCTAAACAGGGTCTTGTACTGTTTTCCAGCAAGCCCTGGTATCCTCTAGCAATCTATTTCAAATTGTTTTTCACAAAGCCCTTAACTATTGACTGGACTATTGCTAACTCTGGAAAACTATCATCTAGATTTTTTTTATTAACAAACTTAGGCAAGATTGAAGAGCAGGTAAGTAAGAAGTATTAGCTGGGTAATGTCTACAGCTTTTAAAATCCTACAGACTGTGTTTTAAGAGGTGTCAAGAGGAGAAGCATTTGGTATGTAACAGGTAGTGGATCTGAGGGAAACCTGCACTGTCAGAGATGCTATCTATCAGATGAGATGTTAAACTGAGGCCCCATCTGCCATCTCAGGTGGATGTGAAAGATTCCACAGCGCTATTTGAAGAGCAGAAGAAGTCTCCCTTGTCCTGCCCAATCTCTGGACCAACATCACTAAGTTTTTAATTGGTCATTGGTTGCATTGCTGTTTGTGTGCAAACTGACTGCCCCATTTCTCTACATTAAGGCAGCGATGAAACTTCAAAAGCAATTAATTGGTCGATGAGAACTTTGGGAGGTTGTGAAATACAGGTTCTTTCTTTACCACAAGGTAATTTAATGCTTTTGACAAAATAAATCTTAAAAAAAGAATAGAGGGGAGAAAAGGTGGACTTAGAGCATTGACGACAAAGCAATGAGTCTTTACAGCATAGATAGAACATTACACATATCAATCTCACTTTTCTTTCCATTTGAAGGCCACTCAGATTTTATTCCAGCACTGTGTTTACTGAAAGTCTTCTTTCCAAGTCCGCCTGAGTAAGCTTGGGTTCTTTCATGAATGAATTCTTTCCATTTACCTGTCAGCTTTGATGTCACGTTCCCCCTTTGATCTGCTATACACAAGGCTTTGCAAGAGAGATGGTCATGGAAACTTCAATGAGAAAAATAAACTGCCGAACAGATTGCTAATCACACGGCTGTTTACACTGACCTTTAGATCCAGTGGTAAACTGTAGGCTTAGGCTGTTAATCCATGTGTAGTGCTCTGTGGCTTTACGTTGTGAACGAGTATGAGAGAGCAGCTGGATGCTGAAGGCCCATTTAAGCATCAAAAATTCCAACAACTTAATCTTGTGAAGGCATTGCCTACTATAGTATGAAGTCTTACAGACTTGATAGTGCTTGGTCGAAGCTGTCTAACTTTGCTGGTGCAGCAGCTGAGTGCTGCCATTTGTCTTAGGGCACCTGGGCTAAGGAGGATACAAATCACTAGACGTACCCAATTTCTATCCAAAAAATTCACGCACGTCTATAAGATGAAAAGGAAATCATTTGCTGTGATACTGTCCATTCAGCCTACCTGGGCTATACTAGTATTTATGCTCCACACAAGCCTCCTCCCACCCTTCTTTAACTAGCTCAATGGTGCTCAAACTGGGGTTCGCAGACCCCTGGGGTTCCATTAAGATGTTCCAAAAAGTGCTTATGTGGGCAGTGGAGGCGGGAGCTGAGTGCAGCCATCACATGTGCAGGCTGCTGTCTCACCTAGGAGGGGAGCATGCATGGAGAAGTGCACGATCAGTATATTTTAAATCTGAAAATACTTTTGAAGTATTAAAACACTCTTCGCATGTAACACTTTCATTGAATATTATATTGTATTATAATTTAGATGGGCAGCCCATGATTGCTTATCCATTAGAAAAGGGGTCCTTCGACCAAGAGTTTGAGAACCACTGATCTAACCCAACCAGCATATCCTTCTATTTCCTTTCCTCCCTCATGTGCTTATCTAACTTCTCACTAAATGTACAGAGTGGCCTGCCAACACTCAATAGCTAGACACAGCATATTAAGACTGGCTTCCTTTTTCTTCCATTTTGGAGATAACTGTTACATGCCAACACAAGCCCCAATATGCCAGTCTGGCTCACATCTGTTGCACCATATCCTGCTGCCAGTTGGCAGCCATCTGGCTGCTTACTCTGGATTAATGAAGGCAAGATAAAAGATAAAAAGACAAAAAAAAATTGCACACATCAGTAAAGAAAATGTGATAGCCATGGGGAGTCAATTCTGTGACAAATTAAGGTCAGCGTAGTGCCTTGCCGCCAACTGACTTGAGGCTAACCAATCTGACTTTACATGGTTATGGGGAAAGAGCAAGGGGTGGAACAAATTGGATAGCTTTCAAAAAGCTGGCCTTGGTATGATGGGCTGAATGGCCTCCTTCCGTGCAGCTGTCAAGAATTGTTGGAGCTTGACACTCAGAAGTTCAGAAAATGGGAAGCCCAGAGCCAAGCAAGCAGAGACTAAATCCTTCTTCAATTACTATAGATCTTTATTAAAATGAAAATCTTAAAAATAATACCCTCTGGATAATCTTAAACCCTAATTTGGATGATCAGATTACACCTTGGGATTCATTTTGAAACACTCTGAACAAATAGATGAGCTTGCCTGGTGGCTCAGAGATTTTAATCAATGAGTAATTGAACCATACAGGCTAAAAAGGTATGAGGCTTGCTCCCTAATTTGTGCCGTTAGCCAGTCTCAATTTGGCAAGTGATGGGGTGGTTATGGCAGTCCTCAGTGTCCCAGGAACACAGGACAAATCAACCAGAAAGCAAAATTTTATACAAAAAAAGTTAACACCCCTCATCCAGCAAATATTGTTGGGAATGCATTGGGTTTTACCACCTTGTCTCCTCTTAACTGAAATTATTGACACTTGGTGGGTTACAGTCCCATAGATACTGAAGAAGTTCCCAGGTTTAATTTCTGGCCTGTGTAACAATAACTCATCTCTGATGAATAAGTGTACAACAACAAATTACTATGTTAAAGGCATTCTATAAGAGCAAAGCATCCCAAGGCACTTCAAAGGAGGATAATTTGGCAAAATCTGACAGTGAGCCACAGATATTAGGGATCGGTGACCAAAAGCTTAAGGAGTGACTTAAACGAGGAAAAAGAGAGACAGAGAGGTTTCGGGAGGGAATTTCAGAACTAAGGACACAAGAGGCCAAAATTGCAGGAAAGCAGGGATGTTGGAGGAGCTAGGGCTGGAGGTTAGAGATAGGGAGAGGTAAGGCCTTGGTGGGATTTGAAAACAGGAATAGAATTTTAAAACTGAAGCATTTGCAAGACAGAAGCCAACATGGGATGATGGGTGAGTGTGGGACTTGGTGCAAGTTAGGATAAAGCCAGCAGAGTTTTGGATGAGCTCAAATTTAGGAGGGTAGTAGGTGGGAGGCCTGCAAGGAGAACATTGGAATAGGTGGGGAGGCAGTGGCGTAGTGGTAATGTCACTAGACTAGTAACCCAGGCTAATGCTCTGCGGATATGGGTTTGAATCCTACCACAGCAGATGGTGGAATTTCAATTCAAATGATAAATCTGGAATTTTTTAAAAAAGCTAGTCCAGTGGTGATCATGAAACCATTGTCGATTGCTTGCCCCTTAGGGAAGGAAATCTGCCATCCTTACATGGTCTGGCCCACTTGTGACTCCAGACCCACAGCAATGCCCTCTGAAATGGCAGCAAGCCATTCAGTTGTATGAAACCGCAACAAAGTCTAAGAAAAGGAATGAAACTGGATGGACCACCCGGCATCGACCTAGGCACTGGAAACGACTATAGCAAACCCAGCCCTGTTGACCCTGCAAAGTCCTCCTTACTAACATCTGGGGGCCTGTGCCAAAATTGGGAGAGCTGTCCCACAGACTAGTCAAGCAACAGCCTGACATAGTCATATTCACAGAATCATACCTTGCAGACAATGTCCCAGATACCTCCATCCCCAGGTATATCCTGCTCCACGGGCAGGACAGACCAACCAGAGGTGGTGGCACAGTGGTATATAGTTGGGAGGGAGTTACCCTGGGAGTCCTCAACATTGACTCTGGACCCCATGAAGTCTCATGACATCAGATCAATCATGGGCAAGGAAACATCCTGCTGATTAACACCTACCGCTCCCCCCTTGGCTGATGAATCAGTGCTTCTCCATGTTGAACACCACTTGGAGGAAGCACTGAGAGTAGCAAGGGCACAAAATGTACTCTGGTGTACTCCAATGTCCATCACCAAGAGTGGCTTGGTAGCACCACTACTGACTGAGCTGGCCGAGTCCTAAAGGACATAGCTGCTAGATTGGTGGTGAGGGAACCAACAAAGGGAAAAACATACTTGACCTCACGCTCACCAATCTACCTGTGGCAGATGCATCTGTCCATGACAGTATTAGTAGGAGGGATCACCGCACAGTCCTTGTGGAGACCAAGTTCTGCCTTCACACTGAGGGTACCCACCATCGTGTTGTGTGGCACTACTTCTTCTTTGGCCTCCTTATCTCGAGAGACAATGGGTAAGAGCCTGGAGGTGGTCAGTGGTGTGTGGAGCAGCGCCTGGAGTGGCTATAAAGGCCAATTCTAGAGTGGCAGGCTCTTCCACAGGTGCTGCAGAAAAATTTGTTTGTCGGGGCTGTTACACAGTTGGCTCTCCCCTTGCGCTTTTGTCTTTTTTCCTGCCAACTGCTAAGTCTCTTCGACTCGCCACACTTTAGCCCTGCCTTTACGGCTGCCCGCCAGCTCTGGCGAGCGCTGGCAACTGACTCCCACGAATTGTGATCAATGTCACAGGACTTCATGTCGCGTTTGCAGACGTCTTTAAAGCCACTGTGCTAAATGGGATAGATTTCGAACAGATCTAGCAACTCAAAACGGGGCATCCATGAGGCGCTGTGAGCCATCAGCGGCAGCAGCAGAATTGTATTCAACTTTGGAAGATCCAATTCAAGAGTGAACTATACAGTAAATGGAAAAGTCCTGGGGAAAATTGATGTCCAGAGAGATTTGGGTGTTCAGGTCCACTGTTCCCTGAAGGTGGCAACGCAGGTAAATAGAGTGATCAAGAAGGCATACGGCATGCTTTCCTTCATCGGACGGGGCATTGAGTACAAGAGTTGGCAGGTCATGTTACAGTTGTATAGGACTTTGGTTCGGCCACATTTGGAATACTGCGTACAGTTCTGGTCGCCACATTATCAAAAGGATGTGGATGCTTTGGAGAGGGTGCAGAGGAGGTTCACCAGGATGTTGCCTGGTATGGAGGGCGCTAGCTATGAAGAGAGGTTGAGTAGATTAGGATTATTTTCATTAGAAAGACGGAGGTTGAGGGGGGACCTGATTGAGGTGTACAAAATCATGAGAGGTATAGACAGGGTGGATAGCAAGAGGCTTTTTCCCAGAGTGGGGGTTTCAATTACTAGAGGACACGAGTTCAAAGTGAAAGGGGAAATGTTTAGGGGGGATATGCGTGGAAAGTTCTTTACGCAGAGGGTGGTGGGCACCTGGAACGCATTGCCAGCGGAGGTGGTAGATGCGGGCACGATGGAGTCTTTTAAGATGTATCTAGACAGATACATGAATGGGCAGGAAGAAAAGAGATACAGAACCTTAGAAAATAGGCGACATGTTTAGAGAGGATCTGGATCGGCGCAGGCTTGGAGGGCCGAAGGGCCTGTTCCTGTGCTGTAATTATCTTTGTTCTTTGTTCTTTGTTCACAATCTGTAACCTCATAGCCCGGCATAGCCCCCACTCTATCATTACCATCAAGCCGTGGGACCAACCCTGGTTCAATGAAGAGTGCAGGAGGGCATGCCAGGAGCAACACCAGGTATACCTAAAAATGAGATGTCAGCCTGAAGAAGCTACTTGCATGCCAAATAGCGTAAGCAGCATTCAATAGACAGGGCTAAGTGATCCCACAACCATGGATTGGATCTAAGGTCTGCAGTCCTGCCACATCCAGTGATGAATAGTGGTGGGCAATTAAACAAGTGACAGAAGGAGGAAGCTCCACAAACATCCCCATCCTCAACGATGGAGGAGCCCAGCACATCAGTGCAAAAGGCATGGTTGGAGCATTTGCATTAATCTTCAGCCTGAAATGTTGAGTGGATGATCCATCTCGGCCTCCTCCTGGGTCCCCAGCATCACAGATGCCAGTCTTCGGCCAATCTGATTCACTCTACGTGATGTCAAGAAACAGCTGAAGGCACTGGATACTGCAAAGGCTATGGGGCCTGACAACATTCTGGTGATAGTACTGAAGGCTTGTGCTCCAGAACTTGCCGCGCCCCTTTCCAAGCTGTTCCAGTACAGCCACAACCCTGGCATCTACCCGGCAATGTGGAAAATTGCCCAGGTATGTTCTGTGCACAAAAAGCAGGACAAATACAACCTGGCCAATCAACGTCCTATCGGTCTACTCCCGATCATCAGCAAAGTGATGGAAGGGGTCGTCGATAGTGCTATCAAGCGGCACTTACTCAGCAATAACCTGCTCAGTGACGCTCAAAACTGCCAGGGCCACTCAGCTCCTGACCTCATTACAGCCTTGGTCCAAACATGGACAAAAGTGCTGAACTTCAGAGGTGAGGCGAGAGTGACTGCCCTTGACATCAAGGCAGCATTTGACCGAATATGGCATCAAGGAGCCCAAGTAAAAGTGGAGTCAATGGGAATTAGGTGAAAACTCTCTGCTGGTTGGCGTCATATCTAGCACAAAGGAAGATGGTTGTGGTTGTTGGAGAACAATCATTTCAGTCCCAAGACATTACTGCAGGAGTTCCTCAGAAGAGTGTCCTAGGCCCAACCATCTTCAGCTGCTTCATTAATGACCTTCCCTCCATCATAAGTTCGGAAGTGGGATGTTCGTTGATGATTGCACAATGTTCAGCACCATTCGCAACTCATCAGATACTGAAGCAGCCCGTGTCCAGATGCAGCAATACCTGGACAACATCCAAACTTAGGCTGATATGTGGCAAGTAACATTCGCGCCACACATGTGCCAGGCAATGACCATCTCCAACAAGAGAGAATCTAACTGTCTCCGCTTGACATTCAATGGCATTACCATCACTGAATCGCCAACTATCAACATCCTGGGGGTTACTATTGACCAGAAACTGAACTGAATCAGCCATATAAATACCGTGGCTACAAGAACAGGTCAGAGGCCAGGAATTCTTTGGCGGGCAGCTCACCTCCTAACTCCCCAATGCCTGTCCACCATCTACAAGGCACAAGTCAGGTGTGTGATGGAATACTCTCCACTTGCCTGGATGGGTGCAGCTCCAACAACTCAAGAAGCTCGACACCAACCAGGACAAAGCAGCCCACTTGATTGGCACCTCATCTACAAACATTCACTCCCTCCACCACCGACGCACAGTGGCAGCAGTGTGTACCATCTACAAGATGTACTGCAGCAATTCATCAAGGCTCCTTCAACAGCACCTGGACAAGGGTAGCACATGCATGGGAACACCACCATCTACAAGTTCCCCTCCAAGCCACACACCATCCTGACTTGGAACTATATCGCCATTCCTTCACTGTCATTGGGTCAAAATCCTGGAACTCCCTTCCTAACAGCACTGTGGGTGTACCTACACTGAAGGACTGCAGCAGTTCAAGAAAGCAGCTCACCACCACCTTCTCAAGGGTAATTAGGGATGGACAATAAATGCTTGCCTAGCCAGTGATGCCCAGTGGCAAAATTAGAGTACAAGAGAAAGCTGGCAAGAAATATAAAGACAGATAGTAAGAGTTTCTAGATTCAAAAAAGAGTTAACAAAGTGAGTGTTTGTCCTATAGAAAGTGAGTCTGGGGAATTAATATGGGAAAATAAGGATATGGCAGGTGAATTGAACAGATATTTTGCATCGGTCTTCACCATAGGGGATACAAATAACATCCCAGAATTAGCTGTAAATCAGGAAATGGAACAAAGGGAGGAACTCAAGAAAATTACAATCAGCAGGGAAGTGGTACTGAACAAATTGTTGGAGCTGCGGGCTAACAAGTCCCCGGACCCTGATGGACTTCATCATAGGGTCTTAAAAGTGGCTACTGAGATAGCTGATGCGTTAGTTTTAATTTTCCAAAATTCCCGAGATTCAGAGAAGGCTCCATTAGATTGGAAAATAGTGAATGTAACTCTTTTATTCAAAAAGGGAGACAGAAAGCAGGAAACTACAGGCCAGTTAGCTTAACATCTGTCATAGGGAAAATGTTAGAAGCTATTATTAAAGAAGTCATAGCAGGCAATTTAGACAACTTCATGGTAATCAGGCAGAGTCAACATAGTTTTGTGAAAGGGAAATGATGTTTAACCAATTTATTGGAGTTCTTTGAAGAAGTAACATGTGCTGTGGATAATGGGGAACCAGTGGATGCACTGTAGATTTCCAGAGGCATTTGATCAGGTGCCACATCAAAGGTTTTTGCGAAAAATAAAAGCTCATGGTGTAGGGGGTAACATTGGCATGGATAGAAGATTGGCTAGCTAACAGGATACAAAGTAGGCATAAATGGGTCATTTTCTGGTTGGCAAGATGTAATGAGTGGTGAGCCACAGGGATCTGTGCTGGGGCCTCAACTTTTTACAATTTATATAAATGACTTGGATGAAGGGACTGTAGGTATGGTTGCTAAATTAGCTGATGACACAAAGATAGGAAGAAAAGTAAGTTGTGAAGAGGACATAAGATGCTGAGAGGTGACCTGGTGAAAGTGGACTGGATACGGCTACTTGAAGGAAAATCAGTGGCAAACAGTAAGAGGCATTCAAAAGTGAGATTCTACAGGCACAGCGTAGGCATGTCCCCACAAAGATAAAGGGTGGTACTGCCAAATCTAGAGCCCCCTGGTTATCTAGCGGCTCACAGGGTAAGTTAAAGCAGAAAAAGAAAGCTTATGACGATCACAAAAATTTTAATACTTTAGAAAGCCTAGAGGAGTATAGAAAGTGCAGGGGTGAAGTAAAAAAGGAAATTAGAAATGCAAAGAGAGGACAAGAAAAATTATTGGCAGGTAAAATCAAGGAAAACCCAGAGATGTTTTATCAGTACATGAAGAGCAAGAGAATAACTAAGGAAAGGGTAGGGCCTATCAGAGATGTACAAAGTAACTTATGCGTGGATGCAGACATGGGCAGGGTTCTTAATGAGTTTTTTTGTCTCTGTCTTCACAAAGGAGAGGTTTGATGTAGACATTGTAGTTAAAGAGGAAGAGTATGAAATATTAGATATGATAAGCAAAATGAGAGAGGAAGTACTATAGGGTCTGACATCCTCGAAAGAGGATAAATCGCCAGGGCCAGATGGATTGCTTCCTAGGTTGTTAAAAGAAGCTAGTGAGGAAATAGCGGACACGCTGAGGATCATTTTCAAATCCTCACTGGATACAGGAGGTACCAGACGATTGGAGATCTGCAAACATTGTACCATTGTCTAAAAAGGGTGCGAGGGATAGGCCAAATAATTATAGGCCAGTCAGTCTGACCTCAATAGTGGGTAAATTGTTAGAGTCTATTCTGAGGGACAAGATAAACTGCCACTTAGAAAGGCACGGATTAATTAGGGATAGTCAGAATGGATTTGTTAAGGGAAGGTCATGTCTTACTAACTTGACTGAGTTTTTTTGAGGAAGTAACAAGAAGGATTGATGAGGGAAGTGCAGTGGATGTTGTATTTATGGATTTTAGTAAGGCATTTGACAAGGTCCCACATGGCAGACTGGTCAGTAAAATGAAAGCCCATGGGATACAGGAGAATGTTGCAGGTTGGATCCAGGAGTAGCTCAGGGACAGGAAACGAAGGGTAGTAGTCAATGGAGGTTTTTGTGAATGGAAAGCTGTTTCCAATGGTGTTCCATAGGGCTGTGTGGAGTCCCTTGCTGCTTGTGGTATATATTAATGATTTGGACTTAAATGTGGGAGGCATGATTGGAAAATTTGCTGATGACACCAAAATTGGCCATGTAGTTAATAATGAAGAGGACAGCCGTAGACTCCAGAAAGATATCAGTGGTTTGGTCGAGTGGGCGGAAAAGTGGCAAATGGAATTCAATCCAAGTAAGTGTGAGGTAATGCATTTGGGAAGGGTAAATAAAGCGAGGGATTACACAAACAGTATTGTGTACAGTTCTGGCCACCACATTTCAGAAAGGACATAATTGCTCTGGAAAGAGTACAGAGGAGATTTACAAGAATGTTGCCAGGGCTTGAAATTTACAGCCATGAGGAAAGATTGGAGAGGCTAGGGTCGGTTTCCTTAGAACAGAGAGGCTGAGGGGTGACTTAATAGAGGTGTACAAAATTATAAGGGGCCTAGATAGAGCAAACAGGAAGGACCTGCTTCCCCTAGTGGAGAGGTCAATTACCAGGGGGGTCACAGATTTAAGGTGATTGGTAGAAGGATTAGACGAGACAGGAGGAAAAACTTTTTCACCCAGAGGGTGTCTGGAATTCACTGCCAGGAACAGTGGTGGGGCAGGAACCCTCAATTCTTTTAAAAAGGTACCTGGACATGCACCTGAAGTGCTGTAACTGGCAAGGCTACGGACCAGGTGCTGCACAGTGGGATTAGATTGGGTGGCTATTTTTTTCTGCTGGCATGAACATGACGGGCTGAATGGCCTCCTTCTGTGCTGTAATTTTTCTTTTGGTTCTATAAAGCGGATACAAAAGGGATATAGATTGGTTAAGTCAGCGGGCAAAGATCTGGGGTATAATGTGGGAAAATGTGAAATCGTCTGTTTTGGCAGGAGTAATACAGAAGCATATTATCTAAATAGTGAGAGATTACAGAGCTCTGAGATGAAGAGGGATCTGGATGTCCTAGTGCATGAATCGCAAATGGTTAGTACGCAGGTACTGCAAGTAATTAGGAAAGCAAATAGAATGTTATAATTTATTGCAAGGGGAATTGAATACAAAAGTAGGGAGGTTATGCTTCAGTTATACATGACATTGGTGGAGTACTGTGTACCGTATTGGAGGCAGTTCAGAGAAGAATTACTAGACTATCACCTGGAATGGGCCAGCTGTCTTATGAGGAAAGGTTGGACAGGCTAGGCTTGTATCCGTTAGAGTTTAGAAGAGTAAAAGGTGACTCAATTGAAACATATAAGATTCGGAGGGGTCTTGGCAGGGTTGATGTGGAAAGGGAGTTTTCTCTTTTGGGAGAATCTAGAATTAGGGATGACTATTTAAAAATAAGGGGTTGCCCATTTGAGACAGAGATGAGGAGAATTTCTTTCTCTCAGAGGGTCATGACTCTTTGGAACTTTCTTCCTCAAAAGGTGGTGGAAGGAGAGTCTTTGAATATTTTTAAGGCAGTGGTAGATAGGTTCTTGATAAGCAAGGGGGTGAAAAGTTATTAGGGGTAGGTGGGAACGTGGTGTTGAGGTTACAATCAGATCAGCCATGATCTTATTGAATGGCGGAGCAGGTTCGAAGGCCGAGTGGCCTACTCCTGCTCCTAATTCGTAACTTTGTATCTAACAAATTAAAAAAAAAGTCAAGTTTGAAGGTAACAAAGACATGCATAAGGGTTTCAGCAGTAGATGGGCTGACATAGGGGCAGAGACAGGCAATGTTAGAGAGGTGTTAGTAAACAGTCTTGGTGATGGAGAAATTGTGGGTTTGGAAGCTCAGATAAGGATCCAACGGCTAAGCGAAATTGCAAACAGTATAAAGAACAAAGAACAAAGATAATTACAGCACAGGAACAGGCCCTTCGGCCCTCCAAGCCTGCGCCGATCCAGATCCTCTCTCTAAACATGTTGCCTATTTTCTAAGGTTCTGTATCTCTTTTCTTCCTGCCCATTCATGTATCTGTCTAGATACATCTTAAAAGACTCCATCGTGCCCGCATCTACCACCTCCGCTGGCAATGCGTTCCAGGTGCCCACCACCCTCTGCGTAAAGAACTTTCCACGCATATCCCCCCTAAACTTTTCCCCTTTCACTTTGAACTCGTGTCCTCTAGTAATTGAAACCCCCACTCTGGGAAAAAGCCTCTTGCTATCCACCCTGTCTATACCTCTCATGATTTTGTATGATTCAGCCTCAGTAGCCAGGGTGGGGTGCAGCAGGGTTGGAGTTGGTGGCTAGGGTACAGAGTTTGTGGTGATGACCAAAGACAAAGGCTTCCATCTTCCCAAAATTTAATAGGAGAAAATTTCTGCTCATCCAATATTCAAATATCTGACAAGCAGTGTGACAAATCAGAATCAAGGGAGGGGGTTCAGAGAAGTAGCGTAGTGCTACCATTGGCTTTAGCAAACCCTGCCCATAGGGCCAGATAGTCTGTTGCCATTGTGCCCTGACTCACAAATGAAGAAAGGCGTCCTACAAGGTACTAGAAACAGTGGAACTCTACCCAGACTCAAGTTCATGAGGACAGGAGAGGAGAAAAGGGGGATTGGGGTGGGTGACAGGGAGGGTGGTGAGAGGGATTTCTGAAAAGAAAACAACAGTCATTCATCTAAGTTTTCAATTTATTGTAAAATACAGATACACAAATGTATACAACGTCTAGACTGCAGAAATAAGCCAAATTAGGAGTTTTTGCAACACTGAACATAAAACGAACACAGAAATGTGACTTATTCCATTGCATTCACATACTACAAAAGGTAACTATTCTGACAAGGTTCTTTCATAATTAATGTAAAAAGTTACAAGATTAAACAAGTGTGGGAGGTTTTTCTCTCAATATTTTATAGTTCAGGGCCCAGTGGTACATTGAAGTACAAGACCTGTAAGGCGCAGCACATAAAAGAGATGGCCTGAACAACGAACTTGCTGGCTATTTAAAAGGAAAACATCAGTAACAACACCAATGATCACGGTCACTCACACCAGGAGCTGTTAATATGCACTGCTTATTGTCGTGAAGAGTTTTAAAAAAAAATAAGGACAAAAACGACAGAGCAAAAGACATTCTCCATAAGCTTTGCAAGTTGAAAACAAAGACTGTTCATTTTATTTCCAGTTGGGGGTGGGGAAGAGATAGAAGTGGAAGAGACACACCATAGCGCTTCTCCAAAGCAGCACTGTATGCAGGAAGTGGGAGAAGGCAAAATCTCATTTCAGTGATGTCAGCATAAATTAAATACAAATGACTACTATCAGCATACAACACTGATTGCTGGAGAAAGACGACTTTTTGGGTGTATGTGGACTTCCACTACTAGGATAGTACAACATTACTAGTAAGTTTTAATGTGCCTTTTACTCTCCTCCTCCAGGAATTTCTCTTTTATGCGTTTTCTATTGAAATTAAAACTCACAACAGCCTTACCACTTATTGCAAGTGAACATTTACCTTGTTGCAGCTAATTACTGAACAGCACCGCTAACTACTAAAGATCAGCAAAAGTTTATTCTAAGACCCCCCCCCCCATCAACACTCAAAATTAGAAATGATGTCTTGTCCAGAAACTGACATATTATACATCATTTGAACATTCATTCCTGTATCGCACCCAAATTGCCTTCATTTGAGCGCAAGCCTTGACAGTGCGTCAGAAACCTACCTGACTATGAAGCTCAACAACACCTGCTTTCAAACCTGCCCTCACCCTGCGTCCAGCAAGCTGCTGCTGGATAGCAAATGGAAGCAGGAGCCTTGACCAAACCTTTTTCTTCACTTAAGCTGGAGGAATCTTTTGCCTTAGCTGTGCTCAGCGAACCCGGCTAAGATTGAAAATCAAACGAGAGACCTTCTAGTCAGAGGTAGTCCTTTGACCTCTAAGCCAAGATTATACTCATATCACTTTATCTGAAACACCTTTGACAAGTACACACGATACAGGGTGTTACAAAAAAAACTTTCCACATTAGAAACTGGCTTAAGGAACTCTCAAATGGGTGAGTTTTTTAAAAATACAAATTAAAGGGTAGTATGAATAGCAAGCCTTTAACTGTAATTCAAAAGACTCAACATTAATTTTAAAGTATTTCACAGAAATAAATTTCTAACACAGTTAACAGGAAAGCAAGTGGCAGCAAAACTTAAATTGCATTAAAACCATCAGCTCATTTTAACAAGTGAATAGTTAATTAAGCTACACAATGACATGCCTTTAAACATTAAAATGCTGCTCCTTTCGCGCCAGTGTGTTAAAGTTAAGCATCTCACTAATGTAATTTTTTTTTACATAAATAGAAACAGGTCAAGTAATCAACTCAACACTATGCTGGAAAAATCCACTCAACCCTTTAAAAACTGGATTCAAAGAAGTTGGTGTACTGCATCATTAAATTCTCTAAGACTACTTACATTCATTAAATTCTCTAAGACTACCTACATGGAGCATGAGGACAGCTCCCTCCAATGGCCTAGTATAGAAGTGCACCATCCACTGCAGTGTTTGGTCCCAGGTTTAATATCTGTTCCATGCTGAGCTAATTTGATTTTCAGCTAGGCAACTGAAGCTGGGGTGGAAAAAGGAATCAGCCTGATTTCCTGTCCCCGACTGCCATCCAGGCAAATTATGTGCCAGTCAAGATGTCAAATGAGGGCAAGATTAGATTCAACTATGACGGTTGCATGGGATGCTGATGCTTGCTTCCCAGGTTCATGTGAGAAATATCTACACGGGGCCTCTGGAAAAATATCTGCACATGGACTCAGTACACCCACCTCCTCCAGTGTTCTCCTGTCTCTTTACTTTGGTCAGTTCCTCTTCCTGTAACAAGCTCTGATGAACAGCCACAGCCCAATGCATTAATCCTTTACAAATTAGCCCACAGCATTTGAGGTTTTTATTTGAAGTCAGTATTTATAGTTCCCCCCATCCCACCCCCCGTTTAAGGGATTGCTTAATCTAGAATAGGAAAATACTCCCTAAATTCTCTAGTTTACTAGTCAGCATTCCAATACTTTCCAGTGGGTTTGTCTCCAGTTAAGAATAATTGCAGCTACAAATGTACATCACTGCACAGCCCTAAATGGGAGATGCCACCAATACTCAATTTACCGTAACCAATATCCCCTTTCTGCTCCCAAGATGCTGACACATGCTGGAATGCAGTTCCACAGGCAGCAGCAAGCGCATCCCTCATCCAAGTGTTCATTTTTCACGGAGTGTAGCATTGACTGAATACAGGCAGGCAACAAGACTAGAAGGGGAGGGACCACAGCTGGAGTCCTTATGCTGCATTGACGCATATACTGCAGTTAGCAGATAGCAACAGTGAACAGAAATCCTGACACGATTTCACCTCCTCCACACCTTCCAATAATCCACAGGCACTGAAACTGACTGTAGTCTTAACTTGGCACAGACCAGGGATGGAACATAAGCTGTTATGTGGCGCTCAGTTGCACCCTGCTTTTAGTTCTACAACAGTCTTGAATACATACCCCAATCTTAAATTTTGCTTAAAAGTCTTTAACCCAGGAAGTGACATTGAGCATTTCCCCCAGTCATTTTAATCAAGCTTTCAGCAGGTGTGGTCACTTTCTCTTCAGCTCCAGTGTGTCGATTCAAGAAAAAGGCAAAAACTCCATCCAGTGTAAGCAGTGGATTCCACCTTTCCCTGAATGAGCCAGTTACCGCAAATCGCTGAACAACCAGCACATTAAAAAGGGGAATTAAACCCAAACTATGAAGTAATTCTGGTATTTTCTCAGTAATGTGGGACCTTGCTGCATGCAAAACTGCCAGATTCACCTCCAATGCAGTAATGCAATTTAGAAGAAACTAACTGTATTCTTAGATGCCTTGAAATGCAAGTCAGCACAATTTAAAACGCAAAATTTTATTTACCATTTCATTCTTTCAAATCATGAGTTGATGTCGTACTTGGGTTTCCTGGGTAACCATGATGCATCTTGCTGCACTTTATTGGTAAGTTCTGTCACTAAGACACTTACTGTAAAGCTCATCCCAAGCAAGAGCAGTTAAACCAACATCTAAAATTATTAGATGCTTTGATGGATCAGAAGGAAAAGTCTTAATTGAGGAAAGTGGCCTTTTCTCATACTCGACCATTTTTGGTGGAATATCAAATGTGTTGTTGGAATCATTATCCTTCAAGCCCAAAACACCAGCTGAATAAAGAAACTGGATTGTTACAGCGGTTAAATGAACATGTCCTTTTGTCTCCGAGACACAGATTTCAATTCATCTCAGAATAACGACAAAATATTTATTTTTCTGTCTTCCCTCCTCTTTTATAATCAGTGACTAATGCAGGGGTCAGGTCCACAGACATCAGCTGTACTAATGTTCCGAAGAAGGGTCGCTGACCCGAAACGTTAACTCTGCTTCTCTTTCCACAGATGCTGCCAGATCTGCTGAGTGATTCCAGCATTTCTTGTTTTTGTTTCAATGTTCTCACCCTGTTGGGCTCTGTTAGCAGGCTATTAAAATCCTGGAGATCATTCCATTCACACCCATGTCTCAGCAGGCATTACTGGATACAGGGGAGCCAGATTTTCACCCTCAGCTACGCCAGCGGAGACTGGGTCAATTATATTTCCATTTCTGTTGCCATGGTTGAGATTAACTAACTCAGCACAGGTCAGATCAGAAACTTTTCCCCATCTGTATATTTCAACACCACACCACACCACCAACCCAACCCACTGGTCTTTGCCTGGTGACTGCAAGCATCCTAAGTGCGATGATTATCAGCAGTTTCAACCCAATTCCTTAGTAAATAGAGGGCACAAATTGGCCATCTCAGAGCCCATCAGAATGGTTGGCCTGGGAAGTGGAAAAATTCAAGATTACTGTACTGGAAAGTGCTCCTTCAAAATTTGGAATAAGGGAGGTTGCTGCAGAAGCATCGAGAAAACTTTATTCTGCATCTATCAAAACCTATCATGGCTTTAAGAGTACCGGATGTTCAGGACAGTCTTTCAAAAGTAGGAAAAATGTTTTGCGTCTCAGTAGAGACATCTCTCACCTTTAGTCTTTACTTCCCCTAGCCCTAAAACATGTCAAGTAAATTTCTGAAACATTCCTCATCTTAATCAGGATGGTGGCTCCACCTGCTGTCAGTACACATGGACTAGGGTGGACTGAAGAAAAGTAAAACCAGTGTCTCAGAGAAAAAAAAGAACACGCTCCAATAATTACCAACATTCAGTTTCTTTACTAAGCTGGTGTCCAGTGTTTGCAGGATGGCTAGCCAAGGTTCCCACCCCAAGTTGCTATCCAGTGCTCCCTGCTGCTTGTGGGGGCATGCGTAGACATGGATGAAGACAAGATCAGGGTCAGCTGAGCTGGTTAACACTCCCTGTCTAGGCGCAGATTGGAGGAGTGGCCACTTGGCCTAGCAGTGAAAGGTGTCAAGCACAAAAGTACCTATATACCAGAAGAGTAGGGGGGAGAAAAAGAGAGAGAAATTTAAGTGGAAGATAATTTCTGAAACCATTCATGAATCTTGATTTCCAATTATCATCTAACGGCACGTGGTTGTCTCTGATCCCCATTTTCCTGGTAGTGTGGACTAGGAGGACAGGCACGACAGTCTCACTCACTACTATATCCACCACTGAATCTGATGCAGAGACAGGATGCATCAAGGAAAGCTGACTGAACCGAAGGCGTCCAATGAAAACTACTGCCGAACAGTTGGACCGAGGAAATATGGAAACACTTAATTAAAAATAAACTTTCATTAAATAAGCTTGACTGGTCACCAACGAATGCTGCATTACAGCCACATAGCCAGAAAGTTAATAGGCTCAATCGTTGATCTTATTGTCTCCATACTAGTTGAGAGGAGAGGGGAAAAGGAGAAGAGAGCACTAAAAAAAAAGAGCCAGAGTTTGCACTCCTGGTAAGTAGCAGGTACAGATGTTGCGTAATTCACTGTATGAGCTCGTACAAGTACCAGAGGAATGTCACACAACCATATTCCAGCATAAGTCAATGGCTTAAGGATAAGCAAATTCAACCTCCAGTACCAAATGTACCTAGAGGAGGATGTGGTGCTTGAACAATGTTGCTCATGAATAATGTTCAGTCACATATATATCTACCTCTGCATGACTTTTTTTAAACTTAATTTTTGCAATTTCAACAGAGGCTAAAGTTACATTTTTTTAAAAAAAGCTCAGTGCTCCTTTAAATAAGTATCATGGGCAGGCAAGTTTCACATGCGGACCTGTCTTTGGCAAGATTATCTTCCTGGGACAAAATAAAAAGCAAAAGAATGCTTAAATCAGAGGTAATCGGAGATGGGCGGGAAGACATCAATGGTGCTCAAAGGGAGGGGGTAATAAAATAATGAATGAAAATACATCAAAATTGTAATTTATTTCCCCCTTAGATGAACATCTTGGAGAACCCCATGCAGGTGTCTTCAAATTTAAACATGCCCAAACTGACTTGGTTACAGGTTTAGGTGTAGACTGTTACGAATATACCCAAAGTAGCATAATGAATCATTTTATTGTACAGCTACTTCAGAACTATTTACATTACTTACATTAGAAATGTTCATTTCTGAATTGCTTTCTTCTGAATTTTTAATTTCCAAAATCTTTATTCCCTCACCATTTACATCCTGATTGCACACACTCACATTGTCTACTTCCACTGTGCCTGCTTCTGGATGGTTCTGCAACTCCATTGCCTCTGGACGGTTCTCTAGCTCCACCGTGCCTGCCTGAGGACATTGTTCCAGCTCCTCGGCGCTCGAAATCGGATGGGGATCCAATTCCAGAGCACTTTCACCTGAATGGTGCTCTAATTCCACTGTGCTCAACTCTGGATGGCCCTCCAACACAGTATTAGACTCCAGATGGTGCTGTAACTCCACTGTGCTAGCTTCTGGATGATGCTGTAAGTCCACAGCACTAGGCTCCAGATGGTTCTGTATTTCTGTAGCAACAGCCTCCAGATGGTGCTGTATCTCTGTAGCAACAGGGTCTGGGTGGTGCTGGATTTCCATGGTGCCAAGCTCTGTATGGTGTTGTATCTCTGTAGCAACAGGTTCCGGATGGTGCTGTATCTCCACCTCACCAGGCTGCAGATGGTGTTGTATCTCTGTAGCAACAGGTTCCGGATGGTGCTGTATCTCCACCTCACCAGGCTGCAGATGGTGTTGTATCTCTGTAGCAACAGGCTCCTGATGGTGCTGTATCTCCACCTCATCAGGCTGCAGATGGTGTTGTAGATCTGTAGCAACAGGCTCCGCATGGTGCTGCATCTCCACCTCACCAGACTGCAGATGGTGTTGTATCTCTGTAGCAACAGGTTCCGCATGGTGCTGTATCTCCACCTCACCAGACTGCAGATGGTGTTGTATCTCTGTAGCAACAGGCTCCTGATGGTGATGTATCTCCACCTCACCAGGCTGCAGATGGTGTTGTATCTCTGTAACAACAGACTCCTGATGGTGCTGTATCTCCACCTCACCAGGCTGCAGATGGTGTTGTATTTCCGTAGCAACAGACTCCTGATGGTGCTGTATCTCCACCTCACCTGGCTGCAGATGGTGTTGCATCTCTGTAGCAACAGACTCCTGATGGTGCTGTATCCCTGCCTCATCAGGCTCCAGATGGTGGTGATGAAATTCTATGGCACTGGGCTGCGAATGTTGCTGTAACTCTGTGGCACTCTGTTCAGGACAATGATCAACCTCCATAGTGCTCTCTTCTATACAGTGGCTCAACTCCATATCACTTGTCTCTGGCTGTAGTTCCACAGTACTTTCCTCCAGATGGTGCTGCAGTGTCATAGCACCCTCCTGTACATGGTGCTGCAACTCCACAGTGCTGGTCTCCAACTGTGGCTGGAGCTCCACTGCTCTCACCTCAATAACTTCGCCTTCTGTATGGTGCTGCAATTCTACACCATTCACTTCTGAGTGATGTTGTAATTCTACACCATTCACTTCTGGATGGTGGATCACCTCCACCACTCTTCCCTCTATGTGGTGCTGCAGTTCCACACTGCTTTCTACAGGCTGCTGGCTGACCTCAGCCTCTTCTGGATGGTGTTGCAATTCCACACTGGGCTCGGCCGAATGCTGGGTCACAATCATGGTGCTTCTCACTGGAAACTGTTGCAGCTCTAAATCACTCCCCACAGTATGCTCGGTCACTTCTATGATAGTCTTGTCTGGATTTTGACAGACCTCCATAAGACTTCCCGCTGACTGGTGATGCAATACCACTCTGCTCCCCACTGTGTGGCTCGCCACCTCCATGCAGTCACCATCTACTTCATACACTGTTCGAGTACCTGTATTCAAATTATTTATCTCCATACTGCTTCCATCATGATTGTTTACATTCACATTATCTGAATCAGTCACATGGGGCAGCTGCATTTTCTCTGGGTACAGCTTAGCATAGGTATCGACCATCATGTCATAGTCATGCTTTGCATCATAATTGATATGGATCAGTGCCAGACTGCTCGTCCTCTCCTCGACCGGAGTGACTTTCAAATATGCTTTGAGTCGTTTCCGTCCTATTTCACACTTATCAGTTTCAAGCTTAATAATAGGCAGGTTGGAGACAATTTTAAGCAAAGTGTATACATTTGGAAAGAACTTGATGTCAGGATGGCGCAGCGTATCAAAAATCGTGCTAGGAAGTTCGACATCTCTGCTTCGATGCTTCCATTTTATCTTCCAACAGTGAAGTTCTGCAGAAAGGGTATCTGGATTTGGGAGATCGTCTTTATATAAATCAGCCATGTTTTCCTCCCCAGTGTTATATTTCAGCTGTGCCATGACGGAAGGCACCAATGACAGGCACTTGAGGGCCTTTAACTGCTGCTCAGAGAACATGTCTTTGATTTCCAATATAATGTGGTCCAGAAATGGTGCAGTGATTGCTTCTTTGTAGTAATTTTCAGGAGTCTCCTCAGAAACCTCTTCACTTTGAGGTTGCCTGCGGCACCTCCATGGCAACTTTACTTCAATCCCCATTTTAAATGACAAATTGGTGGCTTCCTCTAACCAGAACTCATGATACACGTCAATATTGTCCCTCATTTCATTTAACGAGTGCAGAACTGCAGTCAAAGTGCTCGAGGCAAAATAGGTGTCCGATGCTTGACCCTGGAGATTTTTGCCAAAGGCTCTTGTGTACGAGAGGACGTTCTTCAGGACCATAAGAGAGACAACTATTTCAAAATCTCTCATGGTTGAGGACAGCATGCTAGCCTGGGTTGCTATCTCAGCGTTCCACCTACCACATGTATCATAGCTGATCTCATCCAAACAGGTCACCAGTATTTCATAAAGATCTGCCAAGATCTCAAAAGTATCATGTCTTTCATACCAATTGATTTGAAAAAGTTTTTTCAGCTCCTTCGCCTTTTCCTCATTTGTTTGATAGATGCTGTCAATGCCAACATCAAAAACCTTCTGGAGCTGAGGTGACAAACTAAAAAACGATACAATGTTCTCCATCAAGCTCAATACCATGTTAATACCAAAAATCAGGCTGGACTTTGCTATCCATATGTTTAGGGGGTAGGAGGAACACGGGGTACACAGTGCCTTTGGGCACTGCTGTAAAATGCTTGCCACAACAACTCGCTTTTTGTAAGACATTGTCCCTGAGCCATTATACGCTTGTCCGCGACAGTAATACATGTTCAGACCCCACTTTTCTGTAAGCGTCTCGTGGATCCGACTCGCCAAGAACTCTCCATCAAGCTCACATGGTATGAACCCAACAAACTCTTGCCTCAGACAGTCAGAGTCATCGACAAACCTAATCAGCAGGGACACGTGGTCGATGCCTGCTACACTGATCACTTCATCAGTCACAATTGAGAAGAAGTTGCTGTCACGGACTTCTCGGAGTACCTCCTCCCGTATGCACATCTCACTGATGTCTAACAGGTCTTTCTGCAAGTTCTTTGGACAGTACACTGCATTCACAGCAGTCGTCTCAAACCTTTTCCTAAGAATTTCATCACCTGCATTCATTCTGAACTCTAGCAGCGCTTGAATGTTGTCAGGAGTATTGCACAAATTACTCAAGTTTTCAGTAGCAGATCCGCCCAATGGAACATTTTGCCTCCCCAACAGCAGTACAGTTTCAAATAAAACTTTGAGAAACTCTTTGTTCCCTTTCTCTTCAGGTGTCAAGTTCAAAGATTCGTCCAGGAGAGCAGATTCCTCAAGGCTTTCTGTGGCTCCTTCCAGGTCTGTTTTGTCTAGTTCATCGATTGCCTCCTGCTTACACTGCAGACCTCTCAAGACATCACAGTCGGCTTAAAATATAAAAAAAAAGTTTATGAGGCTATTGTAAAACATTAATATCACACATTAATATAAACCTAAAAGTAAAAAAGTTGACTCTACAAACTTCGAAGAATGACACTATGCTAGAAGTAGATTCTAACACAAGGGCCAGATACTCATCCAATTGACATCACTGCCCCTGGTCAGGAAATCAGTTTTTAAAAAATAAAATCTATACATAATTATAAATAATTGGAAGCAAGAAAGCTATAATTCAAAAATCTCAAGAAATGTTGACCAGTTACCAACCCAATTAAATTACTAGTTTGCCTCACTTTTGTCACCTTTAATTTCTAATCTCAAAAAATGAGAATAAAATTAACAATGGCTGAAAGTAGCGCTGAAATAAATACTGATTGAAAACTGAGTGGCCATTATTATTCCATCACTGTACAATTTCACAATTCGAAAGGCATGGGAGGAGAAAACTGCAAGGGAATTTCCAGATTTATGGTGATGCAGCATTTAAGGTCAGTAAGCACTGACATATGTCCTAAATAAACGAAAAAGGATTAGAACAAAGAACAGTACAGCACAGGAACAGGCCATTCGGCCCTCCAAACCTGCGCCTATCATGATGCCTGCCTGCCTAAACTAAAACCTTCTGCACTTCCGGGGTCCGTATCCCTCTATTCCCATCCTATTCATGAATTTATCAAGATGCCTCTTAAACGTCGCTATCGTACCTGCTTCCACCACCTCCCCCGGCAGCAAGTTCCAGGCACTCACCACCCTCTGTGTAAAGAACTTGCCTCACACATCCCCTCTAAACTTTGCCCCTCTCACCTTAAACCTATGTCCCCTAGTAACTGACTCTTCCACCCTGGGAAAAAGCTTCTGACTATCTACTCTGTCCATGCCTCTCATAACTTTGTAAACCTCTATCATGTCGCCCCTCCACCTCCGTCGTTCCAGTGAAAACAATCCGAGTTTATCCAACCTCTCCTCATAGCTAATGCCCTCCAGACCAGGCAACATCCAGGTAAACCTCTTCTGTACCCTCTCCAAAGCCTCCACGTCCTTCTGGTAGTGTGGCGACCAGAACTGCACGCAATATTCTAAGTGTGGCCTAACTAAAGTTCTGTACAGCTGCAGCATGACTGGCCAATTTTTATACTCTATGCCCCAACCGATGAAGGCAAGCATGCCGTTTGCCTTCTTGACTACCTTATCCACCTGCGTCGCCACTTTCAGTGACCTGTGGACCTGTACGCCCAGATCTCTCTGCCTGTCAATACTCCTAAGGGTTCTGCCATTTACTGTATACTTCCCACCTGCATTAGACCTTCCAAAATGCATTACCTCACATTTGTCCGGATTAAACTCCATCTGCCATTTCTCCGCTCAAGTCTCCAACCGATCTATATCCTGCTGCATCCTCTGACAATCCTCATCACGATCCGCAACTCCACCAACCTTTGTGTCGTCCGCAAACTTACTAATCAGACCAGCTACATTTTCCTCCAAATCATTTATAAACTACAAACAGCAAAGGTCCCAACACTGATCCCTGCGGAACACCACTAGTCACATCCCTCCATTCAGAAAAGCACCCTTCCACTGCTACCCTCTGTCTTCTTTGACAGAGCCAGTTCTGTATCCATCTTGCCAGCTCCCTTCTGATCCCGTCTGACTTCACCTTTTGTACCAGTCTGCCATGAGGGACCTTGTCAAAGGCTTTACTGAAGTCCATATAGATAACATCCACTGCCCTCCCTTCATCAATCATCTTTGTCACTTCCTCAAAAAACTCAATCAAATTAGTGAGACACGACCTCCCCTTCACTAAACCATGCTGCCTCTCGCTAATAAGTTTGTTTGTTTCCAAATGGGAGTAAATCCTGTCCCGAAGAATCCTCTCTAATAATTTCCCTACCACTGACGTAAGGCTCACCGGCCTATAATTTCCTGGATTATCCTTGCTACCCTTCATAAACAAAAGGAACATTGGCTATTCTCCAGTCCTCTAGGACCTCACCTGTAGCCAATGAGGAAGCAAAGATTTCTGACAAGGCCCCGGCAATTTCTTCCCTTGTCTCCCTCAGTATTCTGGGGTAGATCCCATCAGGCCCTGGGGACTTATCTACTTTAATGCTTTGCAAGACACCCAACACCTCCGCCTTTTTGAGAATGAGATGACTGAGACTATCTACACTCCCTTCCCTAGGCTCATCATCCATCAAGTCCTTCTCCTTGGTGAATACTGATGCAAAGTACTCATTTAGTACCTCGCCCATTTCCTCTGGCTCCACACATAGATTCCCTTCTCTGTCCTTGAGTGGGCCAACCCTTTCCCTAGTTACCCTCTTGCTCTTTATATACGTATAAAAAGCCTTGGGATTTTCCTTAATCCTGTTTGCCAATGACTTTTCATGAACCCTTTTAGCCCTCCTGACTCCTTACTTAAGTTCCTTCCTATTGTCTTTATATTCTCAAGGGATTCGTCTGTTCCTAGCCTTCCAGCCCTTACGAATGCTTCCTTTTTCTTTTTGCCGAGGCCCACAATATCCCGCGTTATCCAAGGTTCCCGAAACTTGCCAAACTTATCCTTCTTCCTCACAGGAACGTGCTGGTCCTGGATTCTAATCAACTGACGTTTGAAAGACTCCCACATGTCAGATGTTGATTTACCCTCAAACAGCCGCCCCCAATCTAAATTCTTCAGTTCCTGCCTAATATTATAATTAGCCTTCCCCCAATTTAGCACCTTCACCCGAGGACTACTCATCCTTATCCACAAGTACCTTAAAACTTATGGAATTATGGTCACTGTTCCCGAAATGCTCCCCTACTGAAACTTCGACCACCTGGCCGGGCTCATTCCCCAATACCAGGTACACTGCGGCCCCATCCCTAGTTGGACTATCTACATATTGTTTCAAGAGGCCCTCCTGGATGCTCCTTACAAATTCTGCCCCATCTAAGCCCCTAGTACTAAGTTGGTTCCAGTCAATATAGGGGAAGTTAAAATCACCCACCACTACAACCCTGTTACCTTTACATCTTTCCAAAATCTGTCTACATATCTGCGCCTCTACCTCCCGCTGGCTGTTGGGAGGCCTGTAGAAAACCCCCAACATCGTGACGGCACCCTTCCTATTCCTGTGCTCCACCTATATTGCCTCGCTGCACGACCCCTCCGAGGTGTCCTCCCCCAGTACAGCTGCGATATTCTCCTTAACAAGTAATGCAACTCCCCCACCCCTTTTACATCCCCCTCTTTCCCGCCTGAAGCTTCTAAATCCTGGAACATTTAGCTGCCAATCCTGTCCTTCCCTCAACCAAGTTTCTGTAATAGCAACAACATCATAGTTCCAAGTACTAATCCAAGCTCTAAGTTCATCTGCCTTACCTGTTATACTTCTCGAATCGAAACAAATGCACTCAGACCACCAGTCCTGCTGTGCTCCGCAACATCTCCCTGCCTGCTCTTCCTCTTACTGGCCTTATTTACTCGTTCCCCCTCATTTATTTCACTTGCTGTCCTACTGCTCTGGTTCCCACCCCCCTGCCACACTAGTTTAAACCCTCCCGAGTGACGCTAGCAAACCTCACAGCCAGGATATTTGTGCCCCTCCAGTTTAGATGCAACCCGTTCTTCTTGTACAGGTCCCATCTGTCCCTGAAGAGATCCCAATGGTCCAGATATATGAAACCCTCCCTTCTACACCAGCTGTTCAGCTGCACTATCTTCCTATTTGTAGCCTCACTGGCACGCGGCACAGGGAGTAATCCCGCGATTACAACCCTAGCGGTCCAGTCTTTTAACTTTCTACCTAACTCCCCCTGCAGGACCTCATCACTCTACCTGCCTATGTCATTGGTACCGATGTGTACCACAACCTCTGGCTGTTCACCCTCCCCCTTCAGAATGCCCCCTGTCCATTCAGAGACATCCTTGACCCTGGCACCAGGGAAGCAACATACCATCCTGGAGTCTCTTTCACGTCCACAGAGCGCCTATCTGTGCCCCTGACGTTAGAGTCCCCTATAACTATTGCTCTTCTGCGCTTTGTCCCTTCCTGCTGAACAGTGCCAGCCGTGGTGCCACTGCTCTGGCTGCTGCTGTTTTCCTCTGATAGGCCATCCCCCCCAACAGTATCTAAAACGGTATACTTGTAAGAGAGGGGGATAGCCACAGGGGATTCCTGCACTGACTGCCTGCCCCTTCTAGCAGTCACCCAACTATCTGCCTGCTCCTTGGGTGTAACCACTTCTCTAAAACTCCTGTCTATGACGCTTTCTGCCACCTGCATGCTCCTAAGTGCATCAAGTTGCCGCTCCAACCGATCCATGCGGTCTGTGAGGAGCTGCAACTGGGTACACTTCATGCAGGTGTAGTCGTCCGGAACGCTGGAAGCGTCACGGACCTCCCACATCTCTCAGGTGAAGCACTTCACCCCTCTAACTTACATTTCTAGCACTAATTAATTAATTTAAAATAAATACTTACCATTATCACTGAATCGGGGTATACTAGGTACTCGAGCATGGTAAATATACATTATGAGAAAGCAATTGGACTAGAGCGACAATGGTGAGTGTATCAGCTTCAGACTGCTGGAAATAACAACCATGGCATTTACTGAGTGCTTAGACTCTTTGGTCATTTATATTTCTAGTTGGTACATTTTCAGCAATTATTCAAATGTGAATATGGAAAAGTTAAATCTGGAAATTACTTTAAACTGTTAGTGAGAAACAATGAATTGAAGGTTTAAACAAGTAAAAGGCATATTTAGGACGGATATCAGGAAATCTTTACAATGAATGAATACTCAGAAAAGAATAATGGAAGCCTGAATCCTAGCATCATTTAAGAATCACATTAAGCAATGCACCAAGGCTCCTTAGACAGCATCTTCCAAAGCCGCGACCTCTACCAACTAGAAGGACAAGGGCAGAAAATGTATGGGAACACCAGCACCTGCAAGTTCCCCTCCAAGTCACACACCATCCTGACTTGGAACTATATCGCCGTTCCTTCACTGTCGCTGGGTCAAAATCCTGGAACTCCCTTCCTAACAGCACTGTGGGTACATCTACTCCAAATGGACTGCAGCGGTTCAAGAAGGCAGCTCACCACCAGCTTCTCAAGGGCAATTAAGGATGGGCAATAAATGCTGGCCTAGCCAGCGACGCCCACATCCCTGAATGAATTTTTTAAAAAACATGGCTGTTGCAATGGGGAAGAGTTTAAGGTTGTTTTGGAGGACGCACCAAATGACCTCTCTCATCTGTTATTATCTTGTTTGAGCTGCTGCTTACAAACATCAACATCCAATAGGTTCAGGTTAATTGGAAATGCACTAAGGGGATATTGCGGATAGATGGTCCAAAGGTCTTGCCTCAAAATGTTGTGTTACTATTATGGAAAACAACAGAATGGTATCTAACCCAGAGAAAAGCTTGGAGGTGTCTACACGTTAAAAACATTTCCCCTGATGTCCTAGTTATTAAACAGCCACCAAGTATGAAGCAATGTAAATTTCTCAAGTCCTTCTCGCTTCCCTTAGCATCTATACCCAGCAACTCTCAGCTGGTGATTTCAATCTGAACTTCAACACCCTTTGCTCTTCTCCTCAAAATTCACTCCACCTTTCAAGGGCAACAGATGCATAGGAACACCACCTGCAAAGTCCATACATGTCACACACCATCCTGGCTTAGAACTATATCACTGTTCCTTCACTGTCGCTGGGTATAAATCCTGGAACTTCTTCCCTAAAAGCACTATGGGTATACCTATACCACATGGACTGCAGTGGTTCAAGGTAGCTCACCACCACTTTCTCAAGGGCAATAAATGCTGGCCTTGCCAGCGAAACTCACATCCCAAGAACAAATTTTTTAAAAAGCTCCCCATTGTAGGCTGCCCACTCAATCCCGTAATCGCTCATGGTCACTCCGCACACAGTCTCTTGACAAGGATTTCTCTGATGTACGAACTAGGAGCAGGAGTAGGCCACTCAGCCCCTCAAGCCTGCTCCGCCATTCAATAAATTCATGGCTGAACTGATTACTCCACATTCCCACCTACCCCTGATAACCTTTCACCCGCTTGCTTATCAAGAATCTATCTACCTCTGCCTTAAAAATATTCAAAGACTCTGCTTCCATTGCATTTTCAGAAAGAGAGTTCCAAAGACTCACGACATTCAGAGAAATGTTTTTCCTCATCTCTGTCTTATATGGACGACCCCTAGTTCTAAATTCTCCCACAAGAGGAAACATCCTTTCCATATCAGCCCTGTCAAGACCCCTCAGAATCTCTTATGTTTCAATCATGTTGCCTCTTACTCTTCTAAACTCCAGCAGATACAAGTCTAGCTTGTCCAACCTTTCCTCATAAGACAACCCTCCCATTCCAGGTATCAGTCTAGTAAACTTTTTCTGAACTGCCTCCAACGTATTTACATCCTTCCTTAAATACGGAGACTAATACTGTACACAGTACTCTAGATGTGGTCTCACCAACGCCCTGTATAACTGAAGCATAGCCTCCTTACTTTTGTATTTAATTCCCATTGCGATAAACGATAACATTCTATTAGCTTTCCTAATTACTTCCTGTAACTGCAAACTAACCTTCTGCGATTCATGCACTAGGACACCCAGATCCCCCTGCATCTCAGAGCTCTGCAATCTCTCACCATTTAGATGATATGCTTCTTTTTTATTCTTCCTGCCAAAGTGGACAATTTCACATTTTCCTACATTCTTCTCCATTTGCCAGCTCACTTAACCCTTTGTAGCCTCCTGACATCCTCTTCACAACTTACTTTCCTACCTATCTTTGTGTCATCAGCAAACTTAGCAACCATTCGGTCCCCTCATCCAAGTCATTTATATAAATTGTAAAACGTTGAGGCCCCAGCAATGATCCCTGTGGCACACCACTCGTTACACAGGCGGCGCAGTGGTTAGCACCACAGCCTCACAGCTCCAGGTACCCGGGTTCGATTCCGGTTCATGCCTGTGTGGAGTTTGCAAGTTCTCCCTGTGTCTGCGTGGGTTTTCTCCGGGTGCTCCAGTTTCCTCCCACAAGCCAAAAGACTTGCAGGTTGATAGGTAAATTGGCCATTATAAATTGTCACTAGTATAGGTAGGTGGTAGGGAAATATAGGGACAGGTGGGGATGTTTGGTAGGAATATGGGATTAGTGTAGGATTAGTATAAATGGGTGGTTGGTGTTCGGCACAGACTCGGTGGGCCGAAGGGCCTGTTTCAGTGCTGTATCTCTAATCTTGCCAACCAGAAAATGACCCATTTATGCCTACTCTCTGGTTCCTGTTAGCCAATCTTCTATCCATGCCAATATGTTATCCCCTACACAATGAGCTTTTATTTTCGCAATAATCTTTGATGTGGCACCTTATCAAATGCCTTCTGGAAATCTATGTACAATACATCCACCTGTTCCCCTTCACCCACAGCACGTTACTGCCTCAAAGAACTCCAATAAATTGGTTAAACATAATTTCCCTGCCACAAAACCATGTTGACTCTGTCTGATTACCTTGAATTTTTCTAAGTGCCCTGCTATAACGTCTTTAATAACAGCTTCTAACATTTTCCCCATGACCCCCATGACAGATGCTAAGCTAACTGGCCTACAATTTCCTGTTTTGTGTCTCCCTCCCTTTTGAATAAAGGAGTTACATTCGCTATTTTCCAATCTAATGGAACTTTCCTGAATCTAGGGAATTTTGGAAAATTAAAACCAACTCATCAACTATCTCAGTAGCCACTTCTTTTAAGACTCTAGGATGAGGTCCATCAAGATCCGTGAACTTGTCAGCCCACAGCTCCAACAATTTGTTCAGTACCACTTCCCTGGTGATTGTAATTTTTTTGAGTTCCTCCCTCCCTTCCATCTCCTGATTTACAGCCTGTTCTGGGATGTCACTTGCATCCTATATAGTGAAGATCGATGCAAAATACCTGTTCAATTTGTCTGCCATCTCCTCATTATTATTAATTCCCTAGACTCACTTTCTACAGCACCAATGCTCACTTTGTTAACTCTTTTAAATCTCTACAGAAACTCTTACTGTCTTTATATTTCTAGCGAGCTTTCTCTCGTATTCCAATTTTACCTTCCTTATCAATTGTTTAGTCAATCTTGGCTGTTTTTTATATTCTGTCCAATCTTCTGACCAGCTACCCATCTTTGTGTAATTATATGCTTTTTATGTTTGATACTAACTACCTTTAACTTTTTTTTTTAAGTTAACCTCAGATGGTAGTTACTCCCCTTGGAATTTTTCTTTCTCATTGGAATGTATCTATTCTATGCATTCTGAAATATCCCCTTAAATGTCTGCCACTGCATCTCTGTTGACCTATCCTTTAACCTAACTTTCCAGTTCCTCACCTCCCTTACCCTCCTCCAATCCCACTTTCACCATCGACACATAAAATTCTCCGTTCAGCTTACTTACACCCACACTACCCCCCAGATCCCTCAGTTTTGACCCTGTCCTTGTCATGACAACACTGCAGCTGCCAGCTTGCTAAACTGCTGCTCATCCCTACCTACAGTGATCTTATCCCCAGCAAAACAATCACCATCTTCCATTCCAAGTTGGCAGATTCCAAACTTAAGCGTATGTAACACACAACTATCCTAGTTCTTGATCAATAGACCAAGCTTAGCCTGTCAAGCGCTCTCCCACCACCAAAATCAAAGCCATACATGACCTTTTGAGGGCGGCACAGTGGCGCAGTGGTTAGCACTGCAGCCTCACAGCTCCAGGGACCCGGGTTCGATTCCGGGTACTGCCTGTGTGGAGTTTGCAAGTTCTCCCTGTGTCTGCGTGGGTTTTCTCCGGGTGCTCCAGTTTCCTCCCACAAGCCAAAAGACTTGCAGGTTGATAGGTAAATTGGCCATTATAAATTGTCACTAGTATAGGTAGGTGGTAGGGAAATATAGGGACAGGTGGGGATGTTTGGTAGGAATATGGGATTAGTGTAGGATTAGTATAAATGGGTGGTTGATGTTCGGCACAGACTCGGTGGGCCGAAGGGCCTGTTTCAGTGCTGTATCTCTAATCTAATCTAATCTAATCTACATCTACTTAGTTTTTCACTCCTCTTGATCCAGGACCTAAATTCCCCCATCTCACCCTCCGCCATGTCCCTCATTCACTCCAGCCCTAAGCTCTAGTTCTCTACAGTTTCACTTCTGCCCTCTCCAAGCTTATCTCATTCATGAAACCTACCTCCTGTTCTCTTGATTCTCTCTCCTAACCAACCACCTCCCCTTCCTGGCCCTCAAGCTAGCTGGTATCATCAATGCTTTCCTCTCTGGCAATATCTTCTTTTCAAAACTGCTATTATCGCTCTCTGCTCAAAAAAACTCAACTCTTCCACTAGTGCCCAGTAGCCCACATCTCAACTTCCCTTCCTTCTTATTTATTGCTTTGGAATGTTCCAAGGTTGTGAAAGGAGCATTTTTATTTTCTTTGCAACTTTCAATTAGTCCTCCTATTCGCTTCTTTTCTGGCTTGGCATCCTAGTTCTATATTCTTATAAAGGACATACTCTGAAAGGCATTATATAAATGCACATTGTTATAGTTCAGCTACTCATCATCATAACTAGCTGAGCAATCAGGATGCATTTTCGAAAACATGGAAAAGCTAACTATTTTACAAATGTTTTCAATGCTGAAATAACTTCCTTTGATTTCAAACTTAAATATCCAGTTAATTTGCCTACCACAAAAAATACTAGCCCCAGAACATAGATGATCTGTACACATATTTCCTGGGTCGCATGCTTTCATTGTGTAATGGAGCTACTTACTTCTTGGTGCCTTCACCCTCAACAGATCTTCCTCAGTCTATAACAAGAAGGGAGAAAAGGAAAAGACTTTACACTATCTTAACATATCAAAAGGTACACAAAATGAGATACCACACAAGTGACGATCATCGTTGTGAATTGTATAAAGGCAATATCTTACCAATTCTTTTATCCTCTTGTGCTTTCTGTGTTTGCCTTCGGGTTTATTGAGATGACTTGTTAAGTCAAACAAAGTTGGCACTGCATTATCCTTAAGGACTGTTCTGTAAGGGCTCTGGAAACAAGTTAATGGTTTTAAATAACACTAGATGATTTATTGTTGATGTCAAATGCTTTTCTAAAACAAAAATCTTTTAGTTCTCCCATCTACAATTTCTCCATTGCTCTCTCATAAGTTCTAACAGACCTCTAATTCTTCAGTCAGTTCCTCATGTTTAAGCCAGACAATGAGCACTACAAGCGATTTGACAGTTACAGACATCAGAGTCCACCAATTACAATAATGCCTGGCCACAATGAGTAAAGCAATTAGGACGTTGGGATGAATTAAGAGGCTAATATTCAGCCGAAATAGTAAACTAATTCTGCTACTTTATAAATCTCAGTTCTAGACAGTTTAATAAGAATATTGCACCTCTCGAGCTGATACAGATGACAGCAACCAGACTGACTGACGGGATACAGGAACCAAATTATTTTTATTTAGAGATACAGCACTGAAACAGGCCCTTCGGCCCACCAAGTCTGTGCCGACCATCAAACACCCATTTTATACTAATCCTACATTAATCCCATATTCCCTACCACATCCCCACAATTCTCCTACCACCTACCTAGACTGGGGGCAATTTACAATGGCCAATTTACCTATCAACCTGCAAGTCTTTGGCTGTGGGAGGAAACCGGAGCACCCGGCGGAAACCCACGCGGTCACAGGGAGAACTTACAAACTCCACACAGACAGTACCCAGAATTGAACCCGGGTCGCTGGAGCTGTGAGGCTGCGGTGCTAGCCACTGCGCCGCCCAAGCGTGATTATGCAAATTGGTCTGTTGTCACTGGAAAAAGGAAGCTTGAGGGGTGTTATGATTTCTGATTTTAAGATTTTATAGGAAATAGATAATGTAGACCAGGACAGGCTGCTTTATTTTATCTGGGTCAGTAAAAGGAAAAGGCATGGCATGCAAATTTAAAACAAATCCACAGAAACAATATTTCAGTGAGCGCAAAATCAATCTAATGAACTGGCTCCTTAGAGAGACTGGGCATGCAGAAAGTGCCGATTCATTCAAATGCAAATTGGATTGATATTTTTCAGTATAATATTTTGGAATATGGTACATGAGTAATTTGAGACATGATGATAGGTGTGACATGCTTGGGAGGAACAGGTGACCTTGCTCCTACAGTTTCCAAAGCTCTCCACCACTGGAGGTTTTCCTCAGCTCATGTCTGGGCCTGTTGTAAACTAACTGACAGAAACTGATTGCTATGACTAAGTCATTAACTCCATTATCACCTTCATGACACTACCAGGCCAGTGGAAGACAAATAAGACAGACATCGGTCTTTTTCATCCAACAATTGCTACATATATTCATTATCAGGAACCTGTCCTCTGCAGGCAAAAAGGAACATGTCAAGGCGTTGCACCTTTTTTTTTTTGAATTAAACAAAGCTTGGGGGACATAAGTTTCCTGGTGCATTCTCCATGGCAACGCCTTGACCAGAGTCAACTTGCCAAACAATCAGCACCTTTTTCCTCATGCAGTATAAACTATTGCTCCCTTTGAAATTTGGCATTCTTGCGCCTGTCCTGATGAGTGCAAGACAGAAGCTTCGACAACATGTCTCTTTTCTTCAGCAACACTCAAGTTCTGTACTACCAAACAACTAATTGCTATGGTCCTAATTGTGAATGTCTGAGGAAAACTAGCACTAAACCTTCCAGCAGGGATTATAGTATTTCAATCACAGGCAAGAAAGAACGTTGATCAATTTTTCTCCTCATGCGTCCTGAAATTATGAGGCCAACTGTAGAATTCCTATGGCTGGCTTGCCCAAATTGGCACAAGCTAAGAACTGAACCAGAACTAGCTATATTGTATGGCTTAGTTCTGCACTTAGCAGTAAGTTTGGCCGCTAAGCCATTGGGAGAATATTTCAGTTTTTATAATCACAACCAACTTAGCTCTATGCTCAGCGAAAGGTGATACAACATTTCCCCCCCCAAAAAAGTTGGTCATTTCCCCCCCCCAAAAAAGTTGGTCACTGAAACAAGGAAACAGAACTAGTCTGAAAACAAATTCTAGCAGTTTCAAGAATTTCTATATTACATGTTGATGAAAAGGCCATAAAATTTGAAAAGTCTCCATTTAAAAAAAATTTATTCCCCACCTCGCTCGACTTTAGTGCCTTTACGACCCCCCCTCACTTCAGTACTTCTCCTTCAATTTTGTTTCCCCCATTCTGTTCCATTTTTGTTAAATCAGTTCACTTCCTTTCCATTTGTCATTTTGCCTGCTTGTCTCTGCAACCGTGGGCAAGAAGTGGCAGTAGCACCTGCACTGAAATTAGCACACAGATTATAAAAAACAGCATCAGTGGTCACTGTGTCAGAGGATATTGGGAAGGGATGTTAGGTTTTATTAGGTAAATGCACGAAAGAGTGTAGAACAAAGGTGGATAAATGGAGTTGAAGTACAAATCAGCCACAATCTAAATGAATGGTGAGCAGGCTTGAGGGGTGAACGGCCTACCCCTAGAGCAGTACAGCCAGGAACATGAGATGCATGCCAATCAAGTGCATCACTGCCAAGAAGGTCTGCAGTACAGTCTGATTTTTTTTTTAAATTTCTGTAACCTTACAGAGGAGTCTTTTCTGCTGGAAGATCAAATAGTCAAGCTACAAACTTGATTAGATTTAGAAGCAGGTTGGGATTTGGGCATCTAGATTAGTTTTACACAATTGTTGGGATTTGGGCATCTAGATTAGTTTTACACAATTATTCCAACTATTCGTTATTATTGTGAACAGTTTAGTTTAGAGATACAGCACTGAAACAGGCCCTTCGACCTACCGCGTCTGTGCCGACCATCAACCACCCATTTATACTAATCCTACACTAATTCCATATTCCTACCACATCCCCACCTGTCCCTATATTTCTCTACCACCTACCTATACTAGGGGCAATTTATAATGGCCAATTAACCTATCAACCAGCAAGTCTTTGGCATGTGGGAGGAAACCGGAGCGCCCGGAGGAAACCCACGCAGACATAGGGAGAACTTGCAAACTCCACACAGGCAGTACCCAGAATTGAACCCGGGTCGCTGGAGCTGTGAGGCTGCGGTGCTAACCACTGCGCCGCCCTGTGTCATAGTATTGTCATAGTATAAGCTGGAAAAATTCCAACTTACGTTTGTGCATATCAAGGATTGTTCGAAGTGTCTCGCACATAGTCTGTATTGCTTGTGAAGCTGTTCAGCAGACCTGTTCTCCAAGTCTGCTCGCCGACAATTCTCTACCCACTTCTGACACCTGCAATAACACAAGAAAAACAATGATTTTTAATACCCAATATCTGATAAAGCATTTTGCAGTTCAGTCTCCTTAATTGACAATAAATGTGCACATTGAGTACATTTTCTTTGTAGGATATTAAATGTAATTTTTTTTTCAAACAACTGTCCCTGTACATGCCAAAGAACAAAGAACATTACAGCACAGGAACAGGCCCTTCGGCCCTCCAAGCCTGCGCCGATCCAGATCCTCTATCTAAACATGTCGCCTATTTTCTAAGGGTCTGTATCTCTTTGCTTCCTGCCCATTCATGTAACCGTCTAGATACATCTTAAAAGACGCTATCGTGCCCGCGTCTACCACCTCCGCTGGCAACGCGTTCCAGGCACCCACCACCCTCTGCGTAAAGAACTTTCCACGCATATCCCCCCTAAACTTTTCCCCTCTCACTTTGAACTCGAGACCCCTAGTAATTGAATTGGGAAAAAGCTTCTTGCTATCCACCCTGTCTATACCTCTCATGATTTTGTACACCTCAATCAGGTCCCCCCTCAACCTCCGTCTTTCTAATGAAAATAATCCTAATCTACTCAACCTCTCTTCATAGCTAGCGCCCTCCATACCAGGCAACATCCTGGTGAACCTCCTCTGCACCCTCTCCAAAGCATCTACATCCTTTTGGTAATGTGACGACCAGAACTGCACGCAGTATTCCAAATGTGGCCGAACCAAAGTCTTTACAACTGTAACATGACCTGCCAACTCTTGTACTCAATACCCCGTCCGATGAAGGAAAGCATGCCGTATGCCTTCTTGACCACTCTATTGACCTGCGTTGCCACCTTCAGGGAACAATGGACCTGAACACCCAAATCTCTCTGTACATCAATTTTCCCCAGGACTTTTCCATTTACTGTATAGATCACTCTTAAATTAGATCTTCCAAAATGCATCACCTCGCATTTGCCCTGATTGAACTCCATCTGCCATTTCTCTGCCCAACTCTCCAATCTATCTATATTCTGCTGTATTCTCTGACAGTCCCCATCACTATCTGCTACTCCACCAATCTTAGTGTCGTCTGCAAACCTGCTAATCAGACCACCTATACTTTCCTCCAAATCATTTATGTATATCACAAACAACAGTGGTCCCAGCACGGATCCCTGTGGAACACCACTGGTCACACGTCTCCATTTTGAGAAACTCCCTTCCACTGCTACTCTCTGTCTCCTGTTGCCCAGCCAGTTCTTTATCCATCTCGCTAGTACACCCTGGACCCCATGCGACTTCACTTTCTCCATCAGCCTACCATGGGGAACCTTATCAAACGCCTTACTGAAGTCCATGTATATGACATCTACAGCCCTTCCCTCATCAATCAACTTTGTCACTTCCTCAAAGAATTCTATTAAGTTGGTAAGACATGACCTTCCCTGCACAAAACCATGTTGCCCATCACTGATAAGCCCATTTTCTTCCAAATGGGAATAGATCCTATCCCTCAGAAAACCACAAGAGGCATGGCTTCAGCCCTAGATGACAGTAATCTAGACCTAGTTAAAGTCTGAAACTTTTGCTGCTTATCGCAAGGTTCCCTTCTCTCTTTCCCTCCCCACAGTAGGAGGTTGCAACCTTCCCCATGATATATATACACAATTAAGACACCTTACGATATATGCAATCCAAAACAAATGTCAATTCTTGTCTGCTTGCACTCCTGTGGTTTCCTCCATTAAAAGTGCTAGATAAATTTTAATTTTTGCTGTTGGCCTCTACCTAAATTGGGAATACCAAGCAGTTTAGGACATCATCTTGGAGAAAAAACTTGATACTCTTCCCTCATTTCTCCCCCCCACTCCCGCACAGCAGTACGGCTGACCTAACAGGAGTTGAAAATGGAGCACAGAAGAGGAAACAAGCCAGAAAGTGTGACTCGCTTAAAGAGAGGCAACGACAGTGACTCGCACCAATGACTGACAGGTAAAACTTGCCCCACTGCCAACAAGATCCTAATTACATTGACCTAATAGAACACAGGGAGCTATCAAGAACTTTTACTCTATCAGAGATACTCATCCTAAAGCACTTTTATGTAATAAGAATGCAGCAGATGGCGAGAGACCTCCCTTGGCTGCACTTCACAGCATCAACAAGCCTAGCTGCCTTATCTCAAAAGCTGAATTATAGATTCACATTTTCTAGTCGAGGCAGTGGAGTTGATTTTAGTAAACAGAGAATCACCCTATATGTTTTCCGGCCACGGGATTTGGTACAAAAGTGAAACCCAGCGTGCCAAAGGAGACACTCACCCAGCTCCAAATCTAGAAGCAGTATCGCTCCCAAAAAGCAGGGTCACCATTGAAATGCAAGTTTTTGTATTACAACAATGCACTGCTCCTAAGCACACTTTATGGAGAAATAAATACATACTTATGTTCTTATATATATATATATATATACACACACACACAAAAAACATAATGTAAAAATATTTTGTGCTGGAAGTGCAAGAGGTCTATGGGCAAACAGCAAAGGAATGGGGCTAATTGGATAGCTCTGTGCTACTAGAGAGTAGTTAGAATGTGTAATTCAGTACCAAATGGAGTAATTGAGGCAAACAGCATAACCGCATTTAAGGGGAATGAAACAGAAATGCTGGAAATACTCAGTACATTTGGCAGCATCAATGGAGAAACAACAGTTAATGTTTCAGCATGATGACCTTTTGTCAGAACTGGGAAATGTTAGAGATGTTACAGGTTTTAAGCAAATACACAAGCAAGGAAAGAGAACAAAGAGGGAAGATCTTTGATAGGGCGGAAGGCACGAGAGATTAAATGATAAAGGGGGTAGTAATGGGACAAGTGAAGAAATAAAAAGATGTATCTTGAGGTGCAAATGGGAAAAGCAGAAATCATTACTAATATCTGCCATCCAAAAACAAAAATAAACCCAAAAATGGAGGCAGAAATTATAATTTGAAATCTTTCAACTTAATGTTGAGTTTGGAAGGTGGCAAAATGAAGTGCTGTTCCTCAAGCTTACATTGAGCTTCACTGAAACAGTGTTGGAGGTGGAGGACAGAGTAGGAGTGGAGCAGAAAATTGAAATGACAGGCAGCTGGAAGCTTGAGGCAACACTTGCAGGCTGAATGGAAGTGTTCCACAAATTTGAGTTTGGTTTCCCCAGTGTGCAGAAGACTGCATCGTGTGTAATGAGCACAGTACATTAAATTGAAAGAGTACATTTAAATCACTGTTTCACCTGGAAGTAGTATTTGGGGCCCTGGGGAGTAAGAAGGGAGGAGGTAAAAGGCCAGGTGTTGCAACTCCTGTGCTTGCACAGGAAGGTGTTGTGGGCAGGGGAGGGGGTGTTGGGGATAATTAAGGAGTGGACCAGGGTGTCATGGAGAGAACGGTCCCTACAGAATGCTAAAAAGGGAAGGGGAGGGGAAGACATGTTTGGGAGTGGCATCACGCTGGAAGTAACGGAAAATCATACCTTGAATGTGGAGGCTGGTACAGAGAGAGAGAGGCGAGGACAAAGGGAACCATATAGTGGTTCTGGGGTTTGGTGGGGGTGCGGGGTAACAGGGAAGCGAGGGCATAAGTGCTGGTGGTGGGACGAACACAGTTGAGGGTCCTATCAACCACAGTGGGGGGAATCCTCCGTAGAGGAAAATAATGTAGCAGAAGCTCTGGTAAAGTGTTGCATTGTCAGAACAGATACCACGGAGACTGAGAAACCGGGAGAACAAAAGTGAGCCCGTCCAGGATGCTGGGGGTGAGGAACTGCAGCCAAGTAGCAGGAGTCAGTGCGCTTTACAGTGAACAATGGGGGGGGAGGGGGGGGGGGAGGAGAGGAAGAGAAGCTGAATAAACTTGAGGGAGAAAGGATATGTTGATAGGGTGAAATGAAGAAAGGTGGGAGAAGGTTCGTGTAGTGCATGAACATAGGATGGAGCAGTGGGGTCTGTTTGATATACATTCTGATACACAATATGGGGGGGAGGGATTGTTGGTTCTGCGCATGCGCCCTTCCTGCCGCCCACCCTGGACGGCAAGGCCTAGCGACGGAAAGTGGAAACACAAGCCCGAGATAAATTTTGAAGCAACATCCCCACTCGCACAGCTAAAACCCGTTACCAGCTGCCGAATAATGCTCATGATCCCTGAACTAGCCACTGCATATTTTTGTTAAAAAAGATTTAAATAGGAGAATGCTTTTATTTAAAATTAAACTATATTTATAAATGGTCAGTCCTCACCTCTCGGGGTCTCTGGGGAACCTGAAGAAAGGTAGGTCTGGATAGTTGGTGCTCCCCCTGCTACAGTTCGGAGCCGCGCAGAAATTCGGCATTTTTCTACAGTTTTTATTATTATTCCTTGTCCTTTTGATTTAAAGACAGGAGTTTTCCCCCAAAAAGGCAACGATGCCTGTCCTTTCGCCGCGTTGCTCTGCTACAGATGCTGACTGGGAGCTCAAGCTGCTCCTCCGCTATACCACAATGCGCAGCGCCAACGCGCCAAAATGTATACAGATTATTGCAATTTATCAGCTTCAAGCTGTCACTGCACTGACATTCAGAAGGCTGCAGGCAATGGCAACTGCAATGCCACCAAGAGATTCAAAATGTCTTATCATCAAAGATGTTCCAAATTATTTCCAATTTTAAAATTAATTCTGTAACGACCAGTGATTTGAGGGGTAGGGAAAACCGCTACTTTTGTTTTAGGAGGTGATAATGAAAATTCACAACGCATCAACCCAACTGTATTTAAAAGATTTTGCTGTGAAAAATATATTTTCAATTGGACTCAACTTTCATCCCATTTAATACATTTATTTTAATTGGCGTTTTATAAAGCTGTAGAATGTTAAAGGTCAGACATGGCATCTCTCAATTACTGTAAACAGTGACTACACTTCAAAAGTACTTCATTGGCTGTAAAGCACTTTGGGATGTTCCGATAGTGTGAAAAGCACTATATAAATGCAAGTTCTTTTCTTTCTTTATAGAAATCTTTTTCATAGATCAAGCCTACCTATTTGCCAAATGGTTCATTAATGTCCTTCGGAGAAGGGAACCTACCACACCTACCCTACCCATGATTTTAGCGCAATACTAAAAGTCCTCTTAAAAATGAATTGAGGTAACATGTTCTCCTGAATTACAATAGTGGGTGTCACACCTGTTTGCCTGAAGGGGCTGAATTTTTTTAAATCATAGTACCTCGCTCAAATAACTGGTGCAATAGTGCTGCCTGTTAGGTTGTAGTGAAGATAAGAGCACACAAAGGCGGTCAATAAAGGTGATTGAGAAATTACAAGGAAAGGTTAAGGAAGCTGGGCCTCTTGGGAAAGGAGAAATTTTAATGATATAATTGAAGTTTTCAGGTCTAACTAGTGAACTGAAAAAACGACCCAAGAAAATTGTTCCAATATGATTAAAGATTAGAGGAGCATAAAAGGATATCAGGGATTGCTTTTCCCAAAGGGCAAAAGGATTGTGGAATTAGCTGGTAAGAGCAATGAAGTAAACAACATTAATGGGTTCACAAGAGAACTGTTGACACTTCTGGAGAGAGGGGGATTGAAGGGGTATGGTGAGAAGGCAAGTTGGTAGGCTTAATCTATGAAAAAGGTATCTAAAGAAAGAAAAAGAACTTGCATTTATATTGTGCTTTTCACAACGTCAGAATATCCCAAAGCACTTTACAGCCAATGAGGTACTTTTGAGAAACACAACAGCCAACTTGCACATAGCAAGCTCCCACGAACAGCAATGTGATACAAAAGGTGGTAGAAGCCTGGAGTTCTCCTGCCAACAGCAACGGACGCGAGATCAATTGTGAATTTGAAATCCAAGATTGAAAAACAGGTATATGGAGTTAGGTCACAGATCAGCCACAATCTCATTTGAATGGCAGAACAAACTCGAACAAATCAAATTTCCTTAAAAATTGGATTGCAAGCTTTTGCACAAAACTGGATAAAGGCCATGGAAGTGACTGGTATCAGTTTGAGTTCTGATAAATTTTAATTAAAAATTGTCACATCTTAAACTTTGCAAAACATGGCTAAAATCCTATTGAGCTCTTCGAATCAATTTTTACAAGACCCTTGAGTCTTGATCAAGCAGGGTAAAGTAGTTAATTCGATGTCAAGTACCTGGTAGAATTTAGTATCTTTGTAACTCTTGAAGCTAGTGTCGGCATTGGGTCCAAGAATTGGTGCACTAGCATATATAATTTTTTAAATGGAAACGATTTAGAAACTCAATTAGGTAATCTCAATAAACGAAACAAAAGCTAAAAAAAGCACAGTACAACCTAAAGGAAGACTTCCTGCCTACTGAATTCTAATATAGTCTTATCCTCACATTTAACAAGATGTTTTGCTCTACTCATCTTTATTTTATTTATGACAAACTACATCAAAAGCTCTGTGTCCAGCCGACCAGTTCCTCTTTTCTGAAATTGGTTACTGTAAACAGAGAAAGACCCAGAAATATTGTGTGAGGAGGGTTATGCAAACCAAGTCTTGGATGCCTTAACGCACACTCAAATAATGCTAGTCAGCAAAGTGACAGTGCTGGAATGTAGCTCCATTGGCACTGAGACCTCTGTTACCTCGCTTGAATGAGAGAGCCTGGACAGCAACTGCTAGCCAGCTACTGGCCATGAACGTACTGCTGCCAAGTTTAATCCAATCCTCATCAGATAACCACACATGCACTTTTCAACAATTAACTGGATAGCTATCAGGAGCAGGCACCCTGGATAATTTCCCTTCCCTAGTGATATTTAAGGCAATTGCAGTGCCTATACTGCCAAGCCAGCTAAGATCAGCTAACTCAGCATAGACAAGTAATCTCATTTCCAATAATCTGATCTGTGAAGTTTATTTTATTTTTTATTTATTTAGAGATACAGCACTGAAACAGGCCCTTCGGCCCACCGAGTCTGTGCTGACCATCAACCACCCATTTATACTAATCCTACATTCCTACCACATCCCCACCTTCTCTGTATTCCCCTACCACCTACCTATACTAGAGGCAATTTATAATGGCCAATTTACCTATCAACCTGCAAGTCTTTGGCTGTGGGAGGAAACCGGAGCACCCAGCAAAAACCCACGTGGTCCACAGGGAGAACTTGCAAACTCCACACAGGCAGTACCCAGAATTGAACCTGGGTCGCTGGAGCTGTGAGGCTGCAGTGCAAACCACTGCGCCGCCCAAGTTCAGTGACATATTCTCTTCATCAAGCAAGCAATCAGGCAGGTAATAGTTGCTATACCTTGGGTATTTTACAGCTCACTTAACACAAGCTTATTATAATTTTGGAAGGTCGGCTTGTATTAATTTTTTATAAAAATATCACACAGTTGCCCAGTGCTCCAGAACCAGATGAATGCACCCAAGCTGATCTGAAGAGCTGTAAAACAACATCTGGCCTCAATGCCATTGGAAAAGGTGATACAGAGAAAGCAGCAAGGATTCTAACTCCCGATTACTATCTAGTAACTTCTGTTGCAAGATTTCTGGGTGCAGACATCAGATAACAGCACACTGGGTTCAGCAGCAATGGCAGAGTGGCCTCTGACATTCACCTAACCTTTATAAAGGCACCTATGTAACCATCCCAACAAAAGTGAACAGCATCAGCACTTCAGAGAACGTTGGCAAAATTAAAAGCATTAAGGCAGAAGGATGATCCCTGAGCTTAAGTTCTGGCAATATGACCTTTATGGCAGAATTGAGAACTGGCAAATCTTACCTCAAAGTGGGGATCCCAAAATGACGCAGATTATAGGGCAATATGTTAGAAGTTTTACATATTACAAAAAGATGAGACAGGGAAGCTAGAAGGAAACAGTTTCCAGTAGTTGAGTGGCCAAGAGCAAAAGGTCATATATACAAGATTAAATGTAAAAAAAATTCAAACAGAGAGCAGGAGAAACCTCTTTATGGAAGTGTGAGGATGTGCAATACACTTCCAGGGATAATGAGTTAGGCAGTTCCAACTCAGCCTCAGCTAAAATTCACCTGATATTGCTGAAATTGTTTGTAAATGGATAAGCCAAAGTGAAAATTAAGGCCTGCAATGCAGCATACTACCAAGATTGAGGCAAGGGGGGGTGGTGCGGGGGGTGTAGGGCAAGAAAGCACTCCCAGATAGTCAGCTAATTTACCCAGAGAGAACAGACCAGATTGCAGTCAGAGCAGAGAAAATGAGGTAAATCAGGAAAGTCATTAGGTAGTAACTAACTTGAGTCTTAAAAGTCTGAAGATTGTAGTTGGAAGGATTGAAGTTTCACAATTTTGAGGTTCTGAGAAAGAATGTAGTTAGTGTAGGAGATCTATTAAACTTGCTGGTTTAAAGCTTAAACTATGTACCAATCCTGGGGATTATCATTGACCAGAAGCTGAACTGGACCAGCCATTTAAATATTGTGGCTACAAGAGCAGGTCAGAAGCTGGGAATTCTGCAGCGAGTAACTCACCTCCTGACTCCCCAAAGCCTGTCCACCATCTACAAGGCACAAATCAGGGGCGTGATGGATACTCTCCACTTGCCTGGATGAGCACTGCTCCAACAACACTCGAATCTCAACACCATCCAGGACAAAGCAGTCCGCTTGATCGGCACCCCATCCACCAATTTAAACATTCGCTCCCTCCACCACTGGTGCGTGGTAGTAGCGTGTACCATCTACAAGATACACTGCAGCAACTCACCAAGGCTCCTTCGACAGCAGCTTCCAAACCACGACCTCTACTATCTAGGAGGACAAAGGCAGCAGACGCATGGGAGCACCACCACCTGCAAGTTCCCCTCCAAGCCACACATCACCTGACCCCAAGGAAAGACTACTGAGCATTTCCAACCATAATTGACTCCAGTTCCCAAAGCCATCACATAGACTCCCCTTCCCCCTAGAAAGGATAATAAAAGTTAAGATTTATTTCTCATTAAATGATTATTGAGGGTTTTAAGTTCCATTTTTATTTACTGAATTGTAGCCAGAGTATCAGCTGCAAAGACTTCTCTTCATACTCCTGCACCATTACCTGTGGAGTTCCCCCAAAGATCTATCCTTGGCCCCATTCTGCCTTTCACCAACCTGCTGCCATTCAGCAATATCATCCAAAAACACATCAGGTTGCACATGTACACTGGCAATACTCAACTCCATATCATCACCTCTCTCGACCCCTCCACCTCCTCTGATTTGTCATATTGCTTGTCCAACATCTAGTACTGGAATTTCCTCCAACTAAATATTGGGAAGACCAATTGTTTTTGGTCCAGCCGCAAACTCCATTCCCTAAATTCCAACTCCACCCCTTTCACTGGCAACTGTCTGAGCCTGAACTAGACGGTTCCCAACCTTTTGACATTTGACCCCAAGATGAGCTTTCCACCACATATTGCTGGTTTCGCTAAGAATGCCTATTTCCACCTCCGTTGCATTGCTCTACTTTGTTCCTTCCTCAGCACATCTACTGTTGAAACTCTAATCCATAGCTTTATCATCTCTAATCCTTGTTCCAATGCTCTCTCGGCCAGCCTCTCATCTTCCACCCTACATAAACTGGTGCTCATTCAAAATTTGTTACCTGTATCTTAACTTGCACCACGTCTCATTCACTCATCACCTATGTGCTTCCTGACAGACACCAGTTCTCAGTCCAACAATGCCTCAATTCTAAAATTCTCATGTTTTTTTCAAATCCCTCCATGGTCTCAACCAACTCCACACCCCAAACATCTCTGTAACCTCCTCAGTCCCCACCAGCCTTCAGGATCTCTTTGCTCCTCTAATTCTGGCCTCTCCAGCATCCCTGATTTTAATCACTCCACCACTGACAGCTATACTTTCATCTGCCTTGGCCCAAGCTCTGGAATTCCCTCCCTAAACCTCTCTCTCCTCCTTTAAGATGCTCTTTGACCAAGTTTTTGGTCATCTGTACAGAGGTCTCCTTCTGTGGCTCAGTATCAATTTTTTTTTTTAATTGATTGTTTATTGATGATATACAGTACAGAAACAGACTATTCGGCCCAACCAGTCTATGTCAGCATTTACATTCCACTCGAGCTTCCTCCTGCTTTTCCTCGTCTAACTAGAGCATAACCCTCTATTCCCTTCGACCTCGTATGCGTATCTGCCTCCCCTTAAATGCATCTATACTATTCTATGATAGCGAGTTGCACATTCTCACCACTCTCTGGGGAAAATTTCTTCTGAATTCCCCATTTGATTTTTTGATGATTAACCATGGCCTCCAGTTTGGCTCATCCCCCTAACTGGAAATATTCTTTGTGTCTATCCTAAAATGATTAAAGGTTTTAATAAAGACCTCAATTAGGTTACCCCTCAACCTTTTTTTTAAAAAAGAGAAAAAGAGACCAAGCCTGTTCATCCTCTCTTGACATTCCTGGTATTATCCATGTAAATGTTTTTTTGCACTTGCTCCAATGCCTCTTTTTTATAAGATGTATAGCAGAATTATATTAATTTGTACACTATATAGGAAGAAAGGTGGGAGGAGGCTCATGTGGAGATATATAATCTTGCCTCAGGTGCACCTCCTGCAAGTACACCTTACTTCCAGTTACATTTCAGACATTACAATCTCCTCGGAGATTGATTTATTGTTACTAACTCATTCTATTTATTGTATAGTTATCTACATCAGTACCATTCTTGATATCACTGGCTCAGTCTCCCAGCCCAGGTGGGGTGGAGGGGAAGGGGAACTCAATTAAACATCAGTCGAGCAGTCCTCCAGCAGATTTTCTGAGGAACTACAAGGAAATAACCATGGCCCAGTGGCAACTCTCTCGTTTGAGTTAGGTTGTCACATTAAGTCCAATTCCAGGAACTTCAGCACCCAATCTAAACTGATACTGAAACACTGTCAGAGATGTCATTTTTCAGATCAGATGTAAACCCGAGGCCCCCTTGCAGATGGATGTAAAAACGCTACAGCACTATTTCAAAGAAAAGCAGAGCAGCTATCCCCCAATGAACCTAACTGAAACAGATGATCTGACCTTTAAGTCAGTGTCATTTGTGGGACCTTGCTGTGCACTCAAAACTGGTTGTCATGATTCCCTACATCACAACGACAACCACACTTCAAATCGCCTCCATGTGAAAGCCCTTTGGAGTGCACGAAGGTGGGAGCAAGTGCTGAATAAATGCAAATTTCTTTAGCTAACACCACCCTAAGCTGACTCAGCACAGGGCACTTCCGGGCTGGGCAGAGCAAATCACCTCAAATCACAAAGTGGAAGGCTTGTGGGGGGGGGGGGGTGTAGAAAAGAGAAAGATTTTCCCCAGTGTGGGGACTGTGAAGTGTGTGATGGTGCTGGGTGGGAGTGTCCCTTTAAGAAGGAGAACAGCGCGCTTACGCACTTCTCACCATCCGACATGTTGGGAGAGGCCTGGGGAAGGATGAAGAAAATAAACCGAGGAACATAGATAAAGATTAAACAAAAAGCAAGGAAATGATTTCTATCCATTACTCCCTTCCATATCTTTTGCAGGCGGTAGAACATTCCAGCAACAGACAGACACAAACCCGCCTCACCTCTCGGGGTCTTTGGGAAACCTGAAGAAAGGGATGTCGGGGCAGTTGGTGCTTTTCCTGCTACAATTCGGCGCCGCGCAGAAGTTCGGCATCGTCTTTGATATTTAATAATTATTTTGGGTTTTTCCCCCAGCGCCAACCTCTTTCCAACACTCTGCTTAAAAATGACAGACGGCCACCGCCGAACGATTGAAAATCGCCAGAGCTCCGGGGCTTTGATGCGTCCTGCCACTACACGTACGTGATACTACGTCAGCACGCACGCAGGAGGAGCTCCCGGTCTTCCTGTATCCCACAGTGCCACGCGCTTCATGGTATCTTTTGTTGCAAATGCGTTCTATTATGTCCATGTAGCAGCTTGAAGCGTTGGCTCTGCTTCTGTCTTCACAGATGCTGCCAGACCTGCTAAGTATTTCCAACATTTTTATTTCACATTTCCAGTATCTGAAGTATTTTGCTTTTATCATGCATCTGACTGCTCACTGCCTCTGGTCCAGTGCACTTACTCAGCATCTATGCTCCAACACGCTGCTCCCCACCTGAAGTTAAAGACTAGTTCTACGAGGGAATCCATAATATCATTAGTAGCATTCCTATTAACAAACATTTGTCCCTGTTGGGGGACTTTAACGCCAGGGTTGGTGCCGACCATGACTCATGGCCCTCCTGCCTCGGGCGCGATGGCATTGGAAGGATGAATGAGAATGGACAGAGACTGCTTGAGTTGTGCATCTATCACAACCTCTGCATCACCAACTCATTCGTTCAAACTAAACCCTGTTACCAAGTTTCATGGAGACACCCAAGATTAGATTAGATTAGATTAGATTAGAGATACAGCACTGAAACAGGCCCTTCGGCCCACCGAGTCTGTGCTGACCATCAACCACCCATTTATACTAATCCTACACTAATCCCATATTCCTACCAAACATCCCCACCTGTCCCTATATTTCCCTACCACCTACCTATACTAGTGACAATTTATAATGGCCAATTTACCTATCAACCTGCAAGTCTTTTGGCTTGTGGGAGGAAACCGGAGCACCCGGAGAAAACCCACGCAGACACAGGGAGAACTTGCAAACTCCACACAGGCAGTACCCGGAATCGAACCCGGGTCCCCGGAGCTGTGAGGCTGCGGTGCTAACCACTGCGCCACTGTGCCGCCCCCATCATGTCATTGGCACCAGCTGGACCTCATTGTCACAAGGCGAGCCTCTATAAACAGTGTCCAAATCACACGCAGCTTCCACAGTGCGGACTGTGACACCGACCACAACAAAGTTAGACTCAAACCAAAGAAGCTACATCACTCCAAGCAGAAGGGCCGCCCGCGCATCAGAATTTCTTACCCACAGCTGTCACAAAAGTTTCTTAATTCACTTGGAAAAGCCCTTCAAAAACACTCCTGCAGAGGTTGCAGAGACCAAGTGGGCCCACATCTGAGACACCATCTATAACTCAGCAATGACCACCTTTGGCAAGCATGAGAAGCAGAATGCAAACTGGTTTCAATCACATTCTGAAGAGATGGAACCTGTCACAGCCACTAAACGCACTGCAAAGCTGAACTACGAGAAAGCCCCCAGCGAGTTAACATCCTTAGCACTTAAAACCGCCAGAAGCACTGTGCAAAAGAACAGCCAGGCGCTGTGCAAATGACTACTGGCAACACCTATGCAGTCGTATTAAGCTGGCCTCTGACACGGAAACATCAGAGGAATGTATGATGGCATTAAGAGAGCTTTTGGGCCAACCATCAAGAAGATGCCCCCCTCAGGTCTAAATCAGGGGAAACGAACACTGACCAACGCAAGCAAATGGACCGCTGGGTGGAGCACTACCTAGAACTTCTTTTCTTTTTTCTTTCTTTTGGGCCTCCTTATCTCGAGAGACAATGGATACGCGCCTGGAGGTGGTCAGTGGTTTGTGAAGCAGCGCCTGGAGTGGCTATAAAGGCCAATTCTGGAGTGACAGGCTCTTCCACAGGTGCTGCAGAGAAATTTGTTTGTTGGGGCTGTTGCACAGTTGGCTCTCCCCTTGCGCCTCTGTCTTTTTTCCTGCCAACTACTAAGTCTCTTCGACTCGCCACAATTTAGCCCTGTCTTAGAACCTAGAACTGTACTCCAGGGAAAATAATGTCACTGATACCATCCTCATTGCAGCCCAGTCTCTGACACTCATGGATGAACTGGAGGAACAGCCAACAAAATCGGAACTCAGTAATGCCATTGATTCGCTAGCCAGTGGAAAAGCCCCTGGAAAGAACGGCATTACTCCTGAAATAATCAAGAGTGCCAAGCCTGCTATACTCTCAGCACTCCATGAACTACTTTGCCTGTGCTGGGATGAGGGAACAGTACCACAGGACAAGCGCGATGCCAATATCATCACCCTGTATCAGAACGAGAGTGACTGCAACAACTACCGTGGAATCTCCTTGCTCAGCACAGTGGGGAAAGTCTTCGCTTGAGTTGTTTTAAACAGACTCCAGAAGCTGGCTGAGCGTGTCTACCCTGAGGCACAGTGCGGCTTTCGAGCAGAGAGATCCACCATTGACTTGCTGTTCTCCCTTCGACAGCTACAGGAGAAATGCTGCGAACAACAGATGCCCCTCTGCGTTGTCTTCATAGATCTCACCAAAGCTTTTGACTTCGTCAGCAGATGTGGTCTCTTCAGACTACTAGCAAAGATCAGATGTCCACTAAAGCTACTAAGTATCATCACTTCATTCCATGACAATATGAAAGGCACAATTCAGCATAGCGGTGCCCCATCAGACCCCTTTCCTTTCCTGAGTGGTGTGAAACAGGGCTGTGTTCTCGCACCTACACTGTTTGGGATCTTCTCACTGCTGCTCTCACGTGCATTCAAGTCTTCTGAAGAAGGAATTTTTCTCCACACAAGATCAGATGGCAGGTTGTTCCACCTTGCCTGTCCTAGAGCAAAGACCAAAGTACAGAAAGTCCTCATCAGGGAACTCATCTTTGCTGACGATGCTGCATTAACATCCCACATGGAAGAGTGTCTGCAGAGACTCAGCGACAGGATTGCGACTGCCTGCACCAAATTTGGCCTAACCATCAGCCTCAAGAAAACGAACATCTTGGGACAGGATGTCAGAAATGCTCCATCCAACAATATCGGTGACCAGGCTCTGGAAGTGGTTCAAGAGTTCACCTACCGCTATAAAGGCGGGGCTAAAGAGAGGCGAGTCGAAGAGACTTAGCAGTTAGCAGGAAAAGAGACAGAAGTGTAAGGAGAGAGCCAACTGTGTAACAGCTCCGACTTCCAATTTTATCTGCAGCGCCTGTGGAAGAGTCTGTCACTCCAGAATTGGCTTTTAGAGCAACTCCAGGCGCTGCTCCACAAACCACCTCTAGGCGCTTACCCATTGTCTCTTGAGACAAGGAGGCCAAAGAAAAGAAAAAGAAAACAGATGATCAGGCCATCATCACATTGCTATTTATGGGAGCTTGCTGTGCATAGATTGGCTGCCATGTCTTCTACATTACGACAGTGGCTGCAACGATAACAACTTGTATATATGTTGTACAGATAATGCAGTAAAACGTTCCGAGTGATCAAACACAATTTGACACCGAGCCACATAAGGAGGTAACCAAAACCTTAATTAATGAGGTAGCTGTTCAGGAGCATCTATAGGAGAAAAGAAAGGTAGAGAACCGGAGAGATTTCGGAAGGGAATTCTAGAGCTTAGAGCCTAAGCAACTGAAGGCACAACTGCCAAAGATGGAACAATTAAAATTGGAATTGCGCAAAAGGCTAGAATTGGAGGAACGCAAAGATCTCTGAGTGTTGTAGGGCTGGAGGAGATTGCAAAGATAGGGAGAGATGAGGCCATGGAGGATTTTAAAACAAGGATAAGAATTTTAAAATTGATACTTGCTGGACAATGTACGACAAAAGTACTTCATTGGCTGTGAAGCGCTTTGGGATGAATAGAGATCATGGATGAATATGCTCTACACGAGCCTCCTCCCACCCTAATACATCCAAACCTATCATAACCATCTATTCCTTTATCGCATATCTGGCCTACCCTTAAATGTATCTATACTAGGGGAGGCAGTGGCATACTGGTATTGTCACTGGACTAGTAACCCAGAGACCCAGGTATTGCTCTGGGGACATGGGTTTGAATCCCACCACAGCAGAAGGTGGAATTTGAATTCAATTAATAAAAAAAAAATCTGGAATTTAAAGCTAGTCTAATGATGGCCATGAAACCATTGTCGATTGTTGTAAAAACCCATCTGGTTCACAAATGTCCTTTAGGGAAGGAAATCTGTCCTTACCCGGTCTGGCCTACATGTGACTCCAGATCCACAGCAATGTGGTTGACTCTTATATTCCCTTGAAATGCCCAGTTCAAGGGCAATTAGGGATGGGCAATAAATGCTGACCTGGCCTGCGACGCCCACATCCCATGAAAGAATTAAAAAAGAACTATTCACCTCAACTGCTTTAGGAATTGGTGGATAATGATCAGGACTGGGAAACCTGTCCGTTCTTTCCCGTCCAGTGGTGCACAGGCTAATTTTGCCATGGATCATCTAGCTCAACAATATTAATTAGGAAGAATGAAGAACTTGCATTTATAAAACCCCTTTCACCTCAAGATTTCCTAAAGTTCTGTAATCACTGTTGTTCTGTAGGAAATGCAGGAGCCAATTTGTGCACAGCAAGATCCCATGAACAGTGCTGAACTGATAACCAGATAACCTGCTTTTTGTGTTGTTGGTTGTGGTCATGGATGCATTTCAAGGTAAGCACAAGGATTTTGAAATTGGCTTGAAGAGGCACAGGGTGTCAGTGGAGCTTGCCCAGAACCAAGATGATGGAAAGTCTGTAGTTTGAGTGAGTAAGGATGTGGACAGCAACATTCTGAAAGAAACGTAATTAATGAAGAGCAAAAGCAGGAAGGCCGACTAGAGAAGTATTTGAAACCCCGAGCCTTAAGGTGATAAAAGCATGAATTTGAATCTCAGTAGTAGTTGGGAATTTACATACGAACTTACGAATTAGGAGCAGGAGTAGACCACTCGGCCCTTCGAGCCTGCTCCGCCATTCAGTAAGTTCATGGCTGAACTGATTACTGCACATTTCCCACTACCCCCGATAACCTTCCACTCCCATGCTGATCAAGAATCTATCTACCTCTGCTTAAAAAATATTCAAAGACTCTGCGTCCACCGCCTTTTGAGGAAGAGAATTCCAAAGTCTCATGATCTTCTGAGAGAAAATATTTCTCCTCATCTCTGTCTTAAATAGGCGACCCCTTATTTTTGAACAGTGACCCCTAGTTCTAGATTCTCTCACAAGGGTAAACATCCTTTCCGCATCCACCCTGTCAAGACCCCTCAGGATCTTATATTTCAATCAAGTCACCTTTTACTCTTCTAAATTTCAGCGGATATAAGCCTAGCCTGTCCAATCTTTCCTAGTAAGACGGCCTGCCCATTCCAGGTATTAGTCCAGTAAACCTTCTCTGTCCTGCCACCAACATATTTACATCCTTCCTTAAATAAGGAGACCAGTACTGTACACAGTACTCCAGATGTGGTCTCACCAATGCCCTGTATAGCTGAAGCTATACTTTTGTATTCAATTCCCCTTGCGATAAACTATAACATTCTATTAGTTTTCCTAATAACGTGCTGTGCCTGCATACTAACCTTTTGCGATTCATGCACTAGGACACCCAGATCCCTCTGTATCTCAGAGCTCTGCAATCTCTCACCATTTAGATAATATGCTTCTTTTTTATTCTTCTTGCCAAAGTGGACAATTTCCCACTTTCCCACATTATATTCCATTTGCCAGGTATTTGCCCACTCACTTTCTCTATCTATATCCCTTTGTAGCCCCCTGATGTCCTCTTCACAAGTTACTTTCCGACCTATCTTTGTGACATCAGCAAATTTAGCAACCATACCTTCGGTCCCTTCATCTAAGTAATTTATATAAATTGTAAAAAGTTGAGGCCCCAGCACAGATCCCTGTGGCACACCGCTCGTTACATCTTGCCAACCGGAAAATGACCCATTTATGCCTACTCTCTGTTTCCTGTTATCTAGCCAATCTTCTATCCATGCCAGTATGTTACCCCTACACCATGAGCTTTTATTTTCTACAATAACCTTTGATTTGGCACCTTACCAAATGCCTTCTGGAAATCTAAGTAAAATACATCCACTGGTTCCCCATTATCCACAGCACATGTAACTCCCTCAAACAACTCCAATAAATTGGTTAAACATGATTTCCCTTTCACAAAACCATGTTGACTCTGCCTGATTACCTTGAATTTTTCTAAATGCCCTGCTATAACGTCTTTAATAATAGCTTCTAACATGTTCCCTAAGACAGATGTTAAGCTAACTGTCCTATAGTTTCCTGTTTTCTGCCTCCCTCCCTTTTTGAATAAAGGAGTTACATTTGCTATTTTCCAACCTAATGGAACCTTCTCCAAATCTAGAGAATGTTGAAAAATTAAAACTAACTCATCAACTATCTCAATGGCCACTTCTTTTAACACCCTAGGATGAAGTCCATCAGGACCGGGGACTTGTCAGCCCGCAGCTCCAACAATTTGTTCAGTACCACTTTCCTGGTGATGGTAATATTCTTGCGTTGCTCCCTCCCATTTCCTGACTTACATATATACTGGGATGTTACTTGTATCCTCAATAGTGAAGACCGATGCAAAATATCTGCTCAATTCATCTGCCATCTCCTTATTATCCATTATTAATTCCCCATACTCACTTTCTATAGGACCAATGCTCACTTGGTTAACTCTTTTTAAAATATCTACAGACACTCTCACCCCCTCACAACCCCGTCCCAGCCCGCCCCCCCCTCGCACCATCTTCACCCCGCACCCCCTTCCCCTGCACCCCCCCCCTCCTCCCTCTACCCCTCCCCCTTGCATCCCCTCCTCCCACCGGCACCATCCTACACCTGTGTAGGGGCCCCAACAACCCCACTGCCTTGTGGGCGTCTCGGGAGAGACCAAGGCTAAGGGAGTAAACCCTAACAGAAAATCCGGAGCGGAACCTCGTAGGCGGTCATGTGTCACCTTTGGCATGTTTCCGGCAGTTCCTGCAGCCATACTGGTGCCAAACGTCGTGTCCTGCACTCCTTTGGACCCCACCAGAAAGGCCGAGAGGGGGGTTTTGACGACTGGGCAACTCTCAACCTCCATAAATTTGCCCAGGCATGCGCCGGCGCGTATCCATTGTCTCTCGAGATAAGGAGGCCCAAAGAAGAAGAAGACAGACACTCTTACTATCTGTCTTTATATTTCTAGTTAGCTTTCTCTCGTACTCTAATTTTACCTTCCTTATCAATCTTTTAGTCATTCTTTGCTGTTTTTAATATTCTGTCCAATCTTCTGACCTGCCTCCCATCTTTGCGCAATTATAGGCTTTTTCTTTAAGTTTGATTCTTTAACCGTTTCAGTTCACCATGGATGGTGGGCCCCACCCTTGGAATCTTTCTTTCTTGTTGAAATGTATCTATTCTGTGTATTCTGAAATATCCCCTGAAATGTCTGCCACTGCATCCCTATTGACCTATCCCTTAACCTGATTTGCCAGTTCACTTTAGCTAGCTCTGCTTTCATGCCCTCATAATTTCCTTTATTTAAGTTTAAAATACTAGTCTTGGACCCACTCTTCGCTCCCTCAAGGGCGGAGGTAGGCAATGTAAAGACATTGAAGGCTATCTTCAGAATCAAGCAGCATATTAATATTGTGTATCAGAATGATACCAGAACTGAGAGTTTATACCTATTAGTAAAGATTGAACAGGTTGGTACTCTTTTTTTCTCGAAAAGAGCAGACTGAGGGATGACCCGATAGAGGTCTTTAAGATTAAGAAAGCGTTTGATAGGATAGAGAAGATATTTCCCTTTCTGGGAAGGCTAAAACTAGAGGCCATAAATATAAAACAGCCACTAATAAATCCAATAGGGAGTTCAGGAGCGGCTTCTTTACCCAGAGAGTGGTGAGAATGTGGAATTTGCTACTACAAGGAGTAGTTGAGGTGAATAGTAGAGATGCATTTAAGGGGAGGATACATAAGCACATGAGGGAGAAAGGTATAGAAGGACTTGGTTATGGAGTTCAATGAAAAGGCTGGGAGGAGGCTTGTGTGGAGTACAAACATCAGCATGGACCATTTAGGTCGAATGACCTATTTCTGTGGTGTAAATACTTTGTAATCACTGCACTTAGCCTGAAATAGTAGTCAGGAAAGTTGATGGTATTAATGGAGACGTGCAGGAGCTAATGGGAACCAAAAGGCATGCTGTTATGAATTCAGGACAGACCTAGGATATCTTCTTGAGTTCAATGGCGGTGGTCACTCCCTAAAGCCGCCTGAGCGTCTTTATGGGAGTTGAGACACTGTTGTTTACTCCTCGTAGCATAACCCAGGGAGATGTAACAATTACATCTTATTACAATCTGGACCAATAAAGTATTATCACATGTGTTTTTTTGTTAATACCACCCACCCCCCCCCCCCCCCCCCACAAGTTGGACCAATTTAACCCTAGGTTTGAAACATTAAGCTACTTTATTCCACAGAAACGTGAACGTAAAGATCAACAGTTATGTTCAAGTTCATTTCTTTCAATCAGTATGACTTCTTATTACGAAATTATACCAAATAAAGAAGAAGCCGCACTCTCCCACTTGACACCTACTTGACTTATTTGACTTGCTCCACTAACTTCATCAGGGGAGCTTGGCAGATATGAGTTCTGAGAGCACCTTTTCAGTCCTTCTCTAATCAAGTGACATTTATGTTTGCATTAATAATCTTTCTGCTGTTCATTGCATGCATATGTAGTGGAATATTATTTTCATACAATTGTCATTGTTTGTATCTGTGTCCTCACATTTATTTTCTTTCTATATACTGGAATGCGCTGCCTGAAAGAGTGATGGTAGAAGATTGAATAGTAATTTTCAAAAGGGAATTGGATATATACTTGAAAAGGAAAAAAATTACATCGCTGTAGGGTGGAGCTGAGGAGAGAAACTAATTGGATAGGTCTTTCAAAGAGCTGGCACAAGCACGCTGGGCTGGATGACCACCTTCTATGCTATTAGTTTCTATGATTTCACTATCCTTCAATGTGTGCTGTGTTCTGCTGCTACAGATTCCTCTCCACGAAACAGCTTCATGTTATCTCAGCCAGAATGTACTGAATACCATACAGGAAGTTGTGGTGAATGTAGATATGCTTGTGTGGGCTGTATATTTGCATTTAATTAAAAAAAAACCTTTGCACACTGTACTGGAAATTCTGACATGATAATTCGTAACCAGCACTGCCTTACGAACTATGTGAATGGAGGACATCCTAAGGAAGAAGAGGTTTGCAATTGTGAATCTTTAAAAAAACGCAGATTACAATCATTAAATTCAAAATGATAGAATCTTAGAAAATAAAATTGTACAGCATAGAAAGAGGTCATTTGGCCCATCATGCTTGTGCTGACTCTCTGGGAGCTATCCCCTGCTCTTTCCCAGATTTTTCCCTTTAAAGTACTTATCAAACTCCCTGTTGAATTAGAAGAAATGCCTTTTTTTTTTGCTGCTGACTGTTTTCGTTTTCCCAATTTTCCTGAAAGAGAGCACCAGAAGTGGCTGCTAGCTTGTTCAACTGGCTGCTGTGTGTGTATGAGCCTGAATAGTAAATGCCTGTAGGTAATTTGAACACAGAAAGCACAAGGCTAAACTGATCCTTTGATTGCCAGGTTCATTAGAAAGAGAACAGAAAGGGGAGCCCAGGCTGTGTTTTCTGCTGCAAAGTTGCTGAGTTCAATTATGCCCTCACAACCATGCTGGGTTTAATCGGCTAGCTCAGTGCTATAGCATACCGAGGGGCTGGAACCCATGTAAAATGCCTCAGGTTGTATGCACCACAGAATATTTGACATGGAATGTAAATGTACATTGTAAATATAACCTGTAAAGGCAAGTGTCGTGAGGCACCTCATGTACTGTATTGAAAGAAACTGATCTGTGTTGCACTTTATGCAATGTCAAATTTGAACTGTTGTGTAATGTATTTTTACAAATTTTCTGTATAAAATATATTTTGGGGGAAAATCCAGTAGCTCATTGTTCTCTGGGAATAATATCTATCAAGAGCTCAAATGGGGGTGTGCTAGCCAGAACTATGGGGTCTGGTAGTGCAGTGGTTATGTTACTGCCCTGGTAATCTAAAGATTGGGAGTTCAAATCCCACTAAGGTGGTTTGAGAATTGGAATTCAATTTTAAAAAAACAGTAAAAGTGACCTTAAAGCTGTTGGATTGTTGCTAAACAAAAAAGAACTAATGCCCTTTAGGGAGGGAAAAATGCCATCCTTAGCCTGTATGTGACTGCAGTTCCACACCAATGCAAGTAAGTCTTAACTGATCAGTTGCATCGCTGCTCAGGACACTGAGTGATGGGCAATAAATGTGGGCCTTGCCATTGATGCCCTCATCTGAGAATTATAAAAAGAGAAGAAAGCCTAGAGGCTGAAAGATTATCCAGGATACGTTTTGGTATCTTTTGACTGCCTTCCCCAACAGCCCTCCCCCCCCCCACCACACCCCTAACCTAAGTCTGATCTTTTAAGAATCCTGGTGCAAGCCCCATCATCAAATTTTTTTGGATGCTCCACCGACAAAATCAGAAAAAAGTGAAATGACAATACAACTGACATTTATATAGCATATATATAAAACATGGAAAAACATCCTAAGGTGTTTCATGTAAGCATAATCAGACAAAATCGACACCAAGCCAAAGTAGGAGGAGTGAACAAACTCTTGATCAAAGATGTGGGTTTTAAGGAGGATTTTAAAGGAAAAGCTGTGACTCAGTTTGTAACACTCTTATCTCTGAGGCAGTAGGTTGTGGGATCAAGTTCTGTTCCAGAGATTTGAGCATATAATCTATGTCTCCTGGCAAATATTTATCCCTCAAACAACATGACTGTAACAGATAAACTGGTAATTTATTTCATTGCTGTTTGTGGGTACTGTTATGTACAAATTGCCAGTTTTCATACATTACAACAGTGATTAAAGCACTCTAATGGTTGTAAAGATGTCCAGAGGTCATGAAAGGTGCTACATAAATGTAAGTCCTTCTTTTAAAGGAGGAGAGTGAAGTGTAAAAGCAGAGACTTTTTGGGGGGAAGCTCTTGTGGCTAAGGGAGTTGAAGTTCTCAGAGGGTTGTAGGGATGAAAGAAGGTTATGGAGATAGGGAAAGACCAGGTCCTGAAGGGATTTGAACATGAGGATGAAAAATTAATTTGAAGCATTGGCGGACCACAAGTCAATGTAGGTCAAAGAGCAGTGGGTGATTGGGACTTGGTGCCATTAGGATACAGCAGACTGTTGGATGAGCTGAAGTTTATGGAGAGTAGAGGTTGCGAGGCCAGCCAAGAGAGCATGGAATAGTTAAGTCTGGAAATGACCATGAAATGGATGAGGTTTCATCAGCAGATGAGCTGAGGCAGAGGGGGTTGATGCTACGGAATTGGAAGTAAGCGGTCTTTGCAACTATGAGGATATGGGGTCGAGAGCTCGGCTTAGGATCAACCCGCATGCCTTGGTCACCTTTGGTTTACCTTGAGGCAATGGCTGTGGAAGGGGATGGAATTGGCAGGAAGGGGACGGAGTTTGATGTGGTAGTGGGTGGGGGTGCGGGCTGCTGAAAATAATGGTCTTCTCAATGATTGATTGTAGAAAATTGCAGCTCACCCAGCACTGGATGTCGAACAGTTCGACACCAGGTAAGAAAGGATGGGAAGCAGTAAATGCCCTTGCAATCTCATTTGGATCTTTCTGCAGTTGTAGGCTCAGTTATGTTGAATTGGAGAAGCTCCAGAAATCTTGCAGCAGCATAATGGAACAATACCTTGGCACAATGGGTCTTCTCCCCATTTGTTCTTTGTTACGTTTGGACACTGAGTGCTCCCTAAGGCTCCACAAAGCGGAAAATCATTCCAGTCAGCTCTGCGGGCTGTAAATTTAGAATAGTATACACTCATGCCAAATGTGAAGAAGGGAGTTTGGTAATTGAGGGAATTCAGTAGGAGGGGAACCATAAATTAAGAAGAAAATAAATTTGAGTACACAGAGTGCAAGGTGGGAGTTAGGTGCGTGAGGCAGAAGCTCCTTTTTTTCTTTCTTTCTTCTACCTTTTTTCAGCCTCCAGTAGCTGCCTCTCTCTTCGGTACAGGGAAGAAGTTGATTGGTGAGTAACTGGTAAGTTATTTTACTACTCATTGTAATAAAAAGTTTTTAAAGTTACGTTACGGCAGGTCAGCTCGGCCAAGTGGAATGTACATCCTGCAGTATGTAGGATGTCATGGACGCACCATGTGTCCTAGATGAATAGATCTGCAGGAAGTGTCACCAACTGCAGAAGCTTGAACTCCGGGTTTCGGAACTCGAGCGGCGGCTGGAGTCACTGTTATGCATCCGCGAGGCGGAGGACTATGTGGATAGCACGTTTATGGAGGTTAGGAGCATGCAGGCAGAGAGGGAATGGAAGGCAGTCTAAGAGAACCAGGCAGGCAGTGCAGGAGTCCCCTGAGTCTATCTTGTTTGCTAATCGGTTTTCCATTTTGGATACTGGTGAGAGCGATGGTTCCTCAGGGGAATGCGGCCAGCGCAATGTCCGTGGCACCACGGGCGGCTCAGCTGCACAGGAGGGGAGGAAGAAGAGTGGAAGAGCAACAGTGATAGGGGATTCAATAGTCAGGGGATCAGACAGGCATTTCTGTGGCAGTAAACGTGACTCCAGGATGGTGTGTTGCCTCCCTGGGGCCAGGGTCAAGGATGTCACGGAGCAGCTGCAGGCCATTCTTCTGGAGGGGGGTGAACAGCCGGAGGTCGTGGTCCACATTGGTACCAATGACAGAGGTAGGAAGAGGGACGAGGTCCTGAAAGCAGATTTTAGGGAGTTAGGAAGGAAATTAAAAAACAGGCTCTCCAAAGCAGTAATCTCAGGATTACTCCCAGTGCCACGTGCTAGTGAGCATAGGAATAGGAGGATTGATCGATTGAACACGTGGCTGGAGAATTGGTGTGGGAGGGAGGACATCAGATTTCTGAGGTATTGGGACCAGTTCTGGGGCAGGTGGAACCTGTACAAGATGGACGGGCTACACCTTAACAGAACCGAAACTAACATCCTCGCGGGGAGATTTGCTAATGCTGTTGGGAAGATTTAAACTAGCTTGTCAGGGGATGGAAACCTGAGGGGTACTTCAAATTGGAAGGAAGTAAATCTGGTAACAGGAGGTAGAAAAGTAGCAAGTGACATTAGAAGGCAGTCGAAACAAAGGCGAGCATTAACTAGGCTTTGAATGCAGGATGTCAAGAAGACAAGGTTAAGGGCACTCTACCTGAATGCATGCAGCATTCGCAACAAGGTAGATTACTTAAAGGCCCAAATAGAGGTAAATGGGTAGGATCTAATTGCCATAACAGAAACGTGGCTACAGGGTGACTAAGACTGGGAACTGAATATTCAAGGATATTTGACATTTGGGAAGGACAGGCAAGGAAAAGGAGGTGGTGTTGCGCTGATAATAAGGGATGGGATCAGCACATTAGTAAGGGAGGATTTCCAATTGGAAGAACAAAAATGTGAAATCTGTTTGGGTGGAGCTAAGAAACAGCAAGAGGCAGCAAACATTGGTAGGAGTTGTTTATAGGCCACCAAACAGTAGTGGTAATGTAGGGCATGGTATAAATCAAGAGAGTAGAGAAGCATATAGCATGGGTAATACAATAATCATGGGTGACTTCAATCTGCATATAGACTGGGTAAACCTAATGAGCACTAATGCTGTGAAGGACGAGTTTCTGGAGTGTGTTAGGGATGGTTTTCTAGTGCAGTATGTTGAGGAACTGATTAGAGAACAGGCTATTTTAGATCTAATATTATATAATGAGAAAGGGCTAATTAATAATCTTGTTGTAAAAGAACCTTTAGGGATGAGTGACCATAATATAATAGAATTTTACATTATGTTTGAAAGTAAGGTAGTTCAATCTGAAGCCAGGGAGTTAAATTTGAACAAAGGAAATTATGAAGGTATGAGGGGCAAATTGGATGAGGTGGATTGGGAAAATACATTAAAAGGTATAACAGTGCATAGGCAAAGGATAGTATTTAAAGAAATATTACATAATTTACAGCAACTATACATTCCTTCAAGGCACAAAACTCCAAAAGTAAAGGCAGTCAACCGTGGATAACAAAGGAAGTCAAGTATTGTATAAGATTAAAAGAAAAGGCCTATAAAGTTGCCAGAAATAGTAGTAAACCTGAGAATTGAGAGGATTTTAGAATACAGCAAAGGAGGACAAAGAAACTGATAAAGAAAGAACAGAATATGAATGTAAGCGAGCAAAAAATATAAAAACAGACTGTGAAAGCATCTATAGGTACGTACAAAGGAAACATTTGGCTAAGAAATTAGGGATAGCATTAGATCCAAGGAGGAGAAATATAAAAATGGCCAGAACAAGCAGCAAACCTGAGGATTGGGAGCAGTTTGGAAATCAGCAAAAGAGGACAAAGGGATTGATTAAGAAGGGGAAAATAGAGTATGAGAGTAAGCGTGCAGAGAACATAAAAACTGACTGTAAAAGTTTCTACAGATATGTGAAGAGAAAAAGATTAGTGAAGACAAATGTGGATTTCTTACAGTCAGAAACAGGGAATTTATAATGGAGAACAAAGAAATGGCAGACTAATTAAATACATACTTTGGTTCAGCCTTCACAAAAGAGGACACAAATTACCCCCAGAAATGTTGGGGAACATGGGTCTAGTGAGAAGGAGGAACTGTATGAAATCAGTATTAGTAGGGAAATGGTGTTAGGGAAATTGATGGGATTGAAGGCCAATAAATCCTCAGGGCCTGATAATCTACATCCCAGAGTACTTAAGGAAGTGGCCCTTGAAATAGTAGATGCATTGCTGGTCATTTTTCAAAATTCTATAGACTCTGGAACAGTTCCAACGGATTGGAGGGTAGCTAATGTAATCCCACTATTTAAAAAAGGAGGCAGAAAGAAAACAGGGAATTATAGACCGGTTAGCCTGACATCATTTATTTATTTATTTAGAGATACAGCACTGAAACAGGCCCTTCGGCCCACCGTGTGTGTGCCGACCAACAACCACCCATTTATACTAACCCTGCAGTAATCCCATATTCCCTACCACCTACCTATACTAGGGGCAATTTACAATGGCCAATTTACGTATCAACCTGCAAATCTTTGGCTGTGGGAGGAAACCGGAGCACCCGGCGAAAACCCACATGGTCACAGGGAGAACTTGCAAACTGTGCACAGGCAGTACCCAGAATTGAACCCGGGTCCCTGGAGCTGTGAGGCTGCAGTGCTAACCACTGCGCTGCCCTGTGGGGAAAATGCTAGAGTCCATTATAAAAGATGTAATAGCAGAGAACTTGGAAAACAATGACAGAATCGGACAAAATCAATCATGGAGTCATATGTCATGCTTGACAAATCTACTGGAATTAGTATAGTAGATAAGGGAGAACCAGTGGATGTGGTGTATTTGGACTTTCAGACGGCTTTCGATAAGGTCTCACATAAGAGATTAGCGTGCAAAATTAAAGCACATGGGATTGGGGTAAGGTACTGACATGGATAGAGAACTGGTTGGCAGACAGGAAACAAAGAGTAGGAATAAATGGGTCTTTTTCCGAGTGGCAGGCAGTGACTAGTGGGGTACCGCAGGGGTCAGTGCTAGGACCCCAGCTATTCACAATATATATTAATGATATAGATGAGGGAATTAAATGTAATATATCCAAGTTTGCAGATGACACAAAGCTGGGTGGGAGTGTGAGCTGTGAGGAGGATGCAGAGAAGCTCCAGTGTGATTTGGACAGGTTGAGTGAGTGGGCAAATGCATGGCAGATAATGTGGATAAATGTGAGGTTATCCACTTTGATGGCAAAAACAGAAAGGCAGATTATTATCTGAACGGTGATAGATTAGGAAAGCGGGAGGTGCAGCGAGACCTGGGTGTCCTTGTACACCAGTCGCTGAAAGTAAGCAGGCAAGCGCAGCAGGCAGTTAAGAAGGCAAATGGTATGTTGGCCTTCATAGTGAGAGGATTCGAGTACAGGAACAAGGATGTCTTGCTGCAATTATACAAGGCTTGGTGAGACCACATCTGGAGTATTGTGTGCAGTTTTCGTCTCCTTATCTGAGGAAGGATGTTCTTGCTATGGAGGGAGTGCAGCGAAGGTTCACCAGACTGATTCCTAGGATGGCAGGACTGACGTATGAAGAGAGATTGGGTCAATTAGGCTTGTATTCGCTAGAGTTTAGAAGAATGAGAGGGGATCTCATAGAAACCTACAAAATTCTAACAAGACTGGACAGACTAGATGCAGGAAGGATGTTCCCGATGGTGGGGGCTCCAGGACTGGGGCCACAGTCTAAGGATAAGAGGTAAGCCATTTAGGACTGAGATGAGGAGGGATTTCTTCACCCAAAGAGTGATGAACCTGTGGAATTTTTTACCACAGAAAGCAGTTGAGGCCAAATCATTAAATATATTCAAGAAAGAGTTAGATAAAGTTCTTAGGGCTAAAGGGATCAAGGGATACGGGGAGAAAGCGGGAACAGGGTACTGAGTTTGGATGATCAGCCATGATCGTATTGAATAGTGGTACGGGCTCGAATGGCCTACTCCTGCTCCTATTTTTCTATGTTTCTACGTTTCTAAGACAAATGTGGGTCCATTACAGGCAGAGTCAGGAGAATTTATAATGGGGAATAGAGAAATGACAGAGAAGCTAAATGAGTACTTTGTGTCTGTCTTCACTGAGGAAGATACAAGAAATCTCCCAGAATTAGAGATCCAAGGGATTAGGGGGAATGAGGAATTGAAGGAAATTAATATTAGTAAGAAGGTTGTATTGAGATATTAATGGGGCTGAAGGTTTATAAGTCCCCAGGACCTGATGGTCTACATCCTAGAGTGTTGAAAGAGATAGCTATGGAGATAGTGGATGCATTGGTGATCATCTTCCAAAATTCTATAGATTCTGGAACGGTTCCTGCAGATTGGAAGGTTGTAAATGTCACCCCACTATTTAAGAAGGGAGGGAGAGAGAAAACAGGGAATTACAGACATGTTAGCCTTACATCAGTCATTGGGAAAATGCTAGAATCTATTCTAAAGAATGTGATAAATGGACAGTTGGAAAATAATGATATGATTGGGCATAGTCAACATGGATTTATGAATGGGAAATCATGTTTGATGAACTGTTGGAGTTTTTTGAGGATGTTTCGAACAGAATTGATAAAGGAGACTCAGTGGACGTGGCATACTTGGATTTTCAAAAGGCCTTTGATAAAGTCCTCCAGAGGAGGTTGGTTAGCAAAATTAAAGCACATGGGATAGTAGGTAATATACTGGCATGGATTAAGGATTGGTTAACAGGCAGAAAACAGAGAGTAGGAATAAATGGGTTATTCTCGCATTGGCAGGCTGTGACTCGTGGGGAACCGCAGAGATCAGTACTTGGGCCCCAGCTGTTCACAATATATATCACTGATTTGGATGGGGGGACCAATTGTAGTACTTCAAAGTTCACAGATGACACAAAACTAGGTGGGAATGTGTGTCGTGAGGAAGATGGAAAGCGGCTTCAAGGAGATTTGGAAAGACTTAGTGAGTGGGCAAGAATGTTGCAGATGGAATATAATGTGGAAAAATGTGAGGTTATCCACTTTGGTAGGAGGAATAGATGTGCAGAGTATTTCTTAAATGGTAAGAGATTAGAAAGTGTAGATGTACAAAGGGACTTGGATGTGCTTGTCAATAAGTCACTGAAAGCTGACATGGAGGTGCAGTAAGCAATTAAGAAGGCTAATGGTATGTTGGCCTTTATCGCAAGAGGATTTGAGTACAGGAGTAGTGAAGTCTTGCTTCAATTGTATAGAACCTTTGTTAGACCACACCTGGAGTACTGTGTGCAGTTTTGTTCCCCTTATCTTATTGCCATAGAGGGAGCGCAATGAAGGTTCACCAGACTTGTTCCTGGGATGGCGAGACTGTCCTATAAAGAGAGATTGGGGAAACTGGGCCTGTATTCTCTAGAGTTTCTAAGAATGAGAAGTGATCTAATTGAAACCTATAAAATAGTTAAAGGGATAGACAGGGTAGATGCAGCTAAGGTGTTTCCCCTGGTTGGGGAGTCTAGAACCAGGGGACACAATTTCAAAATAAGGGGGAAGCCACTAAGGACAGAGAAGAGGAGAAATTTCTTTACTCAGAGGGTTGTGAAACTTTGGATTTCTCTACCCCAGAGGGCTGTGGAAGCTCTGTCACTGAGTATGTTTGCAGAGATTGACAGATTTGTAAATACAAATGACATAAGGGGATGTGCGGGTAGTGTGGGAAAAAAGCATTGAAGTGGATGATCAGCCATGATCGTATTGAATGGCAGAGCAGGCTCGATGGGCTGAATGGCCTACTCCTGCTCTTATGTTGCTTCTGACCACCCTCTATGGTGGTATCTTTCTATGGGGCCTGGACCAATTTAATTGAAGCAAAAATTTTGTTAGTGGTTTACCCAATGTCACTGGGAAAGAAACCAACACGATAAGCACAGAATGAAACAAAATTACAATTTCATTGTTGTAATCAATAATGCACTTAACATTGGGCACTGCCCACCAATTGTGGAATATATATGACCGAGAATTGTGCTGCCTTGCATTCTTTATATTTTTGCATTTAAATGGTGCACTCTAGTAAATTTTAAAAACCCTTTGATACTTTACAACTGGTAGGATTTTTATGCTTATGTTACAACCAAGGTCTTTTCTAGTCCCACTTCTCTGCAGGTCACAACATATATTTTAAAAATGTTTATCCAGTTACCAATTCAGTCAATCATATACTCTACTTTTTGTCCCAGAATAAAATAGACCAACCAGGTTTCTTTAATAAACAACAAAATTACCAGTTTATTATAAAACAAGACTTATCCAGTAATGAAGCAAAGCATTAACACAAATTGAGATATGAAAGTTCCCTTTTTAAACCCCACAAACACTGAAAATAAATACAGAAGTTATCTCTGCAGACGTCTGCTTAAAAAAAAGACAAAAGAAACTTTGGCCAAATACTTGCTAATTCTTGCAGAAAAAAGAGAAGATATGGAAGGACGTCAGTTGCCCCTTTTTTGGTCTGGCGTCTGTGTATACAGAGACAGGTCACTGGGATCTTTTCTAAAGCAGTTCTTTTCAGGCGGCGTTGAGAATTAAACTGGTAGGTTTTTCCAGCTTATCAGGAGAGACACAGCACCAAGGATTTTAGCTCTCCCACACTGGATCTTTGCAGGGTTTCTTCAAAGAGGTGGAGAAAAAGGTGAGCTGAGTGGTTTTCCCAGTGCAAGTGGATCTCCAACTATCTACAAAACAGTTCACACCCCAACTGAACCAAAATAATCTCTCAGAAACAAAACCACAAACAGAAATTCAACCTCCTGATCTCCATAAACCTTGACATGTGGCTTCTCTGTAAATATCTTTCCCAGATCACTGAGGTTTCTTTTGTTTATTGAGCTTAAAGCACATGATTTCCAGCAAAGGTTGTTTTCAAACAACATCTCGTGTCCTTTCAGTGAACTTGGTTAAAAATAATCCATGGAATCTTTTCAGTTTTAAAACACAAGTCCTCAAAAACAAAAGAAAAAGTGGAAGCACTTTTGTAAAATGTACAAAATATTTAATGTGTGAGCCTTGGTTCAATGGTAGCCCTCTTGCCACTGAGTAGAAGGTTGTTCAAGCCCAGTGCAGAACACATAATCTGACCTTTAACGTAGCACCGAGAGAATGTTGCATTGTTAGAGGTGTCAGTCTGTATCAGACGTTTTGGAACGTTGTCGTCGATTTGACCCTGAACTGAGCTTCTGCCCACCTATCTACTCCATCATCAAAACTGCCTCCTTCCACCTCTGTAAAATTCCTCTGCAATCCGTCAGGTCACAGAATCGTTACAGCGCAGGAGGCCATTTGGCGCATCATGTCGGCACCAGCTCTCTGAAAGAGCAACTTCCTCAGTTCCATTACTCTGATTTCTCCCCGTAACCCTGCACATTCTTCCTTTTCATATAACTGTCTAATTCTCTTTTGAATGCTTTAATTAAACCTACCTCCACCACGTTCTCAGGCAGTGCATTCCAGACCTTAACCACTTGCTGTGTGAAAAAGTTTTTCCTCATGTCACTTTTGCTTCTTTTACCAAATGCTTTAAATCTGTGCCCTCTCGTTCTCGAACCATTCATGAGTGGGAACAGTTTCTCTCTATCTACTCTGTCCAGACCCCTCATGATTTTGAATACCTCTATCAAATCAGCTGTTAGTCTTCTCTTCAAGGAAAACAGTCCTAACTTCTCCAATCTATTTTCATAACTGAAATTCCTCATCCCTGGAACCATTCTTGTGAATGTTTTCTGTACTCTCTCCAATGTCCTCACGTCTTTCCTCAAGTGCTGCGCCAAGAATTGGACGCAATACTCCAGCTGAGGCTGAATTAGTGTCTTATACAAGTTCAACATTAATTCCTTGCTCTTGTACTCCAGGATACTGTATGCTTTCTTAACTGCTCTCTCAACTGTCCTGCCACCTTCAATGGCTTATGCACAGAAACACCTCTGCTCCTGCACCCGCTTTAGAATTGTACTCTTTATTTTATAATGTCCCTCCATGTTCTTCCGAACAAAATGAATCACTTCACATTTCTCTGCATTGAACTTCATCTGCCACCTGTCTGCCCATTCCACCAGCTTGTCTATGTCCTTTTGAAGTTCTACACCATACTCCTCACAGTTCACAATGCTTCCAAGTTTCGTATCATCTGCAAACTTTGAAATTGTACCCTTTACACCAAGGTCTAGGTCATTAATATATATCAGGAAAAGCGAGGGTCCCAACACTGATCCCTGGGGAACTCCACTACAAACCTTCCTCCAGCCCGAAAAACATCCAATACACCACTACTCTTTGTTTCCTGTCAATCAGCCAGTTTTGTATTCATGTTGCTACTGTTCCTTTTATTCCATGAGCTACAAGTTTGTTCACGGGTCTGTTGTGTGGCACTGTATCAAACGCGTTTTGAAAGTCCAGGTACACCACATCAACAGCATTGCCCTAATCAACTCTCTCTGTTACCTCCTGAAAAGTTTAGAGATACAGCACTGAAACAGGCCCTTCGGCCCACTGAGTCTGTGCCGACCATCAACCACCCATTTATACTAATCCTACACTAATTCCATATTCCTACCACATCCCCACCTGTCTCTATATTTCCCTACCACCTACCTATACTAGGGGCAATTTATAATGGCTAATTAACCTATCAACCTGCAAGTCTTTGGCATGTGGGAGGAAATCGGAGCACCCGGAGGAAACCCACGCAGACACAGGGAGAACTTGCAAACTCCACACAGGCAGTACCCAGAATTGAACCCGGGTCACTGGAGCTGCGAGGCTGCGGTGCTAACCATTGCGCCACTGTGCCGCCCAGCAAGTTGATTAAACGTGACTTTCCCTTAAGAAATCTATGCTGGCTTTCCTTAATTAACTCACATTTGTCCATCTGACTATTGATTTTGTCTCAAATTATTTTTTTCTAGAAGTTTTCCCACCACCGAAGTTAAATTTTAAATTAAAAAAATTCTCGTCGCCGGCCAGATGGCTTGCGAGGCTATTTCAGAGGGCATGTAAGAGTCAACCACATTGCTACGGATCTGGAGTCACATGTAGGCCAGACCAGGTAAAGACAGCAGATTTCCTTCCCTAAAGGACATTAGTGAACCAGATGGGGTTTTACAACAATCAACATCATTAGACTAGCTTTAAATTCCAGATTTATTAATTGAATTCAAATTCCACCTTCTGCTGTGGTGGGATTCGAACCCACGTCCCCAGAGCAATACCTGGGTCTCTGGGTTACTAGTCCAGCCTGGTTCTCAATAGTATTTTCTACCTGGCATCTGTCTTAAGCACACTTTTTGTTCTTTATCTTAATCTTTACCTATATTGTCATCCAGGGAGCTCTGGATTTGTTTGCCCTACTTTTCCCCTTCAAAGGAACATACCTTGACTGTGCCCGAACTCTCTCTTCTTTGAAAGTAGCCCATTGTTCATCTACCAGTTTTCCTGTCAGCTTTTGACACAATTTATTCGCCCCAGCTCTATTCTTACCCCATTGAAGTTAGCCTTCCCCCAGTTAATTATTTTTACCCTGGATTGCTCTTTGTCCTTTTCCATAGTCAGCCTAAACCTTATGATACATTGATTACTATCCCCTAAATGCTCTCCTCCTGATACTTGATCCACTAGGCCCACCTCACTCCAAAGAACCAGGTCAAGCTGTGCTTCCTTTCTCCAACATACTGTAGAACTTTTTCCTGAACACACTCTAAGAACTCTTGCCCCTCATTGTCCTTTACACTACTATCATCCCAGTCTATGTTTGGATAATTAAGTCCCCTTTTATAACTATCCTATAATTTTTGCACCTCTCTGTGTGCAAATATGTTCCTCCATGTCCTTCCCACTAGCTGTTTGTGGGAAATTGCTGTGCAAAAGTGACTACCCTTCAATCAGCTGCTCCCTCCCTTCAAACTGCTCTGCCCTCAATTGCATTGGGTTCAATGGGAAAGGGGAGGGAACAGCTGATTGGCCACGGCCCCGTCCTGCCTAAGCCCCGCCCCTTTGGGAGTTTACGCTGTGCACTGTGGGATAGTGGAGGAGCTGACAATTTGTTGGCGGCCACTGTTTTCTTAGCCGACAGCGGTAGTGTGGAAGCCGGGAACTTTAATTTGTTTTAAAATAAGATCTACACTATTCCCCCTTTCCCCTGCGTGGGGAAAAGAAAACAAACTAAAGGATGTCGAGTTTTTGCACAACCCCCGAACCGCAACAGGATCAGCGCCGAGCTCCGTTGCCCAGAGACGCCGAGAGGTGAGGGCGGTTCTTGTGTGTTTTTTCTTCTTACTTGAGACCGGGGGGCACTTCATGGAATGTTCTAGAGAGGGGGAAAATAGCCATTGCTGCTCGGTTACGGATTGACTCCGAGTTTTATATTTAACCATCGCCCGGTTTGGCCTTTTTTAAATTTGATTTTATTTCCCCTCTTCTGACTGGGCCGCTCCGGGCCCGCTCAGTGCGGGAGGTAAACATTGGCCACTACGCATGCGCGCTCCTCGGCCATTGAAGGAAGGGAACACTTGATTTTATTCATTCACTGGCAAGGCCAGCATTTCTTGCCCATCCTTAATTGCCCTTGAGAAAGTGGTGGTGAGCCTCCTTTTTAAATACAACTGAGTGACTTGGCCATTTCAGAGGGTAGTTAAGAATCAGCCATAGTGCCTGTGGGTCTGGAGTCACATAGGCCAGAGTTGGGTAAGGATGGCAGATTTCATTCCCAAAACTACAGTAGGGCACCAGATGGTTTGTACAATAATCTGGTTATTTTGTGGTCACCATTACTGATGGTAGCTTTTTATTTCTGATTTGTTTAATGGACTGAATTTAAATTCTTTAACTGCTATCTTTTAACTAGGGTTGTTAGATAAGGCTTTAAACTAAATAGTTGAAAGGAAGTTTAAAAAGTCGATAAGTAACGAGAGGGCAGAGGTGCAGGGTAGTGAAGAAGCATACATTTATCAGAGTGTGGCAGGAAGGGACAGAGAATACAAGCATAAGAATACAGCAGAAATTAGAACCAGAGTAGGTAAAAATGGTAAAAAGTCAAAACTTAAGGCTCTTTATCTGAATGCACGTAGCATTTGTAACATGATAGATGAGCTGATGGCACAGATAGAAACAAATGAATATGATTTGACAGTTATCACAGAGACGTGGTTGCAGGATGACCAGGACTGGAAACTCAATGTTCAAGGATATACGACATTCCAGAAGAATAGGCAGAAAGGAAAAGGAGGTGGGGTAGCTTTGTTATTAAAGGAAGGGATCGGTGCAGTTGTGAGTAACGACATAGGTGTAATAGATCGTGATGTAGAATCAGTTTGGGTGGAAATAAGGAATAGCAAGGGAAAGAAATCACTGGTGGGAGTGGTCTCTTTGTAGGACAAAATATGAATCAGGAAATAATGGAGGCGTGTAAGAAGGGCACTGCAATTATCATGAGTGATTTTAATCTGCATATAGACTGGACCAATCAAATTGGCAAGGGTAGCATGGAATACGAATTTGTAGAGTGCATCAGGGATTGTTTCTTAGAACAATACATTGCAGAACCTACCCAGGAACAGGCTATTTTAGATTTGGTAATGTGTAATGAGGTAGGATTAATAAGAGATCTCGTAGTTAAGGATCCTCTAGGGGGAAGCGATCATAACATGGTAGAATTTCAAATTCAGTTTGAGGCTGAGCAACTCGGGTCTCAAACCAGTGTCTTCAACTTAAAAAGGGCACTTACAGAGGTATGAAGAAAGAGTTGTCTTCAGCGGGCTGGGAAAATAGACTACAGGGAAAGTCAGTAGAGGAGCAGTGGCTTTTAAGCAGATATTTCATAACATTCAACAAACATTTATTCCGGTCAGAAGGAAAGACTCGATGAGAACGATGAATCACCCGTGGATAACAAAGGAAGTTAAGGAGAGTATCAAATCAAAAACAAAGGCGTACAAATCGGCAAAAGCTAGTGGTAGGCCAGAGGATTGGGAATTTTTTAGAAACCAGCAGCATACCATCAGGCCCTGGGGTAATAAAAGCAAAATACTGCGGATGCTGGAAATCTGAAGTAAAAACAAGAAATGCTGGAAATACTCAGCAGGTCTGGCAGCATCTGTGGAAAGAGAAGCAGAATTAACGTTTCAGGTCAGTGACCCTTCTTCTGAACTGGCAAGTATTAGAAATGTAAAAGGTTATAAGCAAGTAAAGCTGGGGTGGGGCAAGCGATAACAAAGGAGAAGGTGTAGTTATCTCTTGTCTCTACATCTTCTCCTTTTGTTATCTCTTGCCTCTGCACCTCCTTTGTTATCTCTTGCCCCACCCCTGCATTATTTGCTTATTACCTTTTACATTTCTAATATTTGCTAGTTCTGAAGAAGGGTCACTGATCTGAAATGTTAACTCTACTTCTCTCTCCACAGATGCTGCCAGACCTGCTGAGTATTTCCAGCATTTCTAGTTTTTATTTCAGATTTCCAGCATCTGCAGTATTTTGCTTTTATTACCCCAAGGCCTGATGGTATGCATCCCAGAATACTTAAGGAAGTGGCCCTAGTAATAGTGGATGTGTTGCTGGTCATCTTCCAAGATTCTATAGACTCTGGAACAGTTCCTACAGATTGGAGGGTAGCTAATGTAACCCCACTATTTAAAAAGGGAGGTAGAGAGAAAGCAGGTAATTATAGACCAGTCAGCCTGACGTCGGTGGTGGGGAAAATTCTATAGTCCATTATCAAAGATTTTATAGCAGAGCACTTAGAGAACAGTGGTAGAATCGGGCAGAGTCAGCATGGATTTACGCAAGGGAAATCATGCTTGACAAATCTACTAGAATTCTTCGAGGATGTAACTAGTAGAGTTGATGAGGGGGAGCCAATGGATGTGGTTTATTTGGACTTTCAGTAGGCTTTCAACAAAGTCCCACATAAGAGATTAGCATGTAAAATTAAAGCACATGGGATTGGGAGTAGTGTATTGCGATGGATAGAAAATTGGTTGGCATTCAGGAAACAAAAGGTAGGGATAAATGGGTCTTTTACTGAATGGCAGGCAGTGACTAGTGGGGTACTGCAGGGATCGGTGCTGGGACCCCAGCTATTCACAATATATATTAATGATTTAGATGAGGGAATTAAATGTAATATTTCCAAATTTGCAGATGACAAAACTGGGTGGGAGAGTGGCAGAGAGGCTTCAGGGTGATTTGGAGAAGTTGAGTGAGTGGGCTAATGCATGGCAAATGCAGTATAGTGTGGATAAATGTGAGGTTGTCTACTTTGGTAGCAAAAACAGGAAGGCAGATTATTATCTGAACGGCTATAAACTGAGCGAGGGGAATATGCAGCGAGACCTGGGTGTTCTCATACACCAGTCGCTGAAGGTAAGCATGCAGGTGCAACAGGTGGTAAAAAAGGCAAATGGTATGTCGGCCTTCATAGCGAGAGGATTTGAGTACAGGAGCAGGAATGTCTTGTTGCAATTATACAGGGCCTTGGTGAGGCTACACCTGGAATATTGTGTGCAGTTTTGGTCTCCTTATCTGAGGAAGGATGTTCCTGCTATACAGGGAGTGCAGTGAAGGTTTACCAGACTGATTCCTGGGATGGCGGGACTGACTTATGAGGAGAGATTGAGTCGGTTGGGATTATATTTGCTGGAGTTCAGAAGAGTGAGGGGGGGGATCTCAGAGAAACCTATAAAATTCTAACAAGACTTGACAGGGTAGATGCAGGAAGGATGTTCCTGATGGTGGGAGAGTCCAGAACCAGGGGTCATAGTCTAAGGATACGGGGTAGACATTTCAGGACTGAGATGAGGAGAAATTTCTTCACCCAGAGAGTGGTGAGCCTGTGGAATTCGCTACCACAGAAAGCAGTTGAGGCCAAAACATTGTATGTTTTCAAGAAGGAGTTAGATATAACTCTTGGATCTAAAGGGATCAAAGGGTATGGGACATAAGCGGGAACAGATTACTGAGTTGGATGATCAGCCATGATCATAATGAATGGCGGAGCAGGGTTGAAGGGCCGAATGGCCTACTCCTGCTCCTATTTTCTATGTTTCTGTGTTTCTGTCTATTGTGCATACACCCACAGTGCTGTTAGGAAGGGAGTTCCAGGACTTTGGCCCAGCGGCAGTAGAGGACTGGCGATATATTTCCAAGTCGGGGTGGTGTGTGACTTGGAGGGGAACTTGCCAGCGGTGGTGTTCCCATGCATCTGCTGTCCTTGTTCTTCTAGGTGGAAGAGGTCAAGAGTTTGGAAGTTGCTGTCTAAGGAGTTTTGGTGAGTTGTTGCAATGCATCTTGTATATGGTACACACTGCTGCCACTGTGCATCGGGGTGGAGGGAGTGAATGTTTAAGGTGGTGGATTGGGTGCCAATCAAGCAAGCTGCTTTGTTCTGGATGGTGTTGAGCTTCCTGAGTGTTGTTGGAGCTGCACTCATCCAGGCAAGTATTCCATCACACTTCTGACTTGTGCCTTGTAGATGATGGACAGGCTTTAGGGAGAGAGGAGGTGGGTTACCCACCACACAATTCCCAGCCTCTGACCTGCTCTTGTAGTCACAGTATTTATGTGGCTGTTCCAGTTCAGTTTCTGGTCAGTGGTAACCCAGGATGTTGGTTGTGGGGGATTCAGCAATGTTAATGCCCTTGAATGTCAAGGATAGATGATTGGATTTTCTCTCATTAGAGATGGTTATTGCCCGGCACTTGTGTGGCACAAATGTTCCTTGCTACTTATCAGCCCAAACTTCAGTGTTGTTCAAGTCCTGCTGCATTTGGACACGTGCTGCTTCAGTATCTGAGGAGTTGCGAATTGTACTGAGCATTGTATAGTCTTGGGCATCCCTGATTTTAATCGCTCCACCGTTAGTCTTAGCGCCATCAGTTGCCTAGGCCCAGTTCTGGAATACCCTCTCTGCCTCTCCACCTCACTTTCCTCCTTTAGGACACTCCTTAAAACCTACCTGTTTGTCCAGGCTTTGGGTCATCTGCCCTAATATCTCCTTTTGTGTCTCGGTCTCAAATTTTGTTTTATAATGTTCCTGTGAAGCGCATTAAAATGTTTTATTATGTTAAAGGCGCTATATAAATATAAGTTGTTGTTGCAGTTGGTCTCTGTGACCCTAGCTAAGGAAGGGAGAAAAATTCTCCATGGCTGCACTAATACGTGTTTGCGCTTCAGGTAAAGATAGGAGCAGGTTTGAATTTGAGTTCTATGGTTAATTAGCCGCTGACTCGCTATCTAAGTGTATAGCAGCTTGACCGTGGTCCCAGAATATTGTTGGTATTTGATACTGTATCGAGCAAAGTCTAAACCTTCAAAAAATGAAACTTCTACATTTTAAACTTTTTTGGATTTATGTTGCAATTAATTGCATATTTTCCTGTTATGGACAAAGATTTTTCTGCAGTCACTCCCAAAAAGTGTTGGTATTTTGAAAATAAAGTAAGGAATTGCGAATGAGTTCACTGAAAGAGCTTTAATATTTGACAGTACCATTTCATATTTAGAAAGAGTGAAAATACATGAATGGGTTGCATTTTGGAGGGATAGATGTATGTTTATTTGTCATTGTTGGTGATATTTTCCTCCCAGTGATTTACACATTTGTCTAAAGCTTTTAAATGGAAGAACTAAATCTGCCCAACACTGTTGGGAGGGAATGTTAGGTCAAAATTCAAACTTGCAGCATATTTTTTCATAAATATTTTTACCTTTGGGAAATGCATTAGGAAATTATTGAATCCTGTCCTTACCATTTTTTTCCTTGCCTGAAGGAAATGAAACCTTTCTGGGATTCTGTTCCATAGATGCTGGCTGGCTGGATGCCTCCTAATAGTCAATGTTCATCTCGGAATCTTAATGATCAGTGTTGGCAGAGTGTTCGCCATGGAGAGTATCACAGCTAAGGCTGACCCTGACTATAATCTGATGTCTGCTTTATGTATACGTTCAGTGGAAGTTGCTGGATAGTAATCAGAAGTAAGGTTTTCTATTGTCCTGTCTGGAATCCACTAACTGAGTGCAGTATAGGGATCAAGAGGTTCCTTATCAAAGTATATTTATTTTCTCCCCTTTCTGTGGACGCAATGTACCTCTGAGGATGGTTGACCTTCCACTGGTCTGTAAGTTTTTAGGAAAACTGGCTGCTATCGATGTTGCTTCCTTGTACTCCCCTTATCAAAGTGCCTTTCACTGACCCTATCTCTCTTGATCAAAACCTCAGCATTGTGGGAATACACTTGTCCCGTCACTTGTGAGCTTCATTGTACAGTCCATGGTAATCTAGTTCATAATGCATTTGCCACTAACTTGTGGTTATGATTACAGTGGACTTATAATTAGTTATTTTCATCTGGTTGATTGATAGTGGTGTAAAGTTGGACTGGTATTTGTATTCCTCACCATCCCCTGCCACAATGCAAATTGAATATACAAATTTTTAAAATTTGTTCTTAGGATGTGTACAATATTAGAGAAGCTACATTTTTGCTTATTCATAGTTGCTCTGAGAAAGTAGTGGCAGCCCTTCTTGAACTGCTACAGTCCTTGTGCTGATGGTGTTAGGTAGGAAGTTTCAGGATTATGACCTAGAAATAGTGAAGAAATGGAGGTATCAGATCAAGATGGTGTGGGAGTTGGAAATGATATTGTTCCCGTGATCTTGCTTTTGCCATGCTTTACAGAAAATCCACTTGGGCAGGTATGTTTTTTAAATGAAGATGGCCCATGGTGCAGGATACAATTGGCCTTGAAAGGTTGAATAAAGAAGTAGAGGTTATATGACTATATAGAGCTTAGGATCAAAAGTTACCTTCCTCTTGCATAGTTTAGACATCATAGGAACGAGTAAGTTGGATAATGTGAGCTGAGCCTTAATTGCGATATAAGTGGCAGTTCGATGTGTTTTTGAAATATAGTAGGGACGAGCGAAGAAATTTCAGAGGAGCAATGGCCGTAATTTCAATTAAAATTAAGACAAATGGATGTTTAAAGCCGGAGGTGTACACTTTTTTTGGGAGAACGTATCCTATGGAAGTGGAGCTGAGAATGAATGTGATGAGAGAAAGTCCAAGGGTCTGAATAGATGGAATGGAAAAGGACAAAGAAGGAGGGGAAAAAAAGCAGTCATTTAAACTCAGAGAAAGTATGCAGGACAAAGATGTGCATGACCATGTATTGCATTGCTGATTGCAATGAGGAGTAGATGCTCACTTATACGTTCTAAAGAAGCTTCAGGAGTGGCGCTATAGTTGCTGAAGTACAGAAATAGTCTTTTTGGAATCAATCTTTACCTTGGTGTTGCAACCTTGGCACTATTGGAAAAGCTTCAAAAATTCTAAGCAAGATCTAAACGTTTTTACATAATCTTTGCAAATTTTGAAAACTCATTCACATAAAAGTCCAAACTTTTTGAAATCTAGGGCTGGAATTTACCAAGCCCACAACGTCAGGCTCTGTGGTGACTGGGTGGGGAATTGTTCTGGCAGAGGCCCGCTATGGAGGCCGACGCCAGGAGGGCTTGGCCCGACCCTCCGGGCGGCGGCAAGTCTCCGTGGCGCCCCCCCCCGCCCCGCCCCCAATGCCGCTGGGAGACAGGACCTGGATTTAAATAATTAAATTACTGACATGCATACATTTAAATCAACTTTCCCTAAATCCTCCGGGCTCGTGGCGGCTGGCATTCCCGCGCCTTCAATTCTCCGTCTGGGGAAAGCTGGCGTGACGCTGTTGGGAGGGGAAAGGAGTTAAGATTTTCAGTGCAGGGGTGGGGTAACAAGGTCAAATAAACATAATGGGTGTTGGGGGAGGTGGGAAGGATGAATTTTAAACTTTGTGCAGTCTGGGGGCGGGGAGGTCAGATTTAAAAGCTAAATGTTTTGGGGGGGAAGGGCAATTAGTTAATGTGATTGTTATTTGGGGGTGGGAAAGGGGCATCAGAAATTTATTGTATAAATTTTGGGGCGATACTGCTTTAACAATTCAAATTGACTAGCAGGGCTGGCTGCCCTTTAAAAATGGCGCCTGCGCACAGGCAACTGGCACCATTGCCGGGGAAAGACAGCCTGCCCCCTCCATGTGATTGGGGGGGGGATTTAGTGGGGGGGGGATTTAGTGGGGGGGGGATTTGGGGGGGGGGGCGGGCCACCTGGCTATTTAAATGAGCCACCTTGCAGGAGATAGCGGTGGCTCTTTGACATGCGGGCCGCCATTTTGTGAGCAAGTGTTAAACTGGCTTCTGAATGTACAGCGGAGATGACGTAGTGGTAATCTTTCGGAACTAGTATTCCAGAGACCCAGGCTAATGCCCTGGGGACACATTTTCCATTTCCACCATGCCACCTACTGGAATTTAAATTCAATTAATTAATAAAAATCTGGAATTGAAAGCTATTCTCAGTTTCATGGCACCATTACTATCATCAATTGTCGTAAAAGCCCAGCTGGTTCACTAATTTCCTTTAGAGAAGAAAATCTGACATCCTTACCTGGTCTGGCCTACATGTGACTCCAGATCCACAGCAATGTGGTTGACTCTTAACTGCCCTCTGAAATAGCCTAGCAAGCCACTCAGTCGTCATGGACAATAAATGCTGGCCTTGCCAGTGACGGCCACATCCCATGAAAGAATAAAAAAAGTATTGCTTATCTGTTCTAGCAGTGATTTTTACACTGTCATGTTTATGAAGTAAACATTTTTTATAAGAAAGATTTTTAAGTTACATTCTTTTTTTATTGTTGCCAATGACAGCTCTATCACCATGAGCTCTTCATCCTAGTTCAAACTTTTCTTCAGCCACAAACCGCGTTGGACAAGATAAAATCTGTAATTGTGTTGCTAGTTATTTTTCATGGTTGTCATGGGCTGAGTGTGAAACTTTTACACACTATTAATTTTTGGTGAATTCTTAACAGTAACACTGGACCTAAAGAGGGAGTGTTTCTTGTAGTGTTGATGAGTTTACATGATGAATTGTAGTTTCTACTTCATTTGGAAAATGCTTCAAAATAAACGTGGAGTCTTGCAACTTCAGTTGAAACGGAGATTTTTCTACTATTTCAGTGTTATAAACTCATGTCACTTCTATTTCAAAAATGTTTGTGTACATTAGTTTCTTATTTCAAAAAAAATTGCTGTGTTGTGACAGAGGAGTTAAACCTCATTCTTTTCAATTTAGTTGCAGAGTTAGGCTGACCCTGTAGGACACCGCCCACCGCTATGCCTGCTGTTTGGCCAACTCTTCTGGACCTCAGCAGGGATGAGTGCAAGAGAATACTCCGAAAACTTGGTAAAACATTGTGGATTATTTTTTCTTCTGCTACAATCAACTTCTGTTTAGTGAATAACTGGTTTTCCAGATTCAGTCTGTTAACTCAACTGATCTTTACAGGGACGTGGTAATGGTGTTACAATTGGTCTCAATGTCCCTGAATCAGGAAGAGAGGGAAAATATTCGGCCACGGTTCTTGCTCCTGATGAGTATATCCAGTGATCTCCCATTGATAAATCTATGTGTAGACATTAAGTGATGAAAGCATTGCACCTGGATTTGATGTGAATTGTGTTCAAGTAGTCTGCCATTTACTATCAAGGATGGAGTATGAGTAGTGAGGCACCGGTGGTGGGGTGCAGGCATCAAGGAGAGAAATGGAGAAAATTGATTGGGATGATGAACTGTTTTTTCCTCCAGCAGTTTATTTACTTATTAGGAAAATTGTAGAGAGGAAATGCCTTATCTTTTCTTGCATGCTTTGAATAGAATAAAAGATTGTAGAATACTAACCTGCTTAAGTTTGGTGTTGTGTTGAAGTGGGTTGTTCAGAAGGTGTAAGTTCTAAATCTGTTGTTACAGCCGTGGCTACAAATTGAAAATGATTTCAGATTTTTGCTTCTTGTAATTGGATTTAATTTCCTGTAAATCCATATTCAAAATTATACTTTCTGTGTATAATGCTGGAGTCAAACTAATGTTAGAGTTACTAGTCATAGGCTAGAAGCTGGAAGTTATTCTGAGCAGAAGCACTGAACCAAAATATTCCTTTGTGTTCAGCTTTTAAAATGCTGAGAGACTGGCCACCTGGTAGCTCCTTGGTATTTTCAAAGAGTGGAATTTGCTGTCTTCTATAAAATCCTTCTGTCGCTTTTGGAGTGAGCATTCAGTATGGCTCCTTGTGTGGATGAATCGGGTTGGGGAACTATACTTTGAAATAGTAGGTTCGACAGGCATACGTTGAGTGAAAAATTTTGAAGAAATAAAGGAAGATCTTAAATAGTTGCAAAATCAATTGATTGGTAAGCATACACAATGCAGCAGAATGTTAACATTTTCCTGGGATGAATGGGAAGTATGTAGGTTAGAAATGTGATTTGCTGTTTTATTCTCTTACATTTTAGAACTGGAAGCTTATGCTGGCGCTATCAGTGCGCTCCGTGCACAAGGCGACCTTACAAAAGAAAAGAAGGACCTCCTTGGAGAATTGGCCAAGGTTCTTAGGTAAATGTTATAAGGAGCCAAAATCTGTTTTGATAAGTTTTGCTTTGGTTTCGTGCTCACAATTTGTCGCTTTTAAAAATCCTCATCACACCCTCTCAAATTCAGTGAGAATGTATTTCTTTTTTTTATTCTTTCACGGGATGTGGGTGTCACTGGGCCAGCTAGCTAGGCTAGCCCATCCCTAATTGCCCTTGAGAAGGTGGTGGTGCGCCACCTTCTTGAACCGCTGCAGTCCATGTGATGTAGATTCACCCACAGTGCTGTTAGGGAGGGAGTTCCAGGATTTTGATCCAGCAACAGTGAAGGAACAGGGATATTGTTCCATCAAGATGCTGTGTGACTTGGAGGGGAACCTGCAGCTGGTGGTGTTCCCATCTATCTGCTGCCCTTGTCTTTCTAGGTGGTATAGATCGCCGGTTTGGAAGCTGCTATCGAAGGAATCTTGGTGAGTTGCTGCAGTGCATCTTGTAGATGCTACACACTGCGCCAGTGTGCATCGGTGGTGGAGGGAGTGAATGTTGAAGGTGGTGGATGGGGTGCCAATCAAGTGGGCTGCTTTGTATTGGATGGTGTCGAGCTTCTTGGCTGTAGTTGGAGCTGAACTCATCCAGGCAAGTGGAGAGTATTCCATCACACTCCTGACTTGTGCCTTGCAGATGGTGGACAGGCTTTGGGGAGTCAGGAGGTGGGTTACTCGCTGTAGAATTCCCAACCTGTAACCTGCTCTTCTAGCCAAAGTACTTATATGGCTGGTCCATTCAGTTTCCGGTCAGTGGTAACCCCCAGGTGTTGATAGTGGGGGATTCAGCGATGGTAATGCCATTGAATGTCATGGGGAGATGGTTGGATTCTCTCTTTGAGATAGTCATTGCCTGGCACTTGTATAGCATGAATATAACTTGCCACTTATCAGCTCAAGCCTAATTGTTGTCCAGGTCTTGCTGCATATGGACACGGACTGCTTCAGTGTCTTTCATGCCTTTTTAATAGCAGTTTTGAAATTATTGTGGGCATGTTGTTTACAGTGATCTTGCAATGGCTTTGCTTTTATATTAAATTGTTTTTTGCTTTTTTTTTCCCCTGTGGAGAAATCCCTAGCCTTTGATTGTGACACTCAACAATGTTTGTATTTATGTGTAGCACCTTATCACATCAAAATGCCTCAAAGCGCTTCACATAAATTGCTTTTGTTGTGTTGTGATTTATGAAAACAGATCATTTCACATGTAAAATTCTTCAAATGCTAGTTCTGTCAAAAGGAAGAACATCAGTAATACAGTTGCAGTAATGGAAAAGATCCTCTCCATGAATTAAGAAGATGTGATTATATATGTCCTATCTCCTGTTTCTCCAGCAAGGTTGTTTAGAAGCGAGTGGCAGTCTGAAATATAAAAACACAGCAACACTTGTATTTATATAGATCCTTTAACATAGCATAATATCCCAAGACACTTCCCAAGTGTGTTGTTAATCAAAATTTCACACTGAGGCACAGATGGAGATATCAGGGCAATTGACCAAAAGATTGGTCAAAGAGATAGATTTTAAGGAACATCTTAAAGCACAGAAGGGTGGAAAGGTTTTTGGAGAGAATTCCAACGTTTAGAGCCTAGGCAGCTGAAGGCTTGGGCCCCCACTGGTAGACTGGTTAAAATTGGGGGTGCGCAAGATGTCAGAATTGGAAGAGCGCAGAAATCTTGAAGGCTTGTGGGGGTGGACGAGGTTCCAGAGATTGGGAGGGTGAAACCATGGACGTATTTGAAAACCATGGTGAGAATTTTTAAATGGATGCTATGCTGGAGCGAGAGCCAGTGTAGGTCAGCAAGCATAGGAGTGATGGGTCAACAGGACTTGGTGTGAGTTAAGATATGGGCAGCAGAGTTTTGGATGAGCACAAGTTGATGTAGATGGGAGGCCCAGGCTGGAGGACATTGGAATAGGCAAAAACTACATCTGTTATCGATGAATAAATTGAAGATTTTTCTTTTCTTTAATAATAGCATTTCGACAGAACGTCACCGTGCAGAAGTCCGTAGAGCAGTTAATGATGAAAGACTAATGACCATTGCACATCAGTAAGTTTCTTTGCAAAGATTCTATTTATTTTCTCAAGAATTTTCTTTACAGTTTGCCTGACTTTAGAAGTTAAAATCAGTTGTATTGTTCAGTACAACATAATAGTTTCCTAGCAGGGCTGTTTTCCACAGCACTTTTAACTTGTATTGGCATGTGTGCAGCGGCATCATATCCTTAATTCCCACTACCCATTGTAAATATGTTATCTTCTGAATTGAATCCCACAGTTACCAACTGATTTGGACTCAGTAACTGCCCAGCTGAGACAGAAGTTTTGCACGGGTCTGTGTGTTTTGAGGATGAGATATAAAAAAAAATTCCCTCTAATTTTCTCAGAGGAACATGCTGATCAATAGTATGGTATTGTTTTACAGGAACCAGAAGCCCTCTGCACCTCACTCAAGTGGTCATTCATTGTCTAGACTGACTCTGGAAGAATGTCAGCAGGACTGAAGAGGGGTTGTGGGGGTTGGTGTTGGTGGGTGGGATGGCAGAGAGGGAAGACACCACAGCTGAAGTCAATCCTATTCCTATAAATGCTCATTATAAACATGTTTTCTATTTTCCAGCAATGGTCAGAAGATAGTCTAGGGTATAGAGACAAGTTGTGGTTCCCCTGCTGCCATCAACTGAGATTAGTTAACTATACAAACTGGGATTCAATCCTGAGACCTGTTGGTCAGGATTGCTGAGCTACAGACTCCCTTTATCAGCTGAGCCACTGGGGGAGCTAAGACTTCTTGTTATTAACACATTGTTTCCCTCAGCGTGCATTGCTTGGCTTGAGGGCTGCAAATTTGTCCAGGACCTTTGCTCTGAAGCAGGCAACTAGGAAGCGCATCTCCCTACAATGGCACAGCTGAGAACAGGAAATCAATGTGCAACAGAAATTCAGCCACGACCCATATTGTCCAAGTCTGATGCATCATCAAAGGAAAACTATGGTCTTGTGATGTTGCTATTACGGTCGCTAATCTGGTGACAAATGTGAAATAAAAGGGATTGACTAGAGTCTTTCCACAAAATATCAACTCGTGCATGTAATTGACAAATAGCGAATGTAAAATTGTCATTTTTGTAAATAAGAACAAATTGTTTCTTTTTCATTGGCATCAATTTTCTTTAAAGCAACAATATGTTTTTTTTTGCTCACCAAGAGTAGATGAGGGAATCTTCCTATTTAGGTTGCTTTCTGTCTTAAGGGATATATGTTAGCTGAAATCCCCTTGTTCAATGCAAAAATACTGTTTCTTAGAAAGAGGTGAGTATGGTTCTCCGAACTTGGTTTTGGGGGGTAAGGGGGGAGTGAGAAGAAGGTGGAGTGATAGCAAAAAGAAGTTTGAGAACTTCTGCACTAGTACATTTCCTGTAGTGTTGCTTGTGGATTTATAAGAATTCAACTCCTGTCGTTGACCCCACATCAGGTGTTGGTCCTTGATGCATTTTGGTCAGAAATGGAATCATTCCTGTCTCCCTATGATATGTTAGTTCATAATTTCTTCTGCCTACTCCACGCTTTGCTTAGTGTCTATCCTTTTCTATTTTCCATTCCTTTTTCTTGAAAACAGTTCAAATAATGGTTAGAAGTCAGCTGACTAATGGGTCCTAGCATTGGTGCTCTGGCTGCTGGGAATTGTAATCTCACTGGGGGATGTGTTTTTGAGGTCACCAAAGTGGGTCAGCTGGGTAGGTGTGTGTGCATGTGCACTTGGAGCCCAGATGTTTAGAGGCTCAGCAGGGCATGTTAGTGCATTGTTTTTGAAGTGCAAAGGAAAGTTAATGGGGCAACCTTATAAGTAATTTGTGTTTGTATCGCTTTAAATCTTGAGTTGTGGAACAAGCAGGTGACTGAATCTTGGCTGATTTTTTTTTTCTTGATGGAATTGATTGGGAAGAAACATTTTTCGTCGTCATGATCGGAAAATGGTGATAGCAAAAAATAAAAAGGAGAAAAATGCAACTACTTAAGCACTTAACAAATGAGGAGGAAGGAATTCACCAGCTTGACCTAATTGGGTTTTGCTCCTGACAAACAAAACCTTATAATAAAGATGTATAAAATTTTCTGCAATGTATTTCAGTTTTAGGATTTAAAATAATTAAGCAGGTAGCAACTTAAAGTTGCATCTTCTGATGAACAGCATAAACAAAAGAAAACGTGGTTGTGTGTTGGACGAATATATCATGTACTCTTCTATTATCTGCAGCATGTCTGGGCCTAACAGCTCTGCTGAATGGTCCATTGAAGGTCGTCGACTTGTCCCTCTCATGCCCAGGCTGGTTCCTCAGACAGCATTCACAGTGACAGCAAATGCAGTAGCTAATGTGGCAGCTCTGCATAATGCCACTCTTCCATCACCAGCTGAAACTGGAAACAAAGAAGGTGAGTTTTTTTTTATTGGCCCAAGATTAGTCTTTTTACAATTTGTTTTTGAAACTAAGAAACATATAGCTTGCTATTTAGAAAGAGGAGGGGGTTACAGATGATGCAGTGAATTAGTCACACGGCAATTTAGTTTTGGAATTAATTCTAATTCGGCTCAGACTAATGGGATGACAATGCTATTTCTCGTCAGCATGAAGCATTTATTTGTATTTCTTTTGATTTTTGCAACTGCTTAGCTCAAATCTCATATAAAGCAGCAACAAATGGTACATTAACCGCCTATTCAATTGCAGTGAGAAATGGGCAGTCAGCAAACAACAACCATTAAAATGAGAAATGAAATCAAAGAAGTGTCTGCGTGGGTTTCCTCCGGGTGCTCCGGTTTCCTCCCACATGCCAAAGACTTGCAGGGTGATAGGTTAATTGGCCATTATAAATTGCCCCTAGTATAGGTAGGTGGTAGGGAAATATAGGAACAGGTGGGGATGTGGTAGGAATATGGAATTAGGGTAGGATTAGTATAAGTGGGTGGTTGATGGTCGGCACAGACTCGGTGGGCCGAAGGGCCTGTTTCAGTGCTGTATCTCTAATTAAAAAAAAAAAGTCTCTCCTAATACTTTTGCAAACCTTCTGACCATCATCTTGTTTTCTCAGTAATCAGAGTATGAACTGCTGAAGATAAGCTTTGTATCATAATTAATCAAGGCTATTAACATTGTGAAGCATTTTGATAGGGTCCTTTTGGAAAAGACTTTTTCTAGTACGATTGTTGTCCAATGTTTTTGGTTGAAGAAGCTCTTTTAAAATGGATTTGTCATCACGGGCCCCCCATCTAAATTGTAATATATAATGTTCAGTATAAAACTACTGCATGTAAAGAGTGTTTTAATAATGCTTTTAAGAAAACATGTATTTACCTATAGATATCAGTGAGGATGGGTGTGCTTGCTTCCCACTGCAGACTCTGTCTATCCTATGCGATCCCCATCTGTCTACACATGTAGCGGCTGCGCTTCATTCCCTCCTCCAAACTCGCATTTTGAGGACCCCCTGGAAATTCTCTACAGGTACCGGGCGGCACAGTGGCGCAGTGGTTACCACCGCAGCCTCACAGCTCCAGCGACCCGGGTTCGATTCTGGGTACTGCCTGTGCGGAGTTTGCAAGTTCTCCCTGTGTCTGCGTGGGTTTCCGCCGGGTGCTCCGGTTTCCTCCCACCTCCAAAAGACTTGCAGGTTGATAGGTAAATTGGCCATTGTAAATTGCTCCTAGTATTAGTAGGTGGTAGGAGAATGGTGGGGATCTGGTAGAGAATTTGGGGTTAGTGTAGGGTTAGTATAAATGGGTGGTTGTTGGTTGGCACAGACTCGGTGGGCCGAAGGGCCTGTTTCAGTGCTGTATCTCTAAATAAAATAAATAAATACCGGTTTGAGAACCACTGCTCTAGTTTGGGGGAATTCATGATGAGGGATTGTCTGTAAAATCCCCACTGAGTGAGGACAGTGATTAAGGAACAGTTTCTTTATTCAGAGTGTTATGACCAAGGTGGGAGAAGAGCACTGTCTTTTCTAGTTCCACTTCTCCACAGGTCACAACATATATTTAAATGTTCACCCAGTTACCGATACAGTCAATCATAGACTCTACATTTTATCCCAGAATAATGTACACCAACCAGGTGTCTTTTATAAACAACAAAATTATCAGCTTATATAACAAGACTTAACCAGTAACAAAGCAAAGCATTAACATACAGAGTGAAATATGAAAATTCTCTTTTACCGTGGCCTCACCCCACCCCACCCACACACACATACCCCCCCCACCCACACACACGTTAACCAAATAAATAGAGATTGTCTCTTTCAAGCTCTGTTACAAAAAAACTTTGGCCAAATACTTTCAAATTCTTGAAGAAAAAACAGACGATATGGAAAGATGCCAGTTGTCCCTTTTTAGTTTGGCATCCCAAATACACGTAGATGGCTGTCACTGGGATCTTTCTAGAACATTTCAGGTGATGTTGAAGGCCAGTTTGGCAGGTTTTCTAGGAGAAATGCGACAACAGGGGTTTCTGGCATGCTTTTCAGGAACTGTGATTAATAATCAGCTAATAGAGCAGTCACCATCAGCACCCTCTTCTATCTCCGAGAACTTCCTGAGAATCAAGTGCACAAAATAGAGAAACTGATGCTGCATTTCTCCTGAAAATCATGCCAGAAACCCCTGTTGTCGCATTTCGCCTAGAAAACCTGCCAAACTGGCCTTCAACTCCAATAAGAAGAAATTTTATAGTTGCATAAAGGGAAAGCGGGTGATCAAGAAAAATGTAGGCCCACTAAAAGCTGAAAATTGAGATATTGTCATTGATAATGGGGAAATGGCAGACATGTTGAACAATTACTTTGCCTCAGTATTTACAGTTGAAAAGGAGGATAACTTGCCGGAAGTCCCGAAAAAATTAATAGCTGATAGGGGACAGGGACTTAATACAATTAACGTAAGTAAAATATCAGTAACAGTGAAATTAATGGAACTAAAGAGTGAGAAAACCCCAGGACCTGACGGTTTCCATCCGAGGGTGTTAAAGGAAGTAGGGGAGCACATTGTAGATGCCCTAACTATAGTCTTCCAGAGTTCCCAAGATTCAGGAGTGGTCCCTCTGGATTGGAAAGTTGCACATGTCACTCCACTTTTAAGAAGGGTGAAAGGGGGAACCAAGGAAATTACAGACCAGTTAGCCAGACATCTGCGGTGGGCAAGTTGCTGGAGTCTATAATCAAGGATAGGGTGACTGAACACCGAGAAAAATTTCAGTTAATCAGGGACAGCCTGCATGGATTCATGATGGGAAGGTCATACCTGACAAATCTCATTGAATTTTTTGAAGAGGTGACTAAGGTAGTGGACAGGGGAATGTCTATGGATGTTATTTATATGGACTTCCAGAAGGCATTTGATAAAGTCCCACAGAAGAGACTGTTAACTAAGATAGAAGCCCATGGAGTTGAGGGCAAATTATTGACGTGGTTAGGACGTTGGTTGAGTGGTAGGCGACAGAGAGTGGGGATAATGGGTAAATACTCCGATTGGCAAGATGTGAGTCGTGGTGTCCCGCAGGGATCTGTGTTGGGGCCTCAATTATTCACATTATTCATTAATGACTTGGATGATGGCATAGTAAGTCATATATCCAAATTTACTGATGATACAAAGTTAGGCGGCATTGTAGACAGTCTAAATGATAGCATAAAATTGCAAAGAGATATTGACAGACTAGGTGAGTGGGCAAAACTGTGGCAGATGGATTTCATTGCGGGCAAGTGTGAGATTATCCATTTTGGACCAAAAAATGATAGAGCAGGGTACTTTATAAATGGGAAGAGGTTAAGTACAGTGGATGTCCAAAGAGACTTGAGGGTTCAGGTGCATGGATCTTTAAAATGCCAAGAGTCAATGCAGAAAATAATCAAAAAGGCTAATGGAATGCTAGCCTTTGTATCTAGAGGATTGGAGTATAAAGACACAGAGGTTATGTTGCAGCTGTACAAAACCCTGGTTAGACCCCACTTGAAGTACTGTGAGCAGTTCTGGGCACACTCACCTTAGGAAGGATACATTGGCCTTGGAGGGAGTGCAGCGTAGGTTTACAAAAATGATACCTGGACTACAGGGGTTAAGTTACGAGGAGAGATTGCACAAATTAGGTTTGTTTTTGCTAGAATTTAGAAAGTTAAGGGATGATCTGATTGAAGTCTTCAAGATATTAACAGGAAAAGACAGGCTAGATATAGATAAACTATTTCCACTGGTTTGAGATTCTAAAACTAGGGGGCATAGTCTAAAAATTAGGACCAGACCGTTCAGGAGAGATGTTGGGAAGCATTTCTTCACGCAAAGGGTGGTAGAGGTTTGGAACTCGCTCCCACAGACAGCAGTTGAAGCTAGAAAAGTTGTTAATTTTAAATCTGAGACAGATAGATTTTTGTTCAGCAAAGATATTCAGGGATATGGGCCAAAGGCTGGTATATGGAGTTAGGCCGCGGATCAGCCATGATCTCATTGAAATGCGGGACAGGCTCGAGGGGCTGAATTGCCTACTCCTGTTCCTATCTTCCTATGTTCCTATAGTTTTCTCCAGCTGCCTTCAAAACCGTTCACACCCCAACACTGTCCAAAGTGAAACCAAAAACAGTATCTCAAGAGTCAAGCCTCCTGACCCCTATAAATCTTGACCTGTCACTTCTCTAAACATCTCCCCCAAGTCAAAAGGCCCTGCTGAGTATTTATATGAAGATGGATGGCTTCCAGTAAATGTTGTTTTCAAACAAAGCCTCTCAATGTACTTTCAATGACACCAATGGAAAAAAAAACAACTATGGAATCCTTTTCAGTTATCCCAAATAAAACAATATCCATAATTAGAATCATAGAAAGTTTAAGGCACAGAAAGAGGCCACTTGGCCCATCGTGTCCGGGCTGGCTGAAAAACAATCCACCTATTCTAATCCCACCATCCAGCATTTGGTTCGTAGCCCTGCAGCCTATGGCACTTGAGATGCATATCCAGACACCTTTTGAATGAGTTGAGGGTCTCTGCCTCAAGTACCCTTTCAGGCAGTGAGTTCTAGACCATCACCGCCCTCTAGGTGATAAAGTTTTCCCTCATCTCCCCTCTAATTTTTCTACCGATCACATTAAACCTATGCCCCCTTGTCACTGATCTCTCTGCTAAGGTGAATAGACCCTTCACCTCCACTCTATCCAGGTCCCTCAAAAATTCTAAAATACTAGTCCTCAAGAAAACCTAACAAAAAATATAGAAACACTGTCTTAACAAGAGTTGTTAGAGCTTAGAATGTTTTATCACAAACAGTATTTGAGAAAGAGAATGTTTGATTTTTTTTTTTAATCGAAAAGTACATAAATATTTGAAGTAGAGGCAGGTACAGAGGTGTGGGGGAAGAGCAGAACAGTGGGATTGTTTTCAGTCAGTGGGCACAGAAAAAAATGAAACAAATGGCTTCTCTCTACTGTAAAAATGTTTTGCTTCCAAACACACACATGATGTAATTCACAATGAATTGATTAAAATTACCTCTACAGTTACTTTTTTTCATTTTTGAAATCTCATATGATGGATCCTCTGGAGAGCTGCTCTTTTCAGTGCTTGGAACAATGGATAAAACTACCAAAATACAGGTTGAAGTTGATAACACATTTTGAAACAAGGTGGGGTCGTACCTGGATTTTATTTTAATGATTAGCTATTCACAGAACACCCCAGAGGGTTGTGGATGCTCCGTTGTTGAATACATTTAAGGCTGGGATAAACAGGTTTTCGGTCTGTCAGGGAATCAAGGGATATGGCAAGTGGGTGGGAAAGTGGAGTTGAAGCCCAAGATCAGCCATAAGCGTTGTGAATGGCGAAGCAGACTCAATGGGCCATATGGTCTACTCCTCCTGTTTCTTGTCTTCACTGCTCGCTCTTGCCCTTTCCTCCCCCTCACTGATCCCCCTCCTGTGATAGAAAGGTTCTAAGGGGTGACAACAATGAAAATTGCGGGAAAGTTATTTGAAGCTGTTAACAAGAAAAGAAACTACAACTTGCATTTATATTTTCATGCAGGCCCCCACCTGCCAAGAATGAGGCATATTAATTTTGTCACATGGACACTACGTTTCAAATTGTTGTTGGGAAGAAGAGAAAGCCTGTTACAAAGGGTTGCCAGGCCCCTGGCTGGAAAGACATTTTTGCATATTAACAGACAGTGGTTGTATGCAAAGGAGCTATTCCCTGCTCCAATTCAATCCACAGACATATGTGGTCACACCAGTTAGTCACATGACTAACTGGCTGTTGTGCATTTTTGAACAAAGCCTGTGGAGAAAGCTCTTGGCTCCTGGATTGAACAGACCTCTCCTGGCTGGCTTGCCACAGCCTCTCCTAGCTGCTCCCATATTTCTCACAGAACTCCAAAAACCAACTGAAGATACAGGAACCCCAAGAGAGAAAAGTCTCCTACAGTGAACAAGGTTTTGCAAGAATACTGGGCCCCAACGAAAAGCAAAATTTACCTATAAGCAAGGACTCTACAGTGAGCTCGAAGACCTATAACAAAACCTCTTCAGATATTGCCTCAAACCTTTCCACTTTATTTTTCTTCTCTTTTCTGTCTCTATTTGCATGCGTGTATTGCACATGCATGCTAGCGTGGGTGCGTCGTGTACCGTAGGCGCCAACCAAATTAGAGTTTAAGTTTAATAAAATTTCACCTTTAAACCTAAGAAAGCCTGTTTGTGCTCATTTTTGTGCCTTATAATTGGAAAGCGGTGAACAAGAATTCACCAAGGGGGCGCTAAAACACAGTGTGTGCAAAAGTAAAACCCTGTTACAGTAAGACCAGGTGAAGGCTGAAAGGGAACCCTAGATCTCTTTCTCACCTGGTCGGAACAATATCATACCTTTAACAAGTATCCCAGTGCACTTTAATACTGGAAAGGTAAATGTGAATTTGTTGCTGTTTGTGTAAAACATCAAAACATGAGCTCTTGGCCGCTGATAATTTGACAGAAAAAAACAAAGTATACTAAATACTAGCTAATATGTGACATTGCTAATGTGTTGCATGAGGTATTGAGCATAGTTGTGATGTTTTGCTCAGTTTAATCTGTTGCCTATTTGTTTAAATTATTTCAGCAAGTCATGTGCAAATGTGAGCATTCTTTTAAGTGTTACACCGATCTGTAATATGCATCAGTTTCTTGTATCTACCTACTATAAAAATAGAGCTAGTGCAAATTTCGTGTTACTCACATGACTACTTAAAAAAAAACTTATGTCACACTTTGTGGGGAAGGAAGTACAAAGAAGCAAAGGCAGCATTTGGAATATATTCATCAGGCCTGTGAAGTTGTCTTCACACAATATCTAAAAGCAACTAGGATTTTCCAACAACCAGTCAAAAACACATTTTCCGTCCAAATGCTTGTGAATCTTTTACAATTACTATGCTCCCCCTCCCACCCCAAGATGTGCAGGTGCGCAGCCGCACAGCAATCTTGAATGTACTGCACAGTGCAATAAACAGACCATGCACAACAAAGAAAAAAATAGAGGGAACTTTGGTCGATGGGTATTTCAAGACTGAGGTTTTTGGGCGCTAAGGAAACTGAAGAATAGGGCAGGAAAATGAACTTAATGTAGAATTTTAGCTCTGATCTTCTTGAATGGCAGAGAACATGCCGTGGACTGTAAAGCCAACTCCTGTATCTATTTCTTGCGTTCTTCTCCTCTTATTGTCATTGTGTACCCCTGCATAAGCAAGTCCATCGAAGACTGAAAGAAAAAATACAGGCTGATGTATTGTTACGACAGGCAAATTTGGTGGAATCTGCTTGATGAAGAGTGTTTTCTTGAAGTGCTGAATGCTCTTAAATACTGGCTGTCTTTCCATCATTTTCTGTTTCTGCTTGAAATTGGAGTTAGAGAAAGTTTACAGCACAAAAAGAGGCACTTGGCCCATCATGTCTGCACCGGCTGGAAAAAAAAGAGTCACCCAGCCTAATCCCACTTTCCAGCATTTGGTCCATAGCCCTGCAGGTTACGGCACTTTAGGCACCCATCCAGGCACCTTTTAAATGAGATGAGGTTTTCTACCACCCTTTCAGGCAGTGAGTTCCAGACCCCCATCCTTATCTATCCTCTAATCCTTCTGCCAATTGCTTTAAATCTATATCCCCTAGTCACTAACCCCTCTGCTAAGGTAAATAGGCCCTTCCCATCCACTCTATCTAGGCCCTTCACAATTTTGTACATTGCAATCAAATCTCCCCTCAGCTTCCTCTGTTTCAAGGAGAACAACCCCAGCCTATCCAATCTTTTCTCATAATTGTAATTTTACAGTCCTAGCAACATCCTTGCAAATCTCTGAACTCTCTCTAGTGCAGTTACATTCTTTCTGTAATGAGATGACCAGAACTGCACACACTACTCAAGTTGAGGCCTGACTAATATTTTATATTCTTTTTTCTTTCTTTCTTTTCTTTTCTTTTCTTTTCTTTTGGGCCTCCTTATCTCGAGAGACAATGGATACGCGCCTGGAGGTGGTCAGTGGTTTGTGAAGCAGCGCCTGGAGTGGCTATAAAGGCCAATTCTGGAGTGACAGGCTCTTCCACAGGTGCTGCAGAGAAATTTGTTTGTTGGGGCTGTTGCACAGTTGGCTCTCCCCTTGCGCCTCTGTCTTTTTTCCTGCCAACTACTAAGTCTCTTCGACTCAAAGAGTCGTATAATTCCAGCATAACCTCCCTACTCAAATATTCTATGCCTCGGCTAATAAAGGAAAAGATTCCATATGCCTCCTTAACCACCTTATCAACCCATGCTGCTACCTTCAGGGATCTGTGGACATGCACTCCAAAGTCCCTCACTTGCTCTACATCTCTCAGTATCCTCCCATATATTGTTTATTCCTTTGCCTTGTTTGACCTCCCAAAATGCATCATTTCACACTTATCTGGGTTAAATTCCATTTGCAACTTTTCTGCCCTCCTGACCAGTCCATTGCTATCTTCTTGCAGTCTGCAGCTATCCTCCTCGCTATCAACCACACAGCCAATTTTTGTGTTGTCTGCAAACTTCCTGATCATGCCCCCTGCATTTATGTCCACAAAATGCCCATATATACCACAAAAAGCAGGGGATCTAGAACTGAGCCCTGCAGAACCCCACTGGAAACGGCCTTCCAGTTGCAAAAACACCTGTCAACAATTACCCTTTTGTTTCTTGCCACTGAGCCAATTTTATATCCAGCTTGCTACCTTCCCCTGGATCCCATGAACTTTTTTTTAAATCAGTCTGCCATGCGGGTCCTTGTCAAAAGCCTTGCTAAAATCCATGTAGACCACATCAACTGCAGTACCCTCATCAATCCTCCTTGTTACTTTCAAAAAAATTCAATCAAGTTAGTCAGACACGACCTTCCCTTAACAAACCTATGCTTACTATCCTTGATTAATCCGTGCCTTTCTAAGTGACAGTTTATTCTGTCTCTCAGAATTGATTCCAATAATTTGCCCACTACCGAGGTTAGACTGACTGGCCTGTAATTATTCGGTCTATCCCTCATTCCCTTTTTAAACAAAGGTACAGCGTTAGCAGACCTCCAGTCCTCTGGCACCACACTTGTATCCAGTGAGGATTGGAAATTGATGGTCAGAATTTCCACTATTTCCTCCCTGGCTTCTATTAACAGCCTGGGGTGCATTTCATTCGGCCCTGGTGATTTATCCATGTTCAAGAATGCTAACCCCTTAATACTTGCCCTCTCCCTATGTTTATCACATCCAATACTTCACACTCCTCCTCCTTAACTACAGTGTCTGTATTGTCCCCCTCTTTTGTGAAGACAGACACAAAGTATTCATTAAGAGCCATAGCCACATCTTCTGCCTCCACACATAGGTTACCGTTTTGGTCTTTTATGGGTCCTACTCTCTCCTTAGTTATCCTCTTACTCTTAATGTATTGATAAAATATCTTTGGGTTCGTCTTGATTTTACTTGCTAATATTCTTTTATGTCCTCCTTGTTGCTTTCCTCGTTTCCTTTTTGATATCACCCCTCCACTTTCTATGCTCCTCTGTTTTCTGTAGTATTGAGGTTTTGTAGATTTGGCAGTCCCACCCTTCCTCTTTGTGGGAACATGTTTACTCAGAACCCTTTGAATCTCCCCTTTGAATGCCTCCCACTGCTCTGACACTGATACCTTCAAGTAGCTGTTTCCTGTTCACTTCTGCTAAATCACTTTTCAGCTTACTAAAATTGGCATTACCCCAATTTAGAACTTTAACTCCTGTTTTATCTCTGTCTTTTTCCATAATTACGTTAAAACTAACTGAATTATGATCATGACCATCAAAATGCTCCCCCACTGCCTCTCCTTCCACCTGCCCAGCTTCATTACCTAAAAACAAGTCCAGAACTACACTCTCTTTTGTTGGACTTGCTACATACTGGCCAAAAAATTTCTGCTGAATGCACCTTAAGAATTCTTTTCCCTCCATTCCTTTCAAACTAAAACTATCCCAGTTAATATTGGGGTGGTTAAAATCCCCTACTATTACTGCCCTGTTGTTTTTGCACTTCTCAGAAATTTGCCTACATATTTGCTCTTCTATCTCCCTCTGACTGTTTGGGAGTCGACAGTACACTTCCAGTAGTATGACTGCCCCTTTTTTTGTTCCTCAGCTCAATCCATATGGCCTCAATTGATCCTTCTAACATATCATCCCTCCTCACAGCTGTAATTGCCTCTCTAACCAAAATTGCCGCCCATTCCCTTTTTATTCCCCCCTCTCTCAACTGAAAACCGTGTAACCAGGAAAGTTGAGCTGCCATTCCTGTCCTCCTTTAAGCCATGTTTCTGTAATAGGTATGGTATCATACTGCCTTATTTCTATCTGTGCCCTCAACTCGTCTGCTTTATTTGTTATCCTACTTGCATTGGTGTACATACCCTTGAGCACTACCAATTTGTTTTATTATTTAATCCTTCATTTCCTCTGCCTTCCAGACCCACTCACTAATTTTCTGCCTTGCATTTCCATATCTAATTTTGCCACATCTGAGTCTACCCTCAGGTTCGCATCCCCCTGCCAAACTTGTTTAAACCCTGCCCAGTAGCACTAGCAAACTTCCTGGCAAGGATTTTGGTCCTGGCCCTATTGAGGTGCAAACTGTCTGGCTGGTACAGATCCCACCTCCCCCAGAACTGGTCCCGATGCTCCAGGAATCTAAAGCCCTCCCTCCCACACCATCTCTCTAGCCACGCATTCATCAGCTCTAACTTATTTCTATGCTCACTAGTCCGTGGCACTGGGAGTAATCTGGAGATTACGACCTCTGAGGTCCTGCTTTTTTGTCTTACCTAGCTCCCTAAAATCTGCTTTCAGGACCTCATCCCTCTTTCTACCTATGTCATTGGTACCATTGTGAACCACGACCCCTCGTTGTTCACCCTCTCCCTTAAAAATATCCTGCAGCTTCCCTTTTTTTAAAATTCTCTACTCATAGATCTTGTTCAGATAAGATTATTATAATGCGATTAAAGAAACCTTCATGTAAAATACTTTGTTTTTCATTGCTATATTTAATATATTATGTAATATATTTGTAACTTAAAGATTTATCCTAGTACTAGTAGGAATTTTATTAATAGCTAGATTTAGAAAGGTTTGTGAGATGTTTCTAGTTTATCTCTTGGTATCCTGGTGACCTAGACATTGAAACTAATGCCTTGCATCAAGATTATGATGTTGTGACACTGGTGCTGATGTACCATAATCTACAGCAGCCATGATAATTCTACTCTTCTCCAATTGGTGTCATTAAGCACAAATGCTGCTACTTACTGTGTTACATATCAACACACGAGGTCATTTTGCAGCTGTTAAAGATTGAGAACTAATGTGTTGGAACATTAGCAGCTCAATAGCAGAACAACCCAAATCTGGACTGTGCAGATTTGCAACTCCAACTGCCAGTGTCAGTCAGATCTATTATTTTGCCCTAGCTCATTGTAATAGAAATGAGCTTGGTCAGGAACCTGTAATTGATTAAGAGTGAGGAAAATGACAGGGATTTATCCTTCTATATTCACTGATGTGGCAGGTTCCAGTGACAAGATAGTCAGGGTGACTGGAGGTTGGTTGCTGTAGATAATGTGTGCCAGAATGAATGCCCAAAGTAGTCCACAACACCTTACTGTAACTGAAGTTACAAGGTGAATGTTCCTATGCTGGAATTGCTGCTTTAGGCTTGTATACACTTGAGAACATATTCCTTAATGTTCAGTGATGAATACTCATCTTGATTTATTTGTCAGCACTTGCCTCTGGGTCACCTTGCTATTTTGAGTCTTGCATCAAGACCTGAGTGCATAATCTAGACCAGGGTTGTCCAACATACGGCCGTGGGCCAGGATCCGGCCCGCCAAAGGTTTCCATCCAGCCCACGGATGTATTTCAGAGATGAGAAATTTTCCATTGTTGTCTTTCAGATTGGCTTTTTAAAAATTACGCGCTGTCCGTTTCGCAGCTGACAGGTGTTGACTTCGGGAACAGCAGTTTCCCAACTTCGGACAGATTCAGGGTTTTTCCAACAGACTTTAGTTTAAAAAAAAAAGTCAGAACCTGCTGGAAAACCCCGAATCTGTCCGAAGTTGGGAAACTGTTGTTCCCGATGTCAGCACCTGACACATGTGAAACTGATAGCACAGTGTTTTTTTTAAAAACAGACCAACCACAAAGCTGCTTTGCTGAGCGCTCCTGCCCCCTGCAATTGTCAGAGGGGGAAGAGGAAGGGAGAGGGAGAAGAGACAGCAGGAGGGAGAGGAGGGGGGGGGCGAGACAGCAGGAGGGAGAGGAGAGGAGAGGGGGGAAGGGACAGCAGGAGGGAGAGGAGGGGGGGGAAGGGACAGCAGGAGGGAGAGGAGGGGGGGAAGGGACAGCAGGAGGGAGACTGATACTACATCGCAGTTAAAGTGGGGGCATTAAACTGAGCTCTTTCCTCACTACTTGTGGAAGTTCAAGTTGGAATGGGAAGACAGTAGGATTGGTATTATGGAAGAAAGAGTTCAGATGACTAAAAGGCAAATACCGAACGTGGAATCTATTTAAAATCTAAATTTGCCGGTTTACTGTTTTGGCTGCAGGTGAAAATGTGTCATAGGGGACATTATACTTTCTTTCCTGATCATAAATAACTAACATTTCCAGTCAATATCAGTGATTTCAATGACCCCGTATTGCTGAATTTAATTTCTTTTCTGTATAACATGGTTATTGCAGATCATATCAAAAAATTGTTTTGGTTGCAGTGCAGACTTTGACCAGATGGTGGCACCAAATGAAAACTTACACTGACAGACTACCAGAATTGACAAAGTATAATTTTGTAATGATAGTGATTTCTACCAAAGATTTTATTTTCTCAAAAAAGCCTCAATTTCTCTTTTCTTCTAGTGATTGTTTGTTACTCCTACACGAGTACCACTCCTACGCCAGCTTCAACTACAATGCCTGGTGGGAGTGTAGCAACGGTCAAATCTCCCAGACCTGCCAGTCCAGCTTCCAATGTTGTTGTACTGCCAAGTGGTAGCACGGTGTATGTCAAAAGTAAGTGCCATTTGTTCTGTTTAAAATTAATATGTGAAACCAGTGCCCGTGCCCAACTCTAACAGTTGAAATTGTCTGTTGAACATACTGTGCTGTATTCTGGTTTAAGATAGTGCAAAGTTAGACATTCTGTTCTTGCTCTACCATACAGTTCCCTAACTGAGGGTGTGGGTTGGTTGTCTACTCTGTGGTATCCACCACAGCAGGCCAATGGGCAAATTAAAGAGGAAAAGAAAGGGTTATGCTTTTTGGGGAGAAGCTCAGAACTCTTAAATCAGTATCAACAAGGTCCAGCTTTTTGAATCTTTCTAGCCAGTTCCATTCACTCCATGTGTTATCAAGAAACGGCTGAAGGCACTGGATACTGCCAAGGCTATGGGTTCTGACGACATCCTGGCTGTAGTACTGAAGACCTGTGCTCCAGAACTAGCCGTGCTCCTAGCCAAGCTGTTTCAGTACAACTGCAACACTGGCATATACCTGACAATGTGGAAAATTGCCAGGTATGTCCTGTCCACAAAAAGCAGGACAAATCCAATCAGCCCCATCAGTCTACTCTTGATCATTAGCAAAGTGATGGAAGGTGTCGTCGACAGTGCTATCAAGTGCAACATAACAACAACCTGCTCACTGATGCTCGGTTTGGGTTCCGCCAGGACCACTTGACTCCTACCCTGATTACACCCTTGGTCTAAACATGGACTCAAGAGGTGAGGTGAGAATGGTTGCTCTTGATATCAAGGCAGCATTTGACTGAGTGTCGCATAAAGGAGCCCTAGCCAAATTGAAGTCAATGGGAATCGTTGGAAAACGCTTCACTGGTTGGAGTCATACCTAGCGCAAATGAAGATGGTGTGGTTGTTGGAGATCAATCATTTCAGACCCAGGATATTGCTGCAGGAGGTCCTCGGGGTGGTGTCATAGGCCCACCATCTTCATCAATGACCTTTCCTCTATCATAAGAACAGAAGTGGGGATGTTCACTGATGATTTATATGATATTCAGTACCATTCGCAACTCCTCAGATACTGAAACAGTCCGTGCCCATATCCAGCAAGACTTGGAAGACATTCAAGCTTGGGAAAGTGGCAAGTAACATTCACACCACACAAGTGCCAGGCAATGACCATTTTCAACGGCCATTTCCAACAACAGAGAATCTAACCATCTCCCGACATACAACGGCATTACCATTGCTGAATCTCCCACTATCAACACTACGGGTTGCATCTGAACTGGAGGGTCACCAATATCCTGGGCGGGAGGTTTGCTATAGTTCTTCAGGAGGGTTTAAACTAGTTTGGCAGGGGGATGGGAACCGGAGCCACGGATCAGTGGATGGGGTAGCTGTTGAACAGGCAGATACCGACTGCAGAGAGTCTGTGAGGAAGGTTAGACAGTTGACAGGGCAAAGTTGCAGCCAGTATGATGGGTTGAAGTGTGTCTATTTTAACGCAAGAAGTGTCAGGAATAAAGGTGATGAACTTAGAGCATGGATCAGTACTTGGAGCTACGATGTTGTGGCCATTACGGAGACGTGGATATCACAGGGGCAGGAATGGATGTTGGATGTTCCGGGGTTTAGATGTTTCAAAAGGAATAGGGAGGGAGGTAAAAGAGGTGGGGGAGTGGCATTGTTAATCAGGGATAGTATCACATCTGAAGAAAGGGAGGTCGTCGAGGAGGGTTTGTCTACTGTGGCATTATGGGCGGAAGTCAGAAACGGGAAAGGAGCAGTCAATTTGTTGGGAGTTTTCTATAGACCCCCCAATAGCAACAGAGACATGGAGGAACAGATTGGGAGGCAGATTTTGGAAAGGTGCAGAAGTAACAGGGTTGTTGTCCTGGGTGACTTCAACTTCCCTAATATTGATTGGAACCTCCTTAGTGCAAATAGTTTGGATGGAGCAGTTTTTGTCAGGTGTGTCCAGGAAGGTTTCCTGACTCAATATGTAGATAGGGCGACTAGAGGGGAGACTATGTTGGACTTGGTGCTTGGCAACGAACCAGGCCAGGTGGCAGATCTCTCTGTGGGAGAGCATTTCGGTGATAGTGATCACAACTCCCTGACCTTTACTATAGTCATGGAGAGGGACAGGAGCAGACGGGATGGGAAAATATTTAATTGGGGGAGGGGGATTTACAATGCAGGAACTGGGGAGCATAAATTGGGAACAGATATTCTCGGGGAAATGCACGACAGAAATGTGGAGGTTGTTTAGGGAGCACTTGCTGCGACTGCTGGACAGGTTTGTCCCGATGAGGCAGGGAAGGGATGGTAGGGTGAAGGGACCTTGGATGACAAGAGATGTGGAACAGCTAGTCAAGAGGAAGAAGGAAGCTTACGTAAGGTTGAGGAAGCAAGGATCAGACAGGGCTCTAGAGGGTTACAAGGTAGCCAGGAAGGAACTGAAGAATGGACTTAGGAGAGCTAGAAGGGGATATGAAAAAGTCTTGGCGGGTAGGATTAAGGAAAATCCCAAGGCGTTCTACACTTATGTGAGGAACAAGAGGATGGCCAGAGTGAGGGTAGGGCCGATCAGGGATAGTGGAGGGATCTTGTGCCTGGAGTCAGAGGAGGTAGGGGAGGTCCTAAATAAATACTTTGCTTCAGTATTCACTAGTGAGAGGGACCTGGTCGTTTGTGAGGACAGCTTGGAACAGGCTGATATGCTCGAACAGGTTGAGGTTAAGAGGGAGGATGTGCTGGAAATTTTGAATGATATGAGGACAGATAAGTCCCCGGGGCCAGACGGGATATACCCAAGGATATTATGGGAAGCGAGGGAAGAGATTGCTGCGCCTTTGGCGATGATCTTTGCGTCTTCACTGTCCACTGGAGTAGTACCGGATGATTGGAGCGTGTCAAATGTTGTTCCCTTGTTCAAGAAAGGGAAAAGGGATAACCCTGGGAATTATAGACCAGTCAGTCTTACGTCGGTAGTGGGCAAATTATTGGAGAGGATTCTGAGAGACAGGATTTATGATTATTTGGAAAGGCATGGTTTGATTAGAGACAGTCAGCATGGCTTTGAGAGGCAGGTCATGCCTCACAAGCCTTATTGAATTCTTTGAAGATGTGACAAAACACATTGATGAAGGAAGAGCAGTGGATGTGCTGTATATGGATTTTAGCAAGGCATTTGATAAGGTTCCCCATGATAGGCTCATTCAGAAAGTAAGGAGGCATGGGATTCAGGGAAAGTTGGCTGTCTGGATACAAAATTGGCTGGCCCATAGAAGTCAGAGGGTGGTAGTCGATGGAAAGTATTCAGCATGGAGCTCGGTGACCAGTGGTGTTCCACAAGGATCTGTTCTGGGACCTCTTCTCTTTGTGATTTTTATAAATGACTTGGATGAGGAAGTGGAAGGCTGGGTTAGCAAATTTGCCGATGACACGAAGGTTGCTGGAGTTGTGGATAGTGTGGAAGGCTGTTCTAGGTTGCAATGGGACATTGACAGGATGCAGAGCTGGGCTGAGAAGTGGCAGATGGAGTTCAACCTAGAAAAGTGTGAAGTGATTCATTTTGGAAGGTCGAATTTGAATGCAGAATACAGGCTTAAAGACAGGATTCTTGGTAGTGTGGAGGAACAGAGGGATCTTGGGGTCCATGTCCATAGATCGCTCAAAGTTGCCACCCAAGTTGATAGGGTTGTTAAGAAAGCGTATGGTGTGTTGGCTTTCATTAACAGGGGGAATTGAGTTTAAGAGCCGTGAGGTTATGCTGCAGCTATATAAAGCCCTGGTTCGACCACACTTGGAATATTGTGTTCAGTTCTGGTCGCCTCATTATCGGAAGGATGTGGAAGCTTTAGAGAGGGTGCAGAGGAGATTTACCAGGATGCTGCCTGGACTGGATGGCATGTCCTACGAAGAAAGATTGAGGGAGCTAGGGCTTTTCTCATTGGAGCGAAGAAGGATGAGAGGTGACTTGATAGAGGGGTACAAGATGATGAGAGGCATAGATAGAGTGGATAGCCAGAGACTTTTTCCCAGGTTGGAAAGGGCTATCACCAGGGGGCATAATTTTAAGGTGATTGGAGGAAGGTTTCGGGGAGATGTCAGAGGTAGGTTCTTTACACAGAGAGTGGTGGGTGCGTGGAATGCGTTGCCAGCGGTGGTAGTAGAAGCAGATACATTAGGGGCATTTAAGCGACTCTTGGATAGGTACATGGATGATAGTAGAATGAAGGGTAGGTAGTTAGTTCGATCTTAGAGTAGGTTAAAGGTTTGGCACAACATCGTGGGCTGAAGGGCCTGTACTGTGCTGTACTGTTCTATGTTAACATCCTGGGGGTTACTGTTGACTGGAAACTGAACTGGAACAGCCACATGAATACAGTGGCTACAAGCGTAGATCAGTGGTTAGGAATTCTGTGGTGAGTAACCCACCTCCTGACTCCCCAAAGCCTGTCCACCATCTACAAGGCACAAGTCAGGAGTGGGATGGAATACTCTCCACTCGCCTGGATGAGTGCAACAGTGGGTGGTGCAGTGGTTAGCACCGCAGCCTCACAGCTCCAGCAACCCGGGTTCGGTTCTGGGTACTGCCTGTGTGGAGTTTGCAAGTTCTCCCTGTGACTGCGTGGGTTTCCACCGGGTGCTCCGGTTTCCTCCCACAGCCAAAGACATGCAGGTTGATGGGTAAATTGTCCATTGTAAATTGCCCCTAGTGTAGGTAGGTGCTAGGAGAATTGAGGGAAGGTGGGGATGTGGTAGGGAATATGGGATTAACGTAGCATTAGTATAAATGGGTGGTTGTGGGTCAGCACAGACTCGGTGAGCTGAAAGGCCTGTTTCAGTGCTGTATCTCTCTGTGACTGTATGACTTTAACTCCAAAAACATTCAGGAAGCTCGACACCATCCAGGACAATACAACCCACTTGATTGGCATCCCATTCACCAATTTAAACATTCACTCTCTCCACCACTGACACACATTGGCAGCAGTGTGTACCATATACAAGATGCATTGCAGCAACTCACCAAGTCTCCTTCGACAGCACCTTCCTAACCCGCGACTCCTTCTACCTAGAAGGACAAGGGCAGCAGACGTGTGGGAACACTGCCATTTGCAAGTTTTTCTCCAAGCGCACACTTGGAAATATATTGCCGTTCCTTCACTGTCGCTGGATCAAAATCCTGGAACTCACTCCTGAAAAGCACTGTGGGTGTACCCACACCAAATGGACTGCAGCGGTTCAAGCAGGCAGCTCACTACCACCTTCTCGAGGGCTATTAGGGATGGGGAACAAATGCTGGCCTAGCCAGCAACACCCACATCCCATGAAACGAATAAAAAAAAAAAAAGTCCTGTGTGCTTTCAAGATACCTGTAGGGCCACATGCACATTTAATACATTCTGGGCTGCATTACATGAAAAGTCATGTATATTTAATTAGTAGATTTCCTGTAGCTTTGCTTATGCTAAGTTGATCTGTGTGGTGTTTTATAATGACAGGGTCATATAATCCTCTAATGCTGTGTTTTTTATGTTTATATTTGGGCTTAACCAGACCAGTCCCTTCAAAATTGAAATGTCAAGTTGCTTTAGCTGGGCACTTGGAAAAACCCGAGGTAATCGGGAATAGTCAGCATGGTTTTGTGAAAGGGAAATGATGTTTAACCAATTTGTTGGAGTGACATGTGCTGTGGATAAAGAGGAACCCATTGACATACAGTACTTGGATACCCAGAAGGCATTTGAGAGGGTGCCACATAAAAGGTTATTGCGCAAAGTAGGAGCTTATGGTGTAAGGGGTAACATATTAGCATGGATAGAAGATTGGCTGGCTGGCAGAAAACAGAGAGTATGCATAAATGGATCCTTTTTTTGATTGGCAGGATGTAACGAGTGGAGTCCTGCTGGGGTCTGTGCTGGGGCCTCAACTTTTTCCAGTTTATGTCAATGACTTCGATGAGGGGAGAGATGGCATGGTAACTAAATTTGCAGATGACACAAAGATAGGTAGGAAAGTATGTTGTGAAGAGTATATAAGGAGGTTGCAGACCGCTATAGATAGGTTGAGTGAGTGGGCAAAAATCTGGCAGATGGAGTATAATGTGGAAAAATGTGAAGTTGTTCACTTTGGCAGGAAGAATAAAAAAGCAGAGTATTACTTAAACGGAGAACAACTGCAGAATTCTGAGGTGCAGAAGAATCTAGGTGTTCTAGTGCATAAGTCACAAAAAGTTAGTATGCAGGTAGAGCAAGTAATAAAGAAGGTTAATGGAACACTATCCTTTATTACAAGAGGAATTGAAAATAAAAGTAAGGATGTTATGCTTCAGTTATACAGGTATTAGTGAGACCACATCTCGAATACTGTGTGCAGTTTTGGTCTCCTTATTTAAAGAAGGATGAAATGCGTTGGAGGCGTTTCAGAGGAGGTTTACTAGATTGATACCTGGCATGAGCGATTTGTCTTATGAGGAAAGGTTGGACACACTGGGCTTGTTTTCACTGGAGTTTAGAAGAGTGAGTGGAGACTTGATTGAAGTTTAAGATCCTGAACTGTCTTGATAAGGTGGATGTGGAGAGGATGGTTCCTTCTGTGGGTGAGTCCAGAACTACGGGGGCACTGTTTTTAAAATTGGCTGCATTTACTGACATTGCAACCAATAGGCAGCGCTGCACTAGCACATGCACAGCTGCCAGGACTAAAGATGGGGCTGCTCAAATAATCATACAAAGGCAACATAAACCCATGGCAGCACACAATGGCCAGAGAGAACGGGCGGTTGGGAGGGAGGAGGGAGGGAGGAGTGCACTTGCAGCTGCCGCCACCAAGGTCTTCGGCCACTCTCTCCCCTGCTTTCCCCCCTCTCTCTCCCACTTCCAGCCCCACTCTCTCCCTTGCTTTTCCCCCACCCCCGCTCTCTCCTCTGCTCCCCCCCCCCTTCCCCGTGTTACGCGATGACGTCATCTGCACATGCGCCAACCAGTCCTGGCAATGCGGAACATCGCGCACATGCAGAGAGCAGGAGCCCGTTTGCGCATGTGCGTGTCTTAGCGGCTGGCTGCGTTGTCAAGAATCACTTTTTTTTGTTTAAAATTAGGGGTCGCCCTTTTCGGACAGAGATGAGGAGAAATCTTCTCTCCAAGGGTTGTGTGACTTTGGAACTTTCTGCCTCAGAAGTTGGTGCAGGCGGGGGTCATTGAATAATTTTAAGGCGGAGGTAGATAGATTCTTGTTAGGCAAGGGAATCGAGGGTTATCGGGGGTAGATGGGAGTGTGGAATTTGGAACACAAACAGATCAGCCATGATCTTATTGAATGGCGGAGCAGGCTCGACGGGCCGAATGGCCTACTTCAGGTCCTAATTCGTGTGACTCGCAATTGGGGGTGGAGAAAAATATCAGTTGCCAATCCTGTTTGCTATTCATGAACCCCTGCTTGGGTGAAATTGTTGCCTGTGGATGCTAGGTGAGGGCAGGATCGTGCTTGGATTTGTTCATTTTATGGTTGAAAGATTTGCTAACGCTCATCTTCCTGCCTCTCAAATAAGGAAGTCGTGGAGCTGACAAATGGGGGAATGAAGGAATTAATAAATCTTTCAACAAAGGTAAATTGCTTCTTCTGTATCTCATTAATGATGACACTTCCTTTTAAACTATGTGTAGGCGTTAGCTGTGCTGATGAAGATGACAAACCTCGCAAACGCAGGCGTACAAATTCATCAAGTTCTTCCCCTGTGGTGCTTAAAGAGGTTCCTAAGTCGGTCACGCCAGTCGCCAAGTCGATTGCTGTTCCTGTTGGCAGTAGCCCGAAAGTAAGCAACATCATGCAGAGCATCGCAAACTCCATTCCCTCGCACATGTCACCAGTGAAAATTACTTTTACCAAACCCACGACCCAAACAACAAATACAACTACTCAGAAGGTGAGTTAGGACTCTGCTGTTGTCTTTGCTTAAACCATTTTTTGAAAAAAAAAAGCCGTTTCTGATTGTTTTCTGGTAACCACTGTTAGAAATCACCTTTATATGGATTTTGGATAGGAATATAGGAAGGAACATAGGAGCAGGAGTAGGCCATTCAGCTTGTCGAGTCTGCTCCGCCATTCAAACAGATCGTGGCTGATCATCAACTTCAACTTTTCTGTGCTAGCCCCATTTCCCTTGATGTCATTAGAATCCGGATATCTATCGATCTCTGTTTTGAACATGCTCAGTGATTGAGCTTTTACAGCCCTCTGAAGCAGAGAGTTTGAAAGATTCGCCATCCTCTGAATGAAGAAATTCCTTCTCATCTTAGTCATAAATGGCCTACCCCAGGATAAGAGCAGTATTGGGCTAAGCTCAAATAAAAACAAGAAATGCTGGAAATACTTAGTTGGTCAGGCAGTATGCGTGGGGAGAGAAAGAGCATTAACGTTTCTGGGTTGGTGACCTGTCGTCAGAGCAGTTAAGATTTGACATCCAACAAAAGGTTGCAGTCCTGAAAGATTCTCTCTCCACAGATGCTGCCAGACCTCCTGCGGACTTCCAGCATTTTCAGGTTATATTGCAGTATTTTTCTTTTGTATTGGGATAAGCTGCATTGTCTCCACAGTTGAACAGCCTTTCGCCACGCTCACTTGAATGGCCACAAGGGTGGTGTAAGAGGACTGCCAGGGCCCACAGAGTCAAACTGCTGCAAGAGTCAGTGTCTCTAGGAAGGGGTGGTAACAACTTGGTAACAAAACCGTGCAGGTATCATAGAAAACAGGATTGTGGAAACTTACTCTGTAGCAAGTACAGCATCTTGAACTTCACAATCTTTCACTAAGGCAGCGTATTTCCTTCGAGCTCCTCTGTTTTGGTCCTGTTGGGTCCCCAGTAAGGTCTTTACTGATGCTCGGAGTGTTGCATGGTTCATACCTGTGAATAAAAGTTTTGTTTTTAACTACACATAGGGCTGAATTTTACAGAGCCCCCCACCCCGACGTTGGGGGTTGTGGCGGGTAGGGGGGGCCGAAAAATGACTCCGGGAGAGGGCCACCACGCACCCCGATGCCATGAGGGCCTGGGCCGATATTGCCGGCGGTGGCGAGGCCTTGTGGCGGCCCTCCCGCCACTCGGCGACGGGACCGCCATTAACATATGTAAATAAATTTAAATCACTACATTAATTACCTTTACGTCCCTGCCGTCTGTCCCGGTCCGATATTTGTGCCGGTGGCCGGCACTCCCATGCCTTCAGATTCCTGTCCGGGGAACCGAGGGTAACACTGGTTTGGGGTGGGGGGGAGGGGAGCAGGTCAGTTTCTCAGTGCGGGGTGGGGATGGTGGCGAGTAGGGGATGGTGGGAAGGGTTAGAGTGTAAAGTTTATGTACTTTGTGGTGGGGGGGAGAGGGGGAAGGTCAGGTGGGCAAGGAAGTGTTTTGGTGGGGGGACAGGGCAAGAAATGAATTGTTAATGGGGGGGTGGGAGAGGGGCAGAATAAATGAATTAAATTTTTAAAATTAAATTCTTCTTTAAATATGTAAATTGAAAGTTAGGGCTCGAAGCCCTTTAAAAATGGTGTCAGCGCCTACACACAGGCAGCTGATGCCATTGCAGGGGACGGACAGCCCGCCCCCTCCACGTCTTTGAGGGGGCGCAGTGGTCTGCCCCGGCTACTTAAATGAGCCGCTTCACGGAATATCGCGGCAGATCCGTGACGTGTGACCCGCACGGGCGGACTCCATTGTTTTTGCACGCCGCCGGACTATAGATTTCCGCCCATAGTTTCTGTTAGTTGAATAAGCCATGATCAACTATAATTTTTATTGCAGTAGCCCTTATTTTATGACATTACTCCAACAGTGCTGCAATTAACCACTTAAAGGTTCTCTTTTTGTGTTTGTTCAAAAATAGGTGATAATCGTAACTACATCGCCAAGCTCAACGTTTGTACCCAATATTTTGTCCAAGTCTCACAATTACGCAGCTGTCACCAAGCTTGTACCAACGTCCGTCATCACCACCACCACTCAAAGACAGCCAGTGGTTATCACTGCCACGCAGCCGCATTTTACCGCTGGCAGCACCCCTTCTTCCTCAACGTCCATCACTGCTGCTGCCACATCTATGATTTCGTCATCATCTTCTGTTGTGATGTCAACAATAGCTCAAGGTAATGGAAAGAATGCACAGGTTTAAGAAATCTGACTGCCTCATTGTGCGTCCTTTCAAAAATTCCTGCCAATGTTTGTACTGAAAATGGATATATGTGAAGATTACATAAAGTATAATAACTATTGAGATTGAAGAAATATCATAAACTGCAAGAATGAAGCTTGAGCTGTTAAATGAGACCCTGCAAGGTGTCAGCCTTGCCTGAGTGGCAGCACGTTCACCTCTTGAGTTTAGAAGGTTTAACCCAAACTCTGGAAGTTTTTTCTTTTCCTCAATAATCAAAATGTGTTGAACACTGTTGTTTTCGGGATGGTAATGTTTTATTCAGTTTTTTACAATGGCGCTACTCTGGTTCTCAGTGATTTAAGAGTAGCTTCCACATTCAAATTAATGTGAACTGAAGAAATAACTGCACCTAGTGATTTGAGCTACAGTCCATTGGGCTACTTTTTGCTGTCATTTATTAGAGGGTAGTATCTCCTTGCTTATAGGAAGAAAAAAACTTGCATTGTCAAAGCACCTTTGATAACATCAGGATGCTCCAAAGCACTTTACTGTCAATGAAGTGTAGCCTCTATTACAATGTTGGGAAACTTAGCAGTCAATTTGCACACAGTCCCACAAACAGCAATGAAATAATGCCTTGATGATCTGTTTTTGTGATGTTGGTTGAGGGACAAATATTGGCCAGGACACTGGGGAGAACTCCCCTGCCTTTATTTAAATAGCATCATGGGATAATTTACGTCCACCTGAGAGGGAAGCTTGGTTTTACATCTGATCTGAAAGACTTAACCTCTGACAATGCAGGACTCCCTCAGTACTGTTCAACTTCGAGTAATTGTTCAAGTCCCTGGAGTGAACTTATATTACAATTAGCTGATGTTACTAATGGAATTGGGGGTAATATATTAGTGTGGATAGAGGATTGGTTAATGGACAGGAAGCAGAGAGTAGGGATAAACAGGGCATTTTCAAGTTGGCAGGCTGTGACTAGTGGAGTGCTGCCAGGTAAAGCCTGGCTACCTGACCCGAACCCGAACAAATCCGACTACATTTGTCGGGTTCGGGTCGGGTCTGTTTTCTGCGTCCAGCATTCGGGGTCGGGTCGGGCTGGACTGTACTGTTTTGTTTCATATTATTTTAGTTTTAATCTACGATTTTTTTTTTCTGTTTCAGTAATATGTTTGTTATTGTCGGGTCGGGCATTTAAAAAAATTAAAGGACTCTGGGCCCGGGTCGGGTGCGTGTTGGCTGTTGTCAGGTCGGGCCCAGCCCAGGTCGGGTTTTAATTTTATACCCGAGCCGGGCTTTACTGCCAGGATCTGTGCTAGAGCCTCAGCTATTTACAATCTAAGTTAATGACTTAGACGAAGAGACCAAGAGTAATGTATCTAAAATAAAAACAAGAAATGTTGGAACCACTCAGCAGGTCTGGTAGCATCTGTGGAAAGAGAAGCAGAATTAACGTTTTGGGTCGGTGACCCTTCTTCGGAACTGGCAAATATTAAAAATGTCAAAGGTTATAAGCAAGTGAGGCAGGGGTGAGGCAAGAGATAACAAAGGAGAAGGTGTAGATTGGACAAGGCCACATGGCTGACCAAAAGGTCATGGAGCAAAGGCAAACAATATGTTAATGGTGTGTTGAAAGACAAAGCATTAGTACAGATAGGGTGTTAACAGACTGAAAATTGAACATCAGCAAGTACAAACATGAAAAAAAAACAGTGGGTAAACAAACTGAACAAACTAAGATGAAATGAAATAAACATTAAAAAAAAATTGTAAAAAATGTAAAAAAGAAAAAAACAAAGAATAACTAAAAATAAAAGTAAAATGGGGGCCCGTCATGCTCTGAAATTATTGAACTCCATGTTCAGTCCGGCAGGCTGTAGTGTGCCTAATCGGTAAATGAGATGCTGTTCCTCGAACTTGCGTTGATGTTCACTGGAACACTTCAGCAAGCCCAGGATAGAGATGTGAGCATGAGAGCAGGGGACAGTGTTGAAATGGCAAGCAGCCGGAAGCTCAGGGTCCTGCTTGCGGACTGAGCGGAGGCGTTCTGCAAAGCAGTCACCCAGTCTGCGTTAGGTCTCCCCAATGTAGAGGAGACCACATTGTGAGCAGCAAATACAGTATACTACATTGAAAGAATTACAAGTAAATCGCTGCTTCACCTGAAAGGAGTGTTTGGGGCCTGGGATAGTGAGGAGAGAGGAGGTAAATGGGCAGGTATTACACCTCCTGCGATTGCAGGGGAAGGTACCATGGGACGGGGACGAGGTGGTGGGGGTAATGGAGGAGTGGAGCAGGGTGTCGCGGAGGGAACGATCCCTTCGGAATGCTGACAAGGGAAGGGAGGACAAGGGGAACCCTGTCATGGTTCTGGGAGGGAGGGGAAGGGGTGAGGGTAGAGGTGCGGGAAATGGGCCGGACATGGTTGAGGGCCCTGTCAACAACACTTTCCCTCCCTCCCAGAACCGTGACAGGGTTCCCCTTGTCCTCACTTTCCACCCCATCAGCCTCCGTATCCAAAGGATCATCCTCCGCCATTTCTGCCACCTCCAGCGTGATGCCACTACCAAACGCATCTTCCCCTCCCTTCCCCTGTCAGAATTCCGAAGGGATCGTTCCCTCCGCGACACCCTGATCCACAAGCAGGACCCTGAGCTTCCGGTTGCTTGCCATTTCAACACTCCCCCCTGCTCACATCTCTATCCTGGGCTTGCTGCAGTGTTCCAGTGAACATCAACGCAAGCTCGAGGAACAGCATCTCATTTACTGATTAGGCCTGCCGGACTGAACCTTGAGTTCAATAATTTCAGAGCATGACGGGCCCCCTATCTTACTTTTATTTTTAGTTATTTCTTTTTTTCTTTTTTACATGTTTTACAATTTTTTTTTTAATGTTTATTTCATTTCATCTTAGTTTGTTCAGTTTGCTTACCCACTTTTTTTTTCATGTTTGTACTTGCTGCTGTTCAATTTTCAGTCCATTAACACATTATCTGTACTAATGCTTTGTCTTTCAACACACCATTAACATATTATTTGCCTTTGCTCCATGACCTTTTGGTCAGCTATGTGGCCTTGTCCAATCTACACCTTCTCCTTTGTTATCTCTTGCCCCACCCCCGCCTCACTTGCTTATAACCTTTGACATTTCTAATATTTGCCAGTTCCGAAGAAGGGTCACCGACCCGAAACGTTAACTCTGCTTCTCTTTCCACAGATGCTGCCAGACCTGCTGAGTGGTTCCAGCGTTTCTTGTTTTTATTTCAGATTTCCAGCATCCGCAGTATTTTGCTTTTATTATAGTAATGTATCTAAACTGACCACCTCCAGGCGCGTATCCATTGTCTCTCGAGATAAGGAGGCCCAAAAGAAACAAAAGATCTAAGTTTGCTGACGATACGAAGCTAGGTGGGAATGTTAGTCGTGAGGAGGACACAGAGGCATAGACAGGTTAAAGTGAATGGGCAACAAGGTGGCAGATGGAATATAATGTGGGGAAGTGAGAGATTATTCACTTTCGTAGTAAGAACAGAAAAGCAGAATATTTTTAATAGGCGCGAAACTTGTAAATGTTGATATTCAGAGGGACTTGGGTGTACTCGTACAAGGAACAAAGAAAGATAGCTAGCAGGTATAGGGTTAGGAAGGCAAATGGCATGGTGACATTTATTGCAAAGGGATTGGAGTACAAGAACAAGGAAGTCTTGCTGCAGTTGTACAAGGCTTTGTTGAGACCATACCTGGAGTACTGTTTCAGTCTCCCTATTTATATATTTACATTAGAGGTGGTACAGCGAAGGTTCATTAGATTGGTTCCTGGGATTATAGGGTTGTCCAAGGATGAGAGACACAGTAAATTGGGTCTATACCTTCTAGGGTTTAGAACAATCAGAGGTGATTTCATTGAAACTTGCAAGATTCTGAAGGGCTTGAAAGGGTAGACACTGAAGGGTTGTTTCCCCTAGCTGAGGAGTCTAGAACATGGGGGCACAGTCTCGAGATAAGGGGATGATTACTTAGGACTATTATGAGGAGAATTTTCTTCACTGAGGGTTTTGAATCTTTGGAATTTTCTACCCCAGAGGGTTGTGGATGCTCCAGTGTTGAGTATATTTGAGACTGAGATAGACAGATTTTTGGTGTCTCGGAATCGAGGGACATGGGGAGAGGGTGGAAAAGTGGAGTTGAGGCCGAGGATCAGCCATGATCGTATTGAATGGCGGAGCAGGCTCGAGGGGCTGTGTGGTCTACTCCTGCTCCTGTTTCTTATGTACTTATATAAAAAAAAATGGTTGTTTTGTCTGAATGACAGGTGCATCTGGTACTGCAGTAAAAGTTACCGCAGCTAGGCTTCAATCCCCCAAAGCACTTATGGGCTCCCCAACCCAGATCTTGACGCAGTTTCCCAAACAGCAACAGCAACAGCAGCAGCAAATGTCTCAATCTCCGCAGCAGCTGTCCCAACAATCTCAAACCTCACCTGGTGTCAAACCCACCATTCAGATCAAACAGGAGTCAGGTAAGTTGAAAATGCAGTAATAATTTTATATATATATATATTTTGTTAGTGAAGAAAAATCAAGATACCCAGCAGTGACAAAAATACTGATTTCAGTGCATGATGCATTGTGTAGCATTCATCTGGAGATGAAATCTGTTCAGTTTTTTCTTGTGTTTGTGCATTATAAAAATTATTCTCTATAACCTGGGTGTTTACATATATATCATAACTATATGTTGCATCAACTTACAGCATATTTCTTCCTCTTTGACATGCAGTCTTGACAAGCTTGAGTCCTTAGTAATCATTTTAATTTTTTTCTGGTTTGTGTTTTATGTTTACAAAGTTTTTTTTAACTGTTATGGACAACATGCATGATATGGAGACATTAGGGGATTACGTTTAGCTTCTTCAACTAACTAATTATGAAGTTGTCCTGTGTTTTTGAGTAAACATTGTATTCCACTGTTTGATACTCTTCATTGATGACCAAATGGGCAACAGCAGCCTATTTGAATTTGTAACTATAGTGACCAAACTGTTGAAAAATGTATACACCCATTTTTTTTATTAAGTAGAGAATTGCTGCAGGAAGTAAATTATAAAACAGGAGATGGCACCCCTTTGGAGACTTGGGTAACATCTTTCCACTATTTCGGCATAAAGAAATTCTGTAATTGCACAACGCAAAGCTTTAAGAGGCTCAGTCAATGTCCCCTTGCTGCAAAAAATTGTTGAAGCTTTTTGATCTTTGGGGGCCATTTACATGCATATTATGGAGCCTCATGGGCCATAAATAAAGCTTAAATCTACGATCCCATTAGTGTACACCCATCACGGGCGGCGCAGTGGTTAGCACCGCAGCCTCACAACTCCAGCGACCTGGGTTCAATTCTGGGTACTGCCTGTTTGCAAGTTCTCCCTGTGTCTGCGTGGGTTTCCTCCGGGTGCTCCGGTTTCCTCCCACAGCCAAAAGACTTGCAGGTTGATAGGTAAATTGGCCATTATAAATTGCCCCTAGTATAGGTAGGTGGTAGGGGAATGTATGGACAGGTGTGGTAGGAATATGGGATTAGTGTAGGATTAGTATAAATGGGTGGTTAATGGTCAGCACAGACTTGGTGGGCCGAAGGGCCTGTTTCAGTGCTGTATCTCTAAATCTAAAAAATCTCAAGCTGCTGGTACTAACATCTTGGTGTTGTGATTTAGTATTTATCTACTGATAGTGAACAGCACTAATAACAGCCCATGAAATTCAAACAGTTACAGAACTGTAAATAAGAAATACAAACACAAATAGATCTAAGTTGACTGTGCTTTGAGGGTTGGATTGCCCGGGCTCTCCAGCTACATGCATTCCAGGAGCTGTAGTTTGGACATCTTGATCTTGGTAGTTAAAGGCAGCAAACCATATAGACCAGCAGCTCCCAGCTTCAATCAGTCATTGTTTGCTCATCTTAGACAGGGCAGCTAATTAGTGTGCTTTGATTAACGAGTAGGATAAAAATATCAGCATGAATTTTCTGATTATTATCCAGTCACACCTGCTGGAAAGTGAATGGATATGGTCATTGGGTGAAGGCAGGATAAGATTTGACAGCAATGCCGCCCCCCCGCCACAGACAATTACTCTGACATATTATTTGTTCATGGGATGTGAGCGTTGCTGCAAGGTCAGCATTTATTGCTCATCCCTATTTGCCCTTTGGGGTGAGCGCCAGGAGGCCTTCCAGCAGTAGTGAAACTATCCCAGCATGAATTTATGCCTTCAGGGCAGAATCACAGAACGTGGAGGGGGAGGAACAAAATTGAAAGTAAAGCAACTTCTTTCTTTCTTAATTTATTCAGTACTAAGGGCACCTTTTAGCGCTGTTTGTGCTGTGGCCCCTGGTCCCAAGATGATGCCGGAGGGCGTTGTTATTTCAGGTTTGCACAGTGAATGTGGATTATATCAAAAATGGCCTCAATATCTCGAATGCTATCCTGGTACTTACAAACCAAAAAAGATGAGAGTTGAACCTTGCAATTTTACATAGAATTGCATAGAGATGCAGAGTCAGCCTTGGCTCAGTAGGTAGCACTCTTGCCTCTGAATTTGTAGGTCATGGGTTCAAGCTCCACTCCAGAGACATAATCTAGGCTGGTACTCCAATGCAATACTGAGGGAGCGCTACATTGCTGAAGGTGCCATCTTTTGGATGAGATGTTGAACCAAGACCCAGTGTACCTGCTCAGGTGAATGTAAAAGATTCATGACATTATTTCAAAGAAGAGCAGCGGAATTCTCCTTGGTGTCCTCGTCAATATATATCCCTTAATCAACATTAGTAAAATAAATTATTTGCCATTCATACTGTTGCTTGTGGGGCCTTGCTGTGTGCAAATTGTCTGCTGAATTTTACATTAAATTGCTGACTTCACTTCAGGGGCTGTTCTTTCCTTCAAGGGTTGGAACCCAGATGTAATTCAGTCTCCATTGTAAAATCATACATTCTGTCTTTTGTATTTACATTACAAATGTCTATGTATATGTTTATAATGGACAGCCTCCTGCCAGTGATACTGCAACATCTCTACTATCCCCAGCCTGAGAGATTTTACTGTGGCTTATGAGCAGGAAATAGGAGGTATTGAGGTGTGCAACCTGTGAACCGAGAGCCATTGTTGGTGTGATGCCAACAAATGGAGGAGACAGGACAAAGTGAGGTCTACAAGTGGGGTAGGAGAGGGGGCAGTTGTGATGTGCGACCCATGGGTCTGTATGCAGTGATAAAAGGAAATGGTGGTTTTCACCGGCATCCCCTGCTTTTGGCCACTCCCCATTCCCCACCCCCACTCTCCCTCCCATGAGAGAGTTTTCCAACCTGGCGCTTGGATTGTGTGCATGCAAGAGGAGTTTTCTGATAATTTTCTGAGCTCCCAACACCTACCTCAATGAGGAAACAATGGAGCAGGGTAGCCTTTTTTTTGTAAAACAAGGCTCCATCCTCTTTCCCCTAGACCTCTTGGGATCCCACTTCCAATGCAGAATTCCGTTTCAATAATGACACGATTTGTTAGTGGAATATATGCTGCCTTAGGAGGAAAATGCAACAAATATACATCTGTGATATTTTGTAGGTAGACCAGGAGATTATCAACAAATCAAAATAAGGCCTATGCTTTTATCACAACAGCATTACCTTTTCTATCTGTTTCACTGCTTGCCTGAATTTTAATCAAGTATGTTTTATGGTGATATTCTTCCCCTCTCAGTTAGCCTCAGTGAAGGAAGTATCCAGATGGTTCCTGTTAACAGCTTCTCACATCGTTGTACATGCTCTGCATTCCGTCACTTTGAATTTAGACTCTTAATTTTAAATAGTGCCATCAGCTGAGCCACGTCAACTGCATGTCTGTAATCAGCTGGCAACCTGCTTCAGTTGTAAGTGGCCTGAGAGTGGCAGAAAACCAGTACTTTAAGACAAAATGCTTCATAAGTTTGAAGCGCCAGTGGATGGGGGAAAAAACTGATTGGAATTATAAGCAAAGTACCCTGTTGGAAACATTTTTGTCCTGTGACTTTTGCTGCATTGGGGAATAGCAATTCTCCTACCTGCTGTGGTCGCTGATGGTCAGCTGATGTTTAAAATGTACTTTGTTCTTCATGGTGCAATGCTTTTCAATAACTATCAGTTGCATCTTTGCTGCATACAGGTTAGCCATCGCTGTTAAATTTGTACTTTTCTTAGGGATAGGAGAGGGTGTTATATTAAACCATGTAGTTGGGTCTGTCACTGACAACCTGAATTGTAGCTTATGTTTTTGACAGGCGTCAAGATTATAACTCAGCAGATGCAGCCAAGTAAAATCCTGCCAAAACCAGTTACAATGCCTAGTACTAGCACTTCGCCCATCATGGTGGTTAGCAGCAATGGTGCCATCATGACAACCAAGTTGGTTACTACACCAACAGGTAAGCCTTGGCGTAACAGAACATTAAAAATCATGTAAGCAGGTCAGCTCATCATTGGTCTGTTCTTGTGATTTGAAACAGATTGACATTTTCTGTTTAAATAAATGTCAAAAATAATTATAATTTACATTGTTGTGGAGCTCATGAAAATATTTTAAATTGTAAGTGCCTTTACTCATGTAACAGGTACACAAACTACCTACACACGTCCTACATTGAATCCCACCATCAGTGCCCGTATGGCAGCATCTACAGGGTCTACCACCTACATGAAAACTACGAGTGGGAGCATCATTACTGTAGTACCAAAGTCACTAGCCACATCCCTCGGAGGAAAGATTATCAGCAGCAGTATCATGTCTGGTTAGTGTTCACTGGTACAACTGTTCATAATGAAAATTGCCTAAAGACTGGTCTGTAGGGCAATGCCACATGGGTAGTGTTTGAAATTTTGCAGTTTTGATACATCCTACAGCTCTGCAGTGTTGGAACTTTCTAGGTCCTATATTTAAATCTTAAGGAATTGCTTTTTCTGGAGCTTAAATCTTTTCCTGCTTACGTAGGTAATTTGCTCTAAGATCAGTTAAATTGATTTATGTGGGAAGTGTTGGTTCATTTGGTAAAATTATTGACTTAAACTACGCAGCTACAATTATGTAATTTAATGCTTCAGTGCATCTGCGCACTGTTTCCTGCCAAATCTTTTTCAAAATTCTTTATAATGCTGTTGATTTAAGATAATGTCGGTCTTGTGTCTTGTTTGTATACTGTGCTAGTCTTTGTCCCACAGATCATGGAGGCAGATGGAAAGAATTGAAATTTATCTAAGGGAGGGGATAGGAACAGAGTTGCTGAAATTTCTCTCTCTGTGAAATTTGTCTTCGATACAGATGACCCTGTTCCTACTTGTGTGTCAGTAATTTGTAACCTTTTTTTTACAAAAAAGATGGTAACCTAGGTAAAGGGCCTAAGTTCATAGTGCAGGACATCACTGAACTTGTAAAAGAGTAGGTGAGAAGATGTTATTAATAGGGAACTGTTTGCAGTTAAATTAATATGTATACAGGGTGGGAACTAGACCTTTTTGTGTCATGTGGTCCCTTAATCAGTGTGTTCAAATCATGGTCATGTTGTCACAGTCACAAAGTATTTACTGTACAGAAATAGGCCATGTTCTGTATTATAGGCTACAGCATTCCCCTTGCCTTATTTACTTTTATTCTTGATTTGACTGCACACATACAGAAGGGGAATACCCCAAAAAAGTTTGAAAAAAATTAAGCTATTAATTGATTTTGATCCAAGGATATTTTTCTCCAAAGATGTAAATGGGAGAAGATGTCCATGGGATGAATTTTCGAATTCCTTTTCCTTTTTTTTGTTCAAGTTAATGATTTTCTGTCTTGCGTTTTCCCCCTATTTTCTTTTACCACTGTTCATGTTCCTCTTAGTCTTAAGGGGCTGGATCTTATGAGCCCCCCTGAGGTGGGGGACACATAATCACAGGGGCGGAGGGTCTGTACCCAAGTGATTTTTGCCGGGGTCATGATAGGTAGCTGGCGACCTTCCAACCCAGAGGCCAGTTGAGGCCCTTAAGTGGCCTATCAACGGCCACGTAAGAGCCTCTTCCTGCCCCCACTGGGCTCTAACCAGCGGTGGGGGAGGGGGGGGGGTGCCTTAGCCACGCGGGGAGCGCACCTTATAAAATGAGGTGCCCTCTGCCCTCCCTGATGGGTGGGGGGGGTCGCTCCTTTGTGGACACTCTGCTGTTGCCCATGGAGGATCCCCGCCAGCAAAAACCTACAACTCCATGACCCCCTCCCACTGGTCTTCACACCCACCCACCCCGTCCCCTTCATCAGGGCCTTCCGTACCAGCCCCAGCGACTGCACATCACTTATCTGAGGTCTGGGGTTCCAGCACTGGGCCTGGGCTCGAGGCCTCTGCAGTACCAGCAGTGGCCACTGCTAGTGGTGGCGCTGCCAATACTGCTGAGCTGCCGGCCCTGTGATTGGCTGGCAGTTCTTGGAGGCGAGATCCCTGTCATTAAAGGGACAGGGATTCCGGTGCGGGACACTTAGGGAGCAAAACAACAGAAGATCGTTCAGGGGGGTGGGGCACGAAAAAGTCAGCCTTTTCATCCCGGCCCTGGGACCCCTGCCTCCCCCACAAAATGCAGCCCAAGGTGTGGGAATAATAACTATCAGTAGGGATATGTGTCAGTGTACCTTATTTTATAATTTTTTTATATCTCTTAATTTCCTTGCTTAAAGTTGCCTTACCCTTGGGAGCTCATGTATTTTTATTCTTTCTCGGGATGTGAGCGTCGCTGGCAATTTGTTGCCCATCACTAGTTGCCCTTGAGAAGGCGAATCTTGGGCATGAATACATGTGGTACCATTGATTTAGTGCTGATAAGCCAGCCTAATAGCAATTGTATATTCCTTTTTAATGCATTTCTACTAGGAACAACAACAAAAATAACTACTATCCCAATGACGTCTATGACGTCTAAGCCAAATGTCATTGTTGTGCAGAAGACCGCAGGGAAGGGGACAACCATCCAGGGTATTCCAGGAAAAAACGTAGTCACAACATTGTTAAATGCAGGGGTAAGTTCATATTTAATGTTTGAAAATTTAATATCAAGCTCCAACTCCACAGTAATTCCATTTACCACTGCTTAGTCCCTATGCAAAAGTCAGTGAAAAGTTTCAGGTTTCACAAAATTAGGAAACAAGCGACTGCGGAACACCAGCAATATGCATTTAGATATGGCTGTGCACCAATAATTCCCCAGCATCACTGACTTCCCAGCCTCAGTCTTGACCAAAAGAGGGAGTGGGTAAAATAAATAGGGAGACAGTAAGTCATTCCAACCAGTGCTGTGCATCTCCTAGTGGCTGGTTTTAAAGGTATAGTTTGCTTGTCTGAATGGTTTGGGGTGAAAGGATTGGGAGCTGATCCAGTTGAGAGAGGAAAGAAGTAACTTAGGAATATATAATGAAAAGTACCTAAATTTGCTTAGAAACTGAAGTTCATGTAGAGACCATATCTCATTTCTAGAGCAATGATACAGTCAACAACACCAACTAGTATTTATATAGTGCCTTTAATGTAATACAACGTCCCAATGTTCTTCACGGGCATTATAAAACAAAATATAACACCAAGCCACGTAAGGTGATATTGGGGAAGATGACCAAAAGTTTGGTCAAAGAGGTAGGTTTTAAAGTGCATCCTAAAGGAGGAAAGTGCAATAGAGCGGAGAGGTTTAGGGAGGGAGGAAATTCCAGAGCTTAGGATCCAGGCAACTGAAGGCACTGCCATCAGTGGTGGAGCAATTAAAATCGTAAGTGGCCAAGAAGCCGGAGTTAGAGGCACACAGAGATTCCAGAGGGTTGTGGGGCTGGAGGAGATTAGAGATGGGAATGGGATGAAGCTATGGAGAGATTTAAAAACCAGGATAAGAATCTTAAAATTGAGGCATGGCTTAACCGGGAGCCAGTGTAGGTCAGCAAGCACAAGGATGATGGGTGAATGGGACTTGATGCAAGTCAGGGCATGGGCAGCGGAGTTTCGGATGGCATCTAGTTTACAGAAGGTAGAACATGAAAGGCTACCCAGGAATATGTTAGATCAGTCAAGTCTAGAGGTAACAAAGATATGGATGAGGGTTTCAGCCGCAGATGAGCTGAGGCAGGGTTGGAGTCCAGTGATGTTATGAGGTCTTGGTGATGATAATATGTGGTCAGAAGCTTATCTCTGGGCCAAATATGACACCAAGTCATAAAATTATATTGTGTCATTTGACTAAGACAGGGTTGAAATGTGATTAAGTAAGTTATTCGGGTACTTAGACAATTTTGCAAACTTTAAATGTACTTTTAACATTTATCAAAATAATTTTTAAAGACACAAAATTCTGAGCATTTATGTGTCTGTCCATATACTGAATTTGGGTTGAAAAATTATACCTTAGCCCTCAAAGCATTTACTTGTCTGTTCTTCCCCCACCCCTCCTTTTTCAATCTGCCTGCCAGGGTGAAAAGACCATTCAGGCAGTACCTGCAGGGACAAAACCAGCAATCATCACTGCAACAAGGCCCATCACTAAAATGATTGTGGCTCAGCCAAAAGGGGTGGGTTCGTCAGTACAACCCACCACAAAAATCATCCCCACCAAAATTCTCTATGGACAACAAGGGAAAACACAGGTGAGTGGGTTCAAAAGCTGGGGAAATAAAAAGCAGAAAATGCTAGTTGATGAAGGGTGCCTTCTGAAGTATTTAACTTGCTCATTTTTAGATCCTTTTGACTTGTACACTTGCATCTTTTTTTTATCTCTCACATTCACAGATTTACCTTTCATCCCTAAGAGTATTGATATCTTTTTGCATATGCATATGTTTTGATAAACTATGGTATTTAGCTACATTTGTTGTCAGTCCTGATCTCCATTTTGTTACCATTCTTCACTGGGCAAGTTTGACCGTAGAAGTTGATTTTTACATATCGTGTGCAGGATGGATTTCTTTTCTTGAGTTTTGAGTTAGAACCTAAGTCGTCACCTCTTCTTCTTTACCCTTGTCCAAAAATGGGCTTGCATGTGTAAATATTCCTGTTGAAAGCAGGAAGGAGGTCTTTACTTTTTCATGCAGCTATCTCAAGCATCATCATCTTCCTGTGCTTATTTTACTTCACCAGCTGTGTTGCTGTTCGTCATAAGTTTCCACCGTGAGTTCCTAAACTTGGGCACATTGTTGGGAAAATGAGGAGAGGAGGTTGGATGTTTGCCCATGCATGGGGAATAGTAATATGGCTCAAACGTATTCAGTCATAGTGAGAGTGTCATGGGAACAGATTCTCAAACAGCAGTGGGGCAGTCATTGCCAGATTGCGCTCATGCAACTGGGTCAGGGAAACAGAGCCTTGGTGGCAGGCGCCCTATCAGCAGGAAGAAAGCTGCTGCCTTAGCCATGTATGTCGGAGACAAGTAGGAAAGGGAATGGAGAAAGGGAGTTTACTCACATTTTGAAACTGCCCTATATTTGAAAAAGCAAATCATCTTGCAGATGGTGCTTTATGATCTTGGAGCATGTCTGGTAAATGATTTGGAATATTAGATGGGCAGTGTAAAAGATGCCTTTTGCTTTGTTGTTTGAATAAGTGGATTAAAGTAAGCACAATGTATTCTGATGTATACTGAGTGTGCAGTATTGAGAGCCTGTTTGAAGTAAAATATTTTAAAGAGGGGAAACAGATGAAGCTGTTAAGACTTGTTCAGTCTTTAAATCATCCTTCACCTCCCAGGCATTTCTGTTTAATTGCTAAGTTTTAATAGCCTGTGACATCTATGGTAATAAAGGATACTTTCCATCTGCATTGCAGGTTCTAATTAAACCAAAGCCTATAGCCTTCCAAGCCACGATGGTGAGTGAGCAGACCCGCCAGCTGGTTAGTGAAACTCTTCAGCAGGTCTCGAGGGTCACAGAGGGAAGCAGCTTGTCTGGACAAGAAGGCACTCTGAAAGAAGAGGCACAATCCTTCGCTGAGGGCAGCAGTGGGAATGGTTCCTCTAGTGATTCTGTACAAAGCTCACATGGTACAATTCACAAAATGCTTTATCTTTTCATGGTTTTTTTTATTGGGGAATTTGGGGATATAATATATCTTTCGAGGCTTGTGCGTGCATTGAACAGGAAGTGTAAGGTAGGAAGATTAGACTTAAGAGGAAGTGGAGCTGAAGTGTGAGCAACAGATTTAATGGCCGAATGGGCCTATTTTTAAAAAAGGATACAGTTACAGTACTTCCTTATGTCTGTGTGTCTCCATTCCACCCTCTCTCTAACTGTCTTGTGTTTTACTTTGGTGGGTCGGAAATCCCAAGGCAGTCACATAGGCCATGCATAAGCCTCTAGTTATCAGAAGAGAGAGCAAAGGGCAGTAAGATTTTTCCTACTGGTATCAGTCATATTTTTCTAACTTTAAATGCAATCTTGTTTAGTGTATATTTGAATTAAGTCATACGTAAACAAATAGCTACCATGCTACTCCATTTATATTCATTTCATGGAATGAGTTATGGAGGGCAATCATCAAAACACCAATAAAAATCATGGATTTACAGACAAAATTCGATTATTCAGTCACCATAAGCAGCAGCTAGTTCTATCATTGTGAGAACTTGTTCATTAATTTCAATATGCTTTCTGACTTCAAATAAGCTGTTTCGTCCTTCCCTCCCAGCAACCCACTGACCACACATTATTCTCTGATCAAGAATTAGTGTGTAACCTTTTCCTACAATTTTGCCATTCCTTTCCCAGTTCTGCTGTGTATTTTGAACGCTTGCCTCAGACATCTGTTTCTACATGTTGATCTGTAATCAAAGACACAATTAGACTTTTATTCCTTTTGTCAGATATAAATGCAAGTACTGCAGATGCTGGAAAACAAATAGCAACAGAAAGTGCTGGACATACTCAGCAGGTCTGGCAGCATCTGTGCAGAGAGAAACAGCATTAGCGTTTCAGGTTAATGACCTTTCATCAGAACACACACCCTCGACAAAGGGTCATTGACCTGAAACGTTAACTCTGTATTTCTCGCTGCACAGATGCTGCTGGACCTGCTGAGTATTCCCAGCATTTTTGGTCCTTTTGTCATCAGATAGTGAATTTTCAATTTTGGCTTTCATTTGTCTGGTTTGGAAATTTCCATGTCTTGTTTTGTGTGTGTGTGAACATTAAACCTAACACCATAAGTAATGTGCAAAAGTTGCCGATTGCTAAAAAGGTTTAAACGAATAGATAAAACACATACTTTTAATTTTAAATCAACATGCAGATTATGAAATGGCCAAACTTAATTTTGTGTAAAACATGCTTAAAATTGGACCTAGGTTTGGAAATTAGATATCTGCAATATTGCAAGTTCATGCTTTTTATCATTAGGTTCCAAATTTTATATATTGACATCCACTTTTTTACCTTTTTTTTTGTACTGGTTTCAGAATGTTGACTGCATCTTTGGCATGTGTTTCTCGGAGAGGGGGGAGACTTTTTTGTCGAGAATATTTCTACCATGGTATTAACTTAATTGGGCCAACAGCTATCTGTAGAGCTTGGTGCATTGGTGTTCCAGCAAGCTGTGTCGCAGAGTGGTTGTTGATGGCATGCCCGACTACTTCCTAATCTCTGCCTTGCCATTGTGAAAGATGCTGAGTGGAGCCAAGACTTTTTTTGCTTGCTGTGAGCAGTGACCACCACACTCCTGAAGTAATTCCACTGAGTGAAGGCCTCTAAGGTGCTAAGTAAATGCAAGTGTTTTTATATTTGCTCTTGCGTACCTCCTCGCGGTTGATGGCAGAACAGGATCAGCGAAGTTTGTCTCTCCTCTCATCTGGGAATGGTGTGAGTTACAAGGTCATGCGAAAGGGAAACATTGCTTTAACATTTTAAATGGATGATCTTGTAGCTAAATGAGGGATTAGCATGGGGCCAGGTTCAGCATAAGCTTCGGTGGGTCAGAGCACACTGTAGTATGATGTTTGATGAGCTGTCTTGTTTAGTTAATGATTAGAACAGTTTTCAGTATTGACCAACAGGGAATTTAGTTCTGTACTCATTGAATAAAGTGGAGGTGGAGTGCATCGTAGATTTGACATTTACTTTGTTGAGGTGGCATTTCTAAATACAAAGCTTTGTGGTCTTCCTTAACCCCTGCTTGTTGTTTTGTCTTAATTGTCATACTAGGCAAAAGCAGATCGTACATCGAGATACAGAAAACCCGAAATAATTATTTGAGTAAGTCCGGATATTGTGCCCTCCCTGTTACTTTTTAAAACTGCCCACCCCTTGTAAGTCTACATGGGATGTGATTCACAACATGTATTTTGTATCTCCTTCCTCTTTTTAGTCTTACCTTTTATGAAGTAGTGTTGTCCATTTCAACTCATCATGTGGAATCTTTTTTTTAATTCATAAGACTTATCACAATATTCCCATACATGCTTTGTTTGTCATGTTTTCATTCCTTACACCCCTTCCAATTGAATTATTCTGTTTAAACTGATGCAATTCAACATTCTGGTTATGCTGAAAACAACATACTGTATGCACATGTGGGTTGGAATATTCTGGCAGGATGAGTTGACGTGGAAATATAAATTTGCACACCTTTCAAGGTGAAAAAATATAGTTAAGTTAAAATGATGCAGAGGAGCTGTATCCTTAATATTACACCCCTGGAGTAAGCTAAGCATTTCAATTAGATCATTTATTTGTGTTAAATGTGAGTTGTAAGTAACTTGTTGACATTTATACCATTTAGTTTAAATTCATTTTGTACCAGATGCATGTAATAGTCTCTATATTCTTATATGGAGGGATGGTTTTAAGAGGACACACACACACTTTTCCTGTTCTTGCCCTCTGGAGTCCACAGGTCCCTCTTGGCTATTCCTTGTATTTCAGATTTTTTTCTGTTGTAAGTACTTTTCCATTCAGATTTGATCATCTTGAAGGTCTTGAATCTTAATGGCATGACACTTTGTTGAATAGTATATTCTATTTAATTGAACAAAAAAGGATTCTATTTTTGCTTGACTATCCCAGTGCTTAAATATTAAATGGGTGTGCAAAATCTAGTTTCTAATTAAGCTACACATTCTGCAGGTTAATGGCCCAGTTATACTTCCACTTATTCATTCCTGCAAGGTGGATTCATTCTTTATAGCGACTGAAAAGTAGCAGGATCAACTCCAGAGTCAGGTCTTGATCTGAGCTGCAGCAGTGTGAGATCCTTAAGGCATGCTGTCTAACAGCACCTGGGGAGTAGAATCCCACTGTGGAGTTGAGCTGAGTTTTACAAAGTTCTCAGGGTCCATTGTACACTACCTCAGTTTTTATTGTTTTAGTTTGACTGTTGTTATTTCTTTTGTCACTTGAATTTATATGACAGTAATTCCAGAAGTTGGAACTGAAGCAGCCTGTGTCCATATGCAGCAAGACCTGGACAACATCCAGGCTTGAGCTGATAAGTGGCAAGTAACATCGCAGCATGCAAATGCCAGGCAAACCATCTCAAACAAGAGAGAATCTAACCATTTCCCCTTGACGTTCAATGGCATTACCATCGCTGAATCTCCCACTATCAACATTCTTGGCATCACCATTGACCAGAAACTGAACTGGACCAGCTCATAAATGCTATGGCTACAATAGCAGGTCAGAGGCTGAGAATTCTGTGGCAAGTAACTCACCTCCTGACTCCCCAAAGCTTGTCCACCATCTAAAAGGCACAAGTCAGGAGTGTGATGGAATACTCTCCACTTGCCCGGATGGGTACAGATCCAACAATACTCAAGAAGCTCTATGTCATCCAGGACAAAGCAGCCCCCTTGATTGGCGCCCCATTCACCACCTTCAACATTCACTCTGTCCACCACCCGACGCACAGTGGCAGCAGTGTGTACCATCTACAAGATGCACTGCAGCAACTCAACACTGCTCCTTCGACAGCATTTTCCAAACCCATGACCTCTACCACCTTAAAAGGACAAGGGCAGCAGATGCATGGGAGCACCATCAACTGCAAGTTCCCCTCCAAGCCATACACTATCCTGACTTGGAACTATATCGCCGTTCCTTCACTGTCGCTGGGTCAAAATCCTGGAACTCCTTTCCTAACAGCATTGTGGGTGGCCCTACACCTCAAGGACTGCAGCAGTTCAAGAAGGCAGGTCACCACCACCTTCTCATTGGCAATTACGGATGGACAATAAATGCTGGCCTAGCCCAAAAGAATAATTTTTTTAAAAAAGAGATAAGCTGAGAGTAACTGGGTTTTTCCAACACTGAAGTTTTGTTACCGTCCTACTTTACATCTTGTCCACCTGTGTAAGTGCAAATATTTGCAATATTTCAAAAATACCAATACTTTTTTCCGCTTAAATCGGGACACGTTCCTGTTCTTTGAAAAATATTCCTCAAAGATAATGACAAATTGGTGTTGTAGGGGACATCCCAAAGGATTTTGAAAAAAGAAATTTTTTTTTTAACCAGCTACCATTTTTAATGAAAAATAATTTAAACTGTTTCACCAGGTTTGGAATATTTTCTTATTTTCCCTCTTAAAATTCTTTCCACCACCCCCACCCTCTCAGATATCTCCACTACTCTCCAGAAGACATTGTCACATGATTTTAGGTACATTTCCAATGTAACAAAAGCGTTCCAGTAGCTGTTTTCTACGTGTTGAGCCTGCATCATGCGTATTGACTGTGGGGAAAAATCATAGCTAGCCTTGATCCTGCATTCCACAGTTGTACATTGCTGCTTTTCTCCCTTCAGCAGGCACTGAAGCTTTTTAAATTCTTCCATGGGGTGTGGGCATCACTGGCAAGGCCAACATTTGTTGCCCATCCCTAATTGCCCTTGAACTGAGTGGCTTGAGAGTCAATCACATTGCTGTGGGCCTGGAGTCACATATAGGTAGATTTCCTTCCCTAAAGAACATTATTGAGCCAGATGGGTGTGGGATTTGAACCCATGTCCCCATGGCATTTGCCTGGGCCTCTAGATTACTAGTAAAGTAGCAGTATCAGCACTATCTTCCCATCAAAATGTTGCTCCTATGCAGTCCTGAATGTGTATTTGTTTTCTTCAGCAGTGCTTTTAATTACAGTCCATGTAGAAGAATTCAACTTATTTTGGGACACAAGGCAGGCTGGGTTGGTAGGAAATGAAGGAAAGCAAATTAATTATTTTATACTAATTTTCTCATTGGAATCTTGAGTCTCTTGAGTCTCACCCTTGTGAGTCAGGGATTGTGGGTTCAAGCCCTGATCATGAGACTTGTAATCTGGGTTGACACATCAGTGCAGTACTGAGGTGTCAGCTTTCATGTGAGACATTAAACTGAGGGCTCATCTGCCCTTGTGGATGCAAATAATCCCATGGCACTATTCAAAGAAATGCAGGAGAGCTCTCCCCAGTTTGCTGATCAGTATTTATACCTCAACCAAAATTGTCTAGTTACTCATCTCATGGCTGTTTGTGAGCCTCTGCTGTGTGCACATTTGCAGCTGTGTTTCCCTGCATTACAACAGTGACCAATTCATTGGCTGTTAAGGCTTTGTTGAAGAGTGAAATGTGCTATATTCATGCTTTGTATGGTAAAGTCAGATCAGTAGTACCTAGCTGAGTTATCTTGTGTTAAGAGAAGTTTGTAAATTTCATCAAGAAAGGAAATTAAGTAAATGTGGCCCCATTCGTCATTGTCCTTACAAAGTGCTTGCATATTTCCCCAAATTATTGCTTTTGTGTTGGGGCTTTGAACATCACTGTAAGAGGAGCACTGTCACTGCAAAATACACTTAGGGTCAAAAAGTAATCAAAAAGGTTAATATACCATTGGACTTTATCTCAATGGGACTGGAATACAAAGGAAGGGAAATGACACTTAGTTTTACAGAACCTTGTTTAGACCTCAACTGGAGGATTGCATTCAGTTTTGGGCATGCATTTCAGGAAGGATATATTGGCCTTGGAACGGATGCAGCATAGATTCACCAGAATTATACTGTGGCTTAAAGAATTAAATTGCAAGGGTATATTGCATAAATGTGCCTTCTATTCCCTTCAGTTTAGAAGATTGAGGAGTGATCCAGTTGAGGTGTTTAAAGTGATCAGGTTTCATAGAGTAGATATTGAAAAGCTATTTCCTCAGGTAGGAAATCCAGAGCAAGGAGGCTTAATCTTAAAGTTAGAGTTTCAGAGTGAAGTCAGGGAGCAGTTCAAGGGGGGTAAATGGAGTTGAGGTACAGATCAGCCATGAACTGATTGAATTGTAGAACTGCCTCAAGGAGCTGAATGGCTTACTCTTGTGCCCACTGTTTTTCCTGAACAAATACATCAATTTTCTCACCTCTTCACTTTGAAAGTACACGTTCAGGCAAAGGGGAATTGGTTCTAAGGGTGGCAGCTGTCCTCCAACAACCTTTGGCTAAGTATTCCTTTTCTGGGAGCCAAAATGGTGAGTATTAGTGGGATATTTGATCATGGGGGTAATTAAAGATGATCCAGTTAGAACATAGAACAGTACAGGCCCTTCGGCCCACGCTGTTGTGTCGAACATTTAACCTACTCCAATATCAAACTAACTACCTACCCTTCATTCTACTATCATCCATGTACCTATCCAAGAGTCGCTTAAATGCCCCTAATGTATCTGCTTCTACTACCACCTCTGGCAGCGCATTCCACGCACCCACCACTCTCTGTGTAAAGAACCTACCTCTGACATCTCCCCGAAACCTTCCTCCAATCACCTTAAAATTATGCCCCCTGGTGATAGCCCTTTCCACCCTGGGAAAAAGTCTCTGACTATCCACTCTATCTATGCCTCTCATCATCTTGTACCCCTCTATCAAGTCACCTCTCATCCTTCTTCGCTCCAATGAGAAAAGCCCTAGCTCCTTCAATCTTTCTTCGTAGGACATGCCCTCCAGTCCAAACAGCATCCTGGTAAATCTCTTCTGCACCCTCTCTAAAGCTTTCACATCCTTCCTGTAATGAGGCGACCAGAACTGAACACAGTATTCCAAGTGTGGTCGAACCAGGGCCTTGTATAGCTGCAGCATAACCTCGCGGCTCTTAAACTCAATTCCCCTGTTAATGAAAGCCAACACACCATACGCCTTCTTAACAACCCTATCAACTTGGGTGGCAACTTTGAGCGATCTATGGACATGGACCCCAAGATCCCTCTGTTCCTCCACACTACCAAGAATCCTGTCTTTAAGCCTGTATTCAGCATTCAAATTCGACCTTCCAAAATGAAACACTTCACACTTTTCCAGGTTGAACTCCATCTGCCACTTCTCAGCCCAGCTCTGCATCCTGTCAATGTCCCGTTGCAACCTAGAACAGCCTTCCACACTATCCACAACTCCAGCAACCTTCGTGTCATCCTCAAACTTGCTAACCCAGCCTTCCACATCCTCATCCAAGTCATTTATAAAAATCACAAAGAGCAGAGGTCCCAGAACAGATCCTTGTGGAACACCACTGGTCACCGAGCTCCATGCTGAATACTTTCCATCTACTACCACCCTCTGACTTCTGTGGGCCAGCCAATTTTGTATCCAGACAGCCAGCTTTCCCTGAATCCCATGCCTCCTTACTTTCTGAATGAGCCTACCATGGGGAACCTTATCAAACGCCTTGCTAAAATCCATATACACCACATCCACTGCTCTTCCTTCATCAATGTGTTTTGTCACATCTTCAAAGAATTCAATAAGGCTTGTGAGGCATGACCTGCCCCTCACAAAGCCATGCTGACTGTCTCTAATCAAACCATGCCTTTCCAAATAATCATAAATCCTGTCTCTCAGAATCCTCTCCAATAATCTGCCCACTACCGACGTAAGACTGATTGTTCTATAATTCCCAGGGTTATCCCTATTCCCTTTCTTGAACAAGGGAACAACATTTGCCATCCTCCAATCATCCGGTACTACTCCAGTGGACAGTGAAGACGCAAAGATCATCGCCAAAGGCGCAGCAATCTCTTCCCTCGCTTCCCATAATATCCTTGGGTATATCCCGTCTGGCCCCGGGGACCTATCTGTCCTCATATCATTGAAAATTTCCAGCACATCCTCTCTCTTAACCTCAACCTGTTCGAGCATATCAGCCTGTTCCACGCTGTCCTCACAAACGACCAGGTCCCTCTCACTAGTGAATACTGAAGCAAAGTATTCATTTAGGACCTCCCCTACCTCCTCTGACTCCAGGCACAAGTTCCCTCCACTATCCCTGATTGGCCCTACCCTCACTCTGGCCATCCTCTTGTTCCTCACATAAGTGTAGAACGCCTTGGGATTTTCCTTAATCCTACCCGCCAAGACTTTTTCATGTCCCCTTCTAGCTCTCCTAAGTCCATTCTTCAGTTCCTTCCTGGCTACCTTGTAACCCTCTAGAGCCCTGTCTGATCCTTGCTTCCTCAACCTTACGTAAGCTTCCTTCTTCCTCTTGACTAGCTGTTCCACATCTCTTGTCATCCAAGGTTCCTTCACCCTACCATCCCTTCCCTGCCTCATTGGGACAAACCTGTCCAGCAGTCGCAGCAAGTGCTCCCTAAACAACCTCCACATTTCTGTCGTGCATTTCCCTGAGAACATCTGTTCCCAATTTTTGCTCCCCAGTTCCTGCCTAATAGCATTGTAATTCCCCCTCCCCCAATTAAATATTTTCCCATCCCGTTGTCACATAACATCCACACGCTGATACTTCCCAGCCTGTTTCCCTGGATGGAGATCATGAACAGGATCCTGGCTGACTTTCTCCATCTGAGGAGTATTTAGGCGGATTGTAGTCTCCTCACAGCTAAACCAGCTGTGATCAATGAACTCGGCCCAAACTGGGAATTCAACCTTCTGGTCTGTGCAGCTGAACTGCACACTACCATTCTCAACTGAGCCATCAGAAAAGCTTCCTCTGTATATGTATAAGGGAAGAGAAAGTGTTTGACTTTGTGTGCCAGCTGCAACATAATGTCCTAACCATATGGACTTCTTGTTTAGCAAAGTGAAAGTTAAAATTGTGAGGTCCCACGGATTTAATAAACTTGTGCTTTTTAATTGCAGACTCTCAACAAGTGGTTCATGTCATTTCATCAAGGAGCCAGGATTGGGCAGAACATGAAGTTGCCATGGACACCATCTACCAAGATGTTTCTGGGGAACCCCAATCAGCAACCTCCACAATTAAAGCGCTGCTGGAACTCCAGCAGACAGGTGTGCATCTCAATTTTTACTGCTAGTTTCATCCTCCAACAAAGTGGGGAGAAGTATTATGATGGTGGAATTGTGGGCAAATTCTACGAACTGCTGACAGATTTAAGGAAACCTTTGTCTCCCTTAGCCAGAAAAGTTTTTAGTTTGCGAACAGGGATGTTGAAGTAAACCGCGTCACAGTAACAAACTATTTGCATCAAAAAAATCCTTTAACTTACTATTAATCTTGGACTGCTACAGTAAGCTCAGGTCCTGCTGATGCCTGAATTACTGAAACTCCAGAGTTAACGAATCCCAATAACTATTCCGCCACCCCCTCACCCAGTTCAAGTCACCATGCTCCCAAAAAGCCTTTTCCCATCTGTTTCTGCACTCATCAGCGCTTTTATTTTAATGGTGGTTGTATCTTAATGTGCTGGCGCTGTGCCTCTCTCGGCTTCTCTGCCCATGAAAGAATTTACCAGAAAGACTTGAATTCAATACTTCTGATTTTTGCCATCCACTGGCACTTTAATTACATTTAATTTGAACCTGTGATGGTGAGTGCCTTTGTCTTTCCTCCCCTCCCCATTCCTTTAGCTCCACCCATGCCATGCACCTTTCCCAAGGAAAATAGGTTGGGCAATACGTTCTCAGGCTCCTTCGAGTCCCACTCTGACTGTGTAGTGTGCAATAAAGACCTGCTACTCGACCCGAACCGAACCAGACAACCTGTGTCTATTCGGGCTCGGGTCGGGCTGGGTCGGACACACTGTATCACGGGTAAGTGGCTCTGCTGTAAATTAAATTTTTGGACTAGAAAAGTGGTTTTGTTATTTTAAGCTTGTGGAGATCAACAAGAAAGTAAAAAATGGAAGGTAAGTTAACTGATGGCCGGGTCAGGCTCCGGTCAGATGTGGTTCTGTCGGGCTTGGGTTAGGCTTTTTTTTTTGCAGACCCGAGCAGGCCTTCAGTGTGCAAAGGCTTGAAATAAGCTTGGCTAATTTCTTTTTTTCCAACTTTGGCTATTCAGGCATAGATTTCAAAAGGAAATTGGATGGATACTTAAGGGAACTAAACCTACAGGGCTACGGGGATAGAATTGGGAAATGGAACTGATTGGATTTCTCCACAGAGATCTGTCATGGACTCATTGAGCCGTTATGATTCTATGACTGAGATGGGCTGAGACAAGGGGCTGTATGGCAAGGAGAGAACTAAAAGAATGAGTTGGTACCATAGTCAGAAAGAATTACCTACAAATTTCACCTCATCGCTAGCTATAATTGAGTGCTGATTGCCAAAATAAACTTTGAAAAGCTATTTATAATCCTTTATTCAGTGAAGTACTCCAGGAATGGCTTTCGTCTTTGGCCTCCTTATCTCGAGAGACAATGTGTAAGCGCCTGGAGGTGGTCAGTGGTGTGTGGAGCAGTGCCTAGAGTGGCTATAAAGGCCAATTCTACAGTGACAGGCTCTTCCACAGGTGCTGCAGAAAAATTTGTTTGTCCGGGCTGTGACACAGTTGGCTCTCCCCTTGCGCTTTTGTCTTTTTTCCTGCCAACTGCTAAGTCTCTTCGAATCGCCACACTTTAGCCCCGCCTTTATGACTGCCCGCCAGCTCTGGCGAACGCTGGCAACTGACTCCCATGACTTGTGATCAATGTCACAGGACTTCATGTCGTGTTTGCAGACGTCTTTAAAGTGGAGACATGGAAGGCCGGTGGGTCTGATACCAGTGGCAAGCTCGCTGTACAATGTGTCTTTGGGGATCCTGCCATCTTCCATGCGGCTCACGTGGCCAAACCATCTCAAGCGCCGCTGATTCAGTAGTGTGTATAAGCTGGGGATGTTGGCCGCCTCGAGGACTTCTGTGTTGGAGATACGGTCCTGCCACCTGATGCCAAGTATTCTCCGGAGGCAGCGAAGATGGAATGAATTGAGGCGTCGCTCTTGGCTGACATACGTTGTCCAGGCCTCGCTGCCATAGAGCAAGGTACTGAGGACACAGGCTTGATACATTCGGACTTTTGTGTCAGTGCGCCATTTTCCCACACTGTCTTGGCCAGTCTGGACATAGCAGTGGAAGCCTTTTCCGTGCGCTTGTTGATTTCTGCATCTAGAGACCGGTTACTGGTGATAGTTGAGCCTAGGTAGGTGAACTCTTGAACCACTTCCAGAGCGTGGTCGCCAATATTGATGGATGGAACATTTCTGACGTCCTGCCCCATGATGTTCGTTTTCTTGAGGCTGATGGTTAGGCCAAATTCATTGCAGGCAGCCGCAAACCTGTCGATTAGACTCTGCAGGCACTCTTCAGTGTGAGATGTTAAAGCAGCATCGTCAGCAAAGAGGAGTTCCCTGATGAGGACTTTCTGTACTTTGGACTTAGCTCTTAGACGGGCAAGGTTGAACAACCTGCCCCCTGATCTTGTGTAGAGGAAAATTCCTTCTTCAGAAGACTTGAACGCATGCGAAAGCAGCAGGGAGAAGAAAATCCCAAAGAGTGTGGGTGCGAGAACACAGCCCTGCTTCACGACACTCAGGATAGGAAAGGGGTCTGATGAGGTGCCGCCATGTTAAATTGTGCCTTTCATGTTGTCATGGAATGAGGTGATGATACTTAGTAGCTTTGGTGGACATCCAATCTTTTCTAGTAGTCTGAAGAGACCACGTCTGCTGACAAGGCCAAAGGTTTTGGTGAGATCAATGAAAGCAATGTAGAGGGGCATCTGTTGTTCACGGCATTTCTCCTGTAGCTGGCGAAGGGAGAACAGCATGTCAATGGTCGATCTCTCTGCACGAAAGCCACACTGTGCCTCAGGGTAGACGCGCTCAGTCAGCTTCTGGAGCCTGCTTAAAGCGACTCGAGCAAAGACTTTCCCCACTATGCTGAGCAGGGAGATTCCACGGTAGTTGTTGCAGTCACCGCAGTCACCTTTGTTTTTATAGAGGGTATTGGCATCGCGCATGTCCTGAGGTACTGCTCCCTCGTCCCAACACAGGCATAGCAGTTCATGCAGTGCTGAGAGTATAGCAGGCTTGGCACTCTTGATTATTTCAGGGGTAATGCTGTCCTTTCCAGGGGCTTTTCCGCTGGCCAGAGAATCAGTGGCATCACTGAGTTCCGATTTGGTTGGCTGTACGTCCAGCTCATCCATGACTAGTAGAGGCTGGGCTGCATTGAGGGCAGTCTCAGTGACAACATTCTCCCTGGAGTACAGTTCTAGGTAGTGCTCAACCCAGCGGTCCATTTGTTTGCGTTGGTCAGTGATTATGTCCCCTGATTTAGATTTGAGGGGGGCAATCTTCTTGATGGTTGGCCCAAAAGCTCTCTTAATGCCATCATACATTCCTCTGATATTTCCGGTGTTTGAGGCCAGCTGATATGACTGCATAGGTGTTGCCATTAGTCATTTGCGCAGCGCCTGGCTGTTCTTTGTGCAGTGCTTCTGGCTGCTTTAAGTGCCACGGATGTTAACTCGCTGGGGGCTTTCTTGTAGTTCAACAGTGCAGTGCGCTTAGCAGCTATGACAGGTTCCAGCTCTTCATTATGAGATTGAAACCAGTCTGCATTTCTCTTCGCACGTTTGCCGTAGGTGGTCAAAGCTGACTCATAGATGGCGTCTCTGATGTGGGCCCACTTGGTCTCAGCATCCCCTGTGGGAGTGTTTTGAAGGGCTGTTACAAGTGAATTTAGAAATTTTTGTAACAGCTGTGGATGAGAAATTCTGCTCGTGTTGATGCGCGGGTGACCCTTCTGCTTGGAATGAGTCTAACCTTGCTGCACACCAGGGAGTGGTCGGTGTTGCAGTCCGCACTGTGGAAGCTGCGTGTGATTTGAGCACTGTTTAAGGAGGCTCGCCTTGTGACGATGAGGTCTAGCTGGTGCCAACGACGCGATCTTGGGTGCCTCCATGAAACCTGGTGACAGGGTTTAGTGTGAAAGAACGAGTTGGTAATGCAGAGGTTATGATAGGTACACAACTCAAGCAGTCTCTGCCCGTTCTCATTCATCCTTCCAACGCCATAGCGCCCAAGGCAGGAGGGCCATGAGTCATGGTCGGCCCCAACCCTGGCGTTAAGGTCCCCCAGCAGGAATAGGTGTTCGGTGTTGGGAATGCTGCTAATGATATGGAGTTCCTCATAGAACTGGTCTTTAGCTTCAGGTGGGGAGCAGAGTGTTGGAGCATAAATGCTGAGTAAGTGTACTGGGCCAGAGGTGGTGAGCAGTCGGATGGACAGTATGCATTCCGAGCCATTTGAGGGAGGCTCTATCATGCTGAGCAAGGAGTTTCTGATGGCGAAGCCCACTCCATTCTGTCTTGGTTCTTCAGGATCCCTGCCCAGCCAGAAGAAGGTGTAGTCTGGTTCTGCTAGAGATCCACTCGCGGGGAGGCGTGTCTCCTGAAGTGCTGCAATGTCTACATTGAGTCTACTGAGCTCGTTGTTAATGATGGCGGTCTTCTGAGAATCGTTGATTTGTGTAAGGTCTTCCGACAGGCTAAGACACACAGTTCTGACGTTCCAGCTTGCAAAGCGAAGGGATGGTACCTTTCCTTTTTTCATGTTGTTTGGTGCGGTGTTGCTGTCCACCTTTCGGGCAATGACCCTGAGCTCAAGCACCCATTGAAGCAGGTGGACTGTGGTGGGTCAGAACCTTATTGACCGGGGGCTGCCCGGTTTGAGTCAGGCGGTAGCTGTCCAGTGAGGTGCGATGACCTCTCTCACCGACAAAGGCAACCCGTGGCGCCCAATCTCTACGCCAATTTAGCTGGACTTATAACCCGTAACTGCTGCCTTCCGTGTTGTTTCAGTTGCTGTGAGGCAACTATGGAGTGACCTCTCCATGGCGCATGCCTAGGCAAATGTGTGGAGGTTGAGAGTTGCCCAATCGTCAAAACCCCCCCTCTCAACCTTTCTGGTGGGGTCCAAAGGAGTGCAGAGCACGACGTTTGGCACCGGTATGGCTGCAGGAACTGCCGGAAACATGCCAAAGGTGACACATGACCGCCTACGGGGTTCCACTCCGGATTTTCTGTTCGGGTTTACTCCCTTAGCCTTGGTCTCTCCCGAGATGCCCACAAGGCAGTGGGGTTGTTAGGGCCCCTACACAGGTGTAGGATGATGCCGGTGGGAGGAGGGGGTGCAAGGGGAAGGGGCGGAAGGAAGGGGGTGCGAGGGGGAGCTGGGAAGGGGGCTGTAAGGGGGTAGTGGGGGTGCAGGGGGAAGATGGTGCGGGGGGCGGCTGGGAAGGGGTTTTGAGGGGGGTGCGGTGGGGGGGGTGCGTGAGCTGAGAGAGTGGACCGGGGAAGGGGAGAGGGGGTGGGGAGAGGGGGTGCAGGTAATAAGCCATTTCCTCAGTTCCCAGCATCAACGCCTGGAAATCTCCTCCGCGTCCTTCGGGAGGTGAGCGACATCCTCGTGCGCTGGTACCAGCATTGCCGACAGTGCGCTGCAGATGCTCTCCGAGCCATCTCCCGCGGGCGTTTTGAAATTGCGGCCGAGGAGCCGTTTGTGGATTTTTGGGTGTTCAGGGCACCTTTTCACAAGGCTTCCCTAGGGTCCCTGCTCCTCCTCCTCTTCAATGGACTTACCGCACGCCATGGCCGCGGACATTCTGGACGGTGAAGACAGCAGGATTGGAGATCAATGTATCACCAGCTGTACTTTTCAGTTTCATCCGGACTGCGATCAATTTGGTTGAGAAAACAAAGAGCAGGTATGGCTTGGGGAGGGCAGTGGGCCCAGGTAACATAAACTAGCTGTTAGCTTGTAGTTAGGGCTAAAATGAACTGTTTAAGAAACCAGGGGAGTTTAAACAGTTTAAGAGGGTAGATTTGGGGGAGAAAACACTAAGAATGAGAGCAGATGGTCATAGATAGATTTGAACAGCTAGGGAGCTTACAGCCCAGGAGCCATCTTACCTCTATTACCTTAACTCCAGGAATGGCTTTATTACTTAAAATATGTACCACTAGAAGTTGTTTGTACCTTGACAAAAAGGACAGAATGTTGGAAATAGATGATGGCTTCTGTTCTATTTCAAGTAAGTAGCCTGACCTACATTGCCAATGATTGATTTGTGAGTAATTTGTTGGAGTATCTCAATTATTTTGCAGCACAGGTCATTTGTCAATTGTGTAAGTGCCAGTTCTTGCTGCAGCAATCTAAAACTAATCCTACTGCCCTTCTTGCTGTCTCACCGTAGCCTTGTATTTTCCTGTTTTGAATATTCAGTTTTTTCTTAAAAGATGCAATGGTTTCTGCCTCAACCACTTCCTTTAGCAAAGCATTCCATGCTCCAGCAGCATTCTGTATAAAGAAACTTCTCCGAACCTTTCTCCTCTTGATAATTTTAAATTGATGAACCATTGTCACTAACTTCCTAAACAGAGGAAGGAGTCTTCAGATTCACCTTACTAAAACCTTTCCCAATTTGAAAACCTTTATTAAATCTTCTTACAGTCTTCTTTGCTGCAGTGAAAGTTGTCCCAGCATCTCAAGTTTGTCCTTTATAAGTATAGTTTCCCATCCCTAGTGTCACTATGGAAAATCTGTGCTCTGTATTCTCTATGGCTTGAATGCCCTTACTTTAATAGGGTGCCTAAAAGTATACAAACTGTGACTTTCCCATCGCTTTATACAAATTTATTGTATAATTGTTGCGTATTTACTTTTTTAACTCCAACCCCGTGACTTTATCTCCTTGTACTTTCATGAGTGTGTGTTTAATCAATCTCTGCCCCCCGCCCCCAATACACACACACATTGCAGCAGACGTCAGTGGATAGCCATCTGTAGTGGTCTTTGGTCTGCTCTGACTCAGCTGACCTGACCTGGTGTGAAGAAATCAGCCAATCCGCTCGAGATTGCTATCCAGTAACTCCTGCTGAAATGTTTACACGTGCAATCTTTGATTTAACGCACACGACTTTTGAGAAGTTTGTTTGAATCGATCTTAATGTGGAACCAAGTGGGCTGATGGAAATGATTTTAGGCGATTTCTTCTTTTGTACTTGGTATAGGAAAAGAGAAGCTGGAGTCTAAATCTCGGCAGCCCACTATTGACCTCAGTCAGATGGCAGTCCCAATCCAAATGACACAGGAAAAGAGACAGTCACCAGAAAGTCCGGCCATCACTGCACTCGACTCGGAGCTGGCTTCTGAGTACTTCAGCTCTGGTAAGTATCCTCCCAAGGTGGCTTGAGTTTAAAAGAAAGCAAGTTTATGAAATTCCAGTTACATGCTGAGATACTAAAGGGAGATTTATTTTTGATTTTTTTTTAAGTAATTGGAGTCTCAAAAGCATTCTCTTTCAGTCACCACCTGCAATTTCGCACCAGTAGGTCACAGAGCCTGAGAGGCTTAGAAACTTTGTAAGCTGATCTAGTGCCAGTTTATAATAGATTTACTGTGATAATGTGGACACTTAATATCTGTTCTTTGTTGCTAATCCAGTTTTAGCCCATTTATGTTACCCTTTAGGTTCCTTTGAGGTGTGTGCCACAATTAGTCTTGGCTCCTCTAGCTTGAGGAGCAGTGGAACAGCAGAAAGATCTATTGATTGGCATCCACTGGCACCTGCTTAAAAAAAATTTGGGCAATACGGGCATTGGGTGACAGAGTCGGGTTCAACTGTGAAGGCTTCCATAGTCGAAGGGCCTGCAAACATTAACTGTCTAAAATTTGCCAATGCTAAATGGCTATCCAGGTGAAGTGCTGTAAGGTGAGCAGCGACCTTGTTGCATGTGCCACTGCCTTCAGGACGAAAAATTGCAGAGTGAGAAGGAATAGAAAATTATTTAAAAGCTCAGTTGATTTGTATTTAATGTAGAGTGAATCCAGTTTTATAGTGGCAGTGTGATCCGATCCATTTTGCTGCCAACTCGTCTCCCTTGTGTGTTCTGAAGCATTGCAGTACAGAATCCTCACAGACTTGCCAAAGGAGCATTCCTTGTGAGAAGCAAGCTTGCTGAATATTTAACCCTTTAGGGATTACAGTAACAATAGCTATCCAAGGTGACACTTTTCTGAATAATATGTGAAGAGGGCATTGGACTGTCCATCAAACACTTTTTTTTTGTTCTCTCTGATGTAGTTATTAGCAGTAACTCCTATGTGTAAGTAAGATTCTACAACTTGGTCGAGTTTAAAAAGTCAGCTAGCTTGAGGCCAGTTATTTTCCGATTTCCAGTAAAGGCAAAAGAAACTCGGCTTGCGACTAACCCCAGTGTCTTTATCCTTTCATTTCCAAACTTTCTTTATTTCTCTTTTATTACTTGCTGCATTTTGTCCTTTATTGGATCATTTCCTCTGGGGAAACAGTCTTTGGTGAGTGAAATCAGACAAATAGCTCAGTGTTTTAAAAGAAAAAAAAATCCCATTGGACTAAATCTCAATATATTTTATACATAGTGGGCAGTGAAGGGGATGAGGCATTACTTTTAAAAAGGCATGGGACAGACATTGAGTGCGTCAGTATAGGAATATATGTGAGAGCCGTACAAGATTTTTGGGAAACGTGCAGGGAAAAGGCAAAGGGGAGACCTGGGCAGAAATGGAGATGCAGACACTAAAATGAGCATAGCTCGTGAGTTGTAAGCAGACAGCGAGTGGCAGGCAAAGACATAGATGAACACGAACGAGAGTGGGAAAGAGGCAGAAAATTACACGAAGATATTTTTATTGTCATGGAAATTTTTAAGTGATCGAGGTTTAAGTTGATGAATCTCGGTAATTGGTCTGCAATTTGGAATATAAGGGGCTGAATTTTGTTGAGCTCCCGATTTTTGGCTCTGTGGCAGGGGGCGGAGGATCGCAGGGACAGCGGCCTGCCATGGAACCCGATGCCAGAATTGCCAGACTTGATCTTCCTGGCAGCGGCAAGGCTCTGTGGTGGCCCCCTTGCCGCTCAGCGACAGGACCTGACTTTAAATATTAAAATTAGCTTTATGCATGCATTTAAATCCAATTCCCCGCGATCTTACTTTCAGATCCGGATCTTCAGTGCGATGAGCGGCACTCGTGCCTTCACTTTCCCGTCCAGGGAAATCTACTGCCACCGAGGTGGGAAGGGGAGATCAGAGCATTTTTAGTGTAGTGTGGGCCAGAGGGGGAGGGAATGGGGTCAGCTCTGCAATTTTAGTGTTTGGGGGGTGGGGGAGGGGGGGGTGCGGAGGGGTGATTTTTGTGCAGTTGTGAGAGGGGAGAAGGGGTCAACTCTTCAATTTCTGTGTATTGGGAGGAACGGGCCAAACATTTATTTTTAGTGTAGTGAGTGGTGGGGCAACTCTGCATTCTCTGAACAGGGCTGGCAGCCCTTTAAAAATGGTGTCAGCGACTGCGCAGAGACAGTTGACGCCGTTCATGGCGTCACCGAGGCCACCCCCATCATGTGATTGGGTGGGAGCGGCAGCCCTGCGCAGAAGATCGTGGCGATCTGGGCTGCCATTTTTTTGCGACAGGGAAGTAAAATCCAGCCCAGTTTTCCTGGTCATTTTTTCAAAAGCCTCCAGGTGGCAGCATTTCGGTAGTTTTAGGGGCAGCTCTGGAGTAGGAAGCTGACATTAGAAAGTCCAGCCCAGCCACTATATATATATATATATATATATATATGTGTGTGTGTTTGGCGGGGGGGGGGGGGGGCGCGTAGGAGAAAATGCTTCTGCAGCAAGTGTGGAAAACTTGCATATTGGGTATTGATTGGAATTTTACATGCATGTGAAAAGGAAAATTGACGCAGCATTCAGTGATTTGCACTTGTGTGCCTTGAATTCTCACTTGTCATCATCAGATATTTGTAATTTTTGTTTACTATTCCCTTTGACACTGCCTGCCCTTTTTACACAAACAAACTGACAAACTATAGATCTATGTATGTTAGAGCAGAACTTAAACACTTGCATTTGTTTCCGTTATTTTAGTAATTGAGAACTGAAGCCAGCAAATTCTCACTAGCTGTAAGATTTTGGAAGTCTGCCTTTTGCTTGCTCACAACTATCTACTAAACTAGCATGCTTCTCCTTGGGTTATATGTAAAAGCGGTTCAGGGGAAACGTTCTTATTTAATTACAGGCCAGTTTAGGGTACTTTTCAGGTGTTGATTGTGTGCCTGCTTTAACGTTTAAGCTGTGTTGTTACAAAGACGGTAGTGGTGCAGCTTCAAATGAGTCAGTCCACATTTATCCTATGGTCTGTCTGTGGTGATGTGCACCAGAACTTGGCTGGGACACGAACAGCCTGGCACAGGGACTCTATGGATTGGCTTTTGTGGTCTGACTGGCTTCTTGTTCAATTCAGTACCAGATAATGTTTTCAACTACCTGCAGTCACCCTGTGCTGCAGTTAACCACTGCATCTGCACTAAATTCCTGCAACCTACCTCTTGAGAAAGCTAAAGTGTCGATTCTGAGGTAGAGAGGTTTCTGAGCCAGAAAACAGCAATAAAATGAAAAAACCAAGTAATACTATTCTCTATAGCCTATTTTGTAACACAGCCAGTTGTGAATCATGGTGGACAATTAAACAAGTAACTGGAGGAGGAGGCACCCACAAATATCCCCATTCTCAATGATGGGGATGCCCAGCACATCAGTGCAAAAGATAAGGCTGAAGCATTTGCAACAATCTTCAGCCAGAAGGACTGAGTAGATGATCCATGTCTGCCTCCTCCTAAAGTGCCCAGCATCACAGATGCTAGTCTTCAGCCAATTCTATTCACTCCACGTGATATCAAGAAATGACTGAAGGCACTGGATATTGCAAAGGCTATGGGCCCTGACAACATTTCGGCAATAGTACTGAAGACCTGTGCTCCAGAACTAGCCGCTGGCATCTACTCGGCGATGTGGAAAATTGCCCAGATATGTCATGTACACAAAAAGCAGGACAAGACCGCCCCATCATTCCACTCTCGATTGTCAGTAAAGTGACGGAAGGTGTCATCAACAGTGCTATAAAGCGGCACTTGCTTAGCAATAATTTGCTCAGTGACGCTCAATTTGGGTTCCGCCAGGGCTACTCAGCCCTGGGCGGCACAGTGGCGCAGTGGTTAGCACTACAGCCTCACAGCTCCAGGGACCCGGGTTCGATTCTGGGTACTGCCTGTGTGGAGTTTGCAAGTTCTCCCTGTGTCTGCGTGGGTTTTCTCCAGGTGCTCCGGTTTCCTCCCACAAGCCAAAAGACTTGCAGGTTGGTAGGTAAATTGGCCATTATAAATTGTCACTAGTATAGGTAGGTGGTAGGGAAATATAGGGACAGGTGGGGATGTTTGGTAGGAATATGGGATTAGTGTAGGATTAGTATAAATGGGTGGTTGATGGTCGGCACAGACTCGTTGGGCTGAAGGGCCTGTTTCAGTGCTGTATCTCTAATCTAATCAGCTCCTGACATCATTACAGGCTTGGTTCAAACATGGACAAAAGAAGTGAGGTGAGAGTTGCTGCCCTTGACATCAAGGCAGCATTTGACAAAGTCTGGCATCAAGGAGCTTGAGGGCAGGCGTGGACATAATGGGCCGAAGTAAAGCATGGCTACCCGACCCGAACCCGACAAGATCCGACGTCGTGTGCAGTTCGGTTTGGGTCGGGTCAGGCATTTGGGATTGGCTCGGGTCGGACTGGATGTGGACACAGTGCTGCTTTGCTCAGGGAGGGAAGTAATCTTCAAAATTAATTTTATTAGGGTGGTTGGGTCGGGCGCGGGAAAAAATCAAAGGACTCTGGCCCGGGCCGGGTTCGGGTTGGATGTGGTTGGGTCGGGTTTCAACTTCATACCAGAGCAGGCCTTTAGCCCAAAGGGCCTATTTCTGTGCTGTATAACTGTATGACTCTAAGGAGCCCTAGCAAAACTGGAGTCAATGGGAATCAGGGGGAAAATTCCCTGCTGGTTGGAGTCATACCTAGTGCAAAGGAAGATGGTTGTGGTTGTTGGAGGTCAATAATCTCAGCTCCAGGACATCACTGCAGGAGTTCCCCAGAGTAGTGTCCTAGGCCAAACCATCTTCAGCAGCTCCATCAATGACCTTCCCTCCATCATAAGATCAGAAGTGGGGATGTTCGCTGATGATTGCACAATGTTCAGCACCATTCATGACTCAACAGATACTGAAGCAGTCCGCGTAGAAATGAAGCAAGACCTGGACAATATCCAGGCTTGGGCTGATAAGTGACAACTAACATTCGTGCCGCACAAGTGCCAGGCAATGATTATTTCAGACAAGAGAAAATCTAAACATCTCCCCATGACATTCAATGGCATTACAATCGCTGAATCCCCCACTATCAACATTGACCAGAAACTGAACTGGAGTAGCCATATAAATACCGTGGCTACACCACCAGGTCAGAGGCTAGGAATCCTGCAGTGAGTAACTCACCTCCCGACTCCCCAATGCCTGCCCACTATCTACAGGGCACAAGTCAAGAGTGTGATGGAATATTCTCCACTTGCCTGGATGGGTGCAGCTCCAACAACACTCGAGAAGCTCAAGGTGCCAGCTTGATTTGCACCCCATCTACAGACATTCACTCCCTCCACCACCAACGCACAGTGGCAGCAGTGTGTACCATCTACAAGATGCGCTGCAGCAACTCTCCAAAGCTCCTTAGCCAGCGCCTTCCAAACCAGTGACCTCTACCCTCGAAGGACAAGGGCAGCAGATGCATGGAAATACCACCACCTGCAAGTTCCCCTCCAAGCCATACACTATCCTGACTTGGAACTATATTGCTATTCCTTCACTGTTGCATACTTAGCCCACCTGGACTGCAGTGGTTCAAGAAGGCAGCTCACCACCAATTCTCAAGTGCAATTAGGGATGGGCAATAAATGCTGTCCTAGCCAGCAATGCCCACATCCCATGACTGAAAATTACACTCACCAGGGAAGTGGTACTGAACAAATTGTTGGAGCTGCGGGCTGACAAGTCCCCAGGTCCTGATGGACATCATCATAGGGTCTTAAAAGAAGTGGCTAGTGAGATAGCTGGTGCCTTAGTTTTAATTTTCCAAAATTCCCAAGATTCAGAGAAGTTTCCATTAGATTGGAAAATAGCAAATGTAACTCCTTTATTCAAAAAGGGATGGAGACAGAAAGCAGGAAACTACAGGCCAGTTAGCTTAACATCTGTTTTAGGGAAAATGTCAGAAGCTATTATTAAAGATGTTATAGCAGGGCATTTAGAAAAATCAGGCAGAGTCAACATGGTTTTGTGAAAGAGAAATCATGTTTAACCAATTTATTGGAGTTCTTTGAGGAATTACATGTGCTCTGGATAAAGGGGAACCAGTGGATGTACTGTACTTAGATTTCCAGGAGGCATTTGGTAAGGTGCCACATCAAAGGTTATTGCAGAAAATAAAAGCTCCTGGTGTAGGGGGTAACATATTGGCATGGATAGAAGATTGGCTAGCTAATAGAAAACAGAGTAGGCATAAATGGGTCATTTTCTGGTTGGCAAGATGTAACGAGCGGTGTGCCACAGGGATCTGTGCTGGGGCTTCAACTTTTTACAATTTATATAAATGATTTAAATGAAGGGACCGAAGGTATGGTTGCTAAATTAGCCGATGGCACAAAGATAGGTAGGAAAGTAAGAAGTGAAGAGGACATAAGGAGGCTACAAAGCGATATGGATAGGTTAAGTGAGTGGGCAAAGACCTGGCAAATGGTCTGTAATGTGGGAAATTGTCCACTTTGGCAGGAAGAATGAAAAAGTATATTATCTAAATGGTGAGAGATTGCAGAGCTCTGAGATGCAGAGGGATCTGGGTGTCCTAGTGCATGAATCGCAAAAGGTTAGTATGCAGGCACAGCACGTTATTAGGAAAGCTAATTGAATGTTATCGTTTATTATGAGGGGAAATCAATACAAAAGTAGGGAGGTTATGCTTCAGCTATACAGGGCATTGTTGAGACCACATCTAGAGTACTGTGTACAGTATTGGTCTCCTTATTTAAGGAAGGATGTAAATGCGTTGGCAGTACAGCGAAGGTCTACTGGACTAATACCTGGAATAGACGGGCTGTCTTACGAGGAAAGGTTAGACAGGCTAGGCTTGTATCCAATGGAATTAAGAAGAGTAAGAGGCGATGTCATAGAAACATAGAAAATAGGAGCAGGAGGCCCCTTGGGGCCTGTTCCGCCATTCAAAAAAGATCATAGCTGATTGTCTAATTCAGTACCCGGTTCTCGCTTTCTCCCCATATCCCTTGATCCCTTTAGCATTAAGAAATATATCTATCTCCTTGAATATATTTAATGACTTGGCCTCCACTGCCTTCTGTGGTAGAGAATTCCACAGGTTCACCACCCTCTGAGTGAAGAAATTTCTCCTCATCTCTGTTCTAAATGACATACCCCATATCGGGTGAGGACACAATCAGGTGTGACCCCCCCCCCCCTGGCCAACCTATCAAAAACCTGTCTGCACACCATTGAGCTTCATGTAGGAATAATTGATCACTTGGGTGTGGTATCAGAGAATCCTGAGACTGTGACCCCTGGTTCTGGAATCCCTAGCCATCGGGAACATCCTCCATTGAAACATATAAGATCCTGAAGGGTCTTGACAGGGTGATTGTGAAAAGGATGTTTCCCCTTGTGGGAGAATCTAGAACTAGCAGTCACTGTTTAAAAATAAGGGTCACCCATTTAAGACAGAGATGAGGAGAAACTTTTTCTCTCAGAGGGTCATGAGTCTTTGGAATTCTCTTCCTCAAAAGGCAGTGGAAGCAGAGTCTTTGAATATGTTTAAGGCAGAGGTGGTTAAATCCTTGATAAGCAAGGGGGTGGAAGTTTATCAGGGGTAGGTGGAAATGTGGAGTAATCCATTCAGCCATGAACTTACTGAATGGCGGAGCAGGCTCGAAGGGCCAAGTGGTCTACTCCTGCTCCTAATTCCTATGTTCGTATGTTTAAAAAAAAAACACATCATTGGTGCCAGTGTTGGAAATTGAGCCAGGAATGCGACATGCATATTGGTCCGTTAGCTTTTAGAAGTCTATCACTTTTGTTAACTCGATGTAAAAGTCCATGGAAACAGTGGATTTTTATTAAATAAAGTAGAAACAAGCTGGAAGCTCTTGTTGCCCATTTTCTTTTTGTAAATTCTGTCTGTCAGCAGTATCGTGTTGCTAGGGGTACGGGATGGTGTTGGAATATATCTTCGCTCAGAATGAGGGATGAGAATGACAGGAAGGGAAGGTTGCACTTTGATTTAGTAGCAGGCCTTTCATTTTCTTCTAGCTTCATTTGCGCACACACACACACTTGTGCAATTTTGCTCTTCACGGTTTTATAGTTCATCTCTCGCACATACTTCTATTAATGACCACGCATCCTTTTTAACATAGGAAAAAATATCAAACCGGCAGTGTCCAGTTCGAGTGTTGGTTCTGGCGAAGTGGCACTGACGTCACTTTTACCAAGTGGTCAGCAGCAGCAGATGACACAGCCTCCTGCAGTGATGAAATCAGTCCCAGTATCATCGGCGATTGCAGTCACACACATCCTACAGCAGGTAATTACTTGGCTCAGATAATGCACCTAGTCTGTTTATAAATAGCACTGCCAGTGGAATTAGTAAATTATATATAGGGAATTTATTAGCTGTAATAGAGGGCACCCCTTGCAGGTGGAGTGTGGAAGCTGGTAGATAATAGAGAGCTCCATGGTTGCACTGGGTTTCGCCTTTCTGAATTTTGGCTGGCTCTTCCCATCCCCTGTTTCAACCCTCTGCGCCAGCACTCCTCACCATTGTTCTTGCTGCAGGAGCAGAGACGATCAACTGGTGCCAGCATTGCTGCTCAGCTGCACTGTTGGCTTGGAGCTCTCACACTTGGTACTCCAGTTGCTGGATCAGCCATAGGCTCAAAGGAGTCGGCAAAAATGTCTCCTGGATCAAGCTGCAGAGGTTAGTGCTCAGGACATCACATACTCTGCTCCAGTGACATCTTAGTAGCCTCCACGGAAATCAGCACTTGGGAGCTGCTGACTTTAAAGTCTAAGGCAGTAGAATTCTACAATTGCTCCTCTTATAGAGAGGAAAATCAGCCAAGCTTTCCACTCCTGATTGCTATTCATCAAATATAGGGAGTGTGATGTGGATATCAGGTGAGATGATCAGCTGTGACCCCCCACCACCCCCCTATCAAAAACCTGTCTGCACACCATTGATCCTCGTGTAGCAATAATTGGTCACTTGGGTGAGGTATCAGAGGGCAACTGGTACTTTTGGGTACTTGACTTCAAGATCAATATAAAGAGAGAAATTCCTTTGAGACACTATTTTGGTTTGTCCAGCTGTTGCTCTATTTTAGCATATTTTTCAGAACTCCACTCATGCTGCAGAATCACATTGACCAAGGGAAGGTTGATCTAATAGATTCAAAGCACCCACTCAGATTGCAATGCCATTCATTATAAATCATTGTCAGGAAAACTTGACCCTCAACAAGAAAATGGAGCTACCTGCTCCCTTGATCGATTTATTGACTTTCTACACGTCTGGAGCTTGCTTAACAAGGCTTTCGGGAGTCGGGAAGAATTTCCCAGCGTTTTTCCTGAAATTGGTCACTGGTTTTTCCCCTTCTCTCAGTAGTTAGCCTTACAAACAGTTGGGGAGGGTAGTATATGAGGTTGCACTGTCTAATGGGTTGAGTGTGCATTGATGGGCTTGATGGGGCTTTTCTTGTCCTTTTTTATCTGCTTGTATGTACAGGTTAGAGTGCTGGAAATATGATTATTTTACATTTAGCAACGCAGGACTGAACATATATGAAAAGTTAGCCAGTGCCCCAAGTTTGTATACAGTGTAACTGACTGGAATAAAGAACTACTTGATTAGCGTTAATAGTGTGTCTCAAACATAAATCAAACTAAATAAACAACCATTTTGCATTCAGCAAGATCCAGCAAACAGCAATAAAACAATAACCTGTTTGAAATTATTAATAAACTACAATGAAAATCTAAGCATTCATCTTTGTGGGAACTCCATTCTGCTGCTGTCTTATCTACCTCAAGTTCTCCTATTTTGCTTTTATTTCCTCCCCCAATTCTCCATTCACTGCATATGGACCTTCCCCAGGTGTCCAGCAATGCCACACAGTGGCTGACCACATGAAGGGCTGCCACAGTGGCTCATTATGTGGCTTTGTGTCTCTTATGGGCTAGAGCCTGGTCTTCACCCAGTTTGGGTGAAAATCACAGGCCACCCCCCTTTCCAATGTCCTCTGGTCACCCTGATTGAGTTCTAATTCTACCATGGCAAACTGTGAAATTAAATTTGTGGACTTGCTAAAATTATTGGAATCCATTTGGTTTACCAATGTTATTCAGTGAAGGAAACCTGCCATACCTACAAACACTATCTGGCCTACAAGTGACTACAACTATGGACTCTGTGGTTGTACCTTGGTATCCTTGAAGCAGACTAGCAAACCATGCAGTTGTAAAAATCAGTTGCTCAGGAAGAAAGCTTGTTATCGAACAAATAGGGATGGGCAATAAATGCTGCTTTGTCAACATCGTTCACAACTTGAGAGCAAGAAATGTAATGTTTTTCTAATCCATATAGTCCTGTTAATTTAGTTTACTTTCAAATTGTTGTTCCTGGTTCAGATTTTTGTAGATCTAACCAGTACAATGCCTTTTGAACAAACATCATGGAGCTTAAAATTGTCAATTTCAATCATGCTTATTGGCCACGTGCCTGACAATGTAAAGATTAAATTTTTTAAAAAATGATACGAGCGATTTAAGTAATTCAGAGTGCAGAAGAATTAAAACCTGTTTTTCATTTAAAAATATGCAAACGAACCGTAACTTAATTTTTACGAGAAGACTTGACGTTTAATCACATCTCAGAAATATCAGTGCTTCACATGCAAAGAATTACTATAAAGCACAGTAACTTGTTATATGGCAAATGCTGAGCCTGTTGCATGCATGCGATACCACAAATCACCAGGCAACACATTTTTGATGGTCATGTTGACTGAGGAAAAATTATTTGCACAAAGCTATCTAAATTATGCTCTTGAAATAGTGCCATGGGATCTTTAATATCAACCCGACCCTTTGGAACTTGCAGACATGGCCTCTTTTTAATGTCTCATTCAAAGGATGGCCAGTGCAACAGTCCTCAGTACTGCACTGGTGGGTCAGTCTAGATCATGTGCTTAAGTCCTGGAGTGGGACTTGAATCAACACCTTCTGGCTCAGGGATTTCAATGCAATTGATAGGCCAGGCAGCATCTGTGGAGAGAGAAGCAGAGTTAATGTTTCAGGACTGTGACCTTTCATCAGAACTGGCAAAGTCTAGAAAAGAATTGGGTTTTAAGCAAGTAAAGAGGGAAAGAGGGTTTGTTGGGGAAGGGAATAAAAGGGAAGGTGTGTGATAGGGCAGAGGGCAGGAGAGATTAAATAACAGCTGTCATGGGACAAAGGCAAAGAGTGTGTTAATGCTTGTGGTGAAAGACAAAGCATTAGTCCAGAGAGAGTGTTAATGGCAAAATAATGTGTAGCTCTGTCCACATGAAAAATAGGCACATGGTTAAAATGTAAAATAATTTTTTTTTAAAAAGGCCAGTCATGCTCTGAAAGTGTTGAACTTAAGGTTGAGTCCGCATAGCTGTAGAATGCGTAATCGAAAGATCAGATGCTGCTTCTCGAGCTTGCGTTGATGATCACTGGAACACTGCAGCAGGCCAAGGACAGATATGTGGGCATGAGAGCAAGGGGTGCAATCATCCGGAAGCTTGGGGTCATGCTTTCGGACTGAGTGGAGATGTTCTGCAAAGCGGTCACCTAATCTGCATTTGGTCTCCCCAATGTAGAGGCGACCGCATTGTGAGCAATGAATACAGTATACTAAATTGAAGGAAGTACAAGTAATCACTGCTTCACCTTGAAGGAGTGTTTGGAGCCTCGGATGGTGAGGAGAGAGGAGGTAAAAAAGCAGGTAATACACCTCCTGCAATTGCATGGCAAGGTGCTGTGGGAAGGGGACGAGGTGTCGGGGGTGATAGAGGAGTGGATCAGGGTGTCGTGGAGGGAATGGTTTCTTCAGAATGCTGATGGGAAGAGATAGATAGGAGATATTTGATAGTAACATCACGCTGGAAGTGGCTGAAATAGCGGAGGATGATCCTTTGGATGTGGCGGCTGGTGGAATGGAAAGTGAGGACAAGGGGAGCCCTGTCGCATTTCTGGGAGGGTGGGGAAAGGTGAGGGCAGAAGAGCGGGAAATAGGTTGGACGTGGTTGAGGGCCCTGTCAACCAGTGGGGGGGGGGGGGGAATTCATCAGTTGAGGAAAAAAAAAGACATGTCAGAAGCGATTTTGTGGATGGTTGCATCATCAGACTAGATGCGCTGTAAGCGGAGAAACTGGAAGAATGGGATGGAGTCCTTACAGGAAACAGGGTGTGAGGAAGTGTAGTCTAGGTAGCCGTCGGAGTCGGTGGGCCTATAATGAAAGTAGACAGCCTATCCCCAGAGATGGAGACAGAGAAGTTGAGGAAGGGAAGGAAAGTGTCGGAAATAGACCATGTAAAAGTGAGAGAAGGGTGGAAATTGGAGGCAAAGTTGATGAAATTTTCCACTTTGGGGTGAGAGCAGGAAGCAGCACCGATACAATCATCAATGTACTGGAAAAAGAGGTTGGGTACATGGCAACACCTTTTATTTGAAGGAAGTGAATGGAGTTGAAGGAGAAGTTCAGTGTGAGAATAATTTCAGTCAGGCGGAGGAAGGTGGTGGTGGATTTTTTAAAAATTCATTCGTGGGATATGGGCCTCGCTGACCAGGCCAGCATTTATTGCCCATCCATAAATTGTCTTTGAGCAGGTGTTGATGAGCTGTATTCTTGAACCACTGCAGTCCATGTGGGATAGGTACACCCACAGTGCTGTTAGGAAGGGAATGCCAGGATTTTGACCCAGCGACAGTGAAGGAATGTCGATCCAGGTCCAGGTCAGGGTGGTGTGTGGCTTGAAGGGGAACCTGCAGTTGTTGGTGTTCCCATGCAACTGTTGCCCTTGTCCTTCTAGCTGGTAGAGGTTGCAGGTTTGGAAGGTGCTGTCGAAGGAACCTTGGTGCGTTGCTGCAATGTATGTTGTAGATGGTCTCTGTTCAAGGAAGAAGCAGAGAGTCCTCAGACCGTCCAGGTGGGGGATGCAGGTGTCGGGAGATTGGACGTCCTTAATGAACAGGAGGCAGTTAGGGCCTGGAAACTGGGTACCCACTTGGGTGCTAGTTATGCCTGTCTTTTTGTGGGATATGTCGAATATTCCTTGTTCCAGTCCTACTCAGGCACTCTCCCTCACCCCTTTTTCCTTGCCCTCACATTCCATCCCACAAGCCTCCACATCCAAAGGATCATCCTCCGCTATTTCGGCCACTTTCAGCATGATGCCACCACCGACCACATCTTTCCCTCCCCTCCCCTGTCAGCATTCCGAAGGGATCGTTCCCTCCATCACCCCCGACACCTCATCCCCTTCCCATGGCACCCTCCCATGTAATCACAGGATGTGTAATACCTGCCCTTTTACTTCCTCTCTCCTCGCCATCTAAGGCCCCAAACTCTCCTTTCAGGTGAAGCAGCGATTTACTTTCTGCTTCCTTCAATTTAGTATACTATATTCGCTGTTCACAATGCGGTGGCCTCTACACTGGGGAGACCAAACACAGATTAGGTGACTGCTTTGCGGGACACCTCTGCTTAGTCTGGAAGCATGACCCTGAGTTTCCGGTTGCTTGCCATTTCAACAAGCACCCCTGCTCTCATGCCCACATTTCTGTCCTTGGCCTGTGTTCCAGTGAACGTTATCTTGAAGCCCCCCACCTGCCAAGAACGAGGCATATTAATTTTGTCATATGAACATTAATTTTAAACTGTTGCTAGAGTGAAGAAATGACTTGTTTTTTTAAAAAGAGGTCACAAGACACCAGGCTGCAGGACATTTGCATACTAAGAGACAGTTTTTGGAAAGACAAAAGAATTGCTCACTGATTCAGTTAAGAGATTGGGCTGGGCAATGGTAATCCATATCTCCATATCTCGTCGGTGTAAGAGACAGCAATACACGCACCCCCCCCCCCCAACTGAGAACTTTAAACAAACTCCTGTGTTTGTGGATTTCAAACAGTTAGTCACATGCTGTCCAACTTGGAGTTTTGAAATGCGCTCACAGGACAGTTTGCTCAGACTGCAGATTGTAACTAAACTTGGAACAAGACAGCCTCTCTTCTGGCTGGCGCTTTCTCACAAGCCTCCGGACCCACTGAAGTTGTTTCAACCTCGAGAGAAAAGACTCCTACATTGAAACAAATTGAAGCGTGCTCTGAGCCCCAACGAACAGCAAGACTTACTGGCAACCAAAGACTCCACATTGAGCTTAAAGGACCGTAAATAACTACCAGATATTGCCTCAAACTTTTCCCCTTTATTCCTTCTACTCTTTCTGTCTCTATCTGCGTGTGTACTTATCGAAGAGGCATGCTAGCATGGTCGCGTTGCGTACTCGTAGTCATTAATCGAATTAGAGTTTAAGATCAATAAACTTCCACCTTTCTTGTTTGAATCTAAGAAAACCTGTCTGATTTCTTTGCCTTACAATTACAAAGCAGTGAACAATGATTCACTGAGTTGGGGGTGGGGCGGTGGGGGGGAATGCTAAAAACGCAGTGTTTTTAAAAATAAACCCTGTCACGGTTAGACCAGGCAAAGGCTGAGAGGGAACCCCTAGACTCTTATCTCACCTGGTCGTAACAGAAATTTGGGGGCTCATCTGAAATTTGACCCACAAATAAATGAGAAATTGGAAGTGGGAAGCCAAATTGATCACAATCAAAAAGAGAAAAGATTTCAGTACAGGTTTTCTTGTGGTTCTGTGTGCTAGAATACTAACATGTCTGCGACTGAAGCTAGTAGCTCCCCAAGCCAGGGTGAAGTAACTTGGGATAAGTTAAAAGCACTATCTATGGAGGAGTTGAGGAAAATGGCTGAGCAGTGTGGGATCACTGTACGTGGCAAGTCTGAAGTCTGAACTCCTAAGACTAGTGGCCAGCCATTTTTCCCTTGCATCTGAAGAAGCAGAAACAGGGTTAGAAGTAGACTCAGACAGAGTATTGCTAGCAAAGATACAATTGGAATAGAGGAAACTTGCATTTGAGGAAAGAGAAAAAGAAAGACAGGAGAGAGAGAAAGCAAGCGCCTTTTAGAAGGAATGTGGAGAGAGCTGAGGCAACTTGATTTAACTAGGGGGCAACAGAGTAACCCCAGTGAAAGCATAGCCAATATGGAGGAGTGTAATTCAGGGCTGGGTACAGAATTGTTAAAACTTTCCCAACTGATCCTGAAATTCAATGAGGGAGACTTGGAAGCGATTTTTGTGTCTTTGAAAAACTGGCAAAGCAGTTAAAGTGGCCAGCTGAGGCCGAGACTCTCCAGTTACAAAGCAAGATAACCGGAAAAGCCCATGAGGTTTATTCCCTGTTGCCAGATGAGAGTTCATCAAATTATGAACTGATAAAAAATGCTATCCTCGGGGCATATGAGTTGGTACCAGAAGCCTATCGCCAAAAGTTTAGAACCCTCAAGAAGCAAACTGATCAAACTTACCTGGAGAAATAAGCAGCTGGCTTTTGACCAGTGGCTGAGGGCTCTTAAAGTGCAGCTCAGCTATGAAAATCTCAGAGAAGTAATTTTGCTCGAGGAATTTAAAAACTCTCTCCCACTCTCCATAAAGATACATGTAGAGGAACAGAAGGTTCATAGAGCCCGGCAAGCTGCAGTACTGGCTGATGAGTTTGCTCTTATTTATAAGTCGGTTTACCAGGGGAAAACCTTTCCTAATCACCCCCACAAATCCGAAAAGGACAAAGGGTGGGAAGGTGATAGAAGTTCAAGCAGTCCTGGGAGGGAAACAAAAGCAGGAGACACAGGGGGCCCTCCTCCAACCAAAAAGGAAGGTGATGTAAGTTGGAGTGAGACCCGGAGACCTGTGTGCTTCCATTGTAATAAAGCAGAGCATTTAAGAGCTAACTGCTGGAAACTAAAGGGAAAAACTAAAGAGCCCACCCGCTCAGTGAAGGAGAAGGTACCCTGATGGAAAGCACAGCAGAACAATCTGGCTTTAACTGCAGTAAGAGTGAGACCCAGGAAGCTTGCGGCTGCAAGTGCAGGAAAATTTAATAGGATTCCTGAAGGTTATCAAGGTTTTGTGTCTGAAGGGAGAGTAACACTATACCCCTCGAGCGGGGCCAGCAAGCCCATAGTAATTCTCGGGGACACGGGGGCGACTAGATTGTTTTTTTACTGGGAAAAGGACTGACCTTCCCCCAGAGAGTGCAATAAACACCAGAATGGTGGTGAATGGTATTGGAGGGCAGTGTACCTTTACACCGGGTGCACCTGGAGTGCAACCTAGTTTCGGGACTGGTGACCGTAGGGATTGCCCCTAGTTTGCCTGTGGACGGGGTTGACTCTGCTCCTAGGTAATGATCTGGCGGGGACGAAGGTGGTAGCTTCCCCAGTAGAGAAAGAGAGACTGCAGGAGGTCAGAGAAACAGGGCAGGTCCCCTGCAGTTTCCTGAATGTATAATGAATCAGGCCACGATCAAACCAGCTCCCCTAGAGGAGACTGAATTGGCACTGCAGGCAGATGACCATGAGGTCCGTCTGACTGAGACTTTCTTTGAAAAGTTAGAAGACCCAGGGAATAAGTTAAATGGATCTTCCCTAGCTGAGGCTTAGCGAGCCGACCCAGTATTGAGAGGGTTAGCACAGGCTGCCCAGTCTGAAATTGAAGCAGGGAGAGTCCCTGATTGCTACTATTTAAAGAATGAGGTGCTGATAAGAAAATGGAGTTCTCCTCATAGACCTGAGAGCAAGGAGTGGACAGTGGTTCACTAGTTAGTGGTGCTGCAGAAGTACTGGAGAGAAATATTAAGAATGGCCCATGAGATTACAGTGGTTGTACATGTCGGTATACGAAAAACCAAAGCCCGCATAAAACAGTGGTTTGACTAGCCAAAACTCCACAAAGATGTGGTGGAGTACTGTAGGAGTTGCCACATGTGCCAGGCTGAGGGGAAACCCCAACCTACAGCAAAATCTGCATGCTAAGTCCTGTATCGATGTTTGGAGGGCCCTCCAGCAGAGGGCTGGTGAACCATAAGGGACCTCTGCCGAGAACAAAAGGGGACAGGCTGGCAAAAGGTTAGATAGGAAAGAGGGAAAAGGGACCAAGAGGGCAGATTAAAGGAAGTGCAGGAGGAATCCCAAATGGAAACCCCTACCCCAGAATGTAAATGCAGACACTAGAAGCACCCCACCAAAGTTGCTAACAGCATTTACAGGAACCTGCAGAGACAAAGAAAGTCCTCAAGAGGGCAGAGAAACCATGAGGGTGATGCCTCACCTAATTGAAGTGCTGCAGGGAGTGCAGTAGAATCTGGACAAATACCTGCAAGCAGGAGTGTCCAGAGGACAGAGGGAAGATTAGCAAAGAATCCTCCCCCCACCCCCCCCCCCCCCCACAGTCAGGGGAAAAGGGAACCAACCATCCCCTAAGGTGAAAGGCCCTTGCGTGACTTCAAAGCACTGAAAGGGAGTTCAGAGTAGAACCGCGCACTGCTGACGTCCTTAAGCAGAACTCCCATTTAGGGCTAATTAAATCTAACTCTCCCGCTGCAGACCTCAACAAGAACAAAGACACTCTAGGCAGTCATGGAAATGTGTAAACTGAAAAACTTACCCAAAAACCACATGTTTATTGGGATGCCAAAAAGAGCAGTTCAAAACAGCACTGCTACCAAGAAAAGACAGGCTGTAACAACTGTTAGGATTTCTGAACGAATGAGAGAAATGCATGTGTGTTTTCCTGTACTTATCTTCTCTAATCCATTTTAATGAAATGCTCTTCTTAAAAAAAAAAATCACATTTCATTCTGCTGGGTGTGGAGGTGTCGTGAAGACCCCCACCAGACAAGAATGAGGAATATTAATTTCATCATATGAACATTAATTTTAAATTGTTGCTGGAGTGAAGAAATGACTTGTTTAAAAAGAGATCAACAGACAGCTGGCTGCAGGACATTTGCATGCTTAAGAGACAGTTGCCTGGAGAGACTCTTTGAACAGTGCAGTGGTTAGCACTGCAGCCTCACAGCTCCAGCGACCCGGGTTCGCTTCTGGGTACTGCCTGTGCGGAGTTTGAAAGTTCTCTCTGTGACCGCGTGGGTTTCCACCGGGTGCTCCGGTTTCCTCCCACAGCCAAAGATTTACAGGTGGTTAGGTAAATTGGCCATTGTAAATTGCCCCTAGTGTAGGTAGGAGAATTGAGGGAAGATGGGGATGTGGAAGGGAATATGGGATTAATGTAGGATTAGTAAAATGGGTGGTTGTTGGTCGGCACAGACTCGGTGGGCCGAAGGGCCTGTTTCAGTGCTGTATCTCTCTATGACAAAATAATTACTCATTGATTCAATTAACAGTGATTGGGTTGGGCAATGGTAGTCCACATGTTGTTGGGGTAAAAGACAGTACTACACCCCCCCACCCCCCAACGAGAACTTTGAAATACACAGACACAGGAGTTTGTTTAAACAGTTAGTCACATGACTAACCTGCTGTCCAACTTGGAGATTTGAATTGTGCTCACAGGACAGTTTGGTCAGACTGCAGATTGCAACTGAACCTGGAACAAGACAGCCTCTCTCCTGGCTGGCGCGCTCTCGCTTTCTCACAAGCCTTCGGATCCACTGAAGTCACTTAAACCTCAAGAGAGGAAAGACTCCTACATTGAAACAAATTGAAGCGTGCACTGGGCCCCAATGAACAGCAAGACTTACTGGCAACCAAAGACTCCACATTGAGCTTAAAGGACCGTAAATAACTACCAGATATTGCCTCAAACTTTTCCCCTGTATTATTCCTTCTACTTTTTCTGTCTCGATCTGCGTGTGTGTTTTATGCATGCTGGCATGTCGCATTGCGTACTCAAACTCTAATTTGGTTAACGACTATAAGATTAATAAACTTCCACCTTGTTTAAATCTAAGAAAACCTGTCTGATTTCTTTGCCTTACAATTAGAAAGCAGTGAACAAAGATTCACTGAGCAGGAGGGGGTGGAGGGAGCTAAAAGGTGTTTTAAAAATTAAACCCTGTTACAGTAAGACCAGGCAAAGGCTGAAAGGGAACCCCTAGACCCCTGGTCGTAACAACATCAATGCAAACTCGAGGAGTAGCACCTGATCTTGCGATTAGGTTACAGCCTTGCACACTGAACATTGTTCAGTAATTTCAGATCATGACTGGCCTTTTTTATATTTCTCTAAATTTTTATTTTTTTTCTACTTTTTAACCCTGTGCCTGTTTTTCACGGAGATGAAGCTGCTCATCATTCTGCTATTCTCACTCTCTCTGGACTAATGCTTTGTCTTTCACCACAAGCATTAACACGCTCTCTGCCTTTGTCCTATGAAAGCTTTGTTATTTAATCTCTCTTGCCCTCTGCCCTATCACACACCTTCCCTTTTGTTCTCTTCCCCACCAACCCCCTGTCCCACTTTATTTGCTTAAAACCTAATTGTTTTCTAGCTTTTGCCAGTTCTGATGAAAGGTCACAGACCTGAAACGTTAACTCTACTTCTCTCCACAGATGCTGCCAGACCTGCTGAGTATTTCCAGCACTTTCTGTTTTTATTTCAAATTCCAGCAGCTGCAGTATTTTGCTTTTATTGATCATTTTTGCTATTGCACTAAACAATCCAGTACAAGATCTCTTCCCTACATCATAACCTGGTCTGTGTTTCTCTTCCCCCATACCTCAAAAAATGGAAAACTTTGAAATGTTGAGTTCCAAATGTGTCTTGCATTAATTTTCTGTTGGTTGCTTCATTCCTAAAATCTGCATCCAGATCCCGATAAAATTACAAGCAGTCACTGGTCAGGGTGCTGTAGCCAAGCAAGATGACTCTGAGGCCGAAGAAAGTGAAGTAGAAGAGGGCGACACGTTGGACCCACAAACAGGCCTCTTCTACAGGTCCAACACCTCGTTGCAGCCATCCCAACATCAACAGAAACAACTGCATCAACCTCAGGAGGTGGCACAGACCAAATCCCCAGCACTGCAGCAGGTGTCAACAGCAACAACCCAGACACAACAAACCATGCTGCAGGTGATCGCAGTGAAAGCACAACAGCAGCAGCAACTGCCAAAGCTGCTGTACCAAGCACAACAGAAGCCACAGATGCAACCCCCTTCACATCTACAGCATCAGCCGGATAAGACCCAGCTAACTATAAAACAGCAGTCTGTCTCATCAGAACAACCTCTTCCTGGCCAGGTAACACCATTGCATAATAGCTGGGAGCATATAATACCAGTCAGCAATTACAGCACGTTTTGGTCATTACCACGTTCTAAAGATAGCAGGGATCAGAGTAAGTAATAGTATGCTGTGTGAACTTGGTCAGTAATATTCACACTAAAGGTTTGTGCTGTAGTCACTGGAATTTTCTGAAGTGATCTGGACTTGAGTACCATAAGTGTTGTTGGTGTGTATTTTATCCTAAATGTTTATGCCCTTTCCTCCTCCTGGGTAATGATCAGTAGCTGGAAATTTTGCCCATCACCCCATTCCACAGCAGCAGTGTGAGGCCAAATGTAGCAAACCTGCTACTGTCCTAGCTGAAAACTGCTAACTTGCCTTGAACAAGGGATTGGACTTGTATATGTTTAATTACAAATTATAATTCTTTGTTTCACACATTGAATTTCAGAAGTTCAGAACATGCCCCATTATTTCCTTTTTCCAATACCTTGATAGGCGCATGTTGTTAAATACAGATTTTTCTGATGAGTGGTTAAGCAGAAGGAATGAGTATGAAGGCATTGTAAAATTAGAATGAGTTTAGAAGATTAGAAATCAGTGACTAGAGATTGCTAGAAACTGCCTCAATTAATTTGCTCTCAGTACTATCTACTAATCATGTATAATGAATATTTTGGTGTCTTTTCAGAACAGTTTGTATGGCATTGAGTCTGCTCTGCCATTTTGTTAGCCATGGCCATGTCTTGCCTTTTTAATCCAAATTTATTGTCCTTTTTCTCCATATTCCTTAATACCTGTACTTCCTTATGACTACCTTCTGGGACATTGTACTCTGCATTTGCAACCCTTTATTTTGAAGGAGATTTTTCTGGATTTACTGTTAACCAGCTTAGTTATATTCTAAGATTTTGGCCCACTTCTGGAACAGAAAGTTTGTAGCTGATAAACACACTTGGTCTCTGCATGTTGCATTAATTGGCTCAGTATTTCTTCCCTCATTCCAGTTTAAAACACACTGGAATGCTTATTAATTTCAGTTGCAGCATGAGAATTGCAGGACCTGCTTTGCCAAGACTGTAGTGTCAACAGTAGATGAAGTGAGCCTGCTCACTTGGAATAGTATAAAGAAGTATAGTGCTTTGGGGCTCCAGAATGATATGCTAAATAGTGATCAGGATGGAGTTCCTCATGGTTTATTCCCGATATCCGTTGTGCTGTCTAGGCAAGTCACATGTCCGATTGGAAGGATTGGAGGTTGGATCCTCCAAGCCACTCTGCATCTTGCAGCATCACTGGAAAAGGTCTAGGAACATGTTATAACCTTCAGGAAAGATTGAACTAGAAAAGAGAAGGCTGAAGGGGTGAGCTGATAAAGGTCTTTAAATTAGGAATGAGTTTGATAGAGTAGATGTAGAGAAGATTTTTCCACTTGTGCATGAAGTCCAAAACTCGGGGCCATAAATATAAGATGGACACCAATGGATCCAGTAGGGAATTCAGGAGAAATCTCTTTACCCAGAGAGAGGTTAAAATGTGAAATTCACTACCACAAGGTGTACTTCAGGTGAATAGCATAGATCTATTTAAGGAGAATCTAGATAAGTACATGAGGGTGAAAGGGATGCCGATTGGGTTAGTTGAAATATGCTGTAAGGAGGCTCGTGTGGAGCATAAAACACTGGCACAGACCCATTGAGTTGAATGGCCTATTTCTGTCTCTAACTACAATGTAGTACCTGCTAGTAGTACCTTGCCGCTTGGCCAGTAAATTGTTGGGTCATTGGATTAGATACTGGTCTTTCACCTCTGGATTCTACTGTGTCTTGACATTCTACCTCGGCCAAAGACTTAGCAAGATGTCCTATACTACGCCTATGAGATTTTCCCAATTCCTGGACCAGCCATTCTGTGGCCTCGGTGACTAGGATTGCCTATGTCGTGTCAAAATAGAAGCAGTTTGGTGCAGTGGGTCCTGCCCACCAGGAACTAAATTGAGACTAAGCTCATTTTACAGTGAACAGGCAGGCAAGACTTTCATCTCGTCAGTTTGTAGCCTCTTCACACTTTCCTAGTATCATTGTGTACAGGAATTGATTTGCTGTATGTTAGCCAACAGGGCTGGTGGAGCAGGTCAAATTTAAGAAATTTTAAAAAATTATTTCCAGAGGGCTAAGTATAAGGTAATGTTTCCTTTTTAACTTCTATTTTAGCTAGTCTAAAGTTGTAAGTATTACAAATTTAATAATTTATTTCATAAGCACTGTAAATATTCTCATTTCCTTGCATAGCTAGTTTTTCTTTTCCCTCCCTCCATGCTGAACTACAGCTTCATGGATTCTGGCCGTTCTCACGTATCTTGCACAAGTGACCAATCTTCATGCGTGAGCTTAGATAGTGTGTTGGGAGGCTATTTGACTGTGGGCGGCATCACAGCCAATCCTAATCCTACGTTCGCCTGCGCGCAAGCAAATTTAAGGAGCAGTCATTGAATAACAATCAGGAATGGATGGAATTTACTATTCACCTCCGTCACTATCCCAAAATACTGTGGACAATTATAGAATCCCTACTGCTGATCTGTTTAAAGATCCAGTAGTTCAGTGCAGACAGGAATCAAACCTGGAAATTTCCTGGTCTGTATGACTCAGTTTGACACTCAGCAGTGCACTTAGAACTGATCCATGTGAGGAACACTGACTGAATCTGATGGAGAATGGGTGGGTGGGGGAGGGCTCAATCCCTAGATCAGCCTACTGTGACATTCCAGATCTTGACTGATTCAGAGATACAGAGCAAAAAAAAACCTTCAAATGCTGGAAACTGAAATAAAAACAGAAAATTCTGGAAATACGCAGCAGCTCTATCGGAGAAAAGATGGATTAATGTTTCAGTTGTAGACCCTTCATCAGAAGTGGTCTGATTCAGAGTAACTTTTAAAAACGTTCCAGGCTGTTCTGCTCTGTTCTCCCGTTGTCGTGTAATGGTTACTGTAGGGCTTCTGTTGACGTTTACAGGCACAGCCACCCATCATAACGCAAGGAACAACGGTCACCAAAATAACCTTTGGAAATTACCAAGCCACTACCATCACGAAAACAGCCAGTGGCAGCTCAGAAAGTTCAGTAATGGCGACAAACTATTACACAGTGCAGTCTTCCAAAAAGTCAATGGAAACAGACATCTTAAAGATTTCCATGATGGAGGCCCAGATCGAAATGAACGAGGAAGCCTCCAGCATAGACACTAGCAAAGAGAGAAAGCCCACTGCACACAAAGTAAGCTCACTACAGCCAGCCCCTTCAAATCAGTTCCAGAAACCAGCTGCAACCCCTGTGCTAAAAGAACAGCAAAGCAAACCGCCCCCAGAGAAGACCCTTCCACCTAGGGAGGCCGAGGTATCTGGCAAGGCTGTTCAAAGCCATTTTCTTCAAATTCAGAATGTAACACAAGAGAAGTCCGATGAAATATCTGCAGATATTCTTATTCAGGTAAGCATGCATAATCTGTTTAAGGTTTTGACGCAGCCTGGAAGTGCGTGCAACATACAGGCACTTTGTCCTGTAACATGTCAACTGCACCGAGAAAGAAATGATCCCAAGACAGATTAAACCACATTTTTGCGAAAACAGCGCCAGGGAGAAGTTTAATTCCAGATGCAGTCGTAAATGGCTGGTACTTTTTTTTTCTAGATTAATACCAAGCTTGGGTTACAGACGTGCAGTTATGTTTTTCTGTAATCTGCATCTGACCAAATATTCTTACGAATTCAAAAAAAAAAGTTTAAACTCATTTATGATGTCCAGCTTCACTGAAAATATGTTACTACAGACAATGATACTAGAGTATCATCTTAACTTAAACTTCTTGAAATGAAACAGCAAAAAAAAAAATTTTTCCTAATGTTGCAGATGAGTTTCCTCATCTGGTTGTTGTCCAACTCTGGGGGCTGCTGATGGGTTAGCTAGTCCTCAGTGTCTGTTCCTACTTTTACACTTAAAAGGTGTCAAAGTTTGATATAGTCCAATCTGTGATGCACCTGCATCTGTCTTCTAAAGTCTTGCTGAGAAAATAAATTTCTGCCAATGAAAATACAGTATTTGTAAAAATATGCTCCCACCTTCAAAATGGACATTAGATAACCAGGGTAAAGCAGGGTAACAAAAAGCCCAACATGAATTTATTTAAAGGATAGGAGGAGAGTTAGGATAGTCTTCTGCACCACAACCCTTGCCCTCCAACCCAGCTTAATAAACCCACTTAGTCAGTGAGTAGCTGAGCCATACAGTGTATGTAGATGCCAGGTTCAAGGCCTGGTCTGTGTGAACTTGGCTGACCCCGCTTGGGGTGGTGGTATACCTGTTAGAATTGGCCTGGGTTATGGTGGGGGAAATCTGCCAGCTTTCTGCTCCTGATTGCTATCTGCAACTCCCACTGGAAACGCGCATGCAAGAATGCCAGTTGAGGACAGGATTGAGCTTGGTTGTGATGCACCCATTAGTTGAATAGACTGCTGGGGCTCGCTTTCGAGGCTGATTTGTGAATTAAGGCCATGTTGACTATCAAGTGATGACCAGCACAGGTGGGACTGCACCTAGCTGTGGTTACTGACTTTTGCAGAGACGGAGAAGGGGGTAAATCAGGAAGAGTGAACTAGCAATGAAGATTGATACATCCAACATGCTACATTCACTTTTGTCTGCGTAAAACTTTTTTAAGGGAAGAGTAGTTGGCATTGAAAGAAAAAAGCTAAAGAAAGAAATAGGTCACGATAAGAGGAGAATGAGGAAAAACTAAGTTTACTTATATAGGATTAGTACAATAATGAAGCATTTACACTAGAGGGGCTTATAACTGTAATTTTTGTATCTGCGTGCAATTTGATAACTTACAAACGAAGGTTGCAAATTGCCTTGTACTGTTGGAGGTTAGAGGATTGCCGTTTTATGTCGTATGTCATGCTTTTATTTTAAGTGTAATTTCGCAGTTATCCATAGCAGAACTCTTGCAATAATCCTCCGTTAGGGATTTGATTTTTGTGAAATTCTGGGGAAAAGTTTTTTTTCCTATGATGTAAAATCAGTAAATTGGCAGTCTTTCTTCAGCTGTATTTGGAAATGATGTCAACATAAAAAAAACAGTACTAGAACTGGTGTGTATAGGTTTGATGTGCATGCATATTATCACAGAACACTACATGGCTAATTTAGAAACCAAATAATCTGTACAGCAGAGCGAATTAATGAGAGAAGACAGACCCATCAGATCTACAAAGAGCTAGTTGAACTAATGAGGGAAAGGGAATCTGCCTAGCATCGGTATAGTATTGAAATAAAGACTTGTTACATAGTCTGGTTTAACTGGAATAAAAACAGAAAATGCTAGAAATACTCAGCAAGTGAGGCAGCATCTGAGGCGAGAGAAAGAAAGTTAATATTTTAGGTCGATGGCCTTTCATCGGCAACTGGTTCTTCGGAATTCAGAATTTGAAACAAGTTCCCTCTCTTTCATTCAGTTTAAAACCCAAGCTTAATCTCATACAACCACCTTTAGATTTACCACCTTTTCTGATATTTTCTTTCTATACTTTGATTTCTTTCCTTGTCTTTGGGCTTTGTCCTTTATTGTATAGCGCATTTTGACATAGAATGCTATCCTTTTACGTATCACATAGTAATTAGAGACTGTCATAGAGATGTTTGTAGCTTCAGAGATCAGAAGGGATAGTGCAGTGGGAAAACGATTATCATATACATTAACTCAGTTATATATATCTGAATTTTACATATGCAGTTCCATACATTTGGCTACAGTTAGTGCGTGTGCTCTGAGTACTAAAAAAATTCAACAGAATAATACGAGAAATGAGAAGTTATAACTATGAGGAGTCACTTGAAAAATTGGAACCTTTTTTGGAACAAAAGGAGATTAAGGGGGAAATCTAATAGAGGCTTTCAAAATTGTGAAATTCGAAAGAGTAGATAATGAAAGATTGTTTTCACTGGTTGACAAATCAGTAAGAAGGGGGCAGGTGCCAGCACTGACTCAGTGGGAGCACTTTTGCCTCTAGTCAGAAGATCCTAGGCTCAAATCCCATTCCAAAAACTTTAACGCACAATCCAGGTTGACACCTAAGTGCAGTATTGAGGGAGTGTTTCACTGTCTGTGGGTGCCATCTTTCAGATGAGACATTAAACAGAGGCCCCATCTGCCCCTTCAGCTCGGATGTAAAAGGTTCCATAGCCATTATTTGAAGAACAGGGGAGTTCTCCCTGGTTTCCTGGCTAATAGTTATCCCTTAACCAACATCACTGAAAAAGCAGATTATCTGGTCATGCATCTCACTACTATTTGTGGGATCTTGCTGTGTGCAGACTGGCTGCTGCATTTCCCCACATTTTAGCAGTGATTTTTTTCAAAAGTACTGTAAAATGCTTTGGTGCACCTTGAGGTCATGAAAAGTCTTATCTAAAAACAAGTTCTTTCCTTTTATAGATTTATATTTAACTCTGGAAGAATGATGGGGAAAGTTATTATATTTTTCTGCAGTGTTATTCGAACATGTGGCCATTGACGCATTTTGTTATTTCCAAGGGAATTTAATAATTTAAAGAATACAAGGAAATTGGATAATTTATCAGTTTAAGAGCTAGCATCTTCTTAGATGCAGTGGGCCAAATGGCCACCTTCCAGGTTGTAATTTCTGTGATTCGATGATCAATAATTTTTTTTCTTTCCTAGTCTATACCTCAGTATTCCATACCCAGTCAGTCCAGCTCGAATGTAGTGGTCGAACCCAGTGGTCTCTTGGACATTACAAACTTTACCAGCCAGCGAATCGCTGATGAGGAGTCTCTACAGTATTCAGCCATGGAACAAGATGTGGACAGCAGTAATGAAGAGGGTACAGAGCCCAGTTCAACAGAAAGCACCACTGGACAGTCACATTGAAAGAAAAAGGGGCAGAAACAAAACTTATGCCAAGACATTCTTCAAAGTTTGGAGAAAGCTCTCCACAAAGAGACAAATGTGTTTTTTTTTAAAATATGTACATAGAAACTTTTTTAATAAGAAAAAAAATGTAAAGAAGGTTCTGTATACATATATTTAGACTTTTAAAAGTGAATCTTGTGAAGGAAGTCCTTTTTGTAAAAAAAAAAGCTTTTCTGTATGATTTAGAGAAGGTCCCAACATTTCCACCTTTCCACTTCTGTGTGGAAATTGACCACACCTCTAACAATTCTTTTGCTTAGCATTCCCAATAGAAATACTAGAACTCTGATGGGCATGTTATTGTGATTCTTTCAACTGCTTCCAGAGATCGCACACCATTGTGATAGCAGATCGGGACTTGAGATGAGGTGTTCCTCGAGGTGAGGGTGGGGGGGATTGCATGTGAGGACGTGACTACCATTAATAATAAAGGAAAAACATTTCCATAATTCATCTCGCTGAAGTAAATTCCCACCCTTGTAATCTAAGACATCTAGAATGTCTGTCTATTGAGCTGGTTTTGCATGGCCACATTTTGCCAGGAGAATGTTACTTTGAGGATTATTTAGCCACTTATTGAAGCCTGCAGTGTTCATTGTATTATTTGTTATTCAAATCGTGTGGAAATGTTGGTTATCCACAAGTTGAAAAGATGAGGAAAATCTATGGGTAAGTACAGTGCACAGTAAGTAGATCATTATTCCTACTTCAATAGAAAAAAACCTCTAGTGAGAAAGTGCATGCAAGTTAATTTATTTTAAGACCTTGTCTTAATAACCACTAGATTCTTGGGTAAGAAATTAAGGTAAAACTTGAAATAAAAAAAAAATGCAAGTCCATCAATATCTGAAAGCATAGAGACAGGTTAACATTTCTTCTGGTAGAGACTTTTTGTGGCCCTCAACAGCTGCTTTGATTATTGGAACAATTCTGCTTCTCTGTGGGCATTTCCAGGAAGCTGCATTGCTTATAAATGGCAGTGGCAAGGATGCAGAGGTGCTAGATGCTGAATATATACTCCCCTGACAGCGTGTACTGATCTGAAATAAATCTTAATCTAGTGACCTATTCCTATTCTAGTGGCCAGCCCTTTTAATTTATCCGGACACAACCTGTAAAGCAGCTAGTAAAGGCCTGCTACCCGACCCGGACCCGACGATGTGTCTGGTTCGGGTCGGGTCGCTCTTTCGGGCTCGGGCCAGGTCCAGGTCAGACGCACACAGTACTACCTTTTGCTCTGCTGGGAGGAAAAGGGAAGTTGAGTAAGTAAGCGTCAAAATTTGAAAAGCCTGCCTGAGCTGGGAGTCCGCGATGTCAAGGAGGGAAACGTGCACCCGGACTGCACAGACAGTGAGTCTGCGCAGTGAGCGAGTGAGCGTCTCTATGATGTCATCGCGTTCATGCTGCAGCTTCCTTCCATTCCATCCAAAAGTGGTAAGTGCAGTGAGTGCACTATTGATGTAAAATGAATGCTGTCAACTGGAGAAAGTGAACATTCTGGGGGTTGGGTCGCGCTCGAGAAAAATGGAAGGACTCGAGCCGGGTTGGGCTCGGGTCCAATGTGGTTCTGTTGGGTTCAGGTCGGGTTTTTGTTTCCAGACCCGAGCAGGCCTTTAGCAGGTAGTAACATATAATAGTTTTATTTCAGCTGATTTCTCCCATATCATTCTTGGCACTCCAGAAATATGCATGATTAGCGTATAATTACACTGTTATTATCACATTACATAGAAACACTTTGTGCATTAAAAAATGAAGTCTAAAACATAAGATGATTGTACATTTCCTTAGCTAAAGAAATTGGTGCAAGCTCACTCAGGTGTGTGCGTGTGTATATATGCATCAATCTCCCCTGGAGTATTCTTTTAGGATTAAAACATAGGCACATAAATCTATCTGTTTTCAGACAAACTCCACTTTTACCATTCAAAAACTGGCTATGGCATCAGGGAGATTCTAAATACATAGAAATAATAAGTGGGTATACTTGCCATGGCTTGCAGAGCCAACAAATAAGAGTTAAAATTATTTATTTTGTAATTGAAGGAAGGGGAAATTCCAGCACCCAGATGCGAACAGGAACTTTCAAAGAAAGACTGGCTACCAGTTGAAGCAGAAAAAGACAGATTGGTTTGTGGTTTCCACCGGGAGACACAATTATGGAATGTAGTTCCCATTTTAAGAGTACCATGTAATAGATACCCAATTAAATTTAGTCACCATTACAGAGTGGCCCTGTCCCTTTATTTATAGAGCTGATTGTAATCATTGATGCTGGTTCCCAGGGGAGTTGGTGGTGTAGTGGTAATTTCACTGGACATGTAATCCAGAGGACCAGGCTAATTTCCTGGAGGGACAGGTTCAAATTCCACCACAGCAGTTGGTGGAATTTAAATTCAATTAATTACAAAAAATCTAGAATTGAAAGTTAGTTTCATGGCACCATTACTAATTACTATCATCGTTCGTGGTAAAAACCCATCTGGTTCACTTATGTCCTTTAGGGAAGGAAATCTGCTGTCCTTACCTGGTCTGGCCTACATATGACTCCAGACCCACAGCAATGTGATTGACCCTTAACTGTGCTAGTAAGCCACTCAGTTGGGAAGGGCATTTAAGAACGGGCAACAAATGCTGACCTGCCAGCAATTCCCACATCCTATCAAAGAATTAAAAAAAAAGACCACTTGTTCACTAGGAACAGGAGTAGGTAATTTAGCCCCTCAAGCTTGTTCCACCATTCAGTGGCATCATGGCTGATCTGTGACCTAACTCTATGTGTCTGCCAATCACCCTATGTGTGTAGAAGTGTTTGCTAATTTCACCCTAAAAGGTCCAGAAATAGATTTTAGACTATGGTACCAGTCCTAGAGTCCCCAACTAGTGGAAATCCACCCTATCTTGAAAACTTTGATCAAATCACCCCTTAACCTTCTAAACTCCAGAGACTGCAACTCTAATTTACAGGATTTACTTTTGCTATGTCATGTTGACAGATCATTATTACACCAAGTAGCACTTGTTATTCACACCACATTACCATTTTTTCTTCTGTGAAATTTAGTTCAGAAATGCCCAGCTCACATGCCGAATTTTATTATTTTTTCCACAGATTCCATTGATGCATTTTTTTGTGATCTTTTCATGAGTGCTATTATTTTATTTTAAAACAAAGATTTTGTTAAGGTTACCTCATTGCTTGCTGCAGAGGGATTGGACAAGCAATAAAATTTACTGCTGTGTTTAACACCAAGCAACTCAAGCCTGGCATACTTGCTGTTGTATATTTCCTATAAAATTGGGTAGTGATGCAAATTAGACTTCCAAGTATCCATTTTGGTGTAGGCTGTCACTGCCAGACCTGTTCCTGGCCTCATTTAATTTTTAATCCCCTCTCCCTAGCTCAGGGGAGGTGAACCCACTTAGCAGTGACCCCATTGCTCGCTCAGGCTGAGATTAGCTATCACTCTGGAGATTGAAACTGGACCATCTTTGATAAATTGATTCAAAAAGATTATAGAACAGTATCTCTTAAAAAATTTCTTGAGCATGTTATACCTTTCGGGGTGGGTGGGCATCTTTTTAAGTTTTTGTGCTATGAAATTCGGGGATACTGCTGATGTGGAATGGAATGCCCTGTGCTTCAGGAATCCAGTGTTTGCAGCAAATGTTCCCATGTCAGCTATAGGATGGTTAGAGGCAGTGATTGCCAATTTTGTGCTATGGATCACTGACTACTAAGAGCTGGATTGAGACTGCTCAAACTGATTTCTCCTTATCAGAACAAGAGATTTCCATCCCATCAGTTGGGGCTGGATTTGAATCAACAACAACTCATTTACATAGTGCCTTTAACAGAATAAAGTGTCCTTAAGGCACTTCCAGAGCAGCATTGTAAAACAAAATATGATACATGCCACATAATGAGATATTAAGTCAGATGACCAAAGTCTGGTCAAAGAGATTGATTTTAAGGGGTGTCTTAAAGCAGGAAAGTGAAGTGGAGATGTGTAGGGATATTATTTGAGAGCTTAGGGCCTAGGCAACTGAAGGCATAGCCACCAATGGTGGAGCAATGAAAATGTGGATGCTCGAGGCCAGAATTAGAGAAGCGTAGTTATCTTGAAGGGTGGTGGGATTGTAGGAGATTACCAAGATAGGGAAGGGTGAGGCCATGGAGGGATTGGAAAACAAGAATGAGAATTTTAAAATCAAGATGTTGCTTGAGAGCCAATGTAGGCCAACGAGCAAAAGGGTGATGGGTGAATGGGTCTTGGTGTGAGTTAAGACACAGGCAGCAGACGTTTTGATAAGTTTATAGAGAGTAGAATGTGCGGGACCAGCCAGGAGTGCATTGAAATAGTCAAGTCTAGAGGTAATGAATGCATGAATAAGGGTTTCTGCAGCAGATAAGCTGAGATGGGCGAAGTTGGGCGATGTTATGGAGGTGGAAATGGGCAATCTTGCTAATGGTGTCAATATGAGGTCAAAAGCCCATCTCTCGGTCAAATGTGACACCAAGGTTGTAAACAGACTGGGTTAATCTCAGACTATTAACAGGGAGAAGGATGGGGGAGTTGGTAGCATGGAAATTGAGTTTAGTGCAGGGACCGAAAACAGTGGCTACTGCCTTCAAAATATTGGAGGAAATTTCTGTTCATCCGGTACTGATGTCAGATAAGTAGCTTAGAATTTAGCAACAGTGGAGGAATTGAGAGGTGGTGGTGAGGTAGAGCTGAGTGCCAGTGTACATGTGAAAACTCCCTACAATGTACTTTTAGATTATGTAGCCAAGGGGCGGCTGTAGATGAGAAATAGATTGGGGGCCAAGGATAGATCCTTCGTAATGGCATGGGAGCAGGAAGAGAAGCCATTACAAGTGGCTACGGTTAGGTAGATGCGAATGAAACCAGATGAGAGCAGTCCCACCCAGCTGAATGACAGTGCAGAGGCGTTGGAGAAGGATGGTGTGGTTAACTGTTTGAAAGGCTACAGACAGATCAAGAAGAATCGGGAGGGAAAGTTTACCTTTGTCACAGTCACATAGGATGTCATTTGTGACTTTGATACGAGCTGTTTCGATACTGAGGCAGGGGCAGAAATCTGATTGGAGGGATTCAAACATGGAGTTCTGGAAAAGATAGGAATGGAGTTGGGAGGTGACAATATGTTCAAGGACTTTGGAGAGACTTTGGTAGTTTGCAACGACATTGGGGTCAAGTCTTTTTTTGAAGAGAGAGGTGATAGGTTTAAAAGAGAGGGACAACATCTGAAGAGGGAACCATTAAAAATATCAGTCAACCTCGGGACCAACAGAGGAAGTTGGGTGATCAGTTTAGTGGGAATAAGAACGAGTGAGCAGGAGGTGGGTCTCATGCACAAGATGAGCTCAGAGAGGGCAATGAGGTGAGATAGAAGAGAAAGATCTGAGTTCAGGGCCAAGTCAGGGGGAGCTTAAGAGAAAGTATTTGCTAGAGTGGTTGGGGAAGGTTTAACTAAACTGGCAGGGAACCTTTGCAAGGTGTCAGAGGAGTGGTGGTGGGTGGGGTGGGGGGGGGGGGGGGGGGTGGGGGAGGATCAAAGACAACAACAAAAGACAGGGGAATAAGAAAAGTGATAGGCAGAGAAATCATGGGCCAGAATCAAACAGGGCCACAGTGGAAAATAGTGGGAAGGGGACAAGTAATGTTGAAAAGACAAGCCTTAAGGCTTTGTGCCTTAACGTGCGGAGCATTCGCAATAAAGTGCATGAATTAATTGCACAAATAGATGTAAACGGGTATGATATAGTCGGGATTACGGAGACATGGCTGCAAGGTGACCAGGGATAGGAAATGAACATCCAGGGATATTCAGTATTTAGGAAGGACAGACAAAAAGCAAAAGGCGGTGGAGTTGCATTGCTGGTTAAAGAGGAAATTAATGCAATCGTGAGGAAGGATATTAGCTCTGACGATGTGGAATCTGTATAGGTAGAGCTGAGAAACACTAAGGGGCCAAAAACATTAGTGGGGTTGTATATAGACCCCCAAACTGTAGTGGTGATGTTGGGAATGGCATTAAACAGGAAATTAAGAGATGCATGCAATAAAGGAACATCTGTAATTATGGGTGATTTTAATCTGCATATAGATGGGGCAAATCAAATTAGTCACAATACCGTAGAGGAGGAATTCTTGGAGTGTATATGGGATGGTTTTCTGGACAATTACTTTGAGGAACTAATTAGAGAACAGGCCATCCTAGACTGGGTATTGTGTAATGAGAGAGGAATAATTGACAATCTATTAGTGCAAGACCCCTTGGGGACGAGCGACCATAATATGATGGAATTCTTCATCATGATGGAGAGTAGCGTAATTGATTCTGAGACTAGGGTCCTGAATCTTAATAAAGGAAACTACGAGGCTATGAGGCGCGAGTTGGCCATGAAGATGGGAAACGTTACTTAAAGGGATGACGGTGGATAGGCAATGGCAAACATTTAAAGAGCGCATGGATGAACTGCAACAATTGTTTATCCCTGTCTGGCGCAAAAGTAAAACGAGAAAGGTAGCCAAACCATGGCTTACAAGGGAAATTAGAGATAGCATTAGATCCAAGGAAGAGGCATATAAATTTGCCAGAAAAACAACAGACCTGAGGATTGGAAGCAGTTTAGAATTCAGCAAAGGAGGATTAAGGGATTGATTTAGAAGGGGAAAATAGAGTACAAGAGCAAGCTGGTGGCGAGCATAAAAACTGACTAAAAATTTCTATAGGTATGTGAAGAGAAAAAGATTGGTGAAGACAAATGTTGGTCCCTTACAGTCGGAAACGGGGGAATTTATTATGGGAAGAAAGAAATGGATGACCAACTAAATGCATACTTTGGTTCTGTCTTCACAAAAGAGGACACAAATATCATACCAGAAATGTTGGGGAACACAGAGCTTAGCAAGAGCGAGGAACTGAAAGAAATCAGTATGAGTAGAGAAATGGAGTTGGGGAAATTGATGGGATTGAAGGCCGATAAATCCCCAGGGCCCGATAGTATGCATCCCAGAGTACTTAAGGAAGTGGCCCTAGAAATAGAACATAGAACAGTACAGCACAGTACAAGTCCTACGGCCCACGATGTTGTGCCGAACCTTTAACCTACTCTAGGATCAAACTACCTACATACCCTTCATACTTCTATCATCCATGTACCTATCCAAGAGTCGCTTAAATGTCCCTAATGTATCTGCTTCTACTACCACCGCTGGTAGTACCATTCCATGCACCCACCACTCTCTGTGTAAAGAACCTACCTCTGACATCTCCCTGAAACCTTCCTACAATCACCTTAAAATTATGCCCCCTGGTGGTGGCCCTTTCCACCCTGGGAAAAAGTCTCTGGCTATCCACTCTATCTATGCCTCTCATCATCTTGTACCCCTCTATCAAGTCACCTCTCATCCTTCTTCGCTCCAATGAGAAAAGCCCTAGCTCCCTCAACCTTTCTTCGTAAGACATGCCCTCCAGTCCAGGCAGCATCCTGATAAATCTCCTCTGCACCCTCTCTAAAGCTTCCACATCCTTCCTATAATGAGGCGACCAGAACTGAACACAATATTCCAAGTGTGGTCTAACCAGGGCTTTATAGAGCTGCAGCATAACCTCGCGGCTCTTGAACTTAATTCCCCCTGTTAATGAAAGCCAACACACCATACGCTTTCTTAACAACCCTATCAACTTGGGTGGCAACTTTGAGCGATCTATGGACATGGACCCCAAGATCCCTCTGTTCCTCCACACTACCAAGAATCCTGTCTTTAAGCCTGTATTCTGCATTCAAATTCGACCTTCCAAAATGAATCACTTCACACTTTTCTAGGTTGAACTCCATGTGCCACTTCTCAGCCCAGCTCTGCATCCTGTCAATGTCCCGTTGCAACCTACAACAGCCTTCCACACTAGTGGATGCATTGGTGGTCATCTAATATTCTATAGACTCTGGAACAGTTCCCACAGATTGGAGGGTAGCTAATGTAACCCCACTATTTAAAAAGGGAGGTAGAGAGAAAGCAGGGAATTATAGACCAGTCAGCCTGACGTCGGTAGCAGGGGAAATTCTAGAGTCCAGTATCAAAGATTTTATAGCAGAGCACTTAGAGAACAGTGGTAGAATCGGGCAGAGTCAGCATGGATTTACGAAAGGGAAATCATGTTTGACAAATCTACTAGAATTCTTCAAGGATGTAACTAGTAAAGTAGATGAGGGGGAGCTAGTGGATGTGGTTTATTTGGACTTGCAGAAGGCTTTCAACAAAGTCCCACATAAGAGATTAGCGTGTAAAATTAAAGCACATGGTATTGGGGGTAGTGTATTGCGATGGATAGAAAATTGGTTGGCAGACAGGAAACAAAGAGTAGGGATAAATGGGTCTTTTTCCAAATGGCAGGCAGTGACTAGTGGGGTACCGCAGGGATCAGTGCTAGGACCCCAGCTATTCACAATATACATTAATGATTTAGATGAGGGAACTAAATGTAATATCTCCAAATTTGCAGACGACACAAAACTGGGTGGAAGGGTGAGTTGTGAGGAGGATGCAGAGAGGCTTCAGGGTGATTTGGACAAGTTGAGTGAGTGGGCAAATGCATGGCAGATGCAGTATAATGTGGCTAAATGTGAGGTTATCCACTTTGGTAGCAAAAACAGGATACGGGGTAAACCTTTCAGGACTGAGATGAGGAGAAATTGCTTCACCCAGAGAGTGGTGAGCCTGTGGAATTCGCTACCACAGAAGCAGTTGAGGCCAAAACATTGTATGTTTTCAAGGAGGAGTTAGATATAGCCCTTGGGGCGAAAGGGATTAAAGGATATGGGGTGAAAGTGGGAACAGGTTACTGAGTTGGATGATCAGCCATGATCATAATGAATGGTGAAGCAGGCTCGAAGGGCCGAATGGCCTACTCCTGCTCCTATTTTCTATGTTTCTATGTTACCCTTGGTGGCTGTGCCTTCAGTTGCCTAGGCCCTAAGTTCTGGAATACCCTCCCTACCTCTCTCCGCCTCGTTTTCCTCCTTTAAGACACTCCTAAAAACCGCTCTTTTTGACCAAGCTTTTGGTCATCTGACCTAATATCTCCTTTTGTGGCTCAATGAAATACTTTGCTTGATAATGCTCCTGTAATGCGCCTTGGGACGTTTTGTTACGTTAGAGGCGCTGTAGAATGTAAGTGTTGTTGCAGTTGTCCTAAACACACTCTTGACAATGCTAAATCTGTACCCACAAAGCACATTGCAGCAAGTTCTGTTCCAGTTACTTTCATGATGTTTTCTAGTCTAGCATCAAGATTGTCACCTCTTACTGTCTGATTACAGTAATACCATCTGATAACTTTCTTTGGGGTTCAATGTGACACAGAGACAGAGAGAGCCAGTATTTTTTTTCCTGTTCTGATGAACGGTCACTGACCTGAAACGTTAACTCTGCTTCTCTCTCTACAGATGCTGCCAGACCTGCGGAGTATTTCCAGCATTTCTTGTTTTTATTTCAGACTTCCAGTATCTGCAGTATTTTGCTTTAATTTTTTTCTTATTTCTTTTATAGACCTTTATTGACCATACATATAACCAATCAGTATTGATCTAGATTTTCTCTTTAATCATACAATTCGTAAGAGATTACATTTTAATCTTCCGTGCTTGAATCTGTCTGCCCAGACAACTCTTCAGATCTTCTTATCCATGCCCAGGATAACCTGTTGACTTTCCACACTATCCATCTCCAGGATTTAAGAACACAAGAAATTGGAGCAGGAGTAGACCTTACAACCCCTCGCGCCTGCTCCGCCATTCAATAAGAACGTGGATGATCTTTGACCTCACCTCTTGAGTTCAGCTCTTTTGTCCATGTTTGAACCAAGGCTGTAATGAGGTCAGGAGCTGAGTGGCCCTGGCGGAACCCAAACTGAGTGTCACTGAGCAGGTTATTGCTAAGCAAGTGCCACTTGATGGCACTGTCGATGACACCTTCCATCACTTTACTGATGATTGAGAGTAGGTTGATGGGGCGGTAATTGGCCGGGTTGGACTTGGCCTGCTTTTTGTGTACAGGACATACCTGGGCAATTTTCCACATTGCAGGGTAGATGCCAGTGTGGTAGCTGTACTGGAACAGTGTGAGTGGGATTACTCAGTGTTAATCCATTTGACAGCACATAATTATCTGCATGAATAACTTGGACAATAAGGAACAGCATTGATTAAAGCACTTTGGGGAGAATAATTGGCAACCAAGTAATTCAGGGATCAAACTGACATTGTTTGCATTTTACAATTTTGTAATTGACTACAAGGAATCGTTCAGTATTAAGAAAATTGGCCCAGGTCTTCATGGTAACATAATGCACCAATTAAAGATTGAAATCATCAGTTCAGCTCATGAACTGCCAAAAAATGCCACAGATTAAAGTGTAATTGTAAAATATAAGATTTACACCCTTATAGTTCTCTTGGTATACCTGAAAAAGCACAGTGGTGTGTGTCTCTGCTATAAAACATAACAGTGGGTGCACATGTATGGCATCGATTTGTGAAAAAATTCAGTAATAGAATTAGAGATTTTATTTTTTCAATGCCCGGAGAGCATTTTGAGCTTCTCAGTCAAAATGTTTAAATCTCACTCCAGTACCTGAGTGCCTAACAAAAGCAAAATACTGCTGATGGTGGAAATCTGAAATAAAAATGCAAGATGTTTGACATACTCAGCGGATTAGGCAGCATCTGCAGGGAGAAAAATAGTTAACATTTCACTCTGCTTCTCTCTTTGCAGATCTGCCTGAGCTGCTGAGTATTTCCAGCATTTTCTGTTTTTATTACATACTGTAGGTTAACACTTCAGTGAATTATTGAGCAAATGTTTGACTGCCTGGGGTTTTTTCTTTCAGTTGAGGTGTTCAGCTGAGCCCCTGTCTGTTCAGGTGGAAATTAAATATCTCAGTGCTGTTCAAGGAGGAGCATTCTCCCAGTTTTGTATAAGTCCAAAGACTTGCAGGTGATAGGTAAATTGGCCGTTGTAACGTTTGCTAACGCTGTTGGGGAGGGTTTAAACTAATGTGGCAGGGGGATGGGAACCAATTGAGGAGGTCAGTTGACAGTAAGGAGGTAGTAACAAAAACCTGTAAGGAACGAGATAATGAAGTCAGTGTGACTAAGGGGAAGAGCAGGCAGGGAGCAGATGATGAATGTAAAGGGACTGGTGGTCTGAGGTGCATTTGTTTTAATGCAAGAAGTGTAGTAGGTAAGGCAGATGAACTTAGGGCTTGGATTAGTACCTGGGAGTAAGATGTTATTGCTATTACTGAGACTTGGTTGAGGGAAGGGCATGATTGGCAACTAAATATCCCAGGATATCGATGCTTCAGGCAGGATAGAGAGGGAGGTAAAAGGGGTGGAGGAGTTGCATTACTGGTCAAAGAGGATATCACAGCTGTGCTGAAGGAGGGCACTATGGAGGACTCGAGCAGTGAGGCAATATGGACAGAACTCAGAAATAGGAAGGGTGCGGTAACAATGTTGGGGCTGTACTACAGGCCTCCCAACAGCGAGCGTGAGATAGAGGTACAAATATGTAAACAGATTATGGAAAGATGTAGGAGCAACAGGGTGGTGGTGATAGGAGATTTTAATTTTCCCAACATTGACTGGGATTCACTTAGTGTTAGAGGTCTAGATGGAGCAGAATTTGTAAGGAGCATCCAGGAGGGTTTTCTAGAGCAGTATGTAAATAGTCCAACTCGGGAAGGGGCCATACTGGACCTGGTGTTGGGGAATGAGCCCGGCCAGGTGTTTGAAGTTTCAGTAGGGGACTACTTTGGGAATAGTGATCACAATTCCGTAAGTTTTAGAATACTCATGGACAAAGACGAGAGTGGTCCTAAAGGAAGAGTGCTAAATTGGGGGAAGGCCAACTATACCAAAATTCGGCAGGAGCTGGGGAATGTAGATTGGGAGCAGCTGTTTGAAGGTAAATCCACATGTGATACGTGGGAGGCTTTTAAAGAGAGGTTGATTAGCGTGCAGGAGAGACATGTTCCTGTGAAAATGAGGGGTAGAAATGGCAAGATTAGGGAACCATGGATGACAGGTGAAATTGTGAGACTAGCTAAGAGGAAAAAGGAAGCATACATAAGGTCTAGACGGCTGATGAAAGACGAAGCTTTGAAAGAATATCGGGAATGTAGGACCAATCTGAAACGAGGAATTAAGAGGGCTAAAAGGGGTCATGAAATATCTTTAGCAAACAGGGTTAAAGAAAATCCCAAAGCCTTTTATTCATATATAAGGAGAAAGAGGGTAACTAGAGAAAGGATTGGCCCACTAAAGGACAAAGGAGGAATGTTATGCTTGGAGTCAGAGAAAATGGGTGAGATTCTAAACGAGTACTTTGCATCGGTATTCACCGAGGAGAGGGACATGACGGATGTTGAGGTTCGGAACAGATGTTTGATTACTCTAGGTCAAGTCAGCATAAGGAGGGAGGAAGTGTTGGGTATTCTAAAGGGCATTAAAGTGGACAAGTCCCCAGGTCTTGTTCCACAGGGATCCGTGCTGGGACCACTGTTGTTTGTGATATACATTAATGATTTGGAGGAAAGTATAGGTGGACTGATTAGCAAGTTTGCAGACGACACTAAGATTGGTGGAGTAGCAGATAGTGAAGGGGACTGTCAGAGAATACAGCAGAATATAGATAGATTGGAGAGTTTGGCAGAGAAATGGCAGATGGAGTTCAATCAGGGCAAATGCGAGGTGATGCATTTTGGAAGATCCAATTCAAGAGTGAACTATACAGTAAATGGAAAAGTCCTGGGGAAAATTGATGTCCAGAGAGATTTGGGTGTTCAGGTCCACTGTTCCCTGAAGGTGGCAACGCAAGTAAATAGAGTGGTCAAGAAGGCATACGGCATGCTTTCCTTCATCGGACGGGGTATTGAGTACAAGAGTTGGCAGGTCATGTTACAGTTGTATAGGACTTTGGTTCGGCCACATTTGGAATACTGCGTGCAGTTCTGGTCGCCACATTACCAAAAGGATGCTTTGGAGAGGGTGCAGAGGAGGTTCACCAGGATGTTGCCTGGTATGGAGGGCGCTAGCTATGAAGAGAGGTTGAGTAGATTAGGATTATTTTCATTAGAAAGAAGGAGGTTGAGGGGGGACCTGATTGAGGTGTACAAAATCATGAGAGGTGTAGACAGGGTGGATAGCAAGAGGCTTTTTCCCAGAGTGGGGGATTCAATTACTAGAGGACACGAGTTCAAAGTGAAAGGGGAAAAGTTTAGGGGGGATATGCGTGGAAAGTTCTTTACGCAGAGGGTGGTGGGTGCCTGGAACGCGTTGCCAGCGGAGGTGGTAGATGCGGGCACGATGGCGTCTTTTAAGATGTATCTAGACAGATACATGAATGGGCAGGAAGAAAAGAGATACAGACCCTTATAAAATAGGCGACATGTTTAGATAGAGGATCTGGATCGGCGCAGGCTTGGAGGGCCGAAGGGCCTGTTCCTGTGCTGTAATTTTCTTTGTTCTTTGTTCTTTGTCCCTAGTGTAGGGAGATGATAGGGAATATGGGATTACTGTAGGGTTAGTATAAATGGGTGGTTGTTGGTCGGCACAGACTCGGTGGGCCGAAGGGCCTGTTTCAGTGCTGTATTTCTAAATAAATAAAAATAAAATAAAAAATAAATAAAGTCAACACTAAAATGGTTATTTTTGTGCAATTTTCTGTGTACTGCCAGGCTGCTTTTCTGCCAGGAAAAAATGAAAGGCCTTGGGCCGGGTTGGGCTTGGGTCGGATGTGGTTCTGTCTGGCTCAGTTCGGGTTTCATTTGCAGACCCAAGTGGACCTTTACTTCCCATGACAAAGGTTTATGAGAATAATTCCAGTGATGAGCGACTTCAAATACGAGGATAAATTGGAGAAGCTGGGGCTGTTCTTTTTTGAGAAGAGAAGGTTGAAAGAAGATTTGATGGTGGTGCTCAAAAATCATGAGGGGTCTGAACTGGGTAGATAGAGAGAAACTGTTCCCATTGACGGAAGGATTGAGAATCAGAGGGCACCGATTTAAGGTGAACGACAAAAGAACCAAAGGCCATATGAGAAAAACATTTCTTATGCAGCGAGTGGTTAGCATCTGGAATGCACTGTCTGAGAGTGTGGTGGAGGCCGATTCAATTGAGGCTCTTGAAAGGGAATTGGATAATAATCTGAATAGAAAAAAGTGCAGAGCTACGGAGAAAAGGCAGGCGAGTGGGACTAGCTGAGTTGCTCTTGTAGACAGCTGGCACAGATGTGACAGGAGGGAATGACCTCCTTCTGTGCTGTAACCATTCTATGGTTCTACTCGGTAATGTAGTGCATACATAGCCTCAGTCAAGCAGGGATTGCAGGCACATTTAATGTGCATTAACTGTGGCAGCAACATAGGCTGTGACAGCCTCAGGAGGCTGTGGTTCTTATCAGTGCATCGTCTGCATTTACTCCAATGACCATATGGCTTTGAGCCACCACCAACTAATCCAAACTACAGTCATCGCTGTTAGTGCCATTATTTCCTATCATTATCCAACAGAAACCATATTCATTTCCTTAATCCTTGTTGTGATAAAGTGCACCGCACCAAGGCTCCTTAGACAGCACCTTCCAAACACACAACCTCTACTAACTGGAAGGATATGGGCAGCAAATGCATGGGAACACCACCACCTGCAAGTTCCCCTCCAAGTCGCACACCATCCTGACTTGGAACTATATCACCATTCCTTCACTGTCGCTGGGTCAAAATCCTGGAACTCCCTTCCTAACAGCACTGTGGGTGTACCTACCTCACATGGACTGCAGCGGTTCAAGAAGGCAGCTCACCACCACCTTCTCGAGGGCAATTAGGGATGGGCAATAAATGCTGGCCTGGCCAGTGACGCCCACATCCCATGAATGAATAAAAAAAAAAGTTATGGTTTTACTTCTTTACCACAGACTGATCGGAAGAGAGTAATTAACCTTGCTTTCTTTTGTTTGGCAGCTCATCTGACTGCTGCCAACATCAGGTGATTTTTGTGAATTGCCAAAACAATTACAGCTGATTCGTTTGTCATGAAATGACTAAGCCTGTTTAAACTTGGTAATCTGTTACAGACAGGTGTTACTACTATGAAGGATCTCTCATTGGGGTTCTTTAAACTCCCTCGAATTTGGCAGCGTTTCAGTCTGGAGAAGGTTGAGCAGACATTTCTCTGCATCCCATTTTCTCTCCCGTTGCAAAAGAAGATGTCTCTTGCTGGAGTGACAACAGAAAAAGTTGGAAACACTCAGCAGATCAGGCAGCATATATGGAGATAGAAATAGAAATAATGTTTCAGAGTCGATGACTTTTCATTAGAGCTGGTGATAGCTCATGTTCATCAACTTAAAGCTGTCTCCACAGATACTGCCTGACCTGCTGAATGTTTCCAGCATTTCACAACAAAAGCTCATTTCACACACTCCTGGTTAACATGGTGCAATTTCCTTTGTTTACACATTAGTTTATGCTTTATGTAATAGAAAATGTATCATATAGATCAAGTCAGTGATGAAATTAATTTGTTAATTCCAAAGCTTTATAATTTGATATCTTATGTAAACCATTGAAGTCAATTTGCATTTACAATTTGAGGAAAAAGTGTACATCTTCTACCCTCTAAAGAATTGATACAAAGCGTGAAAATCATTTTTTTATTCGCCCATGGGATGTGGGCATCACTTGCTAGGTCTGCATTTATTGCCTAACCCTAATTGCCCTTGAGAAGGTGGTGGTGAGCTGCCTTCTTGAACCGCTGCAGTCCATGTGGGGTAGGTACACCCACAGTGTTGTTAGGAAGGGAGTTCCAGGATTTTGACCCAGCGACAGTGAAGGAACGGTGATATAGTTCCAAGTTAGAGTTGTGCATGGCTTGGAGGGGAACTTGCAGGTGGTGGTGTTCCCATACATTTGCTGCCCTTGTCCTTCCAGTTGGTAGAGGTTGCCAGTTTGGAAGGTGCTGTCGAAGGAACCTTGGTGCGTTGCTGCAGTGCATCTTGTAGATGGTACACACTGCTGCCACTGTGCATCGGTACTGGAGGGAGTGAATGTTTGAAGGTGGGGTGCCAATCAAGCGGGCTGCTTTGTCCTGGATGGTGACGAGTTTCTTGAATGTTGTCGGAGCTGCACCCATCCAGGCAAGTGGAGAGTATTCCATCACACTCCTGACTTGTGCCTTGTAGATGGTGGACAGGCTTTGGGGAGTCAGGAGGTGAGTTACTTGCCGTAGAATTCCCAGCCTCTGACCTGCTCTTGTAGCCATGGTATTTATATGGCTACTCCAGTTCAGTTTCTGGTCAATGGTGACCCCCCAGGATGTTGATAGTGGGGGATTCAGCGATGGTAATGCTGTTGAATGACAAGGGGAGATGGTTAGATTCTCTCTTGTTTGAGATAATCATTGCCCGGCACTTGTGTGGCGCGAATGTTGCTTGCCACCTATCAGCCCAAGCCTGGACGTTGTCCAGGTCTTGCTGCATATAGACATGGCTGCTTCAGTATCTGAGGAGTCGCGAATAGTGCTGCACATTATGTAATCATCAGTGAACTTGACGGCAGATTTAAACTGCTGCCAGGAAAAGAGAAAATCATGACACTGACCACAAAATCTGGGCCCATAATGCGAAAATTTCTCAATTCTATCTCGCGCTTGTGATTAACAAAGTATAAATGTTGAAGTCAGGCTGATGCCAAAACTAAACAGTGGCAGCAGGTTAAAACCTGTCAAAAGGTGGAGTCTCAAAATCTGCTGACAGGACTACTGACTAACAGCCTTTTGTGTTTATTCCTGGAGTTTTTGTTTTGAGGATTAATGAGCTCCTTAAGGGAATGAGTCAAATAAAATTCCTCAACTTGATGAAAAAGTGCTCAATTGAGTTCAACATATATACATTTACGATGACCAAAATTGCACAAGCTCCAATGTTAATTGCTGAAGCCACTACCGATAGTGACTCGGTTCCCTTGTGGTCTGGGATTCAATAATTCCTCCAAGCCAGATCCCCAATGGAGATGTTACTGTTTCACACCTCCACCCACCCCCCACCCCCCACCCCCACCCGACTGCCAGTATTAAATGAATCACAGAATTGTTACAGTGCAGAAGGGGGCCATTCAGCTCATCGTGTCTGCACCGGCTCTCTGAATGAGCAATCCACTTAGTGCCAGTCCCCCTCTTTCTCCCGTAACCCTGCACATTCTTCCTTTTCCATATAACAGTCTAATTCCCTTTTGCATGCTTCAATTGAACCTGCCTCCACCACATTCTCAGGCAGTGCATTCCAGACCTTAACTCGCTGCGTGAAAAAGTTTTTCCTTATGTCGCTTTTGCTTCTTTTACCAAATACTTTAAATCTGTGCCCCTCTCATTCTCGATCCTTTCACGAGTGGGAACAGTTTCTCACTATCAACTCTGTCCGGACCCCTCGTGATTTTGCATACCTCTATCAAATCACCTCTCAGCCTTCTCTTCTCCAAGGAAAACTTCTCCAATCTATCTTCATAACTGAAGTCCCTCATCCCTGGAACCATTCTTGTGAATCTGTTCTGCTTTTCTGGAACAACAAAATGATTTAAACATGATGACACAAGTCTTTATTCGTTTCAAAACAAAATACATATATACCAATGATGTGAAATCTTTTCAGAATACCTAAGTTGTTCTCTCTTAGCAGCGGAGAAGGAGGTGTCACCTATGGAAATCGATCAACCAGCCTGGAACAATTACGCACTGAATTCTGGAAATGTGAGCTAATGCAGAAAATCTGTAATTGAACTGATTCTTGGCAAGGTACCAACATTGTTTGAGTTCCACTCTTTGATACAGTATATTGTTCCTTTCTAACGCATTCCAGACTTACTCCTATTCTTTGGAGTCCTGTGAATGTAAAATGATTAAAATGTCATCAAAATAAAGACTTGCATTTATATAGTGCCTTTCATGATCTCAGGATGTCCCAAAGTGCTTTACAGCCAATGAAATCCTTTGAAGTGTATCAACTGTTGTAGTGTAAGAAATGCAGTAGCCAATTTGTGCACAGCAAGCTCCCACAAACAGCAATGTGATAATGACCAGATAATCTGTTTTGGTGATATTGATTGAGGTATAAATGTTAGCCAGGACACTGGGAATAGCTCCCATGTTCTGTTTCAAAATAATGCGATGGGATTTTTTATGTTCATCTGACAGTATAACATCTCATCCAAAAGACAGCACTTCCAACAATGCAGCACTCCCTTAGTAATGCACTTGGAGTGCCAACCCAGATTTTTGTGCTCAAGTCTCTGAAGTGGGACTTGAACCCACAGCCTCCTGACTCAGGCAAGAGTGGTAATACTGAACAGCGATTGACGCATTTTATATTTCTTCATTTTTTAATTGGCACTGAGGATGTTGCTGTGATTAATATTCTATTCATAGTCCTTTTCCTCTCTGAGACATTTGCAATTGCATGAATGAGGTTTGTAAGGAATTTTCCATGCAGTCACAGAGACTAATCTAACCTCTGTGTGTCTTGGATAGAAGCAAAGTCCCTTTTTGTTATTTGATAGAGGTAATAGACAATAGAGATCTTTAAAATTATAAATGGGGTTTGTTAAGGCAAAAAGTAGAGAAGACATTTTTACTAGGGGGGAGTCCAAAACTAGGGGCCATAAATATAGGGTAGTCACTAATAACTAATAAATCTATTAAGGAATTCAGAAAATATTTCTTTACCCAGAGAGTGGCAAGAATGTGGTCCTTACTGCCACATGGAGTGGTTGAAACAAATAGTATAGATGCATTTAAGGGGAAGCTAGATAAGTATGTGAGGGAGGAAGAAATAGAAGAATATGCTGTTGGGGTTTGATTAATTAGGGTGGGAGGAGGTTCTTGTGGGGCATAAACATGGCGTAGCCCAGTTGTTTCTGTGCTGCATGTTCCATTTATTGGGAAGTGTGTTAGAGCAGTGTTTCCCACAGATAATGTTGAGACTGGAAACTTGTTCTTCCAGAGAGTGCAAGTAGGTTATAAAATAAAAACAAGAAATGTTGGAACCACTCAGCAGGTCTGGCAGCATCTGTGGAAAGAGAAGCAGAGTTAACGTTTCGGGTCAGTGACCCTTCTTCTGAACTAGCAGATATTAGAAATGTCAAAGGTTATAAGTAAGTGAGCCGGGGGTGGGGCAAGAGATAACAAAGGAGAAGGTGTAGATTGGACAAGGCCACATAGCTGACCAAAAGGTCCTGGAGCAAAGGCAAACAATATGTTTATGGGGTGTTGAAAGACAAAGCATTAGTACAGAAAAGGTGTTAACGGACTGAATATTGAACAGCAGCAAGTACAAACATGAAAAAAAACAGTGGGTAAGCAAACTGAACAAACTACAATGAAATGAAATAAACAAAAGAAAAAAATTGTAAAAAAATGTGAAAAAAAAAAGAACTAAAGATAAAAGTAAAATGGGGGGCCTGTCATGCTCTGAAATTATTGAACTCAATGTTCAGTCCGGCAGGCTGTAGTGTGCCTAATCGGTAGATGAGATGCTGTTCCTCGAGCTTGCGTTGATGTTCACTGGAACACTGCAGCAATCCCAGGACAGAGATGTGAGCATGAGAGCAGGGGGGGAGTGTTGAAATGGCAAGCAATCGGAAGCTTGGGGTCATGCTTACGGACTAAGCGGAGGTGTTCTGCAAAGCGGTCACCCAGTCTACATTTGGTCTCCCCAATGTAGAGGAGACCACATTGTGAGCAGCGAATACAGTATACTACATTGAAAGAAGTACAAGTAAATCGTTGCTTCACCTGAAAGGAGTGTTTGGGGCCTGGGATAGTGAGGAGAGAGGAGGTAAATGGGCAGGTATTACACCTCCTGCGATTGCAGGGGAAGGTACCATGGGACGGGGACGAGGTGGTGGGGGTAATGGAGGAGTGGACCAGGGTGTCGTGGAGGGAATGATCCCTTCAGAATGCTGATGGGAAGGGAGGGGAAGATGTGTTTGGTAGTGGCATCACGCTGGAGGTGGCGGAAATGGCGGAGGATGATCCTTTGGATATGGAGGCTGATGGGGTGGAAAGTGAGGACAAGGGGAACGCTGTCACGGTTCTGGGAACCCTGTCATGCTTTGTGGAACACCTCCGCTCAGTCCGCAAGCAGGACCCTGAGCTTCCGGTCGTTTGCCATTTTAACACTCCCCCCTGCTCTCATGCTCACATCTCTATCCTGGGCTTGCTGCAGTGTTCCAGTGAACATCAACGCAAGCTCGAGGAACAGCATCTCATTTTCTGATTAGGCACACTACAGCCTGCCGGACTGAACATTGAGTTCAATAATTTCAGAGCATGACGGGCCCCCCATTTTACTTTTATTTTTAGTTCTTTTTTCTTTTTTACGTTTTTTACAATTTTTTTTCTTTTGTTTATTTCATTTCATTGTAGTTTGTTCAGTTTACTTACCCACTGTTTTTTTTTCATGTTTGCACTTGCTGCTGTTCAATCTTCAGTTCGTTAACACTTAATCTGTACTAATGCTTTGTCTTTCAACACACCATAAACATATTGTTTGCCTTTGCTCCAGGACCTCTTGGTCAGCTATGTGGCCTTGTCCAATCTACACCTTCTCCTTTGTTATCTCTTGCCCCACCCCCGGCTCACTTGCTTATAACCTTTGACATTCTTAATATTTGCTAGTTCCAAAGAAGGGTCACTGACCCGAAATGTTAACTTTCTCTTTCCACAGATGCTGCCAGACCTGCTGAGTGGTTCCAGCATTTCTTGTTTTTATTTCAGATTTCTAGCATCCGCAGTACTTTGCTTTTATTTTAGTGCAAGTAGGTTCTTGGTTTTCCTAATTGAGAGTACCATCACAATGACATCCTCAAAATTCTAGCTTCACCATTCCAAAAGGTGCATGTGTTTTGTTTGGCATTTTCCGATGGAACTTTCAAGGCAACTGTCACTGCTTTCTTACAAACTGTAACCTCCAACTATCCATTCTCCAGTTTCGCCAACCTTCCTGCCCAGAGAACCTGCTGGGGGCTAATCTCACCAACCTCCTTCCCATTCCACTTGCCCAAGCCGTCATTGTCCCCTCAGACTATTGCTAATAGATTAATCAGCACTCCTCTCCAGGATTACCTTTCACTCACAAACAAGGCCCTTGCCATCCATGACCTTACTCTGGGCAATTGCATTGATATCATGACTTGGCTGAAAATTGACTTACAGGTAGCAACAGCTGAAGCCTCCCCACCTGTGAATACTTTCTATCATCTGTCCTGCCCAAACTCATCTGGCCTCTACCACCAAATCACACTCTTTGGCCAAGCTTCTGATCATCCCTCCTTATAACCCCTTTTTTTGGGCTTCCTGCCCATTTTTGACTGAAGTGGTTTAGGCGTTAATATGCTCTATGTTAAAAGCACTACATAAATGCAAGTTGTTATTGCTAACGATGCAGAGGTTGTTATTTCTCCCTCGCAGTCTTTCTCCTGCCTTAGCTGATCTCTGGTGTCTTAATTTTTAATAATTGTTGATGTTTATAGAAAACGCCCTCAAGGGCTTTGAGATCAAGAGTTTGGCAAAGTCAAAGTGTTAGATATCTCCCTGAATGGCCAGACATTGCTAGTAAAACTGGCCATTGTTTTATATCTGCACCAAACAACTGCTGATCCTGCATTTAAACCACCTCACATGGAGCCATCTAGATAAACTATTCTACAACACTGGGCATCTACCCGGCAATGTGGAAAATTGCCCACGTATGTCCTGTGCATGAGAAACAGGACAAATCCAACCTGGTCAATTACCACCCTATAAGTCTACTCCCCATCATCAACAAAGTGATGGAAGGTTTGTCGATAGTGCTGTCAAGTGGCACTTACTCAGCAATAACTTGCTCACTGATGCTCAGTTTGGGTTCCGCCAGGGCCACTCAACTCCTGACCTCATTACAGCCTTGGTCCAAACATGGACAAAGGAGCTGAACTCCAGAGGTGAGGTGAGAGTGACTGCCCTTAACAACAAGGCAGCATTTGACCGAGTATGGCATCAAGGAGCCCTAGCAAAACTGGAGTCAATGGGAATCGGGGGGGAAACTCACCGCTGGTTGGAGTCATACCGAGCACAAAGGAAGATAGTTGTGGTTGTTGGATGTCAATTATTTCAGTCCCAGGTCTTCACTGTAGGAGTTCCTCAGGGTAGTGTCCTAGGTCCAACCATCTTCAGCTGCTTCATCAATGACCTTCCCTTCAGAAGTGGGGATGTTCGCTGATGTTTGCACAATGTTCAGCACTGTTCATGACACCTCAGATACCCAAGCAGCCCATGTCTACAAGCAGCAAGACCTGAATAACATCCAGGCTTGGAATGATAAGTGGCAAGTGCCAGGCAATGACCATCACAAACAAAAGAGAATATAACTTGACGTTCAATAGCATTACCATCACTGAATCCCCCACTATCAGCATCCTGTGGGTCACCGTTAACCAGAAACTGAATTGGAACAGCCACATAAATACTGTGGCTACAAGAGCAGGTTAGAGGCTGGGAATTCTGCAGCATGTAACTCACCTCCTATCTCCCCAATGCCTGTCCACCATCCAAAAGGCACAAGTCAGGAGTGTGATGGAATACTCTCTATTTGCCTGGATGAATGCAGCTCCAACAACTCTCAAGAAAATCGACACCATCCAGGACAAAGCAGCCCACTTGACTGGCACCCCATCCACCACCTTCAATATTCACTCCCTCCGACGCACAGTGACAGCAGTGTGTGCCATCTACAAGATGCACTGCAGCAACTCACCAAGGCTCCTTAGACAGCACCTCCCTAACCCCCAAACTCTGCCACATAGAAGGACAAGGGAAGCAGATGCATGGGAACACCACCACCTGCAAGTTCCCCTCCAAGCCACACACCATCCTGACTTGGAACTATATCGCTGTTCCTTCACTGCGCTGGGTCAAGATCCAGGATCTCTCTTCCTAACAGCACTGTTGATGTACCAACACCCCAAGGACTGCAGTGGTTCAAGAAGGCAGCTCACCACCACCTTCACAAGGGCAATTAGGGATGTGTAATAAATGCTGGCCTAGTCAGCGATGCCCACATCCCCCAAATAAATTTTAAAAAAACTCCCTTTCAGGCAAGCCTCTGCCTAAAACACATTAAAATTGCTCATATTCCAAGTCTTTCTCATGGAGAAATTGAGTACAGAGTCTTGAATGGTGACAGACGTTAAACCAAGACCCCATTTAAGGTGGACATAAAGGATCCTATTTCACTATTTTGAAGAAGAAGTGTTCTCCCAGCTCTCTGACCAACATTTACTCCAAAACAGAATATCTGATCATTTATCTCATTACTTTTTGTGGGACCTTGCTGTTGGTAAATTGGCTGCTGCATTTCCTACAAATCAACAGTTGAACAAAGAAAATTACAGCACAGTAACAGGCCCTTCGGCCCTCCAAGCCTACGCCAATCCAAATCCTCTATCTAAACCTGTCGCCTATTTTCTAAGGGTCTGTATCTCTTTACTTCCTGCCCATTCATGTATCTGTCTAGATACATCTTAAAAGACGCTATCGTGCCCGCGTCTACCACCTCCGCTGGCAATGCGTTCCATGCACCCACCACCCTCTGCGTAAAGAACTTTCCACGCATATCCCCCCTAAACTTTTCCCCTTTCACTTTAAACAGTGTTAAACATGTTAAACTTGTATAGAACCTGGGTTAGACTGCATATGGAGTCCTGTACACAGTTCTGCTCTCTATATTACGAAAAGGACAATGAGACATTGGAAAAGGTACGAAAATATTTACAAGAATAATATCAGAACTGAGAGGTTATAACTATCACTAAATACTGAATAGGCTGGGGCTCTCTTCTCTGGAAACGAGAAGGTTGAAGGCTGACCTGATTGAAGTCTTTACGATTATGAAAAGGTTTGATAGGGTCAACCTGGAGAAAATGTTTCCACTTGTGGAGGAAATCAAAACTAGAGGCCAAAAATATAAGATAGTCATGAATCCAATAGGGAATTCAAGAGAAACTTCTTTACCCAAAGAATGGTTAGAATGTGGAACTTGCTACCACAAGGACTACTTAAGGCAAATAGCATAGATGCATTTGAGGTGAAGCTACACAAACACAGGAGGGAGAAATGAATCAAAGGGTTCAATGAAGAGGGGTGGAGGATTAATATGTAGGGCAGTTGGGTTGAATGGCCCGATCCTGTGCTGCAGACTCAATGTAAAACTTTAAAAGTCTTTCATTGGCCGTGAAGTGCTCTGAGACATTATGAGGATGTAAGAAGTGCTACATAAATGCAACTGTTTTCTTCTTGAGACACAGAAGCTGAAAAAGTGGCACAGTGGCGCAGTGGTTAGCACCGCAGCCTCACAGCTCCAGCGACCGGGGTTCAATTCTGGGTACTGCCAGCGTGGAGTTTGCAAGTTCTCCCTGTGTCTGCGTGGGTTTCCTCCGGGTGCTCCGGTTTCCTCCCACAGCCAAATGACTTGCAGGTTGATAGGTAAATTGGCCATTACAAATTGCCCCTAGTATAGGTAGGGGAATATAGGGACATGTGAGGATGTGGTAGGAATATGGGATTAGTGTAAGATTAGTATAAATGGGTGGTTAATGGTCAGCACAGACTCGGTGGGCTGAAGGGCCTGTTTCAGTGCTGTATCTCTAAATTAGAAAACATTAATAATAAAATAAAAAATATGTAGAGTTCAAAAAAAGTGCGATGCAACTCAAAAACATATAGGTACAATTAAATGCAGCGCTTTTTAAATATATTGCCGAACATTATGAACAATTGTAATGGTGTGCAGACAGAAGCACTTCTGTGTGAACAAAGAACAAAGAAAATTACAGCACAGGAACAGGCCCTTCGGCCCTCCAAGCCTGCGCCGATCCAGATCCTCTATCTAAACATGTCGCCTATTTTCTAAGGGTCTGTATCTCTTTTCTTCCTGCCCATTCATGTATCTGTCGAGATACATCTTAAAAGACGCTATCGTGCCCGCATCTACCACCTCCGCTGGCAACGCGTTCCAGGCACCCACCACCCTCTGCGTAAAGAACTTTCCACGCATATCCCCCCTAAACTTTTCCCCTTTCACTTTGAACTCGTGTCCTCTAGTAATTGAATCCCCCACTCTGGGAAAAAGCCTCTTGCTATCCACCCTGTCTATACCTCTCATGATTTTGTACACCTCAATCAGGTACCCCCTCAACCTCCGTCTTTCTAATGAAAATAATCCTAATCTACTCAACCTCTCTTCATAGCTAGCGCCCTCCATACCAGGCAACATCCTGGTGAACCTCCTCTGCACCCTCTCCAAAGCATCCACATCCTTTTGGTAATGTGGCGACCAGAACTGCACGCAGTATTCCAAATGTGGCCGAACCAAAGTCCTATACAACTGTAACATGACCTGCCAACTCTTGTACTCAATACCCCGTCCGATGAAGGAAAGCATGCCGTATGCCTTCTTGACCACTCTATTTACCTGCGTTGCCACCTTCAGGGAACAGTGGACCTGAACACCCAAATCTCTCTGTACATCAATTTTCCCCAGGACTTTTCCATTTACTGTATAGATCACTCTTGAATTGGATCTTCCAAAATGCATCACCTCGCATTTGCCCTGATTGAACTCCATCTGCCATTTCTCTGCCCAACTCTCCAATCTATCTATATTCTGCTGTATTCTCTGACAGTCCCCTTCACTATCTGCTACTCCACCAATCGTAGTGTCGTCTGCAAACTTGCTAATCAGTCCACCTATACTTTCCTCCAAATCATTAATGTATATCACAAACAACAGTGGTCCCAGCACGGATCCCTGTGGAACACCACTGGTCACACGTCTCCATTTTGAGAAACTCCCTTCTACTGCTACTCTCTGTCTCCTGTTGCCCAGCCAGTTCTTTATCCATCTACACCTTGGACCCCATGCGCCTTCACCTTCTCCATCAGCCTGCCATGGGGAACCTTATCAAACGCCTTACTGAAGTCCATGTATATGACATCGACAGCCCTTCCCTCATCAATCAACTTTGTCACTTCCTCAAAGAATTCTATTAAGTTGGTAAGACATGACCTTCCCTGCACAAAACCATGTTGCCTATCACTGATAAGCCCATTTTCTTCCAAATGGGAATAGATCCTATCCCTCAGTATCTTCTCCAGCAGCTTCCCTACCACTGACGTCAGGCTCACCGGTCTATAATTACCTGGATTATCCCTGCTACCCTTCTTAAACAAGGGGACAACATTAGCAATTCTCCAGTCCTCCGGGACCTCACCCGTGTTTAAGGATGCTGCAAAGATATCTGTTAAGGCCCCAGCTATTTCCCCTCTCGCTTCCCTCAGTAACCTGGGATAGATCCCATCCGGACCTGGGGACTTGTCCACCTTAATGCCCTTTAGAATACCCAACACTTCCTCCCTCCTTATGCCGACTTGACCTAGAGTAATCAAACATCTGTTCCGAACCTCAACATCCGTCATGTCCCTCTCCTCGGTGAATACCGATGCAAAGTACTCGTTTAGAATCTCACCCATTTTCTCTGACTCCAAGCATAACATTCCTCCTTTGTCCTTTAGTGGGCCAATCCTTTCTCTAGTTACCCTCTTTCTCCTTATATATGAATAAAAGGCTTTGGGATTTTCTTTAACCCTGTTTGCTAAAGATAATTCATGACCCCTTTTAGCCCTCTTAATTCCTCATTTCAGATTGGTCCTACATTCCCGATATTCTTTCAAAGCTTCGTCTTTCATCAGCCGTCTAGACCTTATGTATGCTTCCTTTTTCCTCTTAGCTAGTCTCACAATTTCACCTGTCATCCATGGTTCCCACCTGCCATTTCTATCCCTCATTTTCACAGGAACATGTCTCTCCTGCACGCTAATCAACCTCTCTTTAAAAGCCTCCCACATATCACATGTGGATTTACCTTCAAACAGCTGCTCCCAATCTACATTCCCCAGCTCCTGCCGAATTTTGGTATAGTTGGCCTTCCCCCAATTTAGCACTCTTCCTTTAGGACCACTCTCGTCTTTGTCCATGAGTATTTTAAAGCTTACGGAATTGTGATCACTATTCCCAAAGTAGTCCCCTACTGAAACTTCAAACACCTGGCCGGGCTCATTCCCCAACACCAGGTCCAGTATGGCCCCTTCCCGAGTTGGACTATTTACATACTGCTCTAGAAAACCCTCCTGGATGCTCCTTACAAATTCTGCTCCATCTAGACCTCTAACACTAAGTGAATCCCAGTCAATGTTGGGAAAATTAAAATCTCCTATCACCACCACCCTGTTGCTCCTACATCTTTCCATAATCTGTTTACATATTTGTACCTCTATCTCACGCTCGCTGTTGGGAGGCCTGTAGTACAGCCCCAACATTGTTACCGCACCCTTCCTATTTCTGAGTTCTGTCCATATTGCCTCACTGCTCGAGTCCTCCATAGTGCCCTCCTTCAGCACAGCTGTGATATCCTCTTTGACCAGTAATGCAACTCCTCCACCCCTTTTACCTCCCTCTCTATCCCGCCTGAAGCATCGATATCCTGGGATATTTAGTTGCCAATCATGCCCTTCCCTCAACCAAGTCTCAGTAATAGCAATAACATCATACTCCCAGGTACTAATCCAAGCCCTAAGTTCATCTGCCTTACCTACTCCACTTCTTGCATTAAAACAAATGCACCTCAGACCACCAGTCCCTTTACATTCATCATCTGCTCCCTGCCTGCTCTTCCCCTTAGTCACACTGACTTCATTATCTAGTTCCTTACAGGCTTTTGTTACTACCTCCTTACTGTCAACTGACCTCCTCAATTGGTTCCCATCCCCCTGCCACATTAGTTTAAACCCTCCCCAACAGCGTTAGCAAAAGCACCCCCAAGGACATTGGTTCCAGTCCGGCCCAGGTGTAGACCATCCAATTTGTAATAGTCCCACCTCCCCCAGAACCGGTCCCAATGTCCCAAAAATCTGAACCCCTCCTTCCTGCACCATCTCTCAAGCCACGCATTCATCCTGACTATTGTTTCATTTTTACTCTGACTATCACGTGGCACTGGTAGCAATCCTGAGATTACTACCTCTGAGGTCCTACTTTTTAACTTGGCTCCTAACTCCCTAAATTCTGCTTGTAGGACCTCATCCCATTTTTTACCTATATCATTGGTGCCTATGTGCACAACGACAACTGGCTGTTCACCCTCCCCCTTCAGAATGTTCTGCAGCCGATCTGAGACATCCCTGACCCGTGCACCTGGGAGGCAACATACCATTCGGGAGCCTCGTTATCGACCACAGAACCGCCTATCTACTCCCCTTACAATCGAATCCCCTACGACTATAGCCCTTCCACTCTTTTTCTCGCCCTTCTGAACAGCAGAGCCAGCCACGGTGCCATGAACCTGGCTACTGCTGCCTTCCCCTGGTGAGCCATCTCCCTCAACAGTATCCAAAACGGTATACTTGTTTTGGAGGGAGATGACCGCAGGGGACTCCTGCGCTGCCTTCCTGCTCTTTCTCTGCCTTTTGGTCACCCATTCCCTTTCTCCCTCAGCAATCCTAATCTGCGGTGTGACCAATTCACTAAACGTGCTATCCACGACCTCCTCAGCATCGCGCATGCTCCAAAGTGAGTCCATCCGCAGCTTGAGAGCCGTCATGCGGTCTAACAAGAGCTGCAGTTGGACACACTTCCTGCACGTGAAGGAGTCAGGGACATCAGCCATGTCCCTGAGCTCCCACATTGAGCAAGAGGAGCATGACACGGGTCTGAGATCTCCTGCCATTTTTAATCTTAAGCTTAACTTAGTTAAATGAAAAAGGAACGAAAAGTTTTTACCAATCACGATAAAACCAGAGAAATAGAAAAAGCCTTACCTTATATACACCCCACCGAGTCCTTTTTTTTGGTTAGAGGAGGAGGGCGGGTGGGAGACACTACAAGTGTGGTGTCTCGGGTTCAGAAACCGCCCAAATATATAGTGTTTTACTTACCCAGCAGCCCCCTGGCCTCCGCCGAAAACAAAAGGAAATTAAGTTTACTTTCAAACTGACCTTCCCAGCTGCTCACTCGCTCGCACTCTCTGCTCCCGAAAAAGCTGCTGCAATGAAAGGAAAGTTATTTTAAACCGCCCAAATATATAATGTTTTACTTACCCAGCAGCCCCCTGGCCTCCGCCGAAAACAAAAGGAAATTAAGTTTACTTTCAAACTGACCTTCCCAGCTGCTCACTCGCTCGCACTCTCTGCTCCCGAAAAAGCTGCTGCAATGAAAGGAAAGTTATTTTAAACCGCCCAAATATATAATGTTTTACTTACCCAGCAGCCCCCTGGCCTCCGCCGAAAACAAAAGGAAATTAAGTTTACTTTCAAACTGACCTTCCCAGCTGCTCACTCGCTCGCACTCTCTGCTCCCGAAAAAGCTGCTGCAATGAAAGGAAAGTTATTTTAAACCGCCCAAATATATAATGTTTTACTTACCCAGCAGCCCCCTGGCCTCCGCCGAAAACAAAAGGAAATTAAGTTTACTTTCAAACTGACCTTCCCAGCTGCTCACTCGCTCGCACTCTCTGCTCCCGAAAAAGCTGCTGCAATGAAAGGAAAGTTATTTTAAACCGCCCAAATATATAATGTTTTACTTACCCAGCAGCCCCCTGGCCTCCGCCGAAAACAAAAGGAAATTAAGTTTACTTTCAAACTGACCTTCCCAGCTGCTCACTCGCTCGCACTCTCTGCTCCCGAAAAAGCTGCTGCAATGAAAGGAAAGTTATTTTAACCCGCCCAAATATATAATGTTTTACTTACCCAGCAGCCCCCTGGCCTCCGCCGAAAACAAAAGGAAATTAAGTTTACTTTCAAACTGACCTTCCCAGCTGCTCACTCGCTCGCACTCTCTGCTCCCGAAAAAGCTGCTGCAATGAAAGGAAAGTTATTTTAAACCGCCCAAATATATAATGTTTTACTTACCCAGCAGCCCCCTGGCCTCCGCCGAAAACAAAAGGAAATTAAGTTTACTTTCAAACTGACCTTCCCAGCTGCTCACTCGCTCGCACTCTCTGCTCCCGAAAAAGCTGCTGCAATGAAAGGAAAGTTATTTTAAACCGCCCAAATATATAATGTTTTACTTACCCAGCAGCCCCCTGGCCTCCGCCGAAAACAAAAGGAAATTAAGTTTACTTTCAAACTGACCTTCCCAGCTGCTCACTCGCTCGCACTCTCTGCTCCCGAAAAAGCTGCTGCAATGAAAGGAAAGTTATTTTAAACCGCCCAAATATATAATGTTTTACTTACCCAGCAGCCCCCTGGCCTCCGCCGAAAACAAAAGGAAATTAAGTTTACTTTCAAACTGACCTTCCCAGCTGCTCACTCGCTCGCACTCTCTGCTCCCGAAAAAGCTGCTGCAATGAAAGGAAAGTTATTTTAAACCGCCCAAATATATAATGTTTTACTTACCCAGCAGCCCCCTGGCCTCCGCCGAAAACAAAAGGAAATTAAGTTTACTTTCAAACTGACCTTCCCAGCTGCTCACTCGCTCGCACTCTCTGCTCCCGAAAAAGCTGCTGCAATGACTGGGGGCAACAAATAGAAGTAAGTATCAGTTGGCTCAGTAAGTAGTACCCTTGCCTTGGAGACAGAAGATTGTGGGATTGAGCCAGGACTTGAACTTATAGTAAAATAAAAGCAAAATACTACGGATGCTGGAAATTTTATATTCTTGGCTGACACTTAAGCGTTTCTCTGAGGGAATGCTGCACTGTTGGAGGTGCCGTCCTTCAGATGAGATGTTAAACCGAGGGCCCCTCTGCTGATTTGGGTGGGCATTAAAAGATCTAATGGTATTATTTCATGAAAGACCACTTTCGATGGTGTATGGAATGCAACAAGGAATAAGAAGGAAGTTATTCCATAACTTGTCTGCAGTCTGAAATAAAGCTTCAATTTTTAAGTGCTTCTAACGGTCATATATTGTAGCTAGTCAGCTGGAGATGAGGAATAATTCAACAAGAAAATTGATGCCTCGAAAAAGTCAATGCCCCTTTTGATGTTTTTAGTTCCCTGTTTAAAATTAAACACATGTTCGGCCAACTCGCATGTGGTATTAATGTTTGAAAAGGGAAAAGTGAGTGAATGTTTAGTCTAATAAGAACATTCATACACTGGGATTTGATTTATCCTTTAAATATTTCAACATAAAGTTGCTCAAGGTTAATATATAAGCTTTCTTTTTCCAAAAATGTATGATTCGGCCAGGCCTGTAAAGGGAATCTCTGCAGTTGTGATTTAGTGTAATTTAAGAGCAAACAGAAATTCCAAGGAAAGTTTTGCAAATGAGTAGCTCAAGGGAGTTGAATGATAGAATTTTAGGGAAAACCTTGCTTAATATTTCCCCAACTCTTTGTTAAAAGAAGGAAATGTTCACCTTGGAAATCTGTTAATGCAAAACATAAATTTTAAGATATATTTTGCCAGTGGTATTTGGCACATTGACCACTAATTAGTTAGTAACGTGAATCAGTCACCATCATCCTGTCAGCTTAGAATGTAAAGCTGGTTGTTGTTAATCAGTAAACCTACAGTGACTGTCCCAATCATTAGTATTTCAACGTGGATACCCCCATAGTCTCCGCTGTTTATTTATTATTAGTTGACCTCCAATGATGTTGCACACACACAGTTTAAACCGAGTCAGCTTGGCTTAATCATTAGCACTCTTGCCTTCAAATCTGAATGCTGCATTCAAGCTCAGAGACTGGAGTGCATAACCTAGGTTGACATTCCAGTGCAGTACTGAGGGATTGCTATTCTATCGGAGATGCCGTCTTTCAGATGAGATGTTAAATTGGGACCCCATCTAGCCTTTTAGGTGGTCATTAAAGATCCACCGGCCACTGTTTTGAAGAAGATCAGGGGAGTTCTCCCTGGTGTCCTGGCCAATATTTATCCCTCAACCAACATCACAAAAAACAGTGAAATAAAAGCAAAATACTGCGGATGCTGGAAATCTGAAATAAAAGCAAGAAATGCTGGAAATACTCAGCAGGTCTGGCAGCATCTGTGGAGAGAGAAGCAGAGTTAACGTTTCGGGTCAGTGACCCTTCCGAAGAAGGGTCACTGACCCGAAACGTTAACTCTGCTTCTCTCTCCACAGATGCTGCCAGACCTGCTGAGTATTTCCAGCATTTCTTGTTTGTATCACAAAAAACAGATTTACCCCGTTATTTATTTCAATGTTGTTTATGGGAGTTTGCTGTGCAGAAATTGCCTGCCACATTTACCTACATTTCAACAGTAACTACACTTCAAAAGTATGTCACTAACTGTAAAGTGCTTTGGAAAATTGTGAGGATGTGAAAGGAGCTATATAAATGCAAGTTCGTTCTTGGGGGTGAAGTGAGGTTAGAGGATAGGGAGCCAGGGTGCACAGCCCTAATTCAATCCCCATTTTAAATTCATAGCATTCTATCCCTTTTAAAATTTTTCCATTATAAATTTCAATGTCCACCTTTATAATGGGAACTGCCTATGTAAACCTTTCATGCTGTAATTGCATCTTCCTGCCAGTGATGGCACTACTGGAGTTTCTAATAGAAACAAGTTGATGCAAAGTGTAGTTAGCAGTAAAGTTTTAGTACGTTTCTCAAAAACCTACCGCCTACTGACCCAGCAGTGAGAGTGCTACCAATTGAGCCAAACTCGCAGGTTAAATGCAGTAGCAAAAATGTTCCAGTTGTTCAGGATAAAGAAGAGACACTTGCAGCTCCTGTGTACAACAGACACATTTAGGTCATTATAAAAATGGTAAGGCTCCTGACGTATATAAAAAAATAAATACTGGACGTGCACACAGAGTTGTCAGAGGACCGGAGAGAAAAGATAGATTACATTTCAACTGGGAGCCCTTTATCAGAAATGGTCAGTGTGTAGTTTTCCTATATTAACTTTCACTGGCGGCTCTTTCCTCAGGTGGTAGAGACCAGAACAATGGGGCAGAACCTTGGTGTTTCACACTTCTTCACACAAAGGAAATCTGGAACTCTTCCAAAAAAGCTAGGGGTGAATTGAAAATTTCAAGATTGCGTTTGATAGGGTATTAAGGGTTGTGGAACCAAGATGAATAGATATAGTCGAGATATAGGTCAGCCATGATCTAACTGAATGATGGAACAGGCTTCCTGTTTCTATAAACCACCTTGTGTTCTAGAGGATATTGAACATATTGGTATGTATTACAGAGTTTACACTAGTGTGGAAGGTACATAATTCACAATTAGGAGCTATCCCTATTGACACCAAATCCATTATTGCATCCTTGCCACCATTACAGCCTATTTAATGCACTGTTTAAATTCAGTAAAAGTCGGTTTTGGAATTTCAGTTAACGATTCTAAGTGAAATTTTGGGACAATCTTGACCCAGTCAGCATGGAGCATGGGCCCCAACAAAAACCTACCCGGAGCTTGGCACAGTATTAATGGCCGCGCTTGGAGAACTTCCAAGAATGCTTAGTGTGAGATGTAGAAATATAACACTGGTCGGGGGTTCTGATGATAGTGTGAACCATGGGAATGCTGTTGGAGGAGTTTGCTAATCTCGCTACAACTGAATTATGGCTGTCAACTCCTTTCCCTGGTATAAACTTGAAGCAACGCACTGCACTGCAAGGAGGCCGTTTTTGCAAAGTGTGTGCCAAAAACCCCTCTGGATCAATGATTCTCTGAGTGAGTGGACAGGCCATGAGTATGGGGCAGTACTGTGTATGTGGTGTGCACATGTGTTGTGTGCACACACGTATATGTGTGATTAAAGAGAGGCGTAAATAGCTAATTTTTCTTTACAGATACCTTGTCCTGTCATTTCTCCAAGTGGGGCTGAGGCACTTTTCGGAGGGTGTGTACTACAGTGTCAAAGTGAAGGATGGTGTTCCTTCGCCCTGACTCAGAGTGGAAAATGTATCTCTTATTTGGGTGAGAAAATCTCAACGGTTTGTGTGCTGGTTCAGCTCACTGAAAGATTGCCATATTAATTGCAGAACAGTGTGAACTACTGCAATGTATAAGGGGAGGTGGTGGCGTAGTGGTATTGTCACTGGACTAGTAACCCAGAGACCCAGGGTATTGCTCTGGGGGCATGGGTTCAAATCCCACCACAGCAGAAGGTGGAATTTGAATTCAATTAATAAATCTGGAATTAAAAAGCTGGTCTAATGACGGCCACGAAACCATTGTCGATTGTTAGAACATAGAACAGTACAGCACAGTACAGGCCCTTCGGCCCACGATGTTGTGCCGAACCTTTAACCTACTCTAAGATCTAACTACCTACCCTTCATTCTACTATCATCCATGTACCTATCCAAGAGTCGCTTAAATGCCCCTAATGTATCTGCTTCTACTACCACCGCTGGCAGTGGTTCACTAATATCCTTTAGGGAAGGAAATCTGCTGTCCTTACCCGGTCTGGCCTACATGTGACTCCAGACCCACAGTAATGTGGTTAACTCTTACATGTCCTCTGAAATGGCCTAGCAAACCACTCAGTTGTATCAAACTTCAATATCAACAGTGGTTCATAAAGCAAGCCAACCACCTCTCAGGGGCTGGGTAATAAATGCTGGCCTTGCCAGTGATACCTGCGTTCCGGGAATGGATTTACATTTTTAAAATTCATTTATTCCTACTTTTTCTTAAAGCAGCAATGAGTCTGATAATGCAGTGAAAAGCCACCACAGTGACCCCCTCACTCTTGCGTTTTGGCTCCTGGTTACCGTGCAAGAAATTGACCCTCTTACAAAAAGCACACATCAATAGAAATATTGCAGTGAAATGAAGAAGAATAAATTGTGATTTTTGAGCGTCCCCTTGAGCTTTCAGACTGTGCCTGTTTCCTTTAAACAACTAATAAATCAGCCCAAGAAAGGAATATGGTATTGGTGCAGTAAAAGTGTCTCGTCTGCTGCCTGGAATTTCTTTTTCACACTGTTTCCAGGACCCTGACATGGAACAGACTTGGCTCCTTATTCACCTCAACAGAGTGGGTGAGAACTTCTTCAAGAAATGCATTTTTTTCATATAGAAAGAAACTTGCTAAAAGATAGAAATTACTGTTCAGACCCCTCCTGACCCCTGGGATGGATTCTATTGAAAAAAAAAGGCAGCTTGAGAGAGAATCTGAGTTCAGTTCAATTGGTTTCAGTGATATTATAAACCATGAAAATGCAGCTGCAGTAATTTGTGGAGCTGGCTGGAACAATTTGCCAAAAAATTATAGCTCTGAACTCCTTTTCCTCATATCATAACATGTTATACAATGAAAACATTTTTTCTTTACTCGTTCATGGGATGTGAGCATTGCTGGCCAGGCCAGCATTTATTGTCCATCCCTAATTGCCCTTGAGGAGGTGGTGGTGAGCTGCTTTCTTGAACCGCTGCAGTCCATGTGGGGTCGGTACCCACAGTGCTGTGAGGAAGGGAGTTGCAGGATTTTGACCCAGCAACAGTGAAGGAATGGCGATATAGTTCCAAGTCAGGATGGCGTGTGACTTGGAGGGGATCTTGCAGGTGGTGGTGTTCCCATGCATTTGCTGCCCTTGTCCTTCTAGGTGGTAGAGGTCGCAGGTTTGGAAGGTGCTGTTGAAGGAGCCTTGGTGAGTTGCTGCAGTGCATCTTGGATTTGATACACACTGCTGCCACTGCGTTGGTGATAGAGGGAGTGAATGTTTGAGATGGAAGGGGTGCCAATCATGTGGCTGATTTGTCCTGAATGGTGTCGAGCCTCTTGAGTGTTGTTGGAGCTGCACCCATCCAGGCAAGTGGAGAGTATTTCATCACACTCCTGACTTGTACCTTGTAGATGGTGGACAGGCTTTGGGGAGTCAGGAGGTGAGTTACTCGCCGCAGAATGGTGATAGTGAGCTGCCTTCTTGAACCACTGCCGTCCGTGTGGTGTAGGAACACCCACAGTGCTCTTAGGGAGGGAGTTACAGGATTTTAACCTAGCAACAGTGAAGGAACGGCGATATCATTCCAAGTTGGGATGGTGTGTGACTTTTGCAATGAGTTTGTTTTGTCATCTATCTCTCTATCTATTTACCACCATCTGCCTTGTTCTGTAAAAGAAAAAAACAGTCTTGCATTTATATAGTACCTTTTATGACGACTGGATGTTCAAAAGCTGATGAAGTACTTTTGAAGTGTGGTCACTGTTGTAATGTAGGAAATACAGGAGTCAAGTTGGTATTGTTCTTAATGAATACTTTGTGTCTGTCCTCACAAAAGAGAGGGACGATTGCAGATATTGTAGTTAAGGAAGAGGGGTGTGAAGTATTGGATGTGATAAACATAGGGAGAGAGGAAGTATTAATGGGATTAGTAACCTTGAAAGTTGATAAATAACCAGGACCAGATGAAATGTACCCCAGGCTTTTAAAAGAACCAAGAGAGGAAATAGAGGAAGGTCTGAACATCATTTTCCAATCCTCACTGGATACAGGTGTGGTGCCGGAGGATTGGGGAACTGCTAATGTTATACCTTTGTTTAAAAAGGGAGCGAGGGATCGACTGAATAATTACAGGGCAGTCAGTCTAACTTCAGTCATGGACAAATTATTGGAATCAATTCTGAGAGACAGGAGAAACTGTCACTTAGAAAGGCACAGGTTAATCAAGGATAGAAAACATGGATTTGTTCAGGGAAGATCTTGTCTGGCCAACTTGATCGAATATTTTGAAGAAGTAACAAGGAAGATAGATGAGGGTAGTGCAGTTGATGTGATCTACATGGATTTTAGCAAGGCTTTTGACAAGTTCCCACACGGCAGACTGGTTAAAAAAGTAAAGCCCATGGGATCCAGGAAAATGCAGCAAGCTGGATACAAAATTGGCTCAGTGGCAGGAAACAAAGGGTGTTTTTGCAAATGGAGAGTGGTTTCCAGTGGTGTTCCGCAGGGCTCAGTACTGGGTCCCCTGCTTTTTGTGGTATATATTAACAACTTGGACGTAAATGTAGGGGGCAAGATTAAGAAGTTCGCAGGTGACACAAAGATTGGCCGTGTGGTAGATAGCGAGGAGGATAGCTGTAGGCTGCAGGAAGATATTGATGGTCTGGTCAGATGGGCAGAAAAGTGGCAAATGGAATTCAACCCGGAGAAGTGTGAAGTGATGCATTTGGGGAGGTCAAACAAGGCAAAGAATACACAATTAATGGGAAAATACCGAGAAATGTAGAGTAAGTGAGGAACCTTGGAGTGAATGTCCACAGATCCCTGAAGGTAGCAGGACAGATCGATAAAGTGGTTAAGAAGGCATATTGAATCCCTTTCCTTTCTTAGACATGGTATAGAATATAAGAGCAGGGAGGTTATGCTGGAACTGCATAAATCATTGGTTAGGCCACAACTTGAGTACTGTGTGCAGTTCTGGTCACCTCATTACAGAAAGGATGCAATTGCACTAGAGTGGGTGCAGAGATTTACGAGGATGTTGCTGGGACTGGAAAAATGCAGCTATGAGGAAAGATTGGATAGGCTGGGGTTGTTCTCCTTGGAACAGAGAAGGCTGAGGGGAGATCTGATTGAAATGTACAAAATTGTGAGGGGCCTGGAGAGAGTGGAGGTGAAGGGTCTATTCACCTTAGCAGAGAGGTCAGTGACGAGGGGGCATAGATTTAAAGTGATTGGTAGAAAGAAAGGAGGGGAGATGAGGAAAAACTTTTTCACCCAGAGGGTGGTGGGGGTCTGGAACTGACTACCTGAAAGGGTAGTTGAGGCAAAAACCCTCAACTCATTCAAAAGGAGCCTGGATATGCACCTCAAGTGTCGAAATCTGCAGGGCTACGGACCAAATGCTGGAAGGTGGGATTAGAATAGGTGGATCGTTTTTCGGCCGGTACAGACACGATGGGAAGAGTGGCCTCTTTCTGTGCCTTAAACTTTCTATGATTCTATTTTGTGCACAGCAAGCTCCCACAAACAAGAATGTGATAATGACCAGATAATCTGTGTTCTGTTTTTGTGATATTGATTGAGGGATAAATATTGGCCAGGACACTGGGGAAAACTCCCCTGCTGTTCTTCAAAGTAGTGCCACAGGATCTTGTACGTCCACCGAGAGGGCAGACGGGGCCTTGGTTCAACATTGTACCTGAAAGGCAGTGCCTCTGATAGTGCTGCATTGGAGTGTCAGCCTTGCATTTTGTGCTCAAGTCTCTGGAGTGGGACTTGAGCACTCGACCTTCTGATTTAGGGGCAAGAGTGCTACCCACTGAGCTATAGTCTCAAAGTGGACATGTGCTCCCAGATCTCAGTGATTGACTTGTTCTAAGCACCCAGAATGATCCACCCCTTCAACTTTCTTTCCCCCGCACCCCTTTTATATATTATTGCATAGGTCTTCATAGAACTGCACAGCACAGAAGAAGGCCCTTCAGCCCATTGTTCCTGTGCTAGCTCTTCAAACAGCTATCCAGTTAGTCCCTCATCCCTGGTACCATTCTTGTAAATGTCCTCTGCACCCTTTCCAAGGCCTTGAGATGCTTCCTAAGCACAATGCTTCACCACACACCAGCTGAGCCCTAACCAATGATTGATGAATGTTTCGCATAACTTCCTTGCTTTTGTACTCTAGGCCTGCATTTATAAAACCCGATATATAAAATCTTTTATAAATATTTGTTTTGACCAGTTGCACAAGGGCTGCATTTTCCCATTTCGTTTTACGTTGTAGAAAATAACAAATCTAAATCGAGATGGGTGAGTGTGTGAAGTTAAATTTAAAGCCATTGTAGGAATGGAAGAAAGCTTGTAATACTGTTCCTTTCACATTTCTCAAGCATTGCCTGCTAATCAGTATAAATATTTGGAACAACCAGTTAAGAGGTGATTGGAATATAAGCTTTTGAGATAAAAATGGTGCAATTAAGATTTTGGAGGTCTGACATATAGCCTGGGGTAGCGAGGTCTTTAGAGATGTCACTTTTGAAATGTGCACTGAACGTTTTGCTGGAATAAACTCAAAATTGTCTGGGAATCGCTGTCAACTCGACTATTAGGCAATAAACAAGGATGTCTGGAAGACATTCCACAACTTGAGAAAGAGCACAAAAATGGAAAGTAAAAGACTTGCATTTATATAGCACCTTTCATAACCTCAGGACATCCCAATGTGGTTTACAGCCAATGAAGTAATTTTGAAGTGTAGCACATGTTGTAATGTAGGAAATGCAGCAGCCAAATTGCACACAGCAAGATCCCACAAACAACAATGTGCTAATGACAAGATAATCTTAGTCAGATTGGCTGAGGGATAAATATTGCGGAAGACGCTAAGGAGAACTCCTCTGCTCTTCAAATAGTGATATGGAATCTTTCATGTCCAGGGCAGATGGGGCCTTGAGTAACTGTCTCATTTGAAAGAGAGAGCCTCTGACAGGGCAGCACTTCCTCAGTGTTGCACTGGAGTGTCAGCCTAGATTTTGTGTTCAAGTGTCTGGAGTGGGACTTAAACCCATAATTTAATTGGATTTAGAAGCCAGGTGCTACTAACTGAGCCACAGCTGACACCCAAGGTGAGAGCAAAACTGAATAAGATTTGTTAGCAGTTTACAATATTATGAGAGATTTAAATAAGGTAGACAAAGAAAAGCTGTTCCCATTAGCTGATGGTACAAGGATAAGTTTTTTTAAAATTCATTCCTGGTATGTAGGCGTCACTGGCCAGGCCAGCATTTATTGCCCATCCCCAATTGCCCTTGAGAAGGTGATGGTGAGCTGCCTTCTTGAACCGCTGAAGTCCATTTGGGGTAGGTATACCCACAGTGCTGTCAGGAAGAGAGTAAAGTGGATGCAGATTTAAGATTTTGGGAAACTGTTGCGGGGGGAACGTGAGGAAGGACATTTTTATGTAGTGAGTGGTAATGACCTGGAACTCGCTGCCCATGAGGGTGGTGGAAGCAGAGACGATCAATGATTTCAAAAGGAAATTGGGTGGGCACTTGCAGGGTTACGGGGATAGAGTAGGGAAATTGGACTGATTGGATTGCTCTACAGAGAGCCAGCATGGACTCGATGGGCTGAATAGCCTCCTGTACCGTAGTGGCTCTATGACTCGCATTTCAATTCTGACTTTTTGCTTGAAGGGCAGTGAGCGGACCAAGTCCAGGTTTGTCTCAGGAAAAGTCTTTGAAAACATATATTTGCTGTGGCCTTTTTGTTTGTCCACTGCAAGTCTTACCTCAACCTTGGGCTAGGGATTTCGACATTTCTAATGTTGTCCTCCTCCACAAATACCACAAACCTGCCTCTCCCCTTCTCACTCTTCCCTATAGACGTTATCATCCTGCTCAATTCTCTTGTTGTTTACGTGCCACATCCTTGTTTGCCTTCCTCTTACCCGCTGACGCCCCAAACCCAAAGACTTTGCAAAACAAGTGCTTCCACAATGAGGAAATCTTAACTATTGAATAACCACATTTTGTCTGTTCTTCTGTGCACATCAGTTACTAGTGTGCCTTTGGAGGAAAAGGGGAGATGTGTATATTTCAAGGGGATCGGGAAGGACAACTGGAAAGATGGTCACACAAGCCTCATGGTTCTTTTAAGATGAAAATGAGTACTGCTACCGTTGAGGGTAAACTTTACATAGTGAGTTAAAAAAAACCACACAGTAAACCGATTCTTTTGTTCTTAATGATGAAACTCCAGTGTATTACCTGCTGACGACTAACTTGCTGCCAGTGCTTTTGCTGCCAATCTGGAAAATGCGCAAACACCAAACTACAGATGAAAGAAAAGAAACAGCCCTGGGAATAGACCAATGTCTTGCAGCTGCACTGAAAGTGCAGTTGGGTGGCAACCTATCATGAACATTCAGAGGAAAATTGTGAGCAGTGGTTCAGTTAGCAGCACTCTTGTCTCTGAGTTCGAAGATTGTTCAAGTCCCACTCCACAGATCTGAGCACATAAATCTAAGCTGACACTCCAGCACAATACGGAGGGGGTTCTGCAGTGTCAGAGGTACCACCTTTCAGATGAGATGTTCAACCAAGGCACAACCTGCCCTCTCAGATGGACGTCAAAGATCCCACAGTATTTATTTTGAAGAAGAGCAGGGGAGTTCTCCCCGGTGTCCTTGCCAATAATTATCCCTCAATCACCATCACTAAAACAGATTATCTGGCCATTATCAAATTGCTGTTCGTGGGAGCTTGCTGTGCACAGATTGGCTGCCACGTTTCCCACATTACAACAATGCATGCACTTCAAAAGTACTTCATTGGCTGTCAAGCACTTTGAGGTGTTGTGAGGTCGTGAATGGCACTATAGATATGGAGGCAGCATTTGACCAAGTGTGGCATCAAGGAGTCCAAGCAAAATTGAAGTCAATGGGAATCTGGGGGGGGGGGGGGGTGGAAACAAACGAACATATGAATTAGGAGCAGGAGTAGGCCACTCGGCCCCTGGAGCCTGCTCCGCGATTCTGTAAGTTCGTGGCTGAACTGATTTCTCCGCATTACCATCTATCCCTGATAACCTTTCACCCCCTTGCTTATCAAGAATCTATCTACCTCTGACTTAAAAATATTCAAAGACTCTGCTTCCACCACCTTTTGAGGAAGAGAGTTCCAAAGACTCACGACCCTTTGAGAGAAAATATTTCTCCTCATCTCTGTCTTAAATGGGCGACCCCTTATTTTTAAACAGTGACACCTAGTTCGAGATTCTGCCACAAGGGGAAACATCCTTTCCACATCCACCCTGTCAAGACCAATCAGATCTTATATGTTTATGTTTCAATCAAGTTGCCTCTTACTCTTCTGAATCCCAGTCAATACAAGCCTAGCCTGTTCAATCTTTCCTCATAAGACAGCCCACCCATTCCAGGTATTAGTCTAGTAAACCTTCTTTGAACTGCTTTCAGTGCATTTACATCCTTCCTTAAATAAGTAGACCAATACTGTACACAGTACTCCAGATGTGGTCTCACCAATGCCTTGTATAGTTGAAGCAGAACCTCCCTACTTTTGTATTCCCCTCATGATAAACGATTACATTCTATTAGCTTTCCTAATTACGTGCTGTACTTGCATACTAAACTTTTGCACAAGGACACCCAGATCCCTCTGCATCTCAGAGCTCTGCAATCTCTCACCATTCTGGGTACTGCCTGTGCGGAGTTTGCAAGTTCCCTCCCTGTGACCGCGTGGGTTTTCGCTGGGTGCTCCGGTTTCCTCCCACTGCCAAAGACTTGCAGGTGATAGGTCATTGTAAAGTGCCCCTAGTGTAGGTAGGTGGTAGGGAATATGGGATTACTGTAGGGTTAGTATAAATGGGTGGTTCTTGGTCGGCACAGACTCGGTGGGCTGAAGGGCCTGTTTCAGTGCTGTATCTCTAAAAAATTTTTTTAGATAATATGCTTCTTTGTGATTCCCGCCAAAATGGACAACTTCATGTTTTCCAACATTATACTCCATCTGCCAGATTTTTGCCCGTTCACTTAACCTATCTATATTCCTTTGTAGCCTCCTTATGTCCTCTTCACAGCCTATTTTCCTACCTACATTTGTGTCATCAGCAAATTTAGCAACCATACCTTCGGTCCGTTCATCTAAGTCATTTATATAAATTGTAAAAAGTTGAGTCCTCGGCACACATCCCTGTGGCATACACTCATTACATCTTGCCAACCAGAAAATGACCCATTTATGCCTACTCTCTGTTTCCTGTTAGCTAGCCAATCTTCTATCCATGCCAATATGTTACCCCCTACACCATGAGCTTTTATTTTTGCAAAAACCTTTGATGTGGCACCTTATCAAATGCCTTCTGTAAATCTAAGCACAATACAGTCAGCGGTTCCCCTTTATTCACAGCACATGGAGCTCTCTCAAAGAACTCCAATAAATTGGTTAAACATGATTTCCCTTTCGCAAAATCATGTTGATTCTGTCAGATTACCTTCAATTTTTCTAAGTGCCCTGTCTTTAATAATAGCTTCTAACATTTTCGTTAAGACAGATATTAAGCTAACTGGCCTTTAGTTTCCTGCTTTCTGTCTCCCTCCCTTTTTGAATAAAAGAGTTACATTGGCTATTTTCCAGTCCAGCAGAATCTTCCCTGAATCTAGGGAATTTTGGAAAACTATCTCACTCCACTGGTTGAAGTCATACCTAGCACAAAGGAAGATGGTTGTGGTTCTTGGAGGCCAATCACCTCAGTCCCAGGACATTACTGCAGGAGTTCCTCAGGGTAGTGTTCTAGGCCCGACCATTTTCAGCTTCTTCATGAATGACCTTCCCTCCACCATAAGGTCAGAAGTGGGAATGTTCGCTGATGATTGCACAGTGTTCAGTACCATTTGAAACTCCTTAGTTACTGAAGTAGCTCGTGCCCACATGCAGCAAGACCTAGATGACATTCTCTCTCAGCAAGTGATCCAGGGATGGCCTGGTAAGATACAGCAAACATAGCCAGCAGTATGGCAGTACTGGTCTATCAGAGATGACATCTCACGAGAAGATGATGTTCTGCTGGCCAGATCCAGAATAATCACCCAAAACAATGCAGGAAGACCTTCTACAAAAGATACATGAAGGCCACATGGGAATGGAGAAGTGTAAGCTCAGAGTCAGATCAGCTGTGTACTGCATAGGCATAGACAAAGATATCAAAAATATGGTGTCTACATGCAATGTATGCCAGAAGTACAGAAACACACAGCAGAAAGAGTAGACAATAGCTACTGTAGTACCACCCAGACCATGGCAGACTGTAGGAGCCGATTTATTTGCACACAATCAAGAATAGTATCTGGCAGCATCTGTGGGAAGAGAAGCAGAGTTAACGTTTCGGGTCAGTGACCCTTCTTCGGAACGGGTTCCGAATACAAGACATTGATTGTTTTATGCCACAGTGACGGAGACTAGCTTTCAATTCTAGATTTTTTTAATTCATTAAATGAATTTATTAATTCATTGAATTCTAATACCACCAGCTGTTGTGGTGGAATTTAAACCTGTGTTCCCCATGGTATTAGCTTGGGCCTCTAGATTACTAGTTCAGTGACATGACCACCATACCACCATCTCCCTTGCCTACGCAGGTGGATGTTCTATTTCGAAGAAGCTGAATCCCCCACCATTTCCCTGGTGTACTAGCCATTATTTATTCCTGAACCAAAATCATTAAAATAGAATAAAAGCAAAATACTGCGGATGCTGGAAATCTGAAACAAAAACAAGAAATGCTGGAATCACTCAGCAGGTCTGGCAGCATCTGTGGAAAGAGAAGCAGAGTTAACGTCTCGGATCACTGACCCTTCCGAAGAAGGGTCACTGACCCGAAACGTTAACTCTGCTTCTCTTTCCACAGATGCTGCCAGACCTGCTGAGTGATTCCAGCATTTCTTGTTTTTGTTTCATTAAAATAGAATATTGGCCAACACAATACCGCAGATGCTGGAAGTCTGAAATAAAAACAGAAAATGTTGGACACACTCAACAGGTCAGGCATCATCTGCGGAGAGTGAAATGTGGGGTTAACATTTCAGGCTGATGACATTTCAAAGTTCTGGTAAATAGTTATTGAGCTTAAATATTGAGCTTACTTTTCTCTCTCCACAGAGGCTGCCTGAGCTGCTCAGTGCTTCCAGCATTTTATTTCAAAATTAGACCCCAGCAAAGCTTTAACAGAAAATGTTGCCTGCGGCCATGACCTACACACAATCTGCTCTTCATTTGAGGTGACCTTGACATCAAGGAAGCATTTGAACGATTATGGCATCAAGGAGCCCTAGCAAAACTGGAGTCAATGGGAATCAGGGGGAAACCTCTGCTGGTTGGAGTCATACCTAGCCCAAAGGAAGATGGTTGTGGTTGTTGGAGGTCAATCATCTTGAGCTCCACGACATCACTGCAGGAGTTCCTCAGGGTAGTGTCCTAAGCCCAACCATCTTCAGCTGTTTCATCAATGACCTTCCCTCCATCATAAGGTCAGAAGTGGGGATGTCTGCTGATGATTGCACAATGTTCAGCACCATTCCTGACCAAATGCTGGAAGGTGGGATTAGAATAAGTGGATCTTTTTTCGGCCGGCACAAGTGACCTCTTTCTGCGCTTTAAACTTTATCCTCAGATAATGAAGCAGTCCGTGTAGAAATGCAGCAAGGCCTGGACAATATCCAGGCTGATAAATGGCAAGTAACATTTGTGCCACACAAGTGCCAGGCAATGACTATCTCCAACATCTCCCCTTGACATTCAATGGCATTATGATCACTGAATCCCCCACTATCAACATCTTAGGGGTTACCATTGACCAGAAACTGAACTGGAGTAGTCATATAAATACCGTGGCTACAAGAGAAGATCAGAGGCTGGGAATTCTGCAGCGAGTAGCTCACTTCCTGACTCCCCAAAGCCTGTCCACCATCTACAAGGCACAAGTCAGGAGTGTGATGGAATGCTCTCCATTCCCTGGATGGGTGCAGCTCCAACAACACTCAAGAAGCTCGACACCATCCAGGACAAAGCAGCCTGCTTGACTGTCACCCCATCCACCACTTTCAACATTCACTCCCTCCACCACTGACACACAGTGGCAGCAGTGTGTACCATTTGCAAGATGCACTGCAGCAATGCATCAAGGCTCCTTAGACAGCACCTGAAAAACCCACAACCTCTACCAACTAGAAAGACAAGGGCAGCAGATGCATGGGAACACCACCACTTGCAAGTTCCCCTCCAAGCCACACACCATCCCGACTCGGAACTAAATCGCCGTTCCTTCACTGTCGTCGTGTCAAAATTCTGGAACTCCCTTCCACTGTTGGTGTCCTATCCCACATGGACTGCAGCAGTTCAAGAAGGCAGCTCACCACCACCTTCTCAAGGGCAATTAGAGATGGGTAATAAATGCTGGCCTGGCCAGCGACCCCTTTAACCCATAAGAAAATTAAAAAAAAATTATTGGCTGAGTTTCCTCAATCCCACATAAACATTAAGTCATCATTTCCTGTTGACAGTCACCAAATAGTTTAACCAACCATGTTTCAGGATGTTTTTGACAAAATTCCCCAAACTTGTTGACTAATTAATGAGTTAAACCAGCATTTTCTCCCATATTGGTTGAAAAACTGGTTCAAAGGAAATCTGATTATCAAAGTCCACATAGAAAAACAACAGTCTGACTAAATTCTGGTCACTTTTATCACTCCAACATTGGTGGCTGTGCCTTCAGCTGCCTGGGATCTAAGCTTTGCAATTCCCTACCTAAACCTCTTCACCTCTCTAACATTCTCACCTCCTTTAACCTGCTCCTTAGAACGTATTCTTTGGTCACCTGTCTTAGTATCTCCTTGTGTGGCTCAGTGTTATACTTCATTTCATAACACTCCTGTGAAGCACCTTGGGATGTTCCACTGCATTAACGGCCCTACATAAATGCAAAATGTTGTTGTAGTGACCTCTACTTTATTAGACGAATGTCAGCCCATTTTGCATGTGAGCTTTGCGCACACAAAAAATAATGAGGAAATCATAACTACATCCAAATTATGGTGTTCAAGATTCTCATGTTTTGATGGTGCCTTTCCAGGCAAAATGACGCAGAAAACATAAAGGGTGTAGCAGGATTAGGGGAGAGCTACAGTTCATCAAAAATGGTTGAGACACAGTAGAAAAGTACAGATGAAACCACGAAGGAGCAAAGTCAAATAATATACATGATGTTATCACCCACAATTTGGTTATGTCGTCCTCCCAATCTGGGGATTTTCTCACCCCTTTAAAGATACAATGTGAGATGATAAACACTCAATTGTCTGATAATTCCGGTGCACTTGCGGTAGAAATGGGCAATTCCTGTCAGATTCCATTGGTGTAAGTATGTAATTTATTCCATAAATAGTTCACACACATTGTTAAGGTATGTGTCACTCTTAGAATAAAATTATACCTCGTGAGAAACTGTCATGGCTAAATGCACACCAGCTGTTAGAAAAAGAAACACTCACATTTATGCAACACCTCAGGACTTCCCAAAGCGCCTCGCAACCAATGAAGTACTTTTTGAAGTGTCGTCGCTGTTGCAATGTAGGGAACGCAACAGGCGATTTTGTGCACAGCAAGCTCCCACAAACAGCAGTGAGATAACTCATCCGATCATCTGCTTTAATGTTGGCCAGGACACACATTATAGCCATTATTTATCATACCATTATTTATCAAAATGCGTTTTTAAATGCCTCATGTTTTAGTTTGAAACAACATCAGCCAATGTGATATGGAACTATGGTTGCAGCAGATGGTGGTATTTGACTTAGGTTGTGATGCCTCCACTGTTGTATACCCTGCTGTCAGTCATTATCCTGGCTAATACATAAAGAACTTGGGAAGGGACAGGGAGAGAGCTGGAAATCCTACCATTCAGGAAAAGCAAGGGAAGATTTTCCTATTGTGTAAAACTGCAAACCCCAACCTGGGATCTCCCGTCCACAAAAACAACAACTTGCATTTCGATAGCACATTTAATGTAGGAAAATATCCCAAGGTGCTTCACAGGAGCAATTATTGGCCAAAAATTAACATCAAGCCGCATAAGGTGATAGTAGGTCAGGTGACCAAAGGCTTGGTTGAAGAGGTAGAGTTTAAGGAGCATCTTAAAGGAAGAGAGAGATAGAGAGACGGGAGGTTGAGGGAGGGAATTGCAGAGCTTAGAGGCCAAGGCAGCTGAAGGCACGGCTGCCAGTGGTGGCTAAAGGAGGTTACAGAGATAAGGAGGAGTGAGGCCATGGAGGGTTATGGACAGAAGGATTAAAATTGAGACACTGCCAGAATGAGAGCCAATGTCGGCCAGCGATGGGTGATGTGTGAACGAGAGTTAAGAAACATGCAACAGGACTTTGGATGTGCTCCAAGTTTGTAGAATGTGGAAGATGGGAAAAATCACATACTGAGAGGGTGTGCAATTTCCCTCTTAACACTAAAATAAAAGCAAAATACTGCGGATGCAGTTCCGAAGAAGGGTCACTGACCCGAAACGTTAACTCTGCTTCTCTTTTCACAGATGCTGCCAGACCTGCTGAGTGGTTCCAGCATTTCTTGTTTTTATTCCCTCTTAACACTCCCGGCTAGCATTAGTAGCCCAGAAGAGGAAAATCTCCAATTCTATATAAATGCTATTGTACCACGCAACATACAGTACAAAGTCCAGAGCTGTTACTTCACAGTAATTTTTCTTTCCTGGAAGTATATGAAAACAATTTGTTTAAAAAGCTGTTTGGCAGAGCAGAGAATTGTGCAGTGAGGTGATCTCCAGCCACATTTAAACTAACTAAATATTTTGTTTGTTCAGTGCAGTGGTGCTGCACTAACTCAGCCTCTGCTGCATCCTTCATGATACAGCACTTCCCAAACCAGTGATCTCTACCACCTAGAAGGACAAGGATAGCAGTCACGTGGGAACACCACCACCTGCAAGTTCCCCTCCAAGCCACACACCATCCTGACTTGGAACTATATCGCCGTTCCTTCACTGTCGCTGGATCAAAATCCTGGAACTCCCTTCCTAACAGCACTGTGGGTGTACCTTCACTACACAGACTACTCACCACCACCTTCTCAAGTGCAAATAGCGATGGGCAATCCATGCCAACCTTGCCAGCAATGATAACATCCGAAGAATTAATTTTTAAAAATAACCCCTGTTGTAAACTGAAAGGGAGAGTCATCATTTAACAAAGAGAAGCTCTGTGGTTTTTGTAAGTTTCTCAAACTGTTGGTATGGCATCCTGTCGTTATTACCAAGGGTATTGTTAAATGGTTATCTCTGTCACACATTCTACTGTGTTTGTTATACTCGATTCACACATGGGATTGGTGCCATCCTGTGCTTAAACTCTCTGGGATTAGTTAAGTAGGTGTGTTTTCACAGGGTATCCGTGAATCCCATTAAAATGTCCTCCATCTGCGTTAGGTACTCAACCCTCAATGCAACATTGATTTCTGATATAAAATAAAAACAGAAAATGCTGGAAATGCTCAGCAGATCTGGCAGCAACTGTAGAGAGAGAGTTAGATTTCTATTTCTCTCTCCACAGATGCTGCCAGACCTACTGAGTATTTTAGGCATTTTCTGTTTTTATTTCTGATTTCCAGCGTCCGCAATATTTTGCTTTTGTGTTAATACCACAAGGCCCCCTCCAAGCCACACACCGTTCTGCCTAGGAACTATACCGCTGTTGCTGGGTCAAAAACCCAGAGCCCCCTTCCTAACAGCACTGTGGGTGTACCTGCACCACATGGACTGCAGCGGTTCAAGGAGGCAGCTCACCACCACCTTCTCAAGGTCAATTAGGAATGGGCAATAAATATTTGCTTTGCCAGTGATGCCCACATCCACTGAGTGAATAAAAAAATTGAATAATTTCTTTCATATACTCATTGGATCGCAGCTTGCTATTTTCTCATGGTCCATGTTATAAGATCATTTATTCACATCATGAATTTCATTAAAATTGATAAGACGGTCAAAGCACCAATGGAGAATCTGCATAGTAAAAGATCCCAGGTCCAATTATGTGCTATTTGCTGACATCAAATGGAGGAGCATCTGGGGAGCTCCAACTAAACTCAGTTCCCCTGGGCTAGGGAAGGAGAATTCAATCAGTGTTTCCCACTTCTGATCAGAATGCGGTCCCCTAACTAGACAGTGGACACAAGGTGATGATAGAATCGGTTTGGATTCTGATTCCCTTGCCGTAAACTGTCATGAAGCTACCTGGCAATCATATAGGAACAGTGGCCACTTCGCAAGGTATACCAGACAGTCAGCTGTGACTCAGTGGTAACACCCTTCTCTCCTGAGTCAGGTAGGCTGTGGGTTCAAACTCCACTCCAGATACATGAGCACAAAATCTTGGCTGATGCTCCCAGTGTCGAACTGAGGGAATGCTGCAGTCTTGGAGGTGCCATCTTAACCAAGACTCCATCTACTCTCTTAGGTGGGTGTAAAAGATCACACAGCCACTATTTTGAAATAGAGCGGGGAGTTCTTCCTGGTGTCCTGGCCAATATTTATTCCTCAACCAACATCGTGAAAAAAACATTATCTGGTTATTACCTCATTGATGTTCATGGGATCTTGCTGTGTGCAAATTGGCTGCCACGTTTCCTATATTACAACAGTGACTACACTTCAAAAAAGTACTTAATTGGCTGTAAAATGTCATGAGGTCATTAAAGGTGTGATTATAAACAACAACAACTTATGCTTATATATCTCCTTTAACGTAATAAAACATCCCGATGCGCTTTACAGGAGCATTCTAAAACAAAGCATGACATTGAGCCACTTAAGGAGATATTAGATCAGATGACAAAAAGCTTGGTCAAAGTGCTAGGTTTTAAGGAGTGTCTTAAAGGAGGAAAGGGAGACAGAGAGGTGTAGGGAGGGAATTCCAGAGCTTGGGGCCTAGGCAACTGAAGGCATGGCCACCAATGGTGGTGCAATAAAATCAGGGATACTTAAGAGACCAGACTTTAGAGGAGCGCAGATATCTCGGGAAGCTGTGGGCTAGAGGAAATTCAGAGATAGGGAGGGGTTGAGGCCATGGAGGGATTTGAAAACACGGATGAGAATTTAAAAATCAAGATGTTGATTGACTGGGAGCCGATATAGGTCAGTGAGCACAGGGGTAATAGGTGAACGGGACTTGGTGCGAGTTAAGACACGGGCAGCAGAGTTTTGGATGACCTCAAGTTTACGGAGAGTAGAATGTGGGAGACCAGCCAGGAGTGCATTGGAATAGACAAGTCTAGAGGTAACAAAAGCATGACTGAGGGTTTCAGCAGCAGATGAGCTGAGACGGGGCGAAGTCGGGTGATGTTACAGAGGTGGAAATAGGCAGTCTGAATGTTGGCGCAAATATGAGGTTGGAAGCTCATCTCTGGGTCACATGTGACACCAAGGTTGTGAACAGACTGGCTTAATCTCAGACCTCTCAGGGACAGGGGGTGGAGTTGGTTGCTAGGGAATGGATTTTGCAGCAGGGACAAAAAGTAATGGCTTCAGTCGTCCCAATATTTAATTGGAGTAAATTTCTCCTCATCCAGTACTTGATGTTGAATATGCAGACTGATAATTTAACAACAGTGGAGGGGTTGAGAGAGGTGGTGGTGAGGTAGAGCTGGGTTTCGTCAGCATACATGTGAAAACTAATGCCGTGCTTTTGGATGATGTTACTGAGGGGCAGAATGTAGATGAGAAATAGGAGGGGCCAAGGATAGATCCTTGGGGACACCAGAGGCAACGGTGCAGGAGCAGAAAGAGAAGCCATTACAAGTGATTCTCTGGCTACGATTAGATAGATAAGAATGGAACCAGGTGAGTGCAGTCCTGCCCAGCTGGATTACAGTGGAGAGGCATTGGAGGAGGATGGGTGTGTTCATGTCAAAGACAGGTCGGGAAGGATGAGGACAGATGGTTTACCTGGATGTCATTTGTGACTTGATAAGAGCCATTTTGATAATATGATGGGGCAGAAACCCAAAATGGGAGGGATTCAAACATGGAGTTCTGGGAAAGATGGGTATGGATTTTGGGAGGTGACAACACATTCAAGGACTTGTAAGTTCTTTATTTCATTCATAGACCTGTACTATTGTTGGAGTTGAGAGCTTTAGAAGAACTGGTGTGGGGGTGGGTGGGTGGGTTTGGTGGAGAGGAGGAAAATTAACTGACAGATTTATGCAAAGTCCTTTGTTCCCAAGGATTATTTTGTAACAGCCACAGCCTGGTGGAGTTAAGGGTCAGGCAGTTTTGACTTTAGTCCCTCAGCCCTCTCTGAGGACAGTCCAGCTCATCCAGCATTTTCTACGATTTCTGATGTGAAGGGAAAAAAGCTTGTGTTGGTCGGTGTCTTGGGAAAGTTAGCCTGTAGAAACTTGGCCAAAGACTGAAATACATCATGATGAGACAATGTGATCCTGGAACCGAGGAGGAGAGAGCAAGAAAAAAAAAAAGCCCTTTTTATAGCTTCTTGCAGGATATTGCTGTTTGGGACTACATGCAGTCATATTACGTTGCCAAACCTCAGCATATTTCCAAGATTATTGAGAAGATAGCATTGAGCTGTTATGATCTGGAATACACTGCCTGTAAGGGTGGTGAAGCAGATTCATTAGTAACTTTCAAAAGGGAATTGGATAAGTACTTGAAGGGGGGGAAAATTGCAGGGCTATGGAGAAAGGCCAGGCGTGTGGGCCGCATTAGATAGTTCTTTCAAAGAAACAGCACAAGCACGATTGGCCAAATGGCCTCCTTCTGTGCTGTAAGATTCGATATAGTTCAACATTTAAGATGCAAGATTGTAAACAACTCAGTTTCTGCTTAAAATCAAGTCCATTTTCTAACAGGCTCCGTTTTAAAAGGACAATGTTCCTGATTGCAGATTCAGAACAGTCTGTGAAATCTTGATGTCTGCAAACAATATGCAATCAATTCAATGCAGCCCTTGAAATATGTTTTAAAATTTCAAAATTCAATCTCCTCACTCATTGTTGGTCTGTTTATTTTCAGATCCTGGATGTGGAGTGTTTGTTGCTATCACATATCCATCCAGTCCGTACACTGTGGTCTAAAACCACTTGAACTTCCAACTCGATGATAACAACAACAGATAGCATTTATATAGCACCATTAATGTATTAAAACATCCCAACGCCAATGGTAGAGTAATGAAAATCAGGGATGAGCAAAAGTCTAGAATTGGAGGAGTGCAGAGATCTCAGAGGGTTGTAGGGGAATACCTTTTTTTTATTCAGTTGTGGGCTGTGGGCGTCGCTGGTCAGGCCAGCATTTATTGCCCATCGCTAATTGCCCTTGAGAAGGTGGTGGTGAGCTGCCTTCTTGAACCGCTGCAGTCCTTGGGGTGTAGGTACAACAACACTGCAGTTAGGGAGTTCCAGGATTTTGAGCCAGTGACAGTGAAGGAACGGCGATATAGTTCCAAGTCAGGATGGTGTGTGACTTGGAGGGAAACCTGCAGGTGGTGGTGTTCCCATGCATTTGCTGCTCTTGTTATTCCAGTTGGTAAAAATCGTAGGTTTAGAAGATGCTGTCTAAGGAGCCTTGGTGCGTTGCTGCAGTGCATCTTGCAAATGGTACACACTGCTGCCACTGTGTGTCAGTGGTGGAGGGAGAGAATGTTGAAAGTGGTGGATGGTGTGCCAATCAAGTGGGCTGCTTTGTCCTGGATGGTGTCGAACTTCTTGAGTGTTGTTGAAACTGCATTCATCCAGACAAGTGGAGAGTATTCCATCACACTCCTGACTTGTGCCTTGTAGATGGTGGACAGGCTTTGGGGAGACAGGAGGTGAGTTACTTGCCGCAGAATTCCCAGCCTCTGACGGCTCTCGTCGCCACAGTATTTATGTGGCTGATCCAGTTCAGTTTCTGGTCAATGGTAACCACAGGATGCTGATAGTGGGGGATTCAGTGGTAGTAATGACATTGAACGTCAAGGGAAATTTGTGGCATTTGTGTGGCGTGAATGTCACTTGCCACTTATCAGCCAAAACCTAGATGTTGTCCAGGTCCTGCTTCAGTATCTGATGAGTCATGAATGGTGCTGAACATTGTGCAATCATCTGCAAACATCCCCACTTCTGACCTTATGATGGAGGGAAGGTCATTGATGAAGCAGCTGAAGATGGTTGGACCTAGGACACTACCCTGAGGATCTCCTGCAGTGATGCCCTGGGACTGAGATGATTGACCTCCAACAACCACAACCATCTTCCTTTGTGCTAGGTATGACTCCAACCAGCGGAGTATTTTCCCCGATTCCCATTCACTGCAGTTTTGCTAGGGCTCCTTGATGCGCGTTCAAATGCTGCCTTGCTATCAAGGCAGTCTCTCTCACCTCACTTCTTGAGTTCAACTCTTTTATCCATTGCTGAAAATAGAGACATTTTGTCAAAGCTTTTTGTCTGGCACTCATCAGGACAATTCGCAAGAATACCAATGTAAGGGAAACAACAGGTTGATACTGTATGCGAACAGATTGGTAGAGGTGTTGCCATGGAGACTTCACCAGTTTATGGTGACTGACCGTTAACTGCCAAGCTTTGATTGAAATTTAAACCAGGCAGCTTGGCTCCGATTGGTCAAGGCATTGCCCTGAGGAATAAACCAGCGAATGGTTGTCACTTATTTTGTTTAGCTGGAACAGGCACAATGGGTGTATATGTTCTTTCTGTCTGCAAAGAACAGGGCCCTGTGTATTAATCTATGTAGCTTCCAGCACGCGTAAATGTGCCACACTGCGAGCCCTGCTGACAATCTTAAATTGGTTGTCAGCGTAATTCTTAGCACACTGCAGATTATTTAGCAAATGTTGTCCAATCGCAGAATCACATCTAATGTTGGACACTGTGTTTTGAGTTTTGCAAGCACGGGCTGGTTGGGTACGGTCTGTACCTTGCCCGTTGCGAACAGTGAAAGGGACATGTTGTTTGATACGATCAGCCAGTCTTTGGGATGTACGGCTTATATACCCAGCATCACACAGGCATTGAAGTAGCAACACGTGTGGTGTTCGCCACTAACAGGATGCTGTCGCCAAGCCAAAAAGACTTCCTACCTATGAGTAATGTGATATATAAATTTCAACGATGAAGTGGAGCACTGTGCATGTGAAGGTGGGCAGCAACTCTACCCTCATTTGTTTGAGTTCATGTAGAACGTAGGGGGTTATATTGGGTGTTGGTTGGTCTGACTATTAGCTTGGATGAGTCACGTCTGTTTTCCTACTGCACAAACAGCTGTTCAGTCTAGCTACACCCACACAATGCCTTGTTCCCCAACCATCATCGATCTTCACCCACCTAGTGGTTTCCCAGTGTAGAGGTTTCTATAATAACTCAGGGAAGTAACATAGTTCCACAACACCACCAAATATCCCAGAAAAACAGTTTGCATCAAAGTTGTAGCTGGCAATGATGTCACTCACAATTTCCCCACCACATTTCTGGAAACTTCTGGATGATACTTCTGGCTATTGAAGAATGGAATATGCCAGATCTAATAAACTGAAAAAACTACGCCCTGGAAGAATTGAAGTAAGTCTTATTTGAATAGTAACAGGAGTAGGCCATTCAGCCCCTCAAGCCTGCCCCGCCATTCAATAAGATCATGGCTGATCTGTCCCAGGCCTCAACTCCTCTTTCGGGCCTGCTCCGCATACCCCTCGACTCCCCGAGATTTCAAAAATCTACCACCTCCTTAAATACATTTATATTTAGTGACCTAGCCTCCACAACTCTCTGAGGTAGAGAATCTCAATATCTACCCTGTCAAGCCCCCTTAGAATCTTATATGTTACAATAAGATCACCTCTAATTCTTCTAAACTCCAATTAGTAAAGGCCTAACCTGTTTAGCCATTCTTGATAATTCTTCATCCCAGGAATCAGCCTAGTGAACCTTTTCTGAACTTCCTCCAATGCTGGTATATCCTTCCTTAAATACGGGGACCAAAACTGTACGCATTACTCCAGGTGTGGCCTCACCAACTTCCTATACAGTTCGAACAAGACTTCCCTATTTTTAAACTCTAACCCCCTAGCAATAAAGGCCAAAATTCCAATTGCCTTCCTAATTACCTGCTCACCTGCATGCTAACTTTTTGTGTTTCATGTACAAGAAACCCAGATCCCTCTGTACTGCAGTATTTTGTCGTCTTTCTCCATCTAAATAATAATCTGCCTTTTTATCTTCCTACCAAAGCGGATGACCTCACACTTTGCCACATTGAATTCCATCTGCCTCCCAATTATATCATGGCAGACCTGTATATTAACTCTATTTACCCGCCTTTTATTTTTTAGATTTAGAGATACAGCACTGAAACAGGCCCTTCGGCCCACCGAGTCTGTGCCGACCAACAACCACCTATTTATACTAACCCTACAGTAATCCCATATTCCCTACCACCTACCTACACTAGGGGCAATTTATAACAGCCAATTTACCTATCACCTGCAAGTCTTTTGGATGTGGGAGGAAACTGGAGCACCCGGTGAAAACCCACGCAGACACAGGGAGAACTTGCATTTGCCCGACAATTTATCAATCCCCGTTTTGATATTTTTCAATTGAACCCCAGCCTCAACAGTGTTTTTGGGGGGAGTGTGCTGCTGATTTCTACTTTGCTTTGTGTGAAGAAATGCACCTTGACATCATCCCAGATAAATTCTACGGGCTGAGTTTTGCCACCGAGGATCAAGTTCCATCACGGGGGCAGAAGCAGGAGCCAACCCTGTCCGGTGGCAATTAACAGGCCAATTGTGGACGGTGGTCATTCCATAAATCAATCAGATTGCTCTGCCTTTATGTAGGGCCGCTGGAGGTCCCAATTCAGAAACTTCTCATCTGTGCATGCAAGGAAGTGTGCTGTCTCCATTTGCAGATTTAATCTTTTCCAATGGACTTGTAGAAATGTGATGGCACTGGATAGAATTGAGTAAGTTATCAAATCAATGGGTAGCAATCTTGCCTCTTAGTCAGACAGTTGTGGATTTGAGCCTTACTCCAGAAAGTTGAGCACACAATCCAGGCTGGACTTTCAGGGAAATACTGAGGGAATGCTGCATTGCCGGAGATGCCGTCTTTCAAACTGAGGCCCCGTATACCCTTTCAGGTGGACGTCAAAGATCCCAAGGCACTATTTTTAAGAAGAGCAGGGAAGCTGTCCCCAGTGTCCGGAACGATATTTATCCCTCAACCAATGTCACAAAATCTGGATATTATCAGATTTGTGGGAGCTTGCTGTGTGCAAATTGGCTGCCACGTTTCCGACATTACAACAGTGAAAAAAGTGCTCTATTGGCTGTAAAGCACTTTGGGATGCTCTGAGGATGTGAAGGAGCTATTTATATGCAAGTGCTTTCTCTTTTTCAAAGTTTGTAAAAGGAAGTTTTCCCTTTAAAAATAATTCTCGCCAGGGGCTGAATGGTCTACTCCTGCTCCTATTTCCTAAGTTCCTATGTTCTTATCAAGAGAGGCTGTACTAGCCCAATGTACCATGCATGCTTGCTTCACCTTGTGATTCTATGTCAAATATGCAATAATAGCTGGTTTGCAAGACGATTGTGCCTTCTTTGGCATTGGAGTTGTCTACATATTGGAACTCCAACTCATTGGACTACACAGTGGGATGACATGGGCTTCAAATTCTTTATTCCCCCAAGTTACCCATTGAGCCATGCCATTGTATTAGCTCATGGCTGAGAGCAGTTAAAATGAAGGAAGAGAAACAACAATCAACACTTTTGGACATCAGACCGTTGTTGCTTAGCAGAGTTCACAAGAATAGGTTTTCGCGAGATATTGAACTTACATTATCATAGAATAGTACAGCACTAAAGGCTATTCAGCCCAGCAAATCTGCACCAGCTCTTTTGAGGAGCAATCTAGTTACTTTCACTCCTCGGCTCTTCCTCCATATTCCTGCATTTTCTTTTCTCCCTTTTGAAGACTACTATTGAATCTGTATCCAAATCCTAACCACTCGTGCAGAAAAACTTTGCCCCATGTCGCCTCTGGTTCCTTTGCCAACCACTTTAAATTTGTGCCTGCTGCTTATTGACCCTTCAGCCACTGGAAATTGTCTCTTTTATTTACTTTATTTAAACCTTTCATGATTTTTAAACACCTCTATCAAATCTCCTCTTAGTCTTCTTTGCTGTAAGGAGAACAACCCCAGCTTCTCCAGTCTATCCCTAGTATGTTTACAATGTAAGACTTTCCATAGGTTAATGGTTGTCCTAAAAGGATCAAGGAAAGTAACTATCTTTTCAATAATGAGCAACATTGACTAACTGGAGAGGAGTTTTCATTATGAAGATCAATTGTTCAGACTGGATTGGCAATAGAAATTCAGGGAGTTGTGTCAGAAGTTGGAGTTTATTGTTCTGGTATGGGGTTGGCCCCTTTGACTGGCCTATTTCCAAAGGATATAAATGCAAACTGCTCCAGCTCAATTTCCAAAAGGGTAACAAATCTGGGAACACAATGCTTTGTGAGCCCTGCCATCTTCAGTTAGAACATCGGTAGATGTCCTATTGCGTTTTGCATCTGTGGCGGGCACGACAGTTGTGGGCTTAGAAATTGGACTTCATTGTGGCTGCTTTCAGCTATAAAGAGGGTGTCAGGAGGGCCAATTTCAGGGACCAGTGGCCTGCAACCCAAAGACGCCTGAAAGACATCCATCCTGCTCTCACTAACCCCCTGGAATGGGTTGGGCCATTTATTCAGGCGTCTGGGATGGCCGCCTAAGATCAGTGTTAGGCCCTTTACATGAGCTACAAAAAAAGCCTGTTTTAGGACTCCTCTGGGAAATTGGGCCGAATTAAACATTGGGTCTGCTCCGCTTAGGTTTGGCTGGTGGATGCAGCCTAGAAATCAGCTGCCAACAAAAAGTTAAGCAAAAATTAAATAACTTTTGTTTTGATGTGTAGCCTGGAGGATTAGGAAACTTGCCCAGATGGTTTAGATGAGGCCTGAAGCCAAGTTTTGAGCTGGCTTCAGGCCTCTGGGTTCATTATGGCCACATCACTGCCTTGGCGACTGAACCCAGCATCGACAAATTTCCAGCCCTTAGCTGCTAATCCAGCCTGAACCTTGAAGGCCAATGCTCAACTGCTGCCTGTGGGAATCCAGGTAATTGTAGCCAAAGCCAATTAGAGGCCAGTAAATCTCAGGCTGCAATTCAATGACTGGCTTTCCCTCAAGGTTGTTTATATCTGTAACCACTTGCTTCCATAGCCTCCCATACACCTTTTCCTTCCTATTACCCCCTTTCTCCCACCAACTCCCCTGTCACTTTAATATATCCCAACAGTGACTACACTTTAGAAGTCCTTTATAGCTGTAAAGGGCTTTGGGATATCCTAAGGTTCTGAAATGGGCTATATAAATGCAAGTTCTTTCTTTTCTTCCAAACATCCCTTCACTCATTGTTTCCCCTCCTCTTGCACCCTCCATCATCTTCCCCTAAAGTGAAAAATCATGAGGCCAAGAGAATGAAGATGCAAATGGAAGGAGGGGGAGTTCTGAGACCTATAGTTGGGTGAAGCAGAAGATGGACCAGCAAAGGGTGCGGCAGTCAGCTTTAGACCCAACACTTAAAAGGAAAAAGCACCTGCATTTGGATAGTGCCTTTCACGACCACCAGATGTCTCAAAGCACTTTACAGCCAATGAAGTACTTTTGAAGTGTTGTCACTGTTGTAATGTAGGAAACATGGCAGCCAATTTGTGCACAGCAAGATCCCAGAAAAAAGCAATGTGATAATGACCAACATATTCTTCCATATGTCACCAAAAAGGGAGAAGATGGCAGTTGGTGGGGCACCAAGGATGTGGGAAGGTGATCACCCCAGGCACAAAGGTGGTAGGAATATGGGGAATCTGAGACAGATAGATTTTTGTTAACCAAAGATATTAAGGGAGATGGGGCAAAGGTGGGTATATGGAGTTAGATCGCAGATCAGCCATGATCTCATTGAATGGCGGGACAGGCTCGAGGGGCTAAATGGCCTCCTCCTGTTCCTGTGTTTCTCCCCCATCCCCACCACCGCACCCCCCCCCCCCCCAACCAAGCTGGCACCGTCATGGGCATCAGGTTTAAAGTGTTGGGTCTAAGGATGATTGCCCACATGCCTTGCTGTCCGATTTTTTGCTTCATCCGACTACAGACCTCAGAGCCCCTCTCCTTCCATTCGCATTCTCATTCTCTTGCTCTCATGAGAGCATGGGGAGGCTATTGATGCTCGGCTAGACAGCAGGTGAGCATCAGGGATGAGGCGGTGGGGAGGGTGGGCCAAGAAGCATTAAGAATGGAGCAGAGGGGTCAGGAACAGGGTGAGGAAAATGGGCAGCAAAGTAGGTTAAAGGTTGGGGAGGGGGGGATGGAAAGTGAGCATCTGAAAACTGAAGAAAACATGGAGAAAATAAATCACATGATTAAAGCACCACAATACTAGCTTCTGGAGAAGTAAATGATAAGTATAATACAACAGCAACAATTTTCATTTATATAGTGCCTTTAATATAGTAAAACAGCCCAAGCTGCTTCACATGAGAATTCTCAGACTGAGCCACATTAGCGGTGGTCAAAGAAAGAGGACCTAAGGAGCACCTTAAAGGAGGAGAAGTGTAGTGGTGTAGGGAGGGAGTTCCAGAGCAAAGAGCCTATGCAACTGAAGGTGTGGCCACCAATGATGGAATGATCCAAATTAGGGATGCACAATGTCAGAATTGGAGGAATGCAGAGATCTCGGAGGGTTGTAGAGCTGGAGGAGGTTACAGAGATCGGGAGGGGCAAGGCTGTGCAGGGAGGAGAATTTTTAAAATTGAGGTGTTGCCGGAACAGGAGCCGATGGAGGTCAACGAGCGGAGCAACTGGTGGTGAACGGGACTTGGTATGAGTTAGGATATGGACAGCAGAGGTTTGGATGAGCTGAAGTTTAGCGAAGGTGGAAGGTGGGAAACTGTCCAGGAGAGCGTTTCTACAACAATTCTAGGGGTTACAAACAGGTGTGACAAACAGGAAGAGTGTATAAACTACAACACTTTCCTTAGCAATCTGCCCCCTCTAGGAATGGTTCCAGTTTAAGATGGCATGGCACGACGTCAGGTCTCTGAGTTTCAGATGAGGAAAGTTCCTTTGAGAATTTCCTTTCCAGCCCAGTGAGCATTTTGTTGCCAGTTGCTCCCAGCAAAAGGGCGCTGACATAGATGGTTTGAAAACAAATGGGGTGATCAATGGATATTTGAGTCACTAGCAAAAGAAATTCGACTTAAACTTCTCCACAGGGGGAAATACAAAATGATTAATTATGGGAAAAAAGCATACGCACAGTTTTAGGAGCTGATGTTGAAGTTGGCTAAGCTATTGGCTTCAGTCAATGGTTTCCACAGTTGGATTCCAGGAAAGTCCACATCCAGTCCAGTGGGTGCTATACAACGGGCACTAAAACACTAACTCTTGCTGTCATCTGCTTTCATATTAAAGAGGAACACATTCCAAATGGTGATGTTATTCCTGCCATTGTAACGAGAAGACTGATTGCCTTCATGAGCATATGAACAAGCAAATTTGACAGACAGAAAGTGACCATCTGGTCCATTGACCCTGCCCTGCACCATGATGGCCGGAATATCATAACTAAATGCTTCCTCCCTCTCTCCCCCACCCTCGCCCCCACTTCCCCATATCTGTAAAAACTCCTGGGAGAGGCAATAATTCAGGGCCAATAATATTTGGAATCTTTGGAATTGTCTACCCCAGAGGGTTGTGGATGCTCCATCAGTGAGTACATTTAAGGCTGGGAAAGATAGATTTTTGGTCACGCAGGGAATCAAGGGATATGGGGAGTCAGCAGGAAAGTGGAATTGAAGCCCAAGATCAGCCATGATCGTATTGAATGGCGGAGCAGGCTCGATGGGCCATATGGTCTACTTCTGCTCCGATTTCTTGTGTTCTTGAAATAAGGGAAAAAATAATCTGGAGAATTTCTCTCTGACCCCCTCTGACCATCAAAACCAGTCCAGGAGATCACACGGACAATGTTATCTGCAAATCCACTTGACTTCTATATGAAGCAATCTCTGCCCGAGTCAAGAACAGTCCAGCTCCCTCTTGTAGGTAACAGAGAGAGTCAGCAGCCTTTCTGAAAGTCCAGGTACCCACTGATGCACTGAAGGAGGAAACCAATAGCCTAGAACTTACTGTTAGCAATATCAGCTGACGGTTACTTCATGCCTTTCTAGTGATTTACTGTTCCTCTCTCAGTATTCCTTTCAACACTGAAAGTTGATGCTGGGCTAATGTGATTGCGAGAGATGCAGTCATCTATTGCCCTTTGTTTCTGTATAAGTTCAAAGAGGTAGGGTCTTATTTTTGTGGGTAAGTTTATCTCCAGTGATGTTCCCAAGCCACCTTGATATGGATCAAAAAACCTGGCCCCCACATTGGTTAGTGTGTTTGATTGACAGAGAGTGTAGTGGTGGCCCTGGAATTGATGTAGTCCCTCTGAGAGTTTTGAGGAAAGATAAAAAGAAAGGCTTGACTTTATATAGTGCCTTTCAGGCTCGAAGGACGGAAGTTGAAAGCTGGAGACTAGGTCTAGTAAGAATATATATTGTATTCTTTTGAAGAGAGGAGAATCCTTGTTGTCTCGTGATATATTTCATTAGCTGGTGTGCCGAGTAAGGATTCTCTGTATGATCCCTGGGTCTGACTTGTTTACCTAGTTATTGGAAGAAAAAGGTGTGCACTCTGGTTCATAGGAAACATAAGGTGCACTTACAGGATTAACTGATATTGCAGAAACTAGCATAAAAAAAACAAAATGTGACACCTTGTAAGAATATGAGAATGCAGTGAGGTGCAGACCAGCACTGTTTCAGTCCATCTTTTTTTTAAATTCATTCATGGGATGTGAGCGTCACTGGCCAAGCCAGCATTTATTGCCCATCACTAATTGCCCTTGAGAAGGTGGTGGTGAGCTGCCTTCTTGAACCGCTGCAGTCCATGTGGGGTAGGTACATCCACAGTGCTGTTAGGGAGGGAGTTCCAGGATTTTGACCCAGCGACAGTGAAGGAACGGCGATATAGTTCCAAGTCAGGGTGGTGTGTGGCTTGGAGGGGAACTTGCAGGTGGTGGTGTTCCCATGCATCTGCTGCCCTTGTCCTTCGAGGTAGTAGAGGTCGCAGGTTTGGAAGGTGCTGTCTAAGGAGCCTTGGTAAGATAATATTCTTTAACTCAACTCCGCCATTTCTATCTTTTCTTTCCTTGCTTGTTCCATTACCATCCCCTTTGGCCTTACACCATCATCCCTTTCTGCCATCTAATCTTTCCTTCCTTTTCACCCTATCATAGGCCTTCTCTCTTGTTTTTTTTTTGTCCTGCTTCTCTTTCCCTGCCTCTGAACCTGCTTAAAACCTGTCACATCTCTAACATTTTCCAGTTTCGATGGAAGGTCATCGCCCTGAAACGTTAACTCTGTTTCTCTCCCCACAGATGCTGCCGGACCCGCTGAGTTTTTCCAGCATTTTTTCTTTTTATTCCACCATTTCTTATTTTATTCCCCAATCGTATCCATACAGGTAGGTTGTCCATCTCTCCAATATCTCCTTTCATAAATAGTGTAGCTCCGTAATTGGCCGCTGTTGGCAAAATAGTTGTTTGATTGACATGGAAAGGCCAGTTACCTTGTCCCAACTCACATTCCTCTACAGGCCCAAATCAGAATGGCAAACATTGTTCTAATCGCTTGAGTTTCCTTGGGTGACTCAGCACTCTGTAGTTACAGTTACAACAACAACCACAATGATAATTCATGGTTCGAAAGGACTCAGAATGACGATTGATGCAACCTAAATAAATGAGTCAAGACCACAGCACTACGGCCTGTATTCTTGGTTAACCAAGTTTGAGGTTGTAGGAAAAATTTTCAAGAACTTGTTTTTATGCAGTTTCTTGTCTTAAAGGGGAACGGTACCCATCTGAATACTTTCAATCATAGAATTGCAGAGTCATAGAAGAAAGACTTGCATTTATATAGCGCCTGACATCCCAAAGCTCTTCGCAGCCAATAAATTACTTTAATAATTTAGTAACTGTTGTAACGTAGGAAACGCAGGAGCCAATTTCCGCATAGCAAGCTCCCACAAAGAACAATGTTATCATGGCCAGATAATCTGTTTTTTGTAATATTGGTTCAGGGATAAATATTGACACCAGGGAGAACTCTGCTGTTTTGAAAATAGTGCCATGGGTTCTTTTACATACAACTGAGAAGGCAGGTTGCATCAATAATTATTCTGAATCTTTTCAAACTCAGAAATGTACAGCATAGAAATGGGCCATTCGTTCAACTATTTCATGCTGGTGTTTATGCTCCACATGACCCTCCTCCAACCTCTTTTCCTAACCCAATCAGCATGTCCTTCTATTCCTTTCTCCCTCCTGTGTTTAGCCAGCTTCCCTTTGAATGTATCTTTGCTATTCGCCTCAACTACTCTCTATGGTAGCGAGTTTCACATTCTTACCACTCTCTGGGGAAAGATGTTTCTCCCGAATTCACTTTTGAATTTATTGGTCTTATATTTATGGCTCCTGGTTTGGGTCTACACTTCAAGTGGAAACAACTTCTCTACATCTACCCTATAAAACTTATTCATATTTTAAAGACCTCTATTAGGTCATCCCTCAGCCTTCCATTTTTCTACAGACAAGAACTCCAACCTGTTCACTCTTTCCCGATAAGTATAACCTCTTAGTTCTGCTATCATCCTTCTGAATCTTTTTTGCACCTTCTGCAGTGCTTCTGTACCTTTTTATTGTAATATGGAGACCAGAACTGTCCACAGTCTAACCAAGGTTCAATACAAATTTAACATAACTTTTCTACTTTTCAATTCTATCCCTCTAGGAATGAAGCCCAGCTAATAGAATGCTGAGTCATATTGATAAATCCACAGATTATAAATCAGAGGAAGTCATATTCCAACTGTATTGTGCTCTGGTACAGTCACACATTGGGCTCTGTATCCCATTTTTGTCAAGCCTTGGAGAAAGCATCTTCTCTACATTTACCCTATACCTGTCTTATGAGGAAAGACCGGATAATCTCTGGACCTTTAACTTTGAAAGGAAGTAACTGAGAGGGGGCATCATAAAGGTATCAAAAACAATAAAGTTGGATCTGGAATACTATTTCATGGTAAACTGTGACAATAGGGAAAAGAGGCTCAAACTGACAAAAGGCCCTCCCACCATCTCCTCAGGGCAACTAGGGATGGGCCATAAAGGCAGACTTGTCAGCATCACCAGCATTCCAGGAGCAAATAACCGAATGTAAACGTGTGTGAGCAAGGCCAGGAGTTCCTTTTTCACACAAAGAACAGCCAACAATTGGAATGGACAATGGGTAATAAAACCTTGGAACTCTTTAAGAAACAGTTGCATGGCTCAGACAGGCACTTTAGGGGGGAGAAATTCAACTTACAGTCAACCGTTTTGTGGCTGAAAAGCTGGCGGCCTGGTGTAGGAAATTGTGGTGGGAGGGGGCAGGTGATGGAGGGGTGCATTGGCCACAACACTGAAACCCAAGGCAGGCCAGTAAATGAACAAGCAACCGGCCAGTTTGAAACAGGCTTTTTTCTGGGTTTTGGTAGCTCTTTGCCGAAAATACGGCAGGCAATTTAGCACCCCCCCACCCCCACCTCCCTGGTACTTTACAACTGGGAACAGAGAATACAAAGCACAAAGAAGAAACATTTCTTGATGACACTCACATGCTTCCTAGTGGGCAGTTTAGTTCATCTCAGCTAAAGCCCGAAGAGATAGGTCTTTCCTTTTAACCTATAGTCTTGGGTAGCGTTATGAGAAACGGTAACATAGTGAGGATATTACAGGACTAGTAATCCAGAGGCCTGGACTAATGATCCAGAGACAAGGCAACTAGGGAATTTAAATTCAGTTACTTAAATAAATCTGGAATTTAAATAAAAAGCTGACATCAATAATGATGAAGATGAAACTACCAGATTGTCCTAAAAATCCATCTGGTTCATTTAGGGAAGGAAATCAGCCACCTTACCTGGTCTGGCCTATATGTGATCTAGGCCCACAGCAATGTGGTTGACTCTTAACTGCCCTCTGAAATGGTCTAGCTAGACACGCAGTTGTGTTCAAGAAGGCAGCTCACCACCACCTTCTCATGGGAAAATAGGGATCGGCAATCGAGGGGGAACAATCTTATCCTTCAATTAGCAGGTAAAGTCACCACATTGTGTGGAACTGAAGCCTTTCCCACCAGGCTCAATCCACGAACTGTGCCAAATTAACATTTCAGCCTGGCACTACAATTGGCGTTCATTCTCTCTAGATGAGGGAGGAGAGAAATCCCACAGGATCACTATCTCAGATCTCTACCCACTAACCACCCTACTGGAAAGTGTATGTGCAGATACAGGAACAACAACTTGCAATTATATATCGCCTTTAACATAGTAAAACATCCTGTTCCTTTCTCCCTTGTGTGTTTATCTAGCTTTCCCTTAATGCATTGATGCTATTTGCCTCAACGACTCCTTGTAAGAGCAAATTCTACTTTCTATCCTCTCTCTAGGTAAAGAAGTTTCTCCTGAATTCCTTTCTGGATTTATTAATGACCATCTTATATTTATGGTCCGTAGTTTTGGACTCCCCACCAATGGAAACATTGTCTCTACATCTAGCCTATTAAATCTCATCATAATTTTTCTAATTGATCACCCCTTCCCTATTTCCAGGGAAGAAAGTCCCACCATGTTTAATCTTTCCTGATAGTTACAACCTCTCAGTTCTGGTGCCTAAGGGCTACAATTTCACAAGCATTGACAAACCTTTGGTGGCAAGTAGCCATTCTTCAGGTATGAAGCTAGATATCACAGTATTACAGAATCACAGAATTGTTACAGCACAGAAGGAGGCTATTTGGCCCATCGTGTCTGTGCCGGCTTTCCAAATGAACATCTAGTGCCACCCCCTGGCCTTCTCCCCGTAGCCCTCCACATTGTTCCTTTTCAGATAAGCAATTCCCTCTTGAATGCCTTGTTTGAATCTGCCTCCACCACACTCTCAGGCAGTGCATTCCAGATCCTAACCACCCACTGCATGAAGAGGTTTTTCCTCATGTTGCTTTTGCTTCTTTTGCCAATCACCTTAAATCTGTGCCCTCTTGTTCTCCATCCCTCCACCAATGGAAACAGTTTCCCCTGTCTACCCTGTCCAGACCCCTCATGATTTTGAACACCTCTATCAAATCTCCTCTCAACCTTCTCTGCTTCAAAGCAAACAGTCCCAACTTCACCAATCTATCTACTTAACTGAAGTTCCTCATTCCTGGATCCATTCTTGTGAATCTTTTCTGCACTCTCTCTAATGCTTTCACATCTTTCCTAAAGTATGGTACACAGAACTGGACACAATACTCTAGTTGAGGCCAAACCAGTGTTTTATACAAGTTTAACATAACTTCCTTGTTTTTGCACTATTAATGAAGCCTAGGATGCTGTATGTTCTATTAACCACTCTCTCAACCTGTCTTGCCCCCTACAATGATTTATGCTCCTGCACCCCCTTTATTGTCTCTCCATGTTCTTCCTACCAAAATGAATCACTTCACACTTCTCTGCATTGAACTTCATCTGCCACTTGTCTGCTTATTCCACCAACCTGCCTATATCCTTTTGAAGTTCTACACTATCCTCCTCACAGTTGACAATGTTTCCAAGTTTTGTATCATCCACAAATTTTGAAATTGTGCCCTGTACACCTAGGTCATTAATACATATCAGGAATGACAAGGGTCCGAACACCAACCCTTGGGGATCTCCACTACAAAGCTTCCTCCAATCCGAAAAACATCCATTAACTTTCTGTTTCCCGTCACTCAGCCAATTTCGTATCCATATTGCTACTGTCCCTTTTATGAGCTACAACTTTGCTCACAAGTCTGTTGTGTGGCACTTTATCAAATGTTTTTTGGAAGTCCGTGTACGCCACATCAACAGCATTGCCCTGATCAACATTCTCTGTTACCTCCTCAAAAAACTCCAGAAAGTTAGTAAAACATGATTTGCCCTTCGCAAATCCATCTTGGCTTTCCCTAATTAACCCGCATTTGCCCAAGTTGCTAATAATTTTGTCCCGAAGTATTGGTTCTAGAAGCTTCCCTACCACTGAGGTTAAACTGACTGGCCTGTAGCTGCTAGGCTTATCTTTAAATCCTTATTTGAACAAGGGTGTAACATTTGCAATTGTCCAGTCCTCAGCACCACCTCTGAGTCGAAGGAAGATGGATAAATTATGGCCAGTACCTCTGCAATTTCCACTCTCACTTCCCTCAGTATCCTTAGATGCATTTCATCTGGTCCTTCTGCCTTAGGAACTTTAAGTACAGACAGCCTATCCAATACCTCTTCCTTATCAATTTTAAACCCTTCAAGTGTCTGAACTACCTCCTCTTTCACCATAACCTGCACAGCATCTTTTTCCTTGGTAAAGACAGATGCAAAGTCTTAATTTAATAACCTCAGCTTTGCCCTCTGCCTCCATGAGGAAATCCCCTTTTTGGTTCCTTGATCGACCCCACTCTTCCTTTCATTACCCTTTTGCTATTAATACACCCATAGAAAACTTTGGGGTTCCCTTTTATATTAGCTGCCAGTCTCTTTTTATACTCTCTCCTTGCTTCTCTTATTCGTTTTTTCACCTCTTCTGATCCTTTTATATTCCACCTGCTTCTCAGCTGTGTTATCCACCTGGCATCTGTCATTAGCACACTTTTTCTTCTTCATCTTAATTTCAATCTCTTTCGTCATCCAGCGAGCTGTGGAGTTGTTTGCCTTACTTTCCTTTTTGAGGGAATACACCTTGACTGTGCCTAAGCTATCTCTTCTTTAAAGGCAGCCCATTGTTCAGTTACCGTTTTGCCTGCCAACCTTTGATTTCAGTTTATCTGGGCCAGATTCATTCTTACTCCATTGAAGTTGGCTTTCTCCCAGTTCATTATTCTTACTCTGGATTACTCCTTGTCCTTTTCCATAGCTAACCTAAACCTTACGATACAATGATCACTGTCCCATCGAGTGCTGGAATGTTGTTTGACTAGGGGACGCATTACAGCTGAGTGCAATCCCGTTTTTAAATGATATCTGTATTTTACTCAGCTGCTCCAATGCACTCCTGGCCAGTCTCCCATCTTCCATTCTCCGTCAACTTGAGCTCATCCAAAATTCTGCTGTCTGTAACTCGCACTAAATCCTAATCATATATCATCCCCTGTGCTCACTGACTAATATTGGCTCCCGGTCCAGCAACACCTCAATATTAAAATTCTCATCATCATGTTCACGTTCCTCCATAGCCTCACCCCTTCCTATCTTTGTAACCTCCTCCAGCCCTATAACCCTTTGAGATCTCTGCATTCCTCCAATTCTGGCCTATTACACATCCCCAATTTCCAACACTCCACCGTTGGTGGCCATACCTCAGCTGTCTAGGCCCTAAGGTCTGGAATTACCTCCCTAAACCTCTCCACTTCTCCACCTGTCCCTCACTCCTCCTCTAAGACACACCTTAAAACCTACTTCTTTGACCAAGCTTTTGGTTACAGGTAGCGTAGTGGTTATGTTACAGGACTAGTAATCCAGAGGCCTGAACTAATGGTCCAGAGACAAGGCAGCTAGGGAATTTTAATTCCATTAATTAAAGAAATCTGGCATTTAAATAAAAAGCTAGTATCAATAATGGTGACCATGAAACTACCAGCTTGTCATAAAAACCCATCTGGTTCACTGATATCCTTTAGGGAAGGAAATCTGCTGTCCTTACCTGGTCTGACTCCAGACCCACAGCAATATGGTGGACTCTACACAGCCCTCTGAATTAACCCAGCAAGACACTCGGTTGTATTCAAGAAGGCAGTTTGAATGGAAGTGTATGCTGATAGCGTGAGATGAAAAAGAGTGGAGGAAGTGTATGTAGAGTATAAACTCTGACATGGACCTGTTGGGCTGAATGGCTCATTTTTATCCTGTAAATACTCTGCAAAACCATCTGCAAAAAGAGAAGAAAAAGGAAGAATCTGGAAGGGAATAAGTTCACATCTCCTGGGGTTGATTTTCTCTTTGACTCTATGTGTGAGAAAAATATATCCACCCAAGAGATTTTCATTAGTCTGTGACGGTCAAGCCAGGAACCACTGATGACTTGGGAAACAGAGCATCACAGGACATTCAAGGGATGAATAAGGAAGATTCGGTCATCCAAGACGTGGGTGAAACAGCAAATTTGACTCAGAGACAAGAGCTTTATTGTTATACATTTGGAAGAAAGAAAATTTCCTTCATGGCCGGTGTCCCAGATGAAGAGTTTTGGATAACATTTTTTTGGCACTGGTTGGACAGCCAGTCCTGATCTGTTCGAACACATGAAGGCAGTAAGCTACAAGACAGCAGTTCCACCAGCTGGTCCTGGTGACATTGTAAACATAGAGACTTGATGCTCCAATCTGTGTTGACGGCTCTGAGATTCAATGGGCATCTTAAGGGTCACCACTCCCTTTGTGGGTGCATCCTGTTTTGTTAATGAGTAGAAACTTGCCAGCAGGGAGGCCATTACTGATGCTCACGGCTTCTCATTAGTGAGTGCAATGAACAGGCAACAGATGTTATTGTGTGGACAACAACCTGCATTTATATATTGCCTTTATCATAGTAAAATGTCTCAAGGTGCTTCACAGGAACGTTAATAAACATTAAGCCACATAAGGAGATATTAAGACAGGTGACCAAAAGCTTGATCAAACAGGAGATTTAAAGGAGGAGAGAGAGGCAGAGAGATTTAGGGAGGGAATTCCACAGCATAGGGCCTAGGCAGCTGAAGGCATGGCCACTAATAGTGGAGTGACTGAAATAGGGGATGCGCATGAGGCCAGAGTTGCAGAAGCGCAGAGATCTCGGAGGGTAGTGAGGCTGGAGGAGATTACAAAGATAGGGAGGGGCAGGTCCAGGGAGGTGTTTGAGAACATGCATGAGAATTATGAAGTCGAAACTTTGCCGGACCCGGAGTCAATGTAGGTCAACGAACAGAGATTGTTGAAGGGAGATTAACCAGACGTAGGGAGAAATATGTAACAGATACAATACAAGAGAACTCCTGTGAAACTTCAATTGCTAAGGCTAACATAATAGTCAAACAACATGCTTGTGCTCTCGAGAAGTATTCTCAGTATTTGAGTAATGCTAACTTCGTCTCATATATTCTGCATGTAAAGGGTTTGTATCTATATCATTGACTTGTTTTAATGAAAAGTACTCACCAGATGTTTCAGTGTTTCCCTCTTTCAGATAAAGGATGTATGACAATGTCCTATAATGCCTCTGCATAACTGAAATAAAGACATATGATAATATCCTACACAAACCCAACAATCAGTAAAGGAATCTAACACAACACAGACTGACCTACATTGGCTCCCAATCCAGCAAAACCTCAATATTTTAAAATTCTCATCCTTATCTTGAAATCCCTCTAAGCTTCGCTCTTTCCTGGCACAGAATTGAGTCTTCAACTGGCACCTTGTTGTGTATGTGACTGAATGCTACACTGGGCAGTGACTTCAACCAGTAGGCTACTTAATGAACTCATTTGTTGTTCCTTATAATATATCGGTGTGTTCATTTTAAATGAAAAAGAAAACTCTTTCAGGGATGGGCAGACTGAGTGTAAGTGATGTAGAAAGAGCACGAAGCTTTTACAACTTTGAGTTCAATCAATTTATTTCCTGATCGATAGTTATCCTACCTCTTGTACCCTTTCATTGCCACGATCACAATCTTCTGTGTAAATTGAGGCAAGTGCCTGCTTATGATCCCTGTCATTCCTTCCACCTTCATGAAAAGATTTTTTTTTTAAATCCTTGGAACATGGGCAT